>NC_140968.1:90666179-90748679 GCF_056783735.1 Eptatretus burgeri
ATATTTGTCTTTCTCTAAATGACCATGATAATATACTTTGACTCGACGTCAAAGCCAGTTGTAATCATCATGCGACGATTCTTCACATTTGACAATACCCCAATAATTGGTTGGTAATTAAGCCTTCCCCGATACGATGCGGGCAGGCTTATGTTGGGTTTGTTTTGACAATTAGTGCCCCCAATTTTTAATGGTGCCTCAGACTTTCTAAAATCCCGAGGAGTACTAAACCACCGTTTTCGGTTATTTTTCCTTCCTTTGTTTTCTGCCAAAGTCCGAGCTGTATCTCGGAGTCGGTTAGGACTTTCGGAATGAAATTTTACATCAATAATGGAAATACAAAGTCATCGAGGATGACCTACTTTATTTTGACTTTGACGAAATTTTTAAGGTCATGACCTGATTATAGAAACTTTTACATTTTTCACCATAACTTGACTACGTTTTGTGTGATCAGAATAAAGTTGCCCTCGCTAGATAGCCGAGAGCAAGGCGCATTTACACTTGATTTACATCAAACCGCTCTGGGTTAATAAAGGTCAATGTCAAATGGTGGTCTGGGAATAAAAAAAAACGCATTTTTTTTTTTTTGTCATCGCTCAATTTAGGCAATGTGGAATCTCCAAGACCACTTGGCCTTCCAAGGTGTTTTTGCATCATAATAGTGGACCCCACCTTCGCTTGTGGAAACACGGGCTGCGGTGAACCAGTTGAAACGGGGCAAAGCTCCAGCGATCTGTGGCATCCATGCTGAACTTCTCAAGGCTGGTGGAAATGCTGCACTCGTGTCGTTGCATGCAGTTTTGTGCTCTGCCTGGAACACAGGCATCATCCCAACTGACTGGAAGAGGGGCCTTGTTGTCCCTCTCTGGAAAGGGAAGGGTGATCGCCAAGACTGCAACAACTACTGAGGGGTGACGCTGCTCTCAGTGTCGGGCAAGGTCTTTGCTCGGATAATTCTTGATAGGGTTCGCCACCATCTGCTTGAGCACCAGCATCCAGAGCAGTCAGGCTTTACACCAAAGAGGTCAACAATTGACCGTATCCTTGCACTTCGTGTCCTCACCGAACGCAAACGAGAGTTTCGGCAGGGGCTGCTTGCAGCATATGTTGATCTCTGTAAAGCGTTCGATTCAGTGAATTGGGATGTCCTCTGGAGGTTTCTTGGTCTTCGTGGGGTGCCACCAAAACTGATCGATCTGATGTCTGAACTCTACTCTGGTACTGAGAGTACTGTGAAGTGTGGTGGTACCATCTCTGACTTATTTCCAGTTGTTACTGGAGTTCGTCAGGGATGTGTACTTGCCCCCACACTTTTCACCACTTGTATGGACTGGATTTTAGGGAGGATGTCGGAGAGATCAAGTTGCGATGCATCGTTTGGCAATGTCAAGATCTCGGACCTTGATTTTGCAGATGATGCAGTCATCTTTGCGGAAACTTTAGACATCCTCTTGGGGGCCCTCGAGGTGCTGAATGAGGAGTCGGAGCCGTTGGGATTACGGGTTTCTTGGGTCAAAACGAAGATCCAGGCTTTTCGTGACATCTTGGATGGTGCTGTCCTGTCTGTGTCTGTTTGTGGTGAGGATGTTGAGGTCGTGGAGAGATTCACTTACCTTGGCAGTGATATTCATGTCTCTGCTGGCTGCGAGTCAGAGGTCAATAGACGTCTGGGTCGGGCCTGGGGAATCATGGATTCACTGGATCATGGGGTGTGGCGCTGCCGGTACCTGTGCGGGAGGACGAAAGTCCGAGTCTTCAGGTCCTTGGTACTTCCAGTCTTGCTCTATGGGTGCGAGACTTGGACTCTGACCAAGGATCTGAGACGGAGACTTAATTCCTTTGGTACCAGGTCTCTTTGGAGAATCCTTGTCTATCACTGGTCGGATTTTCTGTCCAACGAGCAGTTGCTGAGAGAGACTCGGATGAGATTTGTTACCTGCATAGTCCGTGAGCGTCAGTTGCGGCTGTATGGACATGTGGCTCGTTTTCCTGACGCTGATCCTGCTCACCAGATTCTCTCAGCGAGGGAGTCTCATGAGTGGAGGAGGCCAGTGGGCCGACCACGTGCCTCATGGTTGCAGCAGGTTGACCATCATCTCAAGGAGATGGGGATGGGCCTGGCATCTGCCTGGGGGATGGCCAGACGGAGGCCCCTGGAGTACCGGCGGAAAGTGGACGCAGCGACGCGCTGTTCTGGCACATGCTCCCATACCTGACCTGACCTGATCCCAGAGGTCTTTTGAAAGCTCCATGGTTCTCATGGTTGAGTCGTTGCTGTGAAATGCATGACCCTGCAGATGAAACCTCCAGGAACAGCTGATTTTATTCTGAAGTTATCAGAATCACTGCAATTTAACTCAGGTGGAGGCAAATTAACTTGGTGTGTGATTTTGAAGGTGATTGGTTACACCTGAGCTAATTTACAATTGCTATTATGAGGAGGGTGGACACTTATCCAACCAAGATATTGTTAGGGATCTGGAAACCATATGCATTCAAACATACAGATGTCCCAAGAGTCAGTTATTCCATAAAGTACATATGAGACAGGCCCCTTCCTTTTGTCTAGTGGGAGAATCAAAGGTGTGCGTTGCGATGTCCTTTTAGGTAGGTTATTTCATCTAACGACCATCCAATAGACCATCCAACAACTCATCCAACAGACCATCCAATAACCAACCACGTTACCTTCCAGCGCTTGCAACCCTCGCCTCGCTGGCCACAGCATACGGGGCAAAAACGTCCAGTCTGCCGTTCCTTTGCGCTTCTACAAACGTTTTTTTTCAACGTTGGATCTTCTCTTTGATGAGTCCACATGCGTGGAGGGGGGCGGGCCTCCCGGTTTGGCCGAGGCCCCGCCCAGAAAGGGCGGACCCCATGAAGACCCTGTCCAATCAGGGCGGACAGTGACGTCTGTTCCACAGAGCCCCCACCCCGTTCGGGGAGGTCCATAAAAATACGACGCGATCCTCAGAGTGTAAGTTTTTTTGGTGGAGTTGAGTTGGTTGGTGTGCGTCGTGCGGTTTGAGCTGGAGTCTGGGGCGTTCGAGTGGAGTTCTGCATTTGGGTGGTGTTCGTTGGAGTTTTCCTGGGTCCCGTCCGCGACCCTGATCTCCACCCTGGAACTCCGACTGCTCCGCTCGGGTTCCTCCACGGGCACGAGCCCCACGCGTGTGACTGTGGGCCGAACCGCACAACCATTAACAGGTGCCGCACCACAGAGCACCCCTCCCTTCAACATGCAGGTACCCAAGTGAACTGCGACCCCCAGCTCGTCTCTCCCTCTCTGGCTGCGGGGGTCTTTTAATAAATGATCTGAGTGTACGTCTGAGTGTGTGGGCCTGTCTTGTAAGTATAAACTCTATAAGTGTTTTTGAACATTGTAAATTCTTGCTTGTATATTCCATGATAAGTCTTGCTCTGTCTTCTTTATTGTAAATAAATTACTGTAGAAATGTTCCCAGTTCGTTTCTGTCCTTTCTTTCATTGGTCCAGCATGGTTCGGATCTGAGTTTTAGCCAGGTTTTTATGCCCGATAATCCGTTCATTCGAGCCGGTACAACCTTGGCAGATCCGCTCGCTGCATCCGAACCGGAAAGGGAGTTGGCAGTTGGTAGTCGGTAGAGTGGTCCGGTTCGGGCAAGGCATACTGAGGGTGTGGTTCCCCGGTAGACAACACCACGTAGTTAATTAGGTAAATTGGTTCTAGACAAAAAGACCCTACGCTACGCGGTGGAGGTATTGGCGTCCACGGTCGGTTAAGCGACCCGCGGCCTCGCGGAATTATCCGAGAGGGACGGCCTACAATTCCGGAGAGTCTGGTGGGAGACGACGTAACCTCCCCCACCTCGTAGTCGTTCTCGCCACCAAACCTCCGGCCCGCAACAATATTCTAGTTTTGTATTTTTAATTAATTTTCTGAAATTTGTCGAATTTGTTTTTCATTTGGAAGTTGTGGGTTATGATGTGGAAAATTCTGATTTAGCGCAATTTAATTTCAGGCTATAAGGCAACAAAAGGTGAAAAATTTGAAAGGGGGTTGTATCAGCACTGTATTTATGTTCACACCATCTGTCCTGTCAACATGCGATTTTGATTAATTTATTTATTTGTATACACTGCTATCACCGCTACCTGCATACCCTCTTCAATTATTAATTTATATACATGCACATTACTGTCACGGCAACTGATATACAACCTTGAATTACTTATTTATTTATATATGTTTTACCATTCCACGACCTACATTCCTTTTAATTACTTATTTATTTATATATGTTTTACCATTCCACGACCTACATTCCTTTTAATTACGAATTTATTTCCATACACTTTATCATCACATTACCTCCAAACAACCTATAAATATTTATTTTTATATACACTGTTACCATCTTCATATTTATTTGTTCAAAGTAAAATCTGCACCTCCCATTCTATGGTGCAATTTGGGGCTGTCCTCGATGAGGACTTGCATCCTCATTATTGTTAACATTACTTCTGGTGTGAAACACACGATCAGGGTTTGAACATGTCATTCATTGTCTGTCTATGTCAGGCTACGGACTTGACAATTCATAACCACGTAGATTTGATATGTAGTTGATGTTTTTGCAGGAAATGCTGTCTGAAAATCGCACCAAAGAACACTCCCCATGGGTTGACTTTGTGAACAAACTCACAGTACGACCTGCTATTTGGCTTATCTACTTGGGCACCGCATTGGGCTGCTGTTCTGTCATCTTTTTCCTCTATGAGAAATCAGAAAAGGTATGACTTGTATATTTATTAGCAACTCAAATGCATTCATAGATGCCATGTATATGTGTATATGTATATATATATATATATATATATATATATATATATATATATATATATATATATATATATATGATATGCAAAATGAATAGATAAATGGAATGCTTCACAAAATATCCCCATGACAACAATTGATATATTCAGCTGCATGTGCCAATTCATTTTGTTTAAAACAGCGGCCATGGAAAGTTGTGCAGTGAAGAGCGTGATTATTTACCCAAGTTATTTAGCTGCTTAGAGGATGCAACCACAATCCACTTCATGAAATATATCAAGATTTTTCACAATCCACCTCATCTGATATAAAAAGCTGATATTTATTATGTACTAGCTGAAGTATCTGGTATTTCCTGGGGAAATTCAATGAAATACTCTTATAGTTACATTTGTATTGTTATCAACAAATTATGACAACCTCAACATACGGTCTTCACAAAACATATTACTCGATCGCTCCTCGGGAAAACCAAGGCAGGGTATAAGCAACATACTCACTCAAGATCTGAACATGGAGGTGTTATAATAAACCTGTGTAAAGCAATATTTTTCATATTAAGTGCATGTGTAAACACCGTAATGATTGAATTTGTGTTGTTGACAACAAATCACTACAATCTCAACATACAATCCTCAAAATACATATTACTCGATCGTTCCCGGGAAAAAAAATGCAGGCAGTGTATAAGCACAAGACGTCATCAAGGCCTGATGGCCAATTATCTGGTTTCATCAGGGGTCAGTTTTTTCTTTTCATCCAAACAGCCCTTGACCTTCCTCTGGATTAAAGAGGACACCATGCAATGTTTGGCCGCACTGGTTCCTGCAGGATCCGAATGCATAAACCAACAAAAAGCTTTGTTTTTTATATATTAGTCGAGCAGAGCCTACCAGTCGCAATGCTGACGGACCAATTAGTCGACCTGTTTGCCAAAAGTTTCGTGTGAGAAGGAGGAGGAAAGGAAGACAAATTTAACTGTGCATGGAGTGCTTTAACCAATACCCCCTACCCCCACCCTCCCTGTCCCTGTCTTCATGTCCCGCTCCCCCATGCCCCCCTCCCCCATGCCCCCTCCCCCACCTGTGCCCCCCATTTGGCCTGATGTCCCTTCCCACCCAAAATGTCTCACACACGATGACGGGCTTAGACAGGCTCCTCTGTTTTTTGTTGGTTTGTTTTTTGAGGGGGGAGGGGTGTAGAAGTGAAGGACGCATCTACCTGTGTGACGAGTGCTTTAACCTCAACATCATCAAGGTAAACATGGAAATTATAATACCCAATACCACCGCCACCAGGTGGCGCGACACGGTCCAAATTCACATTAATAATTTATTAACGTCCCCCCCCCCCACTCCCACCGCACACACACACACACATACACACACACACACACACACACACAGTTATCAAAGTTATATTTGTACCCCGAGTTTGTAGTTTGTAACTTAAATGATGTGGCCGTGCATAAGGACCAAGGGGAGAGAGAGAGAGAGAGAGAGACAGACAGACAGACAGACAGACAGACAGACAGACAGACAGACAGACAGACAGACAGACAGACAGACAGACTGAATGAGAGACAATGGTGTTCATAGGTGTGTGTGTGTGTGTGTGTGTGTGTGTGTGTGTGTGTGTGTGTGTGTGTGTGTGTGTGTGTGTGTGTGTGTGTGTGTGTGTGTGTGTGTGTGTGTGTGTGTGTGTGTGTGTGTGTGTGTGTGTGTCCTCCATAGCTCCAAAACCATGAAACCTAGCAGCCTGAAACTTTGCATGCATACAAAGAAAACTCCAAGGAAATGCAAGAGTGAAAAATTGGGTGTTTTAGTTGATTAAAACATCTGTTTTGAAGATAATTAACGGCCTTATTTAATTGTAACCTTTATCAGGCACATCCACGGTCACCACTCCCAATGGGGTCTTAAGGCGTATCCTAGGTAACCTCGCTGGGCTCTGAAGCCACCATGTTTTTTTGGCCTGCTCAACCATGCCTTGACTTGGAACAGGCCAGAATGATTTCTAAACGATAAAGTGGGTTTTTTTTCGCTTTCCTCACTCATATCGAATGCCTGTTCATCATAGCTATGAATTGCTGTATAGACGCTTTTGTCGGTGCTACAGTTTTCAAATTCGGAGCTTGGAGTGATTTCATCCATTATATGATATGATTTTCCACGATCTACTCTCAAGGACTAATTAAAGCATATCATGAAAATATTATTTTGGTTTTGAGGATTGGATATTGTCCGGATAAAAAAGTGTCGATCTGTTGTGAAATCTCATATTTTAAAGAAATAACGAGTCTTATAACCAAGCCCAGATACCTATTTACTTTAAGCAAGCAAGGCTATGTTCCCTCCTTCTCCAGAGATCCACAAGAAACTGTGAAATTTCCAAAGCATTAAACTTATCGTTTTCAACTGTTTGGAGAATTATATTTAGTTAACAAAAACTTTAGTAACATGCCAAAATTAACCAGCTTCATTGAGCGATATGATTTATTGCATTCACTGCTGGACCTCACACCCTGTCCCTCAGAGGGACTGCCGATCCATAACATCTGCCAGATCTGTCTGTATTTTTGGATGTTTCATGAGGTGCTCTATAGGGAAGCAAAGCAAATCTGGTGAAAAATGGATGTTACAAAAAAAAAGTTATAACGTTTGCACGGACCCCCAAGCGATGTACCACGTGACACGTGCTCAGATGAGCAGGCAATATGGCAGATTTTCTGCAATGTCTGTTTCACAGTTAATTGAAATTTGTGATGTCTCCAGGATTGTTCTGCATTATTAAGCAGCAGCTCTTTTGTATGCCTGGTGTTGGCTTAATGGTTGGGGTTGTAGGCTTGGAATCTGAGGATTCCGAGTTCAAAACCCACTCAGCTGTTGAATTAATACCAGGTGGGGTTGACTCTGCCTGTCATCCTTTTGAGGTTGGCAAAATGAGTGCCAGCTTGCTGGCATCCTGTGTCGGAGTGGCGACCTGTCCAGGATTGTGCCCAATAGCCAAGGAGACTGCTTCGGCAGCTCCAATGCTCTGCACAGAGTATGGTCCCAATGGATGGAACATGTCGCATGATCACTACCTTGGAAAGTTAGCTGAAGAAAATTTCAAAGAAGAATATCCCAAAAATTAATGTTTTACTATTGGAAAATTTCAATCTTTTTGGGTTGGAAATTTTTTTGCATGAGTGCTTAAGCCACATGCCAAGCACCCATTGTCGATAGCAGTATCGCGCTAGGTCATCCCGAGCGAGTGGTTCGTGCTCCGTCAGCTGAGCGAGGTGTTGTGAAATAACACCTGATTTCCGAACCGGTCGCCGTCTTAACATATTTTCTAAATTATCAAGCCAAATGTCTTTTCGACCCGTCAAACGCAGCTGTTTATGAACAATAATGTTTGTGAATATATCCCTGAAACGTATGTATAAATGAAACGTTGCTTTTTGGTGAAAGCTACTCAAGGACGTGAGTTTGTCTCTGGACTTGTCCAGACAGGAGTTTGTCTTTGGACAGGAGTTTGTTTCCAGATGTGTCCGGATGGGAGTTTGTCTTTGGATGTGTCTGGACGGCTTGGTTCCGGAAACGTCCGGCGGGTTTTGGCTCTGGACGTGTCCTGGCGGTGTTTGTCTCTGGGCCATGTTTATAGTATGACCGGTAGAAAATGGATTTCAGACACTATTTTGTTTCCTTCTTCTCTGGTATTCTATGAAGAATCATTTTGATGAAACGGTGTGAATTGTAATTATTGCTCCACCACACATCTGCCTTCCCTTCCTCTTACCTCTCACTGTTTTCCTTCCACCACCCCTCCTTGCTCCCCTACACCTCCTCACTCTCCCCTCCCTCCTCTCTCCTTTCCCCTGCACCTCTTCACTCTCCCCGCTCTTTCTTCCCCACCCCTCTCTCCCTCTTGCCCCCTCTTTTTCTTCCTCCCCCCTTCAGTATTCCCGGCAGCGAAGCGACGGGTGGTATTTGCTAGTAGATAATACATAAAGGTCCAAGTGGTCTAAAGCTCTAAATGGTCAAGGGTCGAAGCTAACTAATCTATCTGAATGGTGTTAATGTCTGAGGGGTTTAAAAGGACTTCAGCAGTGTAAAGGTCTAAAGGTTCTCATGGTCAAAAGGGTATAAAGGGTCACAAGGGTGAAGGGATCTAAAGGTGTCTAAAGTGTTAAAAGCATCTTCAACGTCAAAGCGGTCTTAAAGGATTTAAGGGGTCATTTTGGTCTTTTGGGTCCTTCGAGTCTTTTGAATTCTCGGGGTCTTTTTGGGCTTCAGGGTCCTTGGGGTATTATGAGTCTTTTGGGCCCTTGGGGTCTTTTGGCTCATCGTAACCCTAACAGCTCAGTTAACCGTGCCTCCACCAGCCTTTGTCAAAAGCATTTTCCCTGTTCATCTCCTCCCGAAGGTGCAGAGGGTGGGCCTCATCTGCAGACCAATTACAAAGCTGTGTTGTTAGACCTCATGACATTAAGCTATTCTAACATCAGCCAATGGCAAGCCTGTATCATTAGCGCTTTGCATCTTTTTTGGAGGCACATTCATTTGCATCACGTGAGCCTGGTGTTGGCGCAGTGGTTAGGGCAGTGGCTTGGGATCCAAGAGGTCCTGAGTTCAAGCCCCGTTGGGCCACTGAATTAATACACCAGGGGGTTGACTCAGCCTGTCATCCTTCCGAGGTCGGCGAAATGAGTACCAGTATTCTGGGCCGGTGTATACCCCGGTTAAAATAGGTGTACCATATCCCTCTGTCGTAAGAGGCGACCAGGGTTGCGTCAGGAAGGGCATCCGGCGTAAAAACATGTGCCAAATCACTATGCGGATCATACGGATGATCCGCTGTGGCGACCCCTAACGGGAGCAGCCGAAAGAAGAAGAAGAGATTCATTTGCATCACGTAACCTCATTGTGTATGGTGTTTTAATGTTCAAATGAAGACCATCATGTCTCACTTTGTCTCTGTCTTCCTTCTCACAGTGCATCTCCGGTGTACTTGTGTATCAGCAGACCACATGTCTGTGATAGAGCTACAGCCTCTTTGTCAGAGGCAAACTCATTTGCCTAGAGTGCTAAACCAAGCCATCTATGTACAAGTTCTACTCGTGCAATTATTGAAGTTCTCCAACCTGGACATACTTAATGGCGGGGGCACGTTGGATTCAGCTGAAACACTCTTCAACACGTGTCTTGTCATGTCACACATCAACCAGCACTTTTACTATACATCTATTAATTAAATATATATATTCTATCTTGCTTCCATTAGTCCCATTGTGGGTCCCAGATACGATCTGATCTCCTCACCACTCACAATTAGAGGCGTACCATTAACATGTATAGAAGCTGAAAGGCTTCGAAGTCTCTCACTGGATGGAACAGCGATGTGTTGCTCTGACGAGCCCCAATAATGGTGAAACTAGTCAGTAGCTTCAATTTTCATCTGCTTGGTGACGGCATTTGACCTTGACATCTTTACACTGCTAAAGACCATTCTGGGCTTGCAGTCATGACGTCATCATGACGGTATCATCACGGTGTTTGTCCAGGTTGGAGAAGTTCAATACAGTAATAGTATTCGTGGAACTCCCGACTGCTTAAAACAATGGTGGCGCTTCCTGGTCATGATTGGTGTGTGAACCACAATGTGTTCATGTGGTAGATGGAACTTGTGGTTCCAGATACGATCTGGCCTCCTCACCAATCACAGTTGGAGGTGTATTGTGCATATTTCTTTCTCAACATAATCACCACTGTGGTCCACACATTTTTACCAATGTTCAAGCACTTGTAGTTTTGTGATACCGTCGCAATAAAGCGGAGCATCCTACTGACGTAACCAGTGATTCACAGCAGCCTTGACATCATTGTCGGAAGAAAAAAAAATTCTCCATGACAGTGTTCCTTAAGTTTGGAGAAGAGATGAAAATGTGACCGAGCAAAAAAATGTAGCACTGTGACATCAGTCACAAAACTTCCCATGGCAGAAAGAACGAATGTGTGTACTGTGCTTTGTTTCATTCAAATATCTTTATCTCTTTTTGAGAAAAAGAATAGAAGGCATTACTTTTAAACGTGTGTGTGTGTGTGTGTGTGTGTGTGTGTGTGTGTGTGTGTGTGTGTGTGTGTGTGTGTGTGTGTGTGTGTGTGTGTGTGTGTGTGTGTGTGTGTGTGTGTGTGTGTGTGTGTGTGTGTGTGTCATCCATCAGAGGAACGTTAAACTGAAGGACCCAATTTTCAGTACTAGTTGCTGGTGGATGTTAACAATCCCACGGTGTCATTTGCTAAGAGAAGATGAGTTATCTCCAGCATGCCGACTGGGCATCCTCCATCGTGCAAAGTCCTTCCTTGGCACACCTGAACTCCTATCCAGCTACAAGGCCTTCATCCGCAGCCTGATGGAGTACTGCTCTCCTCTGGGCTGGCTCCCCTGCCTCACATCTTGCTCAGCTTGTTGCCGTGGAAGCCAAAGCCTTCAAGATCATTGGAATCTTCGCCGTGATGAAGCTGAAGCCTATCACTTCGCCATCACCGACAGGGCGGTGGTCTCTCCGTCTTCTTCCGTCTCCTTACTGGTCTTGCACCCTCTGCCCTCTCGGTGCTTTGTCGGCAAAAGTCACCCCAGGCACCAACGAGAAGAGACGATAAGTATCTCAAAGCCAAGCTTGCTCACTGACATCTAAAGAAGGCAAAGCACAATGTGGATCAGAGTGTTTTGGCTTTGGACTTTGTACGAGACGAGTTTGAGCGGCTTTCTCGGGAGGGTTGTGGTAAATGGTTCTCAAGAGAAATGCCAAGGCGGAAAGGAAGCATCAGTGCTGCGACTACGACGTCGGAACAGAGTGAGGACCAGCTCCATGTCCCCAAAACAGCACCAGAGAGGAAGCGGCATGACCCATCAAAAAGCCTAGTTGGGTCCCTGATCAGGACGCAGCGTGTCTCTCCCACACGAAGCCATCCTTCCCACCGCAACCGCAACCACCAAGTGCAAACATAGACAGGTTTCTTTCAGTCTCGTCATCCTCTGTCTGTCTCTGTGAGTGTGTGGGCCTTAAGGTGTCACGTCAGCCAACTAGATTATTCGTGTGTGCAAGGAGTGAAAGTTCAGAACATATTGCTTCGCTGTCCTCCCCCCACCTTCTCTCTCATTCACCCTGTTTTTCACCATTGAAGTGTTGGCCTGGCACATGGTCCGCAATTGGGAATGGTAAACCGTGACGCGAGTAAAGCCTCCGCCGTTGGGAATTGGCCTGAAAACCCCTTGCTTGAAGGGTCCAAATATGGTGGTTCGTCGAGGGTCCCACTCATCCCCCAGTCCTTTTGAACCGATGAACACATCACAGGTGGCAGACTCATTGGAGAAACTGCATGTCAGAAACCGAAGTAGGTCTTTTGGGCTTTCCCGGTAGACTATGTCACAGCCCCAAGGACTCTCTATCGCGGAGTTGGTGACCATCCGGGTGGGAGATTTGACTCCTTGGCTCACCGTTACAATAGGATGATACATTTTCTCTTTCAAGGAACTTCAGCACAGGCAGAAGCCATTAGGTCCATTAAGCCGAAGCAATGGTTGCCAACGTATGGTTGTTTTTCAGTGCTCTATCCTTTTTAAATGCCGAGTGGCAAGCAAGGAAACAGCACGTGTCATTTTTAAAGTCTTCAGTTTAACTCCGTCGGGTTCAAACCACTGACCACCCAGACTCAGAGTAGACGCTTCAACCATTACCCCCACTGAGCCCCTTGAAGCATTGATTAAAACCAGCAGTCACGTGCTGCACAAACGAATGAATGAATCATGGTGAGCTGCAAGTTGTGTTTGACATTGATCAGCAGAAGGCTCAAAGACGCCGAATTAAAAATGTCATTTAACTTTCTTACATTAAACATGTATCTTCCTTGGATAGCTTTTATGATAGAAACATTCTATATCTCTGATTGTATAATTGTGTATTATATTATTAACGAGCAAATACAACCCGTCGCTTTGCTGGAGGGGAGGGAGAGGGGAGAGAGAGGAGGGAGAGAGGAGGGAGAGAGGAGGGAGAGAGGAGGGAGGAAGGAGGGGGGAGTGAAGAGGGGTGGGGGGAAGGAAGGCAGCGTGAGGGAGGGCAAAGGAAGGCAGCATGAGTGGGGGGTGGGGGCAAGGGAAGGCATCGTGAAGGGAGGGCAAGGGAAGGCATCGTGAAGGGAGGGCAAGGTAAGGCAGTGTGAAGGGAGGGTCCATCCGAACATAACCACTATCTGGATATAACCACCGTCCAGACAGATACATCCAGAGATAACCACTATTCGGATACGTGAAAGATAAACCACCATCTGGACGTGTGGGGGGGAAAAAACCACCATCTGGGCATAACCACTGTCCAGATACATCAAATGAAGGCAGCGTGAGGGGAGGGAAAGGTAATACAGTGTTAGGGGAGGGTCCGTCGACATAACCACCATCCAGACACATGTGGAGATAACTCCCATCCGGACATAACCACCATTTAGATACACACAGAGATAACCACCATTCGGATATGTGCAGAGATAATTACTATCCGGGCAAAACCACCATCCAGATACGTTCGGAGATAGACAGAGAGAGGGAGGGGTGGGGGTGGGGAGAGAGAGGGAGAGGGGAGGGACTCCTAAAGATGTGACTTCCAGTTTAATGGTACACACAGTGATGAATCACCCTGCCGGTGAAACACTGGAATGACAGTGTATAGCTGGGTCAGGATTCGAATCCAGGTGAGAGAGCTTCGAGCGAGTGTGTGTACTTCTTGGCTATCCTGCTGTGATGTTAACAAAATGTTTCCTTCTTTTTTTATTTGTATTTATGTATGCCGAAGTGACCGCAGAACAACGCGGGGCCATCGGAGGTGCGTGGCCTTTGAACATTGATAAAGTCGAACAATATACAGTATTCAGTGACAATGCGAATATTGTGAAGTGTTCACCAAGTGGCTTAAGCACTCCAACGAAATGTTTGATAAGGAACGGCTTGCTTGGCACACGATTAGCAATCACTGAACTAACATATTAAACGTACACTTTCTAGAGATGCCCGAAATATCATATTTGTCCGAATTGGACAAATGAACACTTTTTTAGCAGTTGGAACTGCTGCTAAGTTCAATTCTGGAACTTAAATGTTGTAATTCTGCTTAGTTTAAGAGATTCTTGAGGTGATGGCATGTGCGGAAAATATAGCCACGAATACTGACGTCTGCGAGCGTTTATAAGCATTGCGATATATACAGCGATTCAAAAGTATGATGAACAGGGATAGGATAATATGAGCGAGGAAAGTGGAAAAAAAACTTTATCGTTAAGAAACCGTTGCGGCCTGTTCAAAGTCAAGGTGTGGTTGAGCAGGCTAAAAAACATGGTGGCTTCAGACCCCAGAGGGAGCGGTGGCTGAGGATCACCTGATGAAGGATATAATTAAATAAGGCTGTTAATTATCTTCAAAAGGGGTGTTTTAATTAACCCAAACACCCAATTTTCACTCTTGCTCTTCCTTGGAGTTCCCTTGGAGTATGCATGCAAAGTTTCACGCTAATAAGTTTTATGGTTTTGGAGTTAAGGAGGTGACACTCACATTGATACACACACACTGACATTTATTAGTGTAGATGAGTAATTTAAATGTTGTGATCAGTTTTTCTGCTTCACTCATTCCTTGCTGGTTATGCCCAATGTTTGCCCCACTTCCCCATTGTCAATTTAATCTTGCTCTTCCATGAGCCTCACTCTCATAGAGCAGGACAGAGAGAGACAGATATATTTTCATGAATTAAGTCGCTTGCATGTGCAATAATGATCGGCAGTTTTTTTTCCGTAAAGTGTAAGATTCTACCAAAAGATGGATTTTAAAAAAGGAACCAGAAAGTATCTGAAAATGCAACGTCCGTCCGTGTCCACTTTGCATTCGGACTTCTTATCCTTCCGTATGCTAAACATGAAAACAACTAAAACAAAAAAAGAAACATTGACGATTTTAGGTGACATTGACCTTTCGATCTAAAAAAAACCAATCATCTTCTCTAGCTTTTAATTGGTGAATCAATTCAGTGACCCACTGTGCAAATTCCTTAAATTTCAGGTCATTTGGATGAAAGTTGACGATTTTATGTGACATTGACCTTTTGACCAAATTATTAATTTAGCTTCTCCATATTCTCATAATAAAGCTTTGTTTAAAATTTGATGACAAATGCTCAAATGGTTAAAAAAAAAAAAAAAGGTACGGCTTGGACAGACACATACACACACAGAAGTGATTGCAAAACACAATCTCCCGCTGCGCAGGGCACGGGCTGATTATGATGTGATATTTCCAGATGTCTCTATTATACAACTTATCCAGCAATCATGGGCAACAGTAAACATTTTGATAAGGTAATTCCAACAGACCAATGATTCCAGTGTAACGACTACTTTAAGTATTTGCTTTTTCATTCTAAATGCTCATTGGTTCTCCTGCAGATGGAGAATCAGGATGATAAAGCCTGGAAAGCTGAAGCACGACTCCTGGTTCTTCCAACCATAATCTCTTTCTTCAACATGGTTCTGCCCCTGCTGTATTCCAGACTGGCAGGTCTAGAGGGGTACCGCTTGCCTGCCCATCGGGTCTACGTTACACTAGTACGGTCAGTCTGGTCCCAGAAATAAACGGCCCCTTGCACTTTTAAAGACAAAACGCTTGCCCGGGAAACCTGTCTTCGACTTCGTTTTCATCCCGTGGACGTGAATCTAAAAGCGGAGTTAAGCAATTGGTTCACTTCTGTCTGTCCGTCTGTCTGTCGACAAATGTCCGTTTATGATTGAGGAACAACTTAATTTCAATTGAATGTTATCTTTTGAACACGAGTCGGAAAACAAGTCTGTAGTTTAGCGGTACTTTGGCTCTGAATTTGTCCTGATCGCACGTGTGCAGACAGGAGCGAGATCATTTTCTTACTTTGTCTGCCTGCCTGGCAGTAAAACAAAATTGAAAATCATTCCATACAGAAAACTTACTGTTTTTATGCCTCTACTGACAAAGTCGTTGGAGGCATTGTGTTTTTTGGTTGTCTGTCCGGCTGTCCGGCTGTCCGTCCGTCCGTCTGTGATAGGTTTTCGTGACTGCGATAACTCGAGAACGGCTGAAGGGATCTAAGTCAAACTTGGTACAAGTATGTATAATGATTTAAAGGCAACCTGATTGTATTACGGGGTCAATAGGTCAAAGGTCTTAGGTCCCGTTAGATAAAAATTCTGTTACGGCGCTAACTTGTAAACCAGTGATGGAATTTTGATGAAACTTTGTATAAGTATATATTATGATGTTAAGATGGACTAATTAGATTTTGGCTTCAAGAGGTCAAAGGTCGAAGGTCAAAGGTCATGTCAATTAAAACTCTGATACTTGGGAACAGCTGAAGGTATTTCAATCAAATTTGCTGCACATGTATGTATAATGACGAAAATAATGTGGGCTGAGGCATGTCGGTCAACGTTGCGATGTCAAAGAATGCCGTTCTAGTTAAGGACATCATAAAGGACATAAACAACAGGCATAAAGAACTAATGTAATGTGTTAAATAAGGTGGTGTAAAAGACTCTGCATCAACGGTGGTAAACTTCGAGAACTTTTTTTTTCTGCGACCTTTAAATTTTTTAAAATTTAATTTCAATTGAATTAAATATTTGAACAATGTATAACACAAATCGCCTTCTTGGCACTTTTAAAACCCTTCCCTTTCGCAGTACTTGCACAAAATAATGCAGCATTTTACGTCTTCACGACCGATCAAATTTGTCCTTGTTTCTCAACTGAGGTGTTCTGTGAACTCTTTAGTTAATGGTTAAAACTATTCCTGAGCCTTTCTGTGGGGTTGGCTGGGGAAATTATTTCGCCAATGTCTCTCATGATCCGGCTGACCAGGCCTGTCGTTCGACTGAACGTGGCAGGAACTTGTAAGTGTGCCGGCAATAACTCACTAACTCTTCGTGATGTACACCGTTGCATCTTTAATGTCCACCAATAAATGCCATCAGATGGTCGATGATACAAATACTAGATGACATGACAAACATCTAGTTTGACATCCATCCGAGGGACGACACACTTTCTCAAGTACGACACTGTCTGTAAAGCATCAGACAAGTTATCGTTGGGTCGGGAATGGAAACCAGATCCGACAGCACACCGATAGGTGTGCTGTCTCTGCACCATTCTGCTGGGTCTTGGAAATGTGTACAGTAAAGATTTTAACTTGATTACGTCACCTAGATGCAAGAGCTGCATAAAGATAAAAACCATAATTTCATTTTATACTAATCGGTAGGAGAAAGGTGGTGGAATGGACAGGCTGCCGTACCTGGAAACCACTAGGAATAACCACCATTCTATCATAAAGCAGTGCCTTAGACACTTACCATTCTGAACCCACAATTGAATGACCTTCTCCTCCCTTATAAAACGTCTCTTGACCATTTCTCATGAGATATGATATAATTCTGATGAGAATCTCAACGTATCTCATGACACAGTCTTGCAAGGGCTGTGCCCGCTAATATTGATGGAGTGTTGCATTCCCACACACCCACACCTTCTGTTGATTTTCTGTCACTTGAAGTTCTTGTAAAACGTGTTTGATGTACATTTTGACAAAATATTTTCCTTATTTTGCAGGAACATAATTCTGAAAATGTTCATCATTGCTGGGTTGTTTTACCATTGGTTACGGAAGCTCTCGGTTGAACCCAATCAGGTATTTGCTTATTTCAGAATGGTTTGGGAATGGAATCCTTCACTGATTATGTTTTATCTTCTAGAAGTTGTGTGCATTATAAAAGTATATTTCATTCATCAATTGCCCTTAGTGATGCTTCTTCCCCTTCCCCCCACCCTCTCATCAAGTGCTGGGAGACGACAATGGGACAACAGTTGTACAGACTTGTCGTGATGGACTTTCTGTTCCTAATTGTTGACACCGTTCTAATCGAGTACATATTTGGGTAAAGCCAAAACATTTTATCATTTGGAGGGCGGTTCAAGGTCGACATGGACTATTTATTGTAGAAAGTGTAAAAATAAGTTAATTGGTCAAACTTTATTTTGAGCAAATTATACAAGAAGTTGCACCAACTTGGCCAAAACCGTCCGAGAGACTGATGTCTGCAAAAGTTGTTGATGCATGTATTTCCACCTTGTGTTCACATAGTACAGTGGGTTATAAAAATGGTCATGAAATGAGCTATCTTGAGAATTCTCAGGTGCAAAGCACCTTCCGTCTCTCAAGCAAACACTAAATGTGTCGAATAATTAATTTTAAAGAAATTCCATATTACTGTGAATGTTGGAGACATGCCGGCTTATTAAGAAGGAAAATTGGAGAAGAATCGGATATCAATGTTGGAAGTGCGAAAACGATCATTCATCCTCACTATGAATTAAATAAGGTTAGTGTAGGGCAACATCAGTACCAAAGGACGTGATGTTTGATCAAAAGACAACTTGTGTGATAATTGCAACAGAGCTGCTGGAATACCACCAGAGGGATGGAGGTGATTTATTGAAGACGACATGTAACGAGGCCTGGGTCCATCATTTCATGCCGAAGTCAAAGAAAGCCAGCATGGAGCGGAGGGAGACATTGTTGGTGCCCACTGTGAAGAAAACGAAAGGTTCAGTCATCAGCCAGAAAGGTTATGGCAAGTGTTTTAGAACCTTCACAGTTTCATTCACATGGAACGTCTTGAACGTGGGAAAACCGTCGATGCACAGTATCGCAGTGACTTGTTTTTCAATTAAGAGAGACGAGTTGTTTCAGGGTAGATGAGGGATAGATATGCATTCTCAGGATGTGACTTTACTGCACGATAATGCTTGCTTTCGTGTATTTTGTGAAAATAATATACAGAGTCCAGGCTCGTGGAGGAGCGAGAACATAGAACGTATCAGGATGCAACAGAACAAAACGAACAACAAAGGGAGGGGAAGAAACACACAACAGCAGGGCTGGTTGAGGGACAAAATAAAGAGATGCTTTGAAGATAAGGGTGGTGAGGAACAATGAGGGACAGGGGAGAACACAGGGGATGGAGAAGATGGATACAGAAGCAAAACTCTCAGGAAGGAAAACCAGAAAGGTTGAAAATAGTTGATCCTGGGGAGAGTCAATGGAGGTCGAAAAGAACATGGTTTTTTTTTACGGTGGTGGACAGCTGTCTTAAAAAATCTGGAGGGAAGAATGAGATTGAAGATGATTGGGGACATTTATTCTACAGGTGGGAGAAAAGCGGAGAGTAATTATTCTGGATTTTGAGAGTTTCACCAGAAGGGGGTTTCACCCAGTAGAAACCTGATAGGGATGGGGAGCAGGGGACGGAGGACGGAAAAAGCAAAGGGTGCAAGAGTAGAATGGAGGCGGTAGAAGACACAGACAAACCAGTGACCTGTCTGCGATAGGTTAAGTGATAGACCCATAAACCCAGCTTCATCGTGGGACATTTTAATGTGGCAAATGTGTCCAGTACTGCTCTCGCAGAGATGAGCGAAGAAGTGTTAAATCAACTCCCAACGCAGTTTTGTCCCGTAACCTTGTGATATCCGTGTCTTCGAATCAATGAAAGGAAAATCTGCATAGCATCAAATAGGATGTCAAAGTGTGGGTCCTGAAATGATTGCAGACTCATGTCAAACGTTTACACACAGGTGCCACGAGATCAATGGGATGTTTGTATATGTAGCAGGGGAATACCTTGACAAATCGGTGGTTTCATGAACTTCCATGTAGTTTTCGATTTGCTGATAATAATAATAATAAAGTCCATGCCAACCTTGAACTACCCTCATACATCCACAAATATATATTTTTTTAATTATTTGGAATTTTGACTACACTAACACACACCACACACATCCTTCCTTATCTGTTTTTTTTTTTTTTATTTAATTCACAGACTCGTTACTGGTGGATGCCAGCAAAATTATGCACAAAGAGATTCCCAAAGGTCGGAGTTTGACATTGCCCGAAACGTACTGGACCTCATTTACGGGCAAACGCTTGTCTGGTATGCTATGTCCACGTGGCCAAAGGACTACATCTGTATTACATATGCAAAGGGGATAGGGTAGATAATTTCAAACCAACAGAAAGGGTAGACAAAGTGGGGAGGTTCAGGAAGAGGACAGAGAATTGAAAAGAATGACAAGAGGGAACAGAAAGGAGAAATAATGTTCAGATAAGATGGGGAGTAAGGGCAAGGTTCCACTAATTTACACCTGTATTGTATATTGTCGTAAATCCTCAATCACGCTTTCAATTATTTCCGATTACCTGTATCACCGGATACATGTTGTACCCTCTCTTCCAATGGTCAATGGTACTTGTGAAGTGCTTTTTCAGTCGATTCGTTTTTGGGGCATTTCAACGTTACGATCCAGCAAAGTATAGTGATGTAAATCTATACCGGATGCAGAACTACCGGCAGAAAGGCAGGAAGGAGAGGGAAGAAGTTATTTTCTAGACCTCATTTGATTGGCCGTTACTTCAATCCACGCAACACAGCAGAAAAGCGTCTCTGTGCAAAGGAGCCAATTTTAAAAGCAGCATGATCATTCATGTCCCTGATGTCAGGTCAAAGATGAACTCTGATTGGTCAATGGATTCTCACAATAAGCATACAGTCATCAGAAACAGACTGAGCTTTATTCCAGTGTGAAAGATGGACGGGCAGTCAGGCTGAGCTCAAAATAATTTGGATATCAGCAATTAGCTCACTGTCTCGACCACCACATTAGCGGTGTCAGAAGTCCCCCAAAAGGAGGGCAACATGGCATGGATGTACGCACACTCGCCTTGAAGCTGTCTTGCTTGGGTTTGAATCTCGGCCCAGGTACAAACTGTCGTCCTGTTGTTTCACAGGCAGGGTGATTCATCAATTGTGTGTGCCGTCCCTCGGATGGACGTTAAACTGTTTTTTTCATGTGACGACATTAGTTGGTGGATGTTAAAGATCTCACGGTGAACTATCACCGGCACCATGGCTGAATTCCAAATTCCTGCCCTAACCTTAGTCGAACGCCGGGCCTGGTCAGCCGGTTCGTGGAAGACTTGGGCCGTTTCCCCCGGCCTACCCTACAAGAACGTGGGAACAATTGTGGCCGTTAAAGAAGAAGTCCCCCAAAGTTCGGACAAAAATGCCCCGTGTCACAACCAGTTGAACAAGGTGCTTGCCTTTTGTACATATCGGACGTGTGACTTAAAATGGAACATCTGCATTTTTAGGTTGGGTGCCTTTTTTTCTCCCCTACTTCCGGCTGTGCAGTTATTAAAACTGTTGCTGCTCTTCTACATTAAGAAGGTAACACTTCACTGAAAAATTTGGAAAACAAAGTTATTGCAGTAACAACAGAAAAAACAACCATCAACGGAAACACGTGATTTGACTGAAAGAAAATATCTCATTTCAGGAAAGCTTGTTCAGGAATTGCCAACAACCTGCAATTCCATGGATGGCGA
Organism: Eptatretus burgeri; assembly: GCF_056783735.1. NCBI lineage: Eukaryota > Metazoa > Chordata > Myxini > Myxiniformes > Myxinidae > Eptatretus > Eptatretus burgeri. The sequence continues at coordinate 90,687,503 of NC_140968.1, forward strand.
GGAAAATGAGCACCGTGTTCGTGTCCCTGCAATTTTTCCCAGCCTTCTTTGGAGCAGTCGCTGTGGTATTCATCCTTTGGAGGTACGTGGATGAAATGTAGACTATGAAAAAGAAAAAAAAAAGAAAAAAAAACTTTACTCCGAACAAAAGTGGAGCTCTGGATTGATACTGCAAGCTCAAAGTATTTTCATTAGGTCTGCATACAGCATAAGCAAACCAATTTTTCAAGTGGTTTCACCTCCAAAAAAAAAACAAAGGAATGGTCGCGTGAGTAGTGCTAGCACACAGCCCGCAAATTGTGATTGAGAAGCTCATTTCCAATGAAGTCATTTCCGAAAGTACCCAAAGCCTGTACCCGAACGAGGAAGTACAGGAAGTAAAATCTGGCCACTGTTGATCGAGAATTTGATGACCAAGAAGCAGCTGCATTACCTCTGATAGTTCTAGGTTGGAGGCGGCATCAAAGACGGAGGGCATTTGGGGAGTACCACAGGCTAGTCCAAGAAATGAAACTGTATACACTGAGGTTTTCCCAGAATTTCAAGATGTCAAAGGAACAGCTTGGAATATTGCTGGAGATTTCCGGTTATTCACTCAAATTTCTTTGGGTGGACACTATTGTGTGAATAAGTGGTAGTATCATGGTAGTATCACGAGGCTCTGATCAAAGCAAACAGCAATGCTCGCAAATAAAATTATTAATTAATTAATCCATGAACCATGCTCCATACAGAGAATCAGCAGTTTCTTAGCTATGGTTACAATACTGGATGGGTCACCACTCGGACAACCCAGGCAAGACAGTTAAGTGGTGAGTGTGCGTACCTGGTAGGCTATCCTGCCAGCCAAATAAAAATATAACCAACTAGAATGGCACTCGGTAGAGCACATACCTCCGCTAGACTGCAGTTGTGTATCCCACTGATAGGCCGGATCGACATCTCGACCTGAACCAAAATCTAATCGGCTTGTTCTTCTCAACTACCCAAATCATCCACCATTTTTTGTCGTAACTCGTCCACAACGCTTCGAAATATCGTGCTGTACTCCACATAGTTTTTGGCCCTCTCTCTCTCATTGGTGAACAATCGCTTAAACATTATAGTACAGTACCAGGATCCATCCGGATCTTCACCAAATTCGAATCAATTCGTCAAACACCCAACTTGTCGACCAAGTTTCGTCTGAATCGGTCCATAACTTTTTGAGATATGCTGCTCACAGAAAGACAGACAGACAAACAGGGGTGAACACATAACCTCCGTCCATCGTCGGTAGCGGAGGTACGTAATTAAATTTTCAAAATTTTGTCGCTCGACAATTTCTTTGCTTCTGGTGTGCAATCGTCCACAACCAATGCATCCATTTTATTCGCTCACTTCGCCAATGTGGATTTGCTAATGGTGTGCATACACCTAATATATACTGAATGTTGTGCTTTTATCAAAGGTCCAGATATCAGACACTGGAAAATATAATCTAGCATCAAATTAGAAAACAATTATATCCTTAGACATTATAATTATATTAAGCAATATTTTAAACGATGTCTGAAGATATAGTTCAAAATGTCTTTAAAACACAGACATCTTGGAATCACCCTGAAGTTTGCAGATGAAGAATGTTTTTCAGGCTTCTTTGAGGTTACTGTAGACAAAGGCTTGAATAACCTTGAATGGTCTTGCTTTTTAACTCCAGGCAACAGCCATCAAAATCCTGCGGTCCATTTCGTGGTCTTCAGGTGCCATATGATGCTATTGAGGTGTGGACGACCGCAACAAGCCCAAAGTTCTCTGCTGTCATTTGGATCTTTCACAACATCATTGAAAACCCCATTTTCTTACTCGTCTGCGCTGGACTAATCATGTAAGAGTATTCTGCTTCACCTGCAGACTTCTCAACACCTACAATGCACCAAAACTACATGGCATTCAAGAAAATTCTGTCTAAACAAAATATCTGAAACCCATTAGTATTGTCATCGTTATCATCATCCTGATTTACCATCATGCTCGATACTGTGCATTGGTTCTGCCGAGGAAAAAATGTAACTATTTAATTATCTGTTGTTGCAATTACTTGTGGATTAATGCTTTCAGGAAGATTACATCACAACAGAGGTGAACCAGAGGTGCAAGCAATGACAACTAGGCTCAAGATTATAAATTGCTTCACTGTCAGCCAGCCTCAGACTGGGCATCCTTCATCGTGTATGGTCTTTCCTTGGCCAATCTGAACTTTTGAGAACCTACAAGGCCTTCATTTACAGATTGATGGGGGGTACTTCTCTCCCCTTTGAGCTGGCACCCCTGCCGCACACCTTGCCTTTCTTGATGTCATGGAAAGCAAGGTTCTCAAAATCATTGGGATCTCCCTCGACGAAGCTGAGTATCTCGGCCTGTTACTCTCACATCGCAGACAGGTTGATGGCCTCTCTGTATTCAACTGCCTCCTTTTTGGTGTTGCACCCTCTTCCTTATCTTGGCTGTGTGCCTCCCAGGTTTTTCAGGGCGCACACGGTCTGCCAGTAATACTCTTATTGTTAAACTCCCAAAATCCAGGCTCATTGATCACCTCCACTCATTTGTTCCTCTTTTCTCTCACTTGTGGAACCAAATTCCCTCAATCTCTTCAATCCCATTCTTCCCCCCAGCACTTTAAGACAGCTGTTCACCACTACCTCAGGTCCGTACATCATGATCTCTTCTACCCCCAAATGACATTATTCCCTAACACTCACTTTTTTCAGGTTGTTGTAACCCCCCCCCTGCCCCTCCCCCTTCACACTCCCTCACCTCTTTTAGTTTGTTAGTTGGTTTGTTCCTTTTCTGTTTCATCCTCACTTTCCTCCCCTTCCTCTTCTGGATATGTTGCAATTTGTTCATCCTCATGTGTCCCTTCTTCCGCTCCCCATGATCTCACTCTCACTTCTACTCTGCTGTTGGTGTTTCTGCCCTTCCATTTTGTTCCCTTCTATGCTGCTCTTCCACGAGCCTCCATCTTGTAAACAAAACAAAAAAAGTCCAGCTTGCTAGTATCCTGTGTTGGAGTGGCGATCCGTCCAGGATTGTGCCCAAGAGCCAAGGCGACGGCTTCAGCAGCACCAACGCTCTGCAAAGAGTGGGGTCTCTGGATGGATGGATGGATGGATGGATGGATGTGTCAAACTTCTGCTAATAAGCAGATTTTTGCATTCTCCTCACCCCCTAAAAAACGGTTTATTACATTAAGTAATAATCAATGCTGTTATCACTCGTTTTATATTTAATGGTGAATTAAAAACATGAGCGTCTTGTTGGAACGGTGACCGAGGATGGTAATTCAGAAGCAGAAATGCGGATAGATAGGGGTAGCCGACCTTTACGGTCTGAAGACTGTGGCACTGACAGAGGCTGCACTTCTGCAAAGACAACTGGGTCAGGAGGATAGTGGGAATGAAGAAGGTGGATGAACTGAGGGAGGAGATTGGATGTGAGGATGAGTTTGAGCGAGGAATTGGTAGAGCCAGCTTCGATGGGCTGGGCACCTTGTGCGGATGGAGTAAGATAGAAGGGCAAAGAAAGTGGACAGGTTGAGGGAGCAAGGTCAGAGAGTAAGAGATAGACTTCGGATGAAATGGGAAGATTGTGTGAGGAGGGATGTAAGTAACATGGGAGTCGTGGGAGAGTGAAGAGAGTTGGCTGGGGATAAACAGCAGTGGAGTAATGAGGCAGCAGCAGCATGGTACCATTCGGCCTCTGGTTATAAAAAGGGAAATAAGGAGGAAGAAGAGGAAGAAGAAGAAGGGGCGATTTAAAAACTTTTAAACAATTACCTGCAAAAAAACACCTTGTACGTGTGCAAGGGCAGAATGCTTTACTTTTTGTTGTTGTTGTCATGTTTACATGAAACAAAGTTGGGGACCCAAGTATAAAGGGTCATTCCGTGCCAACTCACTGAAGGGTCCCCAGGTCACCTCCTCAGATTTTGCTGGAAAAATTCTTAAATGTAGATCTATATGGCTCTACCCACCATGCAAAAGATTAGCTTTCAATTCCTCATAGTTTAAAAAATATCTATCTCTAGAGACCTTTGAAATTTGGCCCTAAAAATACCAAATGTGAAAAATGCATTTTTTTTTCAACTTCAGGGGCTTATAATTTTATAATGGACTCCTCTAGAAAGTTAATATTGCAAATATTTACTAATTGGCATCCAAATTTTTCAATTATGGCATCAGATAGCCTCTGGGATGCATATTTCTCACTCTATAGGAAGCTAAAAATGGCTTTTGGGCCAAAACGAGCTAAAATAAGGTGAAACTATAGGAGCCCTCCTGAAAATATGGAACAACTTTGAATTTTTTCCTCATAACACAGTGATTATAGGGTCATTATCTCTCCATAGATACATTTTTGCTGGGATAATACAGTTAGGTGATGAATTATAAAAGTTTTAACATAAGCCCTTGCCTCCGAGGGCTCTAAAATGGACCAATTTTGTCCCCTGGTTTGACCATGTGGCAAAGGGTTTAGGATCTTCATTTTTTTCTAAAGATTGCCTCATATAAGATGTGTCTACTGACCGAATAATTTTATCTAACGCCCATGGCTTCATAGTAAAATAAATTTTTATTTACATGCACGTTTTATAATAATTATTCACTTTTTTCATATTCAGAAGTTTATAAATCTTAAATGGAACTATCCAGGAAAGGGGTACTGCAGAATTTTATAAACTGGTATACAAAATTTCAGAATGTCTCTAGAAAGCACATACTCCTAGTTTTAGGAATCCAAATATGGCAATTTGGCCCACTTGGTACAAAACAAGGTGAACTTGCAGGGGTGCGCATGAGGCTAAATTATGCTTCTTATTAGACATTAGTGATAAGGATGTTATTTATTCAAAAATACATGCTAATGATTACTTTTGTAAGTGATTGCAAATTATAAATTAGAACAAATTTTTACTTTTGTAAGTGATTGCAAATTATAAATTAGAACAAATTTGATTAGTTGAATCACAGCTTTTTTATTTACAGATATACAGACAATGAATATTAGTAATTTTTATACCTTAGAAAACTCTTTAATGACCTTTCATCTTTTATGACATTCATTATCATGATTATCTAGCACTCAGAGGCACACAATTTTACATCTTAGAAAACAGGTCTTGAACATGCTTAAAGTCATGCTGTGACAGTTGGTACTGACGTCCACCAGATTTTATGTCAGGGACCTCAACCACACAAAGAATGTCGAGTAATGGCACCCAGCATTGATCTTTCTTTTTTTCTGGAGGCCATGAGAATATTCACCATTTTTGGTCAAAGTGGCATTTTCAACTTCCTACAGATAGAAACATATGCATTTGTCAGGCATTCTGATAACAGATCCTTAAATTTCATATGCCAGTTTATAAATATCTGCAGTATCACATTGCTAGTGTTCAGTTTCAGATTTATAAGCTCATGAATATGAAAAAAGTGAATAATTATTTAAAAAAACGTGCATCTAAATAAAAAATTATTTTAACATGAAGCCATTGGCGTTAGATAAAATGATTCGGTCAGTAGACACATCTTATATGAGGCAATCTTTAGAAAAAAAATGAAGATCCTAAACCCCGAGCCAGATGGTCAAACCAGGGGACAAAATTGGTCCATTTTAGAGCCCTCGGAGTCAAGGGCTTATGGTAAAACTTTCATAATTCTTCACCTAACTGTATTATCCCAACAAAAATGTATCTATGGATAGATAATGACCCTATAATCACTGTGTTATGAGGAAAAAATTCAAAGTTGTTCCATCTTTTCAGGAGGGCTACAAAAGTTTCACCTTATTTTAGCTCGTTTTGGCCCAAAAGCAATTTTTAGCTTCCTATAGAGTGAGAAATATGCATCCCAGAGGCTATCTGATGCCATAGTTGAAAAATTTTGATGCCAATTAGTGAATATTTGCAATATTAACTTTCTAGAGGAGTCCATTATAAAATTATAAGCCCCTGAAGTTGAAAAAAAATGCGTTTTTCACATTTGGCATTTTTAGGGCCAAATTTCAAAGGTCTCTAGAGATAGATATTTTTTAAACTATGAGAAATTGAAAGCTAATCTTTTGCCTGGTGGGTAGAACCATATAGAGCTACATTTAAGAATTTTTCCAGCAAAATCTGAGGAGGTGACCTGGGGAGGTTTTTGAAATTTAGGTGAGTTGGCATACAAAATGCATACAAAATGCTCACGGATTCAATACGAGAAAAAAATATGACATTTATAGAGAAAGAGCACTGCAGTAAACCATTGAATTTAATTTGAACCATTACCTGCTTCCAAGGGGAGCGTAATACCCCCTCCTTCTGGTGAGGATAACCAAAGCACTTGCACTATAGGACATACACAATGCAAACTAGAGGGGGAGCACTCGGTAGAGTGCAAAACCTCCGCCGCCAATACTGCTGGGTCACTGAAGTGAACCTGATATCCTATTCATTGTAGGTCAAAACGGATCAGACTCTACTGAACCACAATTGAATAAACTAAACGAGATCGACGCACATGTAGAAATGCCAAAAAAAAAAAAAAATCGAAATTTTTTTGAAAAAAAAGTTGCAAAATTTGTTGTTTTTTTCTGTAACAAATTTTTTTTTGGGGGGGGTTGGAAATCACTTAAAACATGTAGAAATGCAAAAAAAAATTCAAATATTTTTCAAATAAAATCGAAATTTTTTTGAAAAAAAGTTGCAAAATTTTCTTTTTATTTCTCTAACAAATTTTTTTTTTTTTTGGTTGGAAATCACTTAAAACATGTAGAAATGCAAAAACAAAAATTCAAATATTTTTTTCAAAACGGCCGCCATAACGGCCATATTGGACTTGGGACCAAGTCCAAAATCTAATGGATTCTTGGACCATACCTAATCCCCCCACCAAGTTTCGTCGAAATCCGTTGAGGAGTTTTTCCGTAATACTGTTCACAAACAAACAAATAAACAGACAGGAGTGAAAACAGTAACCTCCGTCCATCTTCGATGGCTTTGGTTAATAATCTCCACAGCTGACTTGAAATCGTCTCTCCTACCACCACCGGGTGGCACGATACGGTACACATTTATATGAAGAATTTGCACCCCTCCCCCCCTCCCCCCCACTACATGACTTTTAACACCTAAAACTTTCCTGGTCACACCCAAAGAGCAACCATCAAATTTCTACTCGTTCTGTTAAGCGGTTCAGCAGTGCATATATAAAAGACACACACACACACACACACACACACACACACACACACACACACACACACACACACACACACACACACACACACACACACACACACACTTGAGTCAATCGGACAAGTGTAGATTCTGCAAGGTAGAAACAGAAAGCACAACACACCTACCAGAATGAAAAAAATTCATGTCAGAGCCGCTGTATACACAAAGACACAACAACACATCTGCATAAATTTCAATAACTCAGTTTCAAAAAACTCATGGAAACATGAACCAAAAGTGATAATTGAAAAGAAAGAAGTAACGCTCACATACAACCTGATGACCCCATCGAGCGTGAACATAGAAAACAAAGCATTGCGATCGCATTTAGTTACAAAAAATATAAGACAGCATTGCTTATTGAGGTTTCAATACCCAGTGATTTTGGCTTAAACAATGCAGAAATCAAGAAAATGACCAAATACCACAATCTCAGAAATGAAGTCAAAATATCTTGGAAGCTGAAGAATGCCAAAATTGTACCAATGATAAATGGAGCAACGGGAATGATAGGAAGAACATTACAGAGATCTTACAAACCATCCCTGGGAATATTACAAACAAACTGCAACTGGAAGCTGTCCGGGGCTCAGTTATGATCCTGAAAAAAGCCCTCGGAACAAAACTTTGAGAACAAGAAAACTTTTCAGCTTGGTCCATGAATCACGATCCCTTAACAAAATGGAGGTGGATATTTCGAGACATGGGAGGACTCCGTTCCACTTTCTGAAACCTGCATATGAAGATAACAACCAAACACACTGTTTATGCAGAGCGATAAAGACTAAAATCAAAGACTCAAACTCGAATTGTGTTTCTTGCTTATGGCTTAACTCCATAGATTAGAGACTTGACTTCAGTTCACAATTGTCCATCTGGATCTGGAATACCTAAAATTCCATGCACACAGCAGAGTGATATTATTATCAACTCGTTTGTCAAGTAAACATTTCCCCCAGAGTAAATGTTTCAAATGGTGACTTAAATTATGCATTCATACTTGACTCTGGCATTTCTTGCAACCCCACCTTTAATGTCACAATAACCCACAGAGTCGGGATTTACGCAAATTGGCAGATTGTGCACGGATACAGACAGATCATGGCCCTGCTGCAAAACCGTATTGAGGAGGTGAGTTCGCATGACACTGGTAAGCTCCTCTTTCTTTCTTTTTTTTTTCTTTTCTTTTCTTTCGTCCAATGACACTTTCCTTGTTATCTTTCCAAAGTTGAAGGTTTCTCCTCACCTGCGATTTGTCCTTTTCTCTCCAAAGTCGAAGCCTGTAAAATTAGCGAGACTATGCGTTCTCCGAGTGCCGTTCTAGTTTCAATTGAATTGTGCACTTGAACACTACAGAACACCAATCGTATACTTGTCACTTTCAAAAACCTTAAGTTTAGCAGGACTTGGACCAAAATATTACGGTATTTTACATCATCTCGACAAATCGAATTTGGTGCTCGCAGACACCACCGAGGTCCTTTTTACCCTCAAAGACTGTGTGGGATCATATGTTCTATGAACTCTCCAGTTAGTAAAGAGACTGGTGATAAACTGAATTCCTTTCTTGATACAGGAAAGAATGGACAAGAATTTTTTGTTGGAACAGCTAAAGATGGTGCAAGGGACGTGCACAAGAGCTGGGAAACAGCACGAGATCAGGAAATGACACAAATCAAAACTTCCTGCCATGCGGTAAAGGACATGAAATACCGTGGACCACCCACCCGGTCGAAGCATTGCTTTATTTGTACCGATTCTTCATTACCAACAATTAACCTGGTAAAACAAATAAAAGATATCCAAAACAATGGAGATGTACTTGTTGTTTATTTCAATAAAATATTTTGGCTTCACGTTACTTATTGCAGCCTCAATTAATTATATCTGAGCAAACAGTGTTAGTAATGTGGTTCGCAGTCCTCAACAAGGCTGTCTGTGATGCAAGAACAGTCCAGAACGTTTCTGAAATAAGCTTTCTCAATGGCCTGGTTCACAGTCCAAATGATGACTTCGACTCCTCTTTTCGCCCAAAAATCGACGTCATCCCTGGAAAAGGTAAGAAACCGAGGATTACGAAGCAGCATCTGTTTAGCAAGTTTATTCAATCATGCATTAAAGCATAGCCCATACATAGTTGCATCATTCATCTGCAGGGAGGGGGGGGGGACTCCATTGAAACAGTTCCTTTTGTACATAATGGTGGGAATTTAGAATTTGGTCATGGTTCCTGTACACAATGGCCTACCCTCTGATTGCAAGGTTTCCTTCCCTCCTTCTTTCTCCATCTCTCTCTCTCTCTCTCTCTCTCTCTCTCTCTCTCTCTCTCTCTCTCTCTCTCTCTCTCTCTCTCTCTCTCTCTCTCTCTCTCTCTCTCTCTGTGTGTGGTGGTGTCATGGTGGCTGTATGCAGTTGTTTTGTGGTGTTGGTGAGTCGTCAATGGTTTCGTCTCTGCTCCTTACCCCTAGCCCCCCACCCCCACTCCCCCTTTCATGTTTTTTCTGCTTTGGTCTTCTCTTGAGTACCAGAGAGAAAGAGAGCAGGAGCAGGCCCATTAGGCGCGGTCTTTCACCGCCTTGATGAGGCTTTGTAAGCATTTTGTTGCTTATAATGCATTTTACTATTGATTAATTTTGATTCATTTAGTTTTGACCTTTTTGTCTGGTTTTGGAAAATAATTGTTAAATCTCCGTCATGGCAAATACACGTCCTCATTATATAATTTAACCCAGAAACATGCATTCATGTGTGTTCCGCCAGGAGGAGTCCTCACTGAGAATATCGTACGAGCAGAGGAGAGTACAATTGGGTGTGAACATGTCTGAGCTGCCTCGCAAATGAATCAAAAAGTCATAGTTTTCATGTCTGATGAAAACTTTGTTCATCTCAGTGCGGGGTTCCTGGTCCATATTTGTGAGTTTGGTTCCCTGTTCTGTGAGTGACCAGATGCCGACAATAAATACGGTATGGCATTTCTGAACTTCAAATATCCAGCAGATATATTTGAGGAATTCTCTCGGTTTCGAAACCATGTTCAGTTCGTGTTCGCAGGCTTACTGTCTGAGCTAACCCCCAAAGCAAAAGGCTGGATGGCTGGACACCTGGATTGGTGCTCATTCACATGGGAGGAAAGTGAGAAAGATGATCCCGATAGGGTGCTCAGTCATTATGAAATGTATATGTGTCCGGGAAAGAAATAGCGAATTGCCCGGCACCGGCTTAGGCAGCGGAAACAAGGCAGTCAGGAGACTTTTGATAACTTTGTCAAGGACCTGAGGATTATTCTCATGGACTGTGAGTACGCCAATTCTGAGGGCATTCTAATAAATGGTCATCACTGGCATTTATGAACCCAAGGTGCAAGAAAGGTTACTGGATCAAACAAGTTCGCATTGTACGGGATGAAGATAACTACCAGTCTGGAGTGTCAGCTATTACAGTTCAGGGTAAATCGTATCCCAAGCCTCATGCCTCGTCATCGCAGCTGCCAGCATTCAGAGCTTGTGTGTGAGCAAGATATTGGAAGCTCGGACTATGATGAGCATGACGTTTCCTTCCCTTCTCTTACCACCGATGATGCTCACCATAATGTATCTCCTTTGTCCCCCGCTGTTGCATTTGGTGAACAATCCCACGAGCTGGTTGCCCATACTATTCGCTCAGGCCGTGTTGTTAAACATCCAGACAAACTTAATCTTAAAGTTGATTCCTCATTGAAGGAGAGGAGATACCTGAATAAAGCAGTTAACCACAGAAAGTGGCATCTTTATGTTATCGTCACCGATGGATACTTCTGTGATGAAAATCGTCGTATCCAATATCCCACCATTCATATCTAACAATAAACCGGTGACACTCCTGTCTCGTTGTGGAACAGTCATTTCAAGAATGTCAATGATCCCCTAAGGAGCAGTCACGACAGGATAAAACATGGAATGAGTTTCAGTCAACAGGTATACGTGATACTTCCCGATCGTGGCGACGACACGGCGTTGAACATTTTGTTTGAGGTAAATTCCAACGATCACGAGTATCAAATGTATGCATCATCAGCCTCGTTAACATGCTTTCTCTGTGAAGCCTTTGGTCATTTCAACGATTTCTGTCCCAAAAGTTTTGTGGTTTAAAGTGTGGCGAAAATGGTCACGTAGATAAGGAATGTAAAAAGGACAAGTCTGAAGATGACGATGGTTCACGAGCGGTATTTGACGATGCAGATTGTTTCAGAAGTCAAGGATGAGACGATGTGATGATGTTTGACCAAGTTGTAAAAATGATCAACATGATGTGGTACGAGTGACAGGTTATTAGCTGCAAAATGTTGAAAACCCGGTTTCGTTCAACAACTTTAAAAATTTGACCTTTGCATAACCTTTAAAGGTCAAAAAACAATGTTGTGGATATTAAAATAAGGAAACAGGATACGTGCTATAGCTTATTGGAGTTAGTTCGTCGAAGAAGGTCGAAAACCCGGTTTGATTCCCACAACTTTGAAAATTTGACCTTTGTGAACTTTAAAGGTCAAAGGTCAAGGATTATGACCTTTGGTGCAAAACTTCCTCTGGAATATTCCAGGAACAATATAACGTCATATAGGCTATATGTTAGGGTGGTGGCTTGGAATCCTCTGATCCTGAGTTCAAAAACCCCACTCAGGTGTTGAATTAATACCAGGTGGGGTTGACTCTGCCTGTCATCCTTCCGAGGTCGGCAAAATGAGTGCCAGTATGCTAGTATACTGTGTCGGAGTGGCGACCCGTCCAGGATTGTGTCCAATAGCCAAGGAGACTGCTTAGGCAGCACCAACGCTCTGCATGGAGTATGGTCCCGATGGATGGATAGGCTATATGGCATTTCGCACTCCTCTGATGAAACATACTTTGATGAAATCAGTGTAAAAACAAACTTGAAGGGAACGCCACGGGCAAGGTGTTCGAGATAGAGCAAAATGGTTTCAAGATTTTAGGTGGGGAATGACCTCAAGATTATGCATAAAAAATATTGTCATCCAAGCTCTCAAAGTTTGGGTGGTCGTCTGATTTTTATGTCAAAATTCGCAATTTTCTAAGTTTGTGACCTTGACCTTGGGATGAAAATGAAAAATCGAGCTCCATGGGGCTATGCAGGTGCCATTGGGCTAACCAAATACCGAAACCCCTGCCAGATCCGACAAACTCCCTCGGAGAAGATGGATTTTTATGTCAAAATTCGCAATTTTCTAAGTTCGTGACCTTGTGATCTTGACACGAAAAAGAAAAATCGAGCTCCGTGGGGCTATGCAGGTGCTATTGGGCTAACCAAATACTGAAACCCCTGCCAGATTCGACAAACCCCCTCGGAGAAGATGGATTTTTATGTCAAAATTCACAATTTTCTAAGTTCGTGACCTTGTGGCCTTGACCTTGGGACGAAAATGAAAAATCGAGCTCCGTGGGGCTATGCAGGTGCCATTGGGCTAACCAAATACCGAAACCCCTGCCAGATCCGACAAACTCCCTCGGAGAAGATGTATTTTATGTCAAAATTCGCAATTTAAGTTCGTGACCTTGTGACCTTGACTTTGGGATGAAAATGAAAAATCGAGCTCCGTGGGGCTATGCAGGTGCCATTGGGCTAACTAAATACCGAAACCCCTGTCAGATTCGACAAACCCCCTCGGAGAAGATGGTTTTTTATGTCAAAATTCACAATTTTCTAAGTTCGTGACCTTGTGACCTTGACCTTGGGACGAAAATGAAAAATCGAGCTCCGTGGGGCTATGCAGGTGCTATTGTGCTAACCAAATACCGGAACCCCTGCCAGATTCGACAAACCTCCTCGGAGAAGATGTAAATTGAAATCGGCTACCCCCTAAACACGTTTTTTGGGCGTGGCTCCGCCCATAATAGGTGCACCACGCCCATTCTCAGGAAAACACAACTAGATCATGATATAAACCTCCCACCCAAATTTTTTCAGGATCGGATCAAAACCCACGGAGCTATGCTCGGGACAGACAGACAGACAGACAGACAGAGACACCAATAACGAATATAGTGGTCACTTACTGACTCGTGAACCAATACTCATACTTCAGATCCTATTAAATTGACTGAAGCTAATCCTGATGGTTTAACTGTTCATGCAGTGGGATGAATGATAATACCCTTGTTCCCAGTCTTGAAAATGGTAGCACTTCACTTCCTTTTACAGAAAATGAAGTAACCCCTAATTTTACAACTTTTATTGCTGTACCCTCATGTAGTGAAGGAATCCCCTGCCATTGAAGGAATGAGGATCCTATTGTTATTTCTAAAAAAATGAAGAGTGTCAGTTGCTAGTTTTGCTATCAGTACTGCAAAGAAGGTTGTATTGGAGGACAGTGTGGTTGCACCTCAATGTGTTCCTCATGTTTTGATCTGTATTGAAAAAAAAAAAAAGACTGAATTAGGTTCTATAATTTTTTGAAAATACTGTTCATCTCAAAGTTTGCAGTTTTATTCTGTGGTTACAAATTGTTGTATGGGTGGAGTCTGTGACGATACTTGAAGGTGCTGCTAAACCCTCAAATGAACCGTTACCATCACTAGCTACTGTGAATGAGTAGACAGTGGATGACTCATCCCTCGACTGCATAGTGCCCCTCTGCCGATGCAAATTCAAAAATTGTATTCCCGGGTGTCCAATTAAATTGGTCGACAGTGCTCCACAAGAGTGTAAAACCGAGGTTTCAACTCCTGTTGAGCAAAACGAACATTAGTGCAATGTTGATTGCACACTAGAGCTTTCCAGCAAATCCCTCGAGATACTGAAAATTCCAATAGACGAAAGAAGCTGATGTCACCGACCCTGGTGGTACCTTGTCGGATGAGGATGTCGGGGTGCCTGAGTTGTCTCAGTCTCTGTTGAATCGGCCAACGATAGCTCTTCAACTTGTATTTTTTTATTTTTTTTTAATGAATCTGATAGACAGTGAAAAGTAGTTATCAAAGATAAATTTCCTGATCTTGTCTCATTGATTCAAACAGCAAAATAAATAATTAGAAAGGCCAATGATTTTCCATTAACAAGGTTCAGAGTTTCACCGTCTCAGGAAATTAATTACGAAAGCAGGTCTTCAGATTTCACAGCACCCAATTAAGCCTTTTTGATAAGGAATGAAGAAAATCACCTTCGGTACCTGAAATATCAATGGTGGAGGTGCGAGCCACAACTGCAAAGTTCAAGTGAAAAGTTTGTTTCGGCGGAACAATATCGACGTCCTTTTATTGCAAGAAACGCACATCACTCGAACGTAAAGTACGAGTGGTGTCGCCTTTTTGAGGGACAGTGATTTTTCTGGTTGGCAGTTCGCTTTTGGCTGGCGCTGCTTTTTGTACTTAGAACAGGACTAGCACCTGAGTCATTCCTCTTCCCGGAGGATTGTTAAAGGCCGGTTCTTCTCTCTTGAATTGGTGAGTAACAATTTCCATTTCACATTATTCGATGTGTACGCGCTTAGTGAAAGTGCAGAACGAAGAGCTTTCTTTGCTTCTGTGATAAATCACTGTTTGCATTATATTAGGGGTGACCTTTGAACCTGGAATGGACGGGAATACAGCAGACCTTCATCCTGAATCTTGTTTTGATTTATCACTTTTCACTTTCCGGGTTGTTTTGTTCGACGTACGGAGGGCACTTTACCCCCCAATTAATCTCGGTTTATGTTTAGCCGTCTTACCAGAGGGAGAGTTTCTTTTGCGAGACTTGGCCGATGGTATATAAACTCAGGTTTTAGGAATGCTATGGTTTCTCCAGGTTATTTTCCATCCATATTCTCAGTCCATTACTTAGTAACCACGGGGGATTTTTCACCTCAGTCAATACGTAGGATTTCATATTGGAAATTTAATACCAGTCTTCTAGAAGATGGCCTTCCAAGTTTTCTCAGCTAACCAAATCCTCAGAAAGCCCTCTTTTTCTTCAATGAATTTTATGGTGGGACAAAATTAAAAAAAAACAGATTCAGGTGTTTTGTCAGCAGTTTAAAGCAAACGTTAAGAATGTAACAATAGCTCGTTTTGAAGCAGACAGTTTGTACAGCGAGAAGGTAAACTGGCTAAAATTAATATTGCAAGAAACTATCAGTTATTATGAGAAAAGAAGATTCAGTTGAGAGAGTTATTCCAAGAGAAAGCAGCAGGGTTGTTACTCAGACTAAGGGTTAAGAACTTAAAGGTATTAGATATCCCTACAATGTCTTTGTTTGGACTGTCAGTAAATCACCAAATAATAGTTTTTCTGTGTTTGACCCCAGCGGAGCTGTTGTGGTAAATCCCAGAGACATGAGGTTGTGGTTCAAGATTTTTTTTTTCTACAAACTCTTTACAAAACAAATTGCTTGTGATAAAACGAGGAGACATCTAATTTCTCACATCCTCCTCTCTTACTGAGCCCCAGTACCTAGACTTGGACTCACGGAATTAACCCAAGCCCTACTGGAATGGACTGAGGAAGAGCCCCTGGAATTGACGGCCTGCCGGCTGAATTTTATGTGGAATTGTAGGACCTGTTAGGCCCACAACTGATGCATGTTCTAGAATAATCTCTGATGCATGGAGAATTGCCTTGGAGCTTGAGAAGAGTGGTGATGTCCCTTCCTCCAAAGGGTGGTGACTTACCCTTTGGAGGCCTGTCTCTTTGCTGTGAACTAACCCTAACTATAAAAAAAACTTCAAAAGTCTTGGAAAATCAAATTTAAAAAGTAACTAGAGGGGGAGCACTCGGGAGAGTGCAAAACCTCCGCCGCCAATACTGCTGGGTCACTCAAGTGAACCTCATATCTTATTCATTAAATATGATGTCAACAGTGCTGAGTTATAGTTCTTTCCTCCATTTTTTTTTTGGGGGGGGGGGGGGTTGGAAATCACTTAAAACATGTAGAAATGCAAAAAAAAAGAAATCTAAATTTTGTTGAAAAAAAAAAGTTGCAAAAAATTTTTTTTTCTCTAACAATTATTTTTGGGGGAGGGGGTTGGAAATCACTTAAAACATGTAGAAATGCAAAAAAGAAAAAAATTTTCTCTAACAATTTTTTTTCTCCAATTTTTTTCGGGGTTGGAAATCACTTAAAACATGTAGAAATGCAAAAAAAAAATTCTTTTTGGGGGGGGGGGTAAATTCTTTGGGGGGGTTGGAAATCACTTAAAACGTGTAAAAATGTAAAAAAAAAATCTTTTTTTGGGGGGGGTAACAATTTTTTTTTGGGGGGTTGGAAATCACTTAACGTGTAGAAATGCAAAAAAAAAAATTTCCCCTCTAACAATTTTTTTGGGGGGGGGGTTGGAAATCACTTAAAACATGTAGAAATGCAAAAAAAAAAATTTTTTTCTCTAAAATTTTTGGGGGGTTGGAAATCACTTAAAACATGTAAAATGCAAAAAAAATAACTTTTTTGGGGGGGGGGTAACAATTTTTTTGGGGGGGGTTGGAAATCACTTAAAACATGCAGAAATGCAAAAAAAAAATTCTCTAACAATTTTTTTTTGGGGGGGGACCAAGTCCGAAATCCATCGAGGAGTTTTTCCGTAATACTGTTCACAAACAAACAAACAAACAGAAAGGGGTGAAAACAGTAACCTCCATCCATCTTCGAAGATGGCGGAGGTTAATTAGTGATCTAGTTCACGCCGATCAGAGTTATTGTATCAGAGTTATGAGAGGATCAGAGTCCTGGGGAGGTCCATATAATGATAACATTTTCACGAGAGATTTGATAGGTGGTCACTGCGTTCAGAAACACAGTTTTTTGTATCATGTGTTGGAAGCTTGTGGATTTGGGGTTAATTTCAGGACTTGTATTGTTTTATTATATAACAATATATTCAGTCAAGTTAAGGAAAACAATGAGTTTGTTTCTCCCATACAGGTTCATAGGGGGTAAGGCAACGGTGCCCGGTCTTCGGCTTATTATTCACCCTTCTTATGAAATCACTTCTGGTGTTACTGAGGAAGAATGTTTCTGGAGTGGTTATATCTCCTGAGTACCCCTCAGTTATCTTATCTGCTTATGCTGATGATATCTCAGTTGTTGTTAAAGATAATAATGACAATGCTGCTCTTGTTAAGTGTTTAGGTTTGTTTTGTAACTTGGCTTCTTCTTTGAAGTGCAACTGGGAAAAAAAAGCAAACTCTTATGGGTTCCCTTTGTGAAGAACAATCTATCTGGAATGGCCCTGGCACACCTTCCTGCAAAATTTAAGTTGGTGGATGAAGGTTTTCAATATCTTGGGTTTTTTTTTTCCAGGATATCCAGAATATGGCTATAAAAACTGGGATGGTATAGTTGAACGTGTCAAAAAAAGATTGAGAAGGTGGAGGAGAGCCCTGCCCAACCTTTTGTATTCAGATATGGCCGCCAATGTTTTCTGGTCCTGCTTCAACGTGTTGACATATCTGCTCTTCCTGTTGTTTTTTTTTTAATCACAGTCATTTGAACACCTTTCAGTGTGCCGCGAGGAGGACACCTCTGTCACTAAGATGTTTGCCCAAGAGCCTATATTTTATAACCCTCTCTTTCCTCATATTCCCAAAAGCCGGGACTTATGTCAGCATTATATAATAGCCGGCATCACAAAAGTATGGCACCTCTGGCATGTTTCAGGTCGCGGGTCAAAATCTGTTCGAGAAATTGCTAACCTAACGAGAATTTAACCCAAAAGAGTGACTGGAAAAGTCTTGACGGAGATCATACAAATAGGGTTCCATCTGGGATTGTTGGACCCAAGACCTTGAAGTATTGCAATGAGTGGGTTTTTTTTCCTGGGTTATTGGTGCATTTCAATTCCGACAACTTACCCCCCCCCCCCCACCCCACCATTAGCATGGGGTTAAACCTCTTTCAAAAGGTTCAAAAGGCTATCAGTAAAGATTTGTCCAAGTCTTGTGTTAAGTTACTGTTAGGTGATACACCATTAAACAGAGTGACCCGGTGGAAGGGATGATGCCTATGAAACCCCCTCTGAACCTGTATGGGACTCCCAGGATAGCGAGCTTATAGAAGTTAAATGACCAGTGATCTCCAGTGGAGGTTAGTCCACTGGATAGTTCCTTCCAAGAAGCGAATTAGTCATTTCTCTCCTGCATCCACGTGTTGCCCATTTTGCAAATGTATGGAAGACCTGTTCCATGCGTTCATTAATTGTGTGAGATTGGTTCCTATACTTAATTGGTTCAATTTTGTGTTGCACAAAATGAATGTTGTGGTGAATAAATTGATGCACTCTTCTGTTTTTTTGTTTTTTTTTTAGTAAATTGTATTTCATTGCACTTGTGTACCAATGGTTGGTGTAAAAATTTTATTTTAGGAGCATAAAAGGACTTCAAAAGCATCTATATATCTGTATCTCTCTCTCTCTCTCTCTCTCTCTCTCTCTCTCTCTCTCTCTCTCTCTCTCTCTCTCTCTCTCTCTCTCTCTCTCTCTCTCTCTCTCTCTCTCTCTCTCTCTCTCTCTCTCTCTCTCTCTCTCTATTCCACTATTTGTTGCGTCCACCCTTTGCCTCACTGTCAGTGTTTATTGCCTTATACTATCTGTAACCTCGCTCATTCATGAGACTACATTTGGTGCCGACAAAATATAATGGATCTTTCATTTGTGATAGCTAGCAGATAGACAATTTGGCAAATTTACATATTGCCTAAAATTCTGCCAGGTGATGACATTTCATCGCAAGTGAAATTAAAAAAAAAACAGCAAAACAGGAAGATTACAAATTTTACTTACGTTCGATTAAACGAGTTAAGTTTTATGCTGATCGCAAATGGTGATGGTGTTTGCAAATAAGAGGCTCCAAAATTATTTCTACTGCTAATTTAAAAAAGGAATATTCATTCAAACCATTTCAAATACAAGCAGACATTCAAATGCCTGCAAGCCATTTCAGCCCCAAAGAGAGCCACGGCAGGATAGCCTCGAGGGACGCACACTCGCCTCGGAGCTGTCTCGCCTGGGATCGAATCCAGACCCAGCTATAAACTGGCATCTTGATGTGGATGGACTTTACACTGGGCGTTGCATTTACCAGCATTACTTGATGCATGTTAAAGATCCCACCGTGTCATTCGATAAGAGTAGGTGAACTATCACCGACCCCCTGAACAAATTCCAAATTCCTGCTATCACCCACAAGGGGCACTGCATCAGCGGCACAGCGGCACCCCAGAAAAATGTGCAACCAACAGCTATATGCTGCACATGAAAGGAAAGGAATCGCCTGAGAAGTAAACCGGGCAACTCCACATCCAGGGCCAAATATCACAAGGTCAGCACCCCTTTGGTGCCATTGGCAGTTCCGAACGAAACGTATGAACCCGAAACTGACCTTTACTTGATGCGAGCTGAATGAGATTCCAAATGGAACCTGTCACTTTGAACTGCTTTTATTTTTCCTCGAAAAACTTGTGTCAGGTTCAACAGCCCAATTTACCTCTCAGCGGCTTATTTCTACCGACGACTCAAAATTTAGACTCACAAATTAGCAGGAATATTTAAATACAAACACTACATTGAAAATCTTTATCAAAAGATATATATATATATATATATATATATATATATATATATATATATATATATATATATATATATATATATATATATATATATATATACCAGGAAAAGAGAATAAATATATATTTAAACAACTTACTTGGAGATGAAGTTTTTCTGACAGAGGAAAGCAGACACTCCACAGAAAGACCAATAACAGTAGTGTACGGCCCAGTCATGGAAGACATCCAGCAACATGGCCGGATAGTGCTTGAACCAGCTTGTGAAATAAGGCTCGCCACCGCCTGTGTGGCTGAAACTCCAGCGCCGATGCGTGAGGGCAGTCACAACCGCTGGATCGGCCAAACGCATCTGCAAGCGAGATCAGATTCGACATCGTCTACATTCAAAAAGATGACGTTACAAAACCACAAATTCAGAAGCTCAGAGGACAGATCTGTTTGAGGGCAGCACATCGAGAATTAACATGCCGATATCGAATTGTCAGTAAAACCCAGGGCTAATGACCTTCAGGGAGGAAGTAATTTTCCTGTCCTGCCTCGTTTGGTCCGCACGTGATGCCGGTCCACAGTTTGTGGTCGACTCTTACACGACCCCAAGCAATTTGAGCGCTAAAATGCTGCTGACAAAAGGCAATGCTGCCCGCAAACCCACTGACATAATAAGAGTAACGTTTAATCAGCATCGCCTGTTAAAAAAAAGGATTGTAAAAGTCAATCGATAAATCTGGCCCATGTTGACGAGAAGTCATCCTCGGACAATAGTATCTGCGGATGACGATTTCACTGCAGCCCAGTGATTGAAGGGTCTCCTGGAGGGCTTTCACACATCCATCTGATGGATACATTCCATCAATGTTTCCTTTGTGCCTTAGGTATTAGTGTCATCTGCAGCGCTTGTTCATCAGATGTTGGTTTGTCTTTTGGCACCAAAAAAATAAAATAAAAAAAAACCATCAACTACTGCTGATTTTTAGACAGAGAAGAGATAGGAATTTAGCCAGGGCACTGGCACACAAAGACCTGCTCCTTTTAAAAGTTACCGTGGGATATTTAATATCCACGAACAAATGCCAGCAGACGAGAAGAAAAATCGTGAGCTGGTAACGACGTAGAGTCTGTGAGGAGTGATGATGTCGTATACAAAAAAAGCTTCCACTTTGGTTTATCCTTTTACCACAAGAAATGCCATAACTGTATCCTTTAAAACAACCACAACAACAACAATAACAACAACAAGAGTTCATTGTAAGCCATAAATTAAAACAACCACATTACAACTTCATTGCTTCTGCTAATATTTTACATTAGTTACCAAAACCACATCATCTAAACCTCCATCCATCCATCCATCCATTGGGACCATACTCTCTGCAGAGTGTTGGTGCTGCCTAAGCAGTCTCCTTGGCTATTGGGCACAATCCTGGACGGGTCACCACTCCGACACAGGATACCAGCATGCTGGCACACTTATTTTTCCAACCTCGGAAGGATGACAGGCTGAGTCAACCCCACCTGCTATTAATTCAACAGACAAGCAGGATCCCAAGCCCACCACTCTTGCCATTAAGCCAACACCAGGCATATGTACACCTCAATGACTATCTAGATATTTTACGACTCCATAACCAAGCAGGTTCGACAAGTATTAGTTTTAGAATTGCAGTAACACTAAAAATATATCTTATAAATAAATAAATATACCGCTTTTATCCCACGTCACGATATCTCCTGAAAACTGCAATTACCCACAAAGTCACAGCTTGCAGAGCACATGCATTATTCACAATAGCACAAGACGGCCCGTGACGGACACACACGCCGAGGCATCTGGCAGCATTACCTTGTAGATTACCCACGGGTTAAAGGAGCAGACGATGCCCTTCTTGTAGAGTTGTGGCCACGTGTTGTATGCTTGCTTGAGCGCAGCAGCAGACTGCAAACACGGAGAAAGGATCAATCACTCTCCGGTATTGCTGAATGAGCCGACACTGACAAGACTTTTGGCACGTTCACCAGCCCAACAAGTACTGTGTAACAATTATTAAACTCTCTCTGAAAGTGTCCACCTTCAATGAAGTTGCATAACATCCAGCACGTGACTTGTTGGCTTGATGCTTGCGATGTTGAAAGCCAAGGAGAGTCATGGATGGATCAGGATAGTGCTTAAATGGGGACAGGGATGGCAAGATAGCTGAATTGGTCGAGTGGTCGCCTCAAAGGTTTCTGGCCAGGATTTATTCCTTTCTGGAGTTGAATCTGATTAAAGCTACTACTCTTGAGAAATACCAGCAGGTGGCGTTGCATTTCGGGAGAAAGGGAGAGAGGGAACTGGCAGGATGGCATGTAGGTATACACAATCACCTCTGAGCCTTCTAGCCTGGGTTCAAATCTCGGACCAGCGACAAACTGTCTTCCTGGTGTCTCGTAGGCAGGGTTATTCATCAATGTGTGGGTCGTCCCCCGGAAGGACATTAAGCTGGTGTCCTGTCCACCAGCATAAGTTGGTTGACGTTGAATAACCCACAGTGTGCTTCGTGAGGAGTCGGCGAGCTATCGTCGGCACCCTGTCCAAATTCAAATTCATACTCGAACCTACAGGGGGAGTTACATCAGTGGCATAACTGTGCCCCCAGCCAATGATGGAAGAAGAAGAAGAAGAAGAAGAAGAAGAAGAAGAAGAAGAAGAAGAAGAAGAAGAAGAAGAAGAAGAAGAAGAAGAAGAAGAAGAAGAAGAAGAAGAAGAAGAAGAAGAAGAAGAAGAAGAAGAAGAAGAAGAAGAAGAAGAAGAAGAAGAAGAAGAAGAAGAAGAAGAAGAAGAAGAAGAATCAACACAATCTTTGAAAAAGGATGTTTCGTCAGCTATTGATTCACGAGCGCCAGCTAGAGTGACCACTATATTCGTTATGTCTGTGTGTCTGTCTGTCCAGAGCATAACTCCATGCACTTTTATCCGATCTTGATGAAACTTGGTTATGTGTTCGATACCAATGTCTGGTTGTGTTTTCCTGGATGAGGGCGTGCTACGCCCATTGTGGGTGGAGCCACGCCCATCAAAAAATCGCCATTTTTAGGGGGTAGTCGGATTAAAAATCTATCTTCTCCGAGGGAATTGACCGAATGGAATGGGTTCTTCGGTATTTGAATAGCAAAATGAATTATCTAAAATTTGTCGTTCTCCGATTTTTCATTTTCGTCCCAAGGTCACAAGGTCAAAAACTTTGAAAATTGCGAATTTTGACATAAAAATCATACGACCGCCCAAATTTTGAGAGCTGGGATGACAATATTTGTTATGCATAATCTTGAGGTCATTCCCCACCTAAAGTCTTGAAACCATTTTGCTCTAACTCGAACACCTTTCCCGTGGCGCCCCTTTCAAGTTTGTTTTTACACTGATTTCATCAAAGTATGGATAATCCGAGGAGTGCGAAATGCCATAAAGCCTATATGACGTTGTATTGTTCCTGGAATGTTCCAGAGGAAGTTTTGGCCAAAGGTCATAATCCTTGACCTTTGACCTTTAAAGTTCACAAAGGTCAAATTCTCAAAGTTGTGGGAATCGAACAGGGTTTTCGACCTCCTTCGACGAACTAACTCCAATAAGCTATAGCACGTATCCTGTTTCCTTATTTTAATGTCCACAACATTGTTTTGTGACCTTTAAAGTTCACAAAGGTCAAATTTTTTTAAGTTGTTGAACGAAACCGGGTTTTCGACATTTTGTAGCTAATAACCTGTCACTCGTACCACATCATGTTGATAATTTTCATAACTTGGTCAAACATTATCACATTGTCTCATCCTTGACTTTTGAAACAATCTACATCATCAAATACCGCTCGTGAACCATCGTCGTCTTCAGACTTGTCCTTTTTGCATTTACAGCATTGAAAAAAAAAACAGACCAAAGGCCATCAATTATCAATCAATCAACACATGGAACACTAAAAAAAGCATGAATGGAGATGATGGAGTTGATGAGGATGGGAATTATTAAAACTGCACATACAACCAAAGGTTTGAATGAAATAAGGCAAAAATCATCAACAACTGCAAGTTATGTCTCTCCGAGTTACATTCGATTTCCTTCTCATATGAATTGGTGAAAGTGAGTTCCCGCACCCCTCTCCACTGGTTTCTCGGGCTGTGGAATTCCAAAGGGTATTCACCACGGATTCTTCCACTCCATGTTTCTGGAGTTACACGGCACATGCTTGCTGTCCTCGACAAGCCATCATCGCACGTGCCTTGATGGAAGGCGCTGACATTTTAATTTTCTTGTCGAATTCTGTAGCCCGAAACTGGAGGATAAACAAAACCTGGTTTGCATTTGCTACTGCATTCCCATTGTTCATGAGGACGTTTCAGCGGGGGGCTGTTGGATCCTCTCAAATAGCAATCCCTCACCTTGTCTGCACTTCCTTTGACATCAAAGTAAATGGTCAAGTTAAGCCGCATGCATTCCTTCACGGCTTCTTCCAGTCTTGGAACCATCTCGCTGGAAAAGACCTTTCTGGGTGAAGGAACATGTGGGGTCTCGGCATGAGCACCAGAACAGAAAACCATTGCAGTGTGCAATATTTCCGTCGGCAAATAAAACCACAGCGATACTCAAAGGTGTGAAAAAAAAGTCGAAACATGTTTGTTTGTCCATCGGCAGCATGGGTTATTGGAGGCTCCAAGTGGACTCCAACTTATGTACAGTAAAGTAGCACGAGCAGATGAACAGGACTGTTAATGTCCAAATTCAATGCATTAAGTGATAGATCCAACTTGAAAACTCGAGCGGTACCGGGTACAGCGCATACATCCACCAGGCTGAACAGTTTACGTTTTGTATTTCACTGATAGGCCGGAACCAGATCCAAATTTTCACCAAAATTGAATCTATTCTTCCTTGTCACATACCCAACGTGTCCACCAAGTTTCGTCCGAATCCGTCCACAACTTTTTAAGATATCGTGCTATACATCGTTTTTGGCGCCATCTCTCAATGGTGAAGAATCACTTTAAAAAAATTCAAGTATCTGGATCCGGATCTTCACCAAAATCTAATCAATTCATCTTTGTCACACACCCAACCTGTTCACCGACTTTCACCCGAATCGGTCAATAACCTTTTGAGATATCCTGCTCACAGAGACTGACAGACAGACAGATAGAGAAGAAGGAAACAGACAGCCTGACAGGTTTGATGAAAATCATGCAAATGACGTCACTGTCATCCTGACCTTTGAAGATGATTGCAACTTGATACCTGTATCTTGAAGCGTTTCCAAGGTATCATCTTTTTTGTCCCTAAAAAAAACCTCTATACATTAACATGGGCAATTTTGTTGCCATAGAAACGATGCTACCCATCAACAGATTGCTGCCATCTTGAAAATGCATCATCTGTCCTCCAGCACCTCAAGAAATCTTGCATTTTGATAACAAATCGGATTATCAAATCTGCTCGGAAGTAAAAGGTGATGTTTCCAACTCATTTGCATCAAGGTTGATGTCATGTTGCACAAACACGTTTGGTCCTATCTGTTTATGCAAGTGACATCACTGTCACCTTGACCGTTGACATATAGTCAAAAATTCGAGGGGGAGCACTCGGTAGAGCACAAAACCTCCGCCGCCAATACTGCTGGGTCACTTAAGTGAACCTGATATCCGATTCATTGAAGGTCAAAACAGATCAGACTCTACTGAACCACGATTGAATAAACTAAACTAGATCGACAGGCATGTAGAAATGCCCAAAAAAAAAAATCGAATTTTTTTTTTTTTAAGTTGCAGAATTTGTTTTTTTTTCTCTAACAAATTTTTTTTGGGGGGGGAATGCAAAATGCAAAAAAATGCAAATGCAAAACGTAGAAATGCAAAAAAAGATTCAAATATTTTTCAAATAAACGAATTTTTTGGGGGGTTGGAAATCACTTAAAACATGTAGAAATGCTTAAAAAAAAAAATTCAAATATTTTTCAAATAAACGAAATTTTTTTGAAAAAAAGTTGCAAAATTTTGTTTTGTTTTTTTCTCTAACAAATTTATTTATTTTTGGTTGGAAATCACTTAAAACATGTAGAAATGCAAAAACAAAAATTCAAATATTTTTCAAATTAAATCGAAATTTTTTTGAAAAAAAGTTGCAAAATTTTCTGGTTTTTTTTCTCTAATAAATTTTTTTGGGGGGTTGGAAATCACTTGAAACATGTCGAAATGCAAAAACAAAAATTCAAATATTTTTTCAAATTGGCCACCATAGTGGCCATATTGGACTTTGGACCAAGTCCAAAATCTAATGGCATGATCCTTGGACCATACCTAACCCCCCCCCCACCAAGTTTCGTCGAAATCCGTCCAGGAGTTTTTCCGTAATACTGTTCACAAACAAACAAACAAACAAACAGACAGGGGTGAAAACAGTAACCTCCGTCCATCTTCGATGGCGGAGGTTAAACATTGACAGCCTCGCTTTTATCCTTCAGAATCCTCTGGTAAAGTTTGACGAAGATAAATGAATGCGTTCACAGACAAACATACAAACAAGGCAGACAGACATATGATGAAAATTTTCAACTTTCGTCATAACAAACAGGGGTGAAAACATAACCTCCATCCACCTTTGGTGGCAGAGGTAAAATAAAACAAAACAAATAGATAGTGAATACCCACAAAATATAATTTGTACCAATTATAATTGTCTCTGGAATGTATATATTGGTATGTTTGTGAGAGGAGACTAGAAATAACAAAAGGGCACAAAACGACTGCGATGACTGAGGTTCACATTCACCTTAAGCGATGTTTACTCGCTGCATTCAGCTGGGAAAGCTCAGCATAGGTGATGGAGGAAAGAGGCCCAACACCATCAGTTGTCCGATCTACGGTGGAATCGTGCATGATGACCGGGACACCATCGGCAGTGAACTCCAAATCCAACTCCACGGCGTCCGCGCCATTCTTTGCTGCCTAAATCACAAATAAGCCTGTGTTGTGTTGAATAAAAAATAAAAGGTGTACTTCTCCTGGCAAAAATTAAGCAACGATCTTTTCAAAACTTGTATTGTTTTTATGGTTAAGTTCAAAAGTGTTCATATTCTGGTTGAAGATCAGCACACTGATCTGTACACTCCATAAACAAACATGAGGGTTGTGGAAGCAAAAGGTTAGTCGTTGTGCAAAAACAACATGGCTGTCTGAAACATGGCAAATGGTCATGATTAGTGCCATTCAGGTTCCACCTGAGGGGACTTTAGGTTTGATCGCTGTCTGGCCATGCCACCTGTGGTTTTCCAACCTTTTCCCCATACCCTTTAACATATTCAACTGAAACTTGGTACATGGGTTTGTTGTGATACATTACAGAAGAGTTTGAGTTTCAAGGTGTTTCATCAATTTTTCAGTTCTGCCTTTTTTAGACTTACAAAATATCACATCGGTAGGGGACATGTTTTGCAAAGCAATTATCGTTCTTCTTGTACACCGCTCCTTCCCAATTCCATATCTGGGCAATGCATGACATCATCACCGGGTGCCAAAGGAAGGGAGGACTCAGTTTTCACTCCGTTTTCTTTCTTGTTTGTTTTCTTGTTATCGTGACCGAAGGAGAGGGCATTGCGTTTGGATCCGTTTGTTTGTTTGTTGCATGGCGAAAAATTATTTTTGCCAAGTATGTTCGTCTTTAGCGTTTGTCTGTCTGTTTGTTTGTCTGTTTGTCTGTTGGGTCGCCGAAATAGGTGACCCTTATTGTCAGTAATTCTGTCTGTTTGTTACTTGGCGAAATCTTCAATTTTGTCAAGTATGTTGGTCTGTTCCATTTGTTAGTTTGTTTGTTTGTTTGTCCGGTCATCTACAGCCCAAACGGCTGGACCAGTCGTTCTTAAATTTTTACACCTGATAGGCAATCCACCTGAGACGATCCGCGTCCAAATCGGACTAAACGTCGCGATGTGACGTCACACAACGTAAAAACACATTTTTGGACATAACTCAGTGACCGGAAGTCGTAGCGACTTCCGGTTGACGCCAAATTAAACTTCATTGAAATATCTAAATGATTACTAAATGAATCTTATTACAAATTACGCATAGTTTTCGCAAGCGTATGACGTCAAAGTTTTGCCTATTGACGTCATTTTTCTGAAAATTGTTATTTGTGACGTCACGTCATTTTATTAATGTACGAACAAATAAACACCACACATTCCATGACATTACAGCTTGGACCACCACACGGAAAGGTCAACTAATTCGCCAAGTGTCGTGCTAAGTACGATTTTTCATTTGGATGTTTGTTCGTTTGTCATCAGCATAATTAGTAGTAAACGTGGGTGGATTTTGACCAAACTCGGGTGGTAGGTACATCTTATGACCTAGTGCTTTGGAAATTGTGATGGTTGCTAGGGACGCTTTGGTTCCCTAACAACAACCGAAAAACCTTCAAAATCGGTACTGTTCACACGAAATCAATTCCAAAAGCCATTATCCCACGTAGGGTTATGAAATTTGGCACGAATGATCTACAGGTGATGCTCTATCAAATATATTCCGGTTTTTGTGATATATGGAATTCTTTACCCGCAGCGCCCCCTACAATTAGGATATGCACGAAAATTGGCGAAAATTGAAGGCCTCCTAGCGACCAGGTGAGTGCATCGATACGAATGAAACTTTGCAGGTTCATGGTACTCAATGAGTACTACAACTTTGCCTCAGGACATATTGACCGATTTCGCTTAGGTCAGGGGTCAAAGGTCAATTCGTGCAAAAATTGATAATATGCGAAAGCTGGAGGTGCCTTCGCGCCAAATGCTACTCCTCCTTGGGTTATGGTCAGATGGTCATGAAAATTCACACTCATCGTCTGGAATACATTGTGCACAAACGATCGAGTACACAAACCACATTAGTTGTTGACCTTGGGACCTATATTGACCTTTTGGTCTATGTTGACCTCAAAAATATTTGGCTAGTTGAATTCAGTGATATCAAATATAAATCCTGTTAAAATTTTAAGTCAATGGGATGAAAAATGACAATTTTATAAATGCGGCCTATGTTGATCTTTTGGCCAATGTGGACCACAAAAATAATTGGTGGTTGAATTCAGTGACCTGAAAAATAAATTCTGTTCAAATTTCAATCAAATAGATGAAAATCGAGGATTTTAGAAATCTCACCGAAGTTGTTGACCTTTGGCCTAAGTTGACCTTTTGACCTCAAAAACAATAGGCTTCTTCCATATGCCAAGCTCTACCATGCGGTGAAATTTCGTGAAGATAAGTTGAAAATTTTGACCTTCAGGTGACAAACAGACAGACAAGCCGGTAGGCGGCGATGGGTCACCGAGCATGGAAACTATAAGATATAGAGCAAAATGGATGTCATATAGCGGATAGGGAATCACCTTAAGATTATGCATATCAAATCTCATCCAGTTCCATCTACTGATAACTACTCGGTATCCATTTGAATGAAAAGTACCGAAAATGCGGTTTGAAATCGGAAATCCCCAAAGTTCGAGGGGGTGCTGTGGGTGAACAAAGATCTAAATCGAAAATCCGGCTCGATAGTTTGTGCACAATGTATTCCAGACGATTAGTGCGAATTTTCATGACCATCCGATCATAACCCTAGGAGGAGTAGCATTTGGCACGAAGGCACCTCCAGCTCTCGCATATTATCGATTTTTGCACGAATTGACCTTTGACCCCTGACCTAAGTGAAATCGGTCAATATGTCCTGAAGCAAAGTTGTAGTACTCATTGAGTACCATGAACCTGCAAAGTTTCATTTGTATCGATGCACTCACCTGGTCGCGAGGGGACCTTCAATTTTCGCCAATTTTCGCGCATACCCTAATTGTAGGGGGCGCTGCGGGTAAAGTATTCCATATATCACAAAAACCGGAATATATCTGATAGAGCAT
Organism: Eptatretus burgeri; assembly: GCF_056783735.1. Classification (NCBI taxonomy): domain Eukaryota; kingdom Metazoa; phylum Chordata; class Myxini; order Myxiniformes; family Myxinidae; genus Eptatretus; species Eptatretus burgeri. Next base: position 90,717,212 of record NC_140968.1, read on the forward strand.
CACCTGTAGATCATTCGTGCCAAATTTCATAACCCTACGTGGGATAATGGCTTTCGCAATTGATTTCGCACGAACGGTACCAATTTTGAAGGTTTTTCGGTTGTTGCTCGGGAACCAAAGCGTCCCTAGCAACCATCACAATTTCCAAAGCACAAGGTCATAAGATGTACCTACCACCCGAATTTGGTCAAAATCCACGCAAGTTTACTACCAATTATGCTGATGACAAACGAACAAACATCCAAACAAACAGAGAGAATTACTGACAATAAGGGTCAGCGATTTCAGCGACCCAATAAACAAAATCGACTGACCAATATACTTTAAAAAATCCTCAATTTTGCAAGTAACAAACGGACAGAAAGGGGTAAAAATATCACCTCCTTCACCTTTGGTGGCGGAAGGAACAAATAAGTAGCGGTGCATTCAAAGTACACTGCGCCCCATGCCAAATAAATAAATAAATCCTCCAGTGCGAAACATTGCCGGGATGCCTTGGCGCTCCAGCAATGCCACCATGCAGCATATGGAGATTGATTTGGAGTGAGCGGTGTGCAATAATGGATTGGTTGATGCTCCGTCATCCTGAGCGAGAGGTCCATGCTCCGTCATCCTGAGCGAGAGCTCCATGCTCAGTCACCCTGAGCGAGTGGTTCGTGCTTCATCACCCTGAGCGAGTGGTTTGTGCTCCGTCATCCTGAGCGAGTGGTTCGTGCTCCGTCACCCTGAGTGAGTGGTCTGTGCTCCGACATCCTGAGCGAGTGGTTCGTGCTCCGTCACCCTGAGCGAGTGGTTCGTGCTCTGTCACCCTGAGCGAGTGGTTCGTGCTCCGTCACCCTGAGCGAGTGGTCTGTGCTCCGACACCCTGAGTGAATGGTTCGTGCTCCGTCATCCTGAGCGAGTGGTTCGTGCTCAGTCATCCTGAGCGAGTGGTTCGTGCTCCATCACCCTGAGCGAGTGGTTCTTGCTCTGTCATCCTGAGCGAGTGGTTCGTGCTCCGTCACCCTGAGCGAGTGGTCCGTGCTCCATCACCCTGACCGAGTGGTTCATGCTCTGTCAACCTGAGCGAGTGGTTCGTTCTCCGTCACCCTGAGCGAGTGGTCCGTGCTCCATCACCCTGACCGAGTGGTTCATGCTCCATCATCCTGAGCAAGTGGTTCGTGCTCCGTCACCCTGAGCGAGTGGTCCGTGCTCCATCACCCTGACCGAGTGGTTCATACTCCGTCAACCTGAGCGAGTGGTTCGTTCTCCGTCACCCTGGGTGAGTTGTTGTGAAAGATTTCCAAGCCTAAATTACCGAGTCAATGTTTTTTCACCCGTAACACTCAACTGTTTATAAAGATGAATGTTTGTGAGCATTTCCCTGAAACGTCTGTGTAAATGCAACATTGTTTTTCGGTGAAAAATACTAATGGTTTTTGGGTTGTTGTCGATATCAGCCAAGTGTGTGTGTGTGTGTGTGTGTGTGTGTGTGTGTGTGTGTGTGTGTGTGTGTGTGTGTGTGTGTGTGTGTGTGTGTGTGTGTGGGTGTGTGTGTGTGTGCCAGTTGCTATCTCCATATGCGAGTTTCAGAGGTGGAACAGAGCCCTCCCAGGTCTCAAAGTATACACCTTCGTAGATGGGCGTGTGTGCGTGTTGTCGTGGTTCATATAGTATATATATATATATATATATATATATATATATATATATATATATATATATATATATATATATATATATATATATATATATATATATTGTTGTGGTTACCAAATTCGCAAACCACCATTCAGGTCCCTGAGGTGAGGTATCTCGGCAAGTATATGTGTAGTTAGGCCCAAACCCGTTGTCTAGTGGGAATACATGTCATTTATGCGTGCTGCGACTCTTCAGGATAGCCGTTTTTCTTTTGCTATCTTTATTTTGGACCAACCGCCATGATTACCACCACAACCACAACATCAACCACCAACCACAACGCCGCTTCACCACAACCGCCACGACCTTCACGTCACACTTCGCAACCGTCGCATCGCCACCGTTCTTGCGCCGCCTGTGGGTACCGGTGTTGGACTCGTGCAGGGCGCGCGCCGAACAGCGTGTACAAAATCACGGATTTTGTGCTTCAAAAACGGATCAAAAACGACACACGCCCACTTTTTGCCGTCCAATCGGTGAGCGAGGGGCGATTTGGCCCCGCCTCCAGGACGATCGATATATGCAAATTTGTGGATCAAAAAGCCTTCACGCCCACTTTTTCTCGGGCCAATGGGGAGCGAGGTGAAAGGTCAAAGGGAGGGGGTCAAAGGCGAAGCTACGGGGGGATAAAAGGACCGTGTTCATCAGTCAGGAAGAGCAGAGTCGGAGAGTCCAGAGTCGGAGAGTGGAGAGTGGAGAGTCGGAGAGTCCAGAGGCGGAGAGTAGGAGAGTCGGAAGCAGAGGGTCAAGACTTCGCGGGCGGTGGAGCTGCTCGTCGTGTGCGTTGGAGTTGGAACGGAGGGGACGAGCTGTGGAAAGGCGGCGACACCAGACGAGGGGGTGCTCGCGTCGTGCAGGGAGCTGCACCCGAGGGAGGCCGACAGCGCGACCTGGCCGAGGTGGAGACGCACACCAGGGATAATAAAGATCCTCTATACCCCGAGCATCAGCAACCCCCTCCTGTTTCCCCCCGCGCTGAGATAGTGCGACCAAGGGGGTCCCTTTCCCACCCCCTACCAGACACTGCCCGCGAGGCCCGCGGGGTTGGGGCGCCATCGCCGCTCCGCGTCTCATCACCAGACGGGTAGGCGCGACCCGGTCTCGGCCTCAGGCCTGCCTCATTCTTGGGGGTATTCTTTTCCTTGGTTTTGGGTATGTGTTGTCGGCGCCGTCTGTGAGGTAGAATTGTATAAGTGTTGCCGTGTGCTCGGTAGTCGGTATTAGCTCTGCTTGTGTTTTCACTTTTACATTTGCTTGTTGTGTAAATTGCATTGTGTCTTTTCTGTGTGCTTTTGGTGGAATTGAATGTGTGCTTCCCGTGTGCCGCGAATAAATGTGCTTTTGTGTTGAACTGTTTCCCGCTTCGCTTCGTCATTTCTCCCATTGAATCCTCATCTTGCTTCACGTAAAGGGTTGGTAGTGGGCTGAATACGCCCGATAATTAATCGAACCGTCGAGGTCGACGATAACACCGCTCGGTTATTCTGATAGTACGGAACGGGTCGCTTAAGTGGCCCGTGTCCGAAGTCGACCTGCGGCGAGGTGCGATCGCCCGGTCTACCCTCCGCGTGGGTACTTAGGTAGGTCGAATTTGGCGAGCAACCCTATCCCACGCGGGGGCTGATTGGCTCGATCGCGGTGAGACCGAAAGGTCCACCCGTGACTGGTTCCCGGCGTTAGTCCGAGAGGGTCACGACTGGATTGTCCGTCCGGTGGGCGACGTGCCGCGATTCGAGTTACGTGGCCGTCAGCACGCCGGCGGGCGCGAATACCGCAACAATATATATATATATATATATATATATATATATATATATATATATATATATATATATATATATATATATATATGTCTGTCTGTCTGTCTGTCTGTCTGTCTGTCTGTGTCTCTCTCTCTCTCTCTCTGTCTCTCTCTCTCTCTCCCTCTCTCTCTCTCTCTCTCTCTCTCTCTCTCTCTCTCTCTCTCTCTCTCTCTCTCTCTCTCTCTCTCTCTCTTTCTCTTTCTCTTTCTCTTTCTCTCTCTCTCTCCATATCCAGATAGTGGTTATGTCTGGATGGTGTTTGTCTCCAGACACGTCCGAGCAGTATTTTTGTCTGGATGGGAGTTTGTCTCCGGATATGTCCGGACAGGAGTTTGTCTCCGGACGGGAGATTGTATCCAGGTCGTGTTTATAGTATGAAAATGATTTTCAGACATTATTTTGTTTCCATATTCACTGTTATTCTATGCAGAATCATCTTTATGAGACGGTATGAATCATAGTTGGTGCTCCACCGCACATCTGCCTTCCCTTCCTCTTACCTTACACGGTCTTCCTTTCCCCCACTTCGCTCCTCTCTCCTTTCCCCTCCACCTCTTCACTCTCCCCGCTCTCTTTCTCCTGCACCCCTCTCCCTCTTTTCTCCCTCTTTTCCTCCCTCTCCCCTTTAGTATTACCATCAGTGAAGAGATGGGTGGTATTTGCTAGAAAATTATAAACTGCTACAAATAATCATGTGATGGCATACATGGCAAGTTGGTGGTGACAAAAAATTGGTTGGTGGGGATCAAAACCTGGTTATTTATTTATTAGACGTGATCAGAAGTGATACTACATGTGTAATCCTGGAGGATGGTGACATGCTTTTCGGTGAGAGAAAGCTCATGACGTTACACAGCCAATTGACTCGAGGAATACATAGCGTATCGGCTGCAGGTTGATCCATGGGTGTGTGTGTGTGTGTGTGTGTGTGTGTGTGTGTGTGTGTGTGTGTGTGTGTGTGTGTGTGTGTGTGTGTGTGTGTGTGTGTGTGTTCCATTACCAATCGACTTGTAGAGCGCTCGCCAAGTGCCTTAAGCAATCAAGCAAGCACCCCAACAAAACGCTGGCTGCTTGGAAACTGAACAGACCCCGTGTGTGTTCCATTATCAATAAGCTTGCTATCACTTGCCAAGCCAACCGTTACTTATCAACAGTGTCGAATGGTGGAATGCTTGCTTGAGTGCTTAAGTCACTTGGCGAGCGCTCTACAAGAAACTTAGCAACTGAACGCATCCCAGGTATAACAGTCTGTGTGTCAATCTTTGCGAGCGGAATGGAAGCAAAACATTGCATTTTTAAAATGGATCGAACTTTCCATCCAATACTGGTTTGGACAATGCTAAAACAGGTCTGCGGGGTTTTCACAAACAAAACGGGCCAAACCCGTGAAATCCGGTCACTTGCCATTTGTGGTGATGGGTTAAAAAAAAAAAAACTTGGCTCTGCAATTTAGAAAACATGTTAATGTGGCAAACGGCTCAGAAATTGTGTGTTATATCAGCTTTGAAGGTCAAAAAGAGAAACTCCTAACCATTCTGAAACAAACCCGGTTCATATAAAGATGACCAACTGCTTTAGAAACAGCCTCGAGGACAAAGGAAAACGCGATCACTCGAATGCTGCAGAGTTTAGAAATTAAAACATACTGTACTTGTATGTCTGTACCTCCATCCTGGCCGTACCAAGGTAGTAATAGCCGAACATTAATTCTTGACGTCTTATTTTCCAGGTGTACCCAACTCCATTAAAGCAGCAGTTTTGGTTTCCTGCTCCGGTGTATCTAAACATCCAGACCGGTTGGATTGTAATTAAAGGAGGAGATATCGTGATGTATCACGATTCCTTGGGTTTGACGTGAGTGCGGTGTGCGCATGCGCGTCACACGGGACCAGCAATGGAGTTGAGTGCATCGTGGTCGGTCTGATCGTCTGTACATCACGACATTACATATACCATGCTGAACAATAACACATTCAACTTGCTCCTCTCGGTAATTTGTCCCACCGTGTCCGTGTGCACCGGTGTAAAGACTTCAAGCTACCCCCCTTTCAAGTTACCTCCCGGTAATCCGAAATTGATTTCAAGTTACCCCCGGGGGTAGCCTGAACCCAATTTCATATTACCCCCGCACACCGCACCGCACTACCCCCGTCCCTGATTTAGCTGAAATTATAAATTCTTATGCCCACAACTCATGATACGTTTATTGAATAGAACACATAAAACATACAGGATTGAAAGCTTGTCTCAAAGTCTGGAAACATAAAAAATGTAAAAAATGTTAATTGTATTAAAACCACTCATACACTTATTCAAAGTGCATGACATATTGTTACGAATCTGGAAGCCATGAGCACTCAACATACAGGTCCTAGAGCTCAGTTATTTCGATAAGTAAACGTGGATAGATAGCTCCCCGTCCCTTGTTTAATGGGTAATTAAATGTTCATGTGCTGCGGAGAAATTGTGATAGTCAGGGTTTTCTTTTATTTTAAATCAACTATAACTACAACAACAGCAGCATCACCCTCACCTTCACCTCGCTTCCTCACACCGACGCCATGGCCTATGTGCGTGTCGGCACGTACGTGGGCAGAGTCCAAAGTGCCAGGCGGGGTTTCTTTGGGGCATTGGCATCTTGGATTTCGCTCCAAATACGGGCATGGCGCCCCTCTCAGCCAATCGGAGGGGTGCGAGCGGGATTGCCGTTGGGCAGCCAATGAGAGAGGGCCACGCCTGAACGGACAGCGTGAGAGAGAAAGAAAGGAAAGGAGAGCCGAGGAGAAGTGCGGCGGATCTGCTGGAAAAAGAGGAGAGTTTTGGTTGTTGGGACGAGCGCTGAGTGGAGCTTTGGACTTTGATCGCTCTCGCTGGCGCCTGGTTCTTCGGACCGCATTTCGACGCTGGTCTGGTTCGCTCGTGTCAGCCAAACCACATGAGGTGGACAGGTCCATGTCCTTCTGGAGTATCTGTGTGTGTGTCTGTCAGCGGGCCAGTCTTTAAGTAGTAAATTATTAAGTGCCTTCGCTGTACATTATTTGCGTTGCATCTCTTATTAGTCGTGATAACTCTGCCCTTACGTGCTTCCCTCCTTTCCCAACCTACTGTTAAGAAATACCCTATATGTTAAATGTATCGGCTCGTTTTTGTGTTTCTTTTATTGGTTTAATACGGTGCGTGTTGGGGAATTAGAAAGGCCATTGTTGCCATAGATGTACATTTGGACCGACGGATCTCGGTAACCATCCGCTCGGGTTACGCACGGTTCGAGCACACTACTGGCTCGTTCTGCTCGAGCTCCGCCGAGGATGAATTTCCCCGGTAGTTTGGACGACGTGGGTATTTAGGTAAATTGAAATTGGCAATCGACCCTATCCCACGTGGCCGACTTATTGGCGATCTTCGGTCCGATAAGGGACCCGTCGGCTCCGGAGTTATCCGGGGTGACGACCTATAAATTCCGGGTGTTCGGCAGAGACGACCCTACTGCTTCACCTCGCGGTCGTGCTCGCAACCGATCCCCGGCCCACAACAAATTTTCATATACAAACACAATATATACAAACATCCAACCTAACAAGAGAAATTTAGAAGGAAAAAGTATAATAATAATTACAAGAGTGAATATTCATCGGGGAAACAGAATTACAACTAAATTGTGAATTAAAAATACAGTCCACTGCACAGTTTAATTCAACAAAAGTAACAATAACAAAAACTTAACAAATCGCAGGCTCAAAGTGGTGTGTTGAAGAAGGATATCATAAAAACAAAATATGGCAAAAACTATAACTGTATGAGAAATACCGATTTCAACTCACAACAATATTAAAATAAAAATCATTAATAAAATCAAAATTCATTGCAAACTCTTTAAAGGCGGTCACGCGGTTAAAGGGTTTTCCTCGAATTAGTTTTGAATATCAATTAAATTACTATTTTTTGCAAATAAATATACGTAAATAAATGTTTTCGGTGGGGGGGGGGGTCGTCTGAAATCGTAGGGAGTAGGATGAAATCGATTTCACGCGATTTCAAGTTACCGGGGGGGGAGGGGGTAAGATGAAGGGGGGGGGGTTAAGATGAAGGTGGGGGTAAGATGAAGGAGGGGGGTAAGATGAAGGAGGGGGTAAGATGAAGGGGGGTAAGATGAAGGAAGGGGGTAAGATGAAGGAGGGGAGGTAAGATGAAGGAGGGGGAGGTAAGATGAAGGAGGGGAGGTAAGATGAAGGAGGGGGAGGTAAGATGAAGGAGGGGGGGTAAGATGAAGGAGGGGGGGTAAGATGAAGGAGGGGGGGTAAGATGAAGGAGGGGGGATAAGATGAATAGAGAACATTGTACTTTACGGTACTTCTACATATCGACGGTCCCCTGTGCCAGTGCGCATGCGCAGCCTGAGCCGGAGCCAGGGATGTTGTGGGTGTTTCAACCTGTTCAATACTTGTTTGATTATTGTCGTTCCACGCTAATAAAGTGGTCGAACAAATTGAACTCTGTTCTTATTTATAACACTGAACAACAAATTTCAAAAAAAATTTTTTACTGGAGATGTGTAAAGTGATTAAGACTAATTTGGGAACGCTGATTTCAAAAATCATAACCGTTTTGCTGTATCACGTCAGGATTTTCAGGAACAGAAATATTCCCATTGCCTAGAAGTCAGGATTTCAATGAAATTTACATATGTCTTTAACATGTCTATTTCGTACAATTGTTGTTAACTTGTGTTATATTTCTTTCTTTCAGATAAAGATGAGTAGGCGTTCCTGTACCAATCATCCTGACAACTTCTGTTATGTCTGTGGTCGGTATACCAAAAAAGATCAACAGCGAAGTATATCTACAGCAGTGAAAATGAAGGCCGCCTACTTTCACTACTTCAGGTGTAAGGTGGGGGACCAAGAACAGAGCTGGGCACCACACATCTGCTGCACAAGCTGTCACACAACCTTGACTCAGTGGTTGGTGGGCAAGCGCGCGAGCATGCCATTTGCGGTGCCCACGATATGGCGTGAGCCGCAGAATCATCATGATGATTGTTATTTCTGCTGCACAAGCATCGCCGGCTTCAACAAGAAGAATAAAGGTCACATCAAGTATGCTGACTGCGTCTCTGCTCGTAAACCTGTGCCTCATGATGTCGAGAACCCCGTTCCAACACCTCCAGCTGATCAGAACATAGCTGTAAGCAGTGGTGAAGAGGATGGTGATGATGAATCTTTTGAACCCGACACTCAAGAATCACACCTTCTGAACCAGGGAGACTTAAATGATCTTGTAAGAGATCTCTCGCTGTCAAAGGCGAAGGCAGAGCTGCTTGGATCAAGGCTGCAGCAGTGGAATCTACTTGAACCTAACACCAAGATATCCTTGTTCAGAGCACGTCACAGAGACATGGCTGAGTTCTTTGAGATGGAAGACACGATGACATTCTGCAGTGACATCAACGGTCTGTTGAAAGAACTTGGGTGTGATCACGATCCTGCAGACTGGCGCCTCTTCATCGACTCGGGGAAGAACAGCTTGAAGGCTGTTTTGCTCCACAATGGCAACGAGAAACCATCAGTCCCACTGGCTCACGCGTTCGGCATGACAGAGACCTATGAGACTATGCGGCAGCTGCTTGATTCCATCAAGTACAATGACTTCAACTGGCACATCTGCGGAGACTTGAAAGTGGTGGCACTGTTGTTAGGGCTGCAGTCAGGCTACACGAAATACATGTGCTTCCTTTGTCTCTGGGATAGCAGAGACGACAAGAATCACTGGACGAAGAAAGATTGGGAAGAACGAAAAGAGCATGTACCTGGTCGACACAACGTGAAGCATGTCGCCCTTGTCGACCCAGCCAAGGTTTTCCTTCCACCACTCCACATAAAGCTCGGCTTGATGAAAAGTTTTGTACGGGCAATGGATCTGAATGGGCGTGGGTTTTTATACCTCAAGGAAAAGTTTGGCAACACCTTGTCGGAGGCCAAGATCAAGGCTGGTGTCTTTGTTGGACCGCAAATCCGACAGATTATGAAGGACGAAACTTTTCCGACAACTCTAAACCCCAAAGAGCTGGCAGCGTGGAGGAGCTTCAAAGCTGTGACGGACAACTTCTTGGGGAACGAGCGCGCGGACAACTATGAAGAAATAGTGCAGCAGCTGCTGGAGTCCTTCAGGAAACTTGGCTCCAGGATGTCCCTGAAAATCCATTTCCTACACCAGCACCTGAACTTCTTCCCTGACAACTTGGGAGCAGTCTCGGACGAGCACGGCGAGCGATTCCACCAAGAGATTTCACTCATGGAGACGCGTTACCAAGGGCGGCACAACCCGAACATGATGGGCGATTTCTGCTGGTTCCTGCATCGTGAAACTGACACAGAGCAGCACAAACGCAAAGCCAAATGCCTAAAGCATTTTTAATTACATTCTAGTGGAGTTTTTCTGTAATTTCTATAATTTTGAAGCATTCATGATGAAATAAATGAATAAATGAATTTTTGTAAATTTCATTGAAATCCTGACTTCTAGGCAATGGGAATATTTCTGTTACTGAAAATCCTGTCGTGATACAGCAAAACGGTTATGATTTTTGAAATCAGCGTACCCAAATTAGTCTAAATCACTGTACACATCTCCAGTAAAAAATTTTTGTTGTTCAGTGTAATCAAACAACTTGATGCAGTCGAGTAAGGATCGTCGGTGCTGAGGAGGACACGACTGGGTGAAAACGGACCACGAGAACGTTGACAGTGAGTTTGGATTTCTCGGGTACTGTACCCAATCTTCGCCCCCAGGACACTGTACACATGTGTGCATCACCGAAAATAGAACGTTTACTCCAGAATAACTGTTCCTATGGCGCCGGTGGAAGCAGAGTGCCCGATCGAGGGTTGTGACTATATGGCTACACACGCAGAGGCGGCAGTGGTGGCCGCCATGTTGAGTATACACGCCACTGTGCACGTCGCCGCCCCCAGGGCGGCGAGCTCGAATGCCAAGATGGAGAAACTCAAGCGTCCCTCCATAGCACTGGCCGGAACGGGCAAGGCCTGGTCGTACTTCATAACCCGCTGGGGCGAATACAAAACAGGTACTAAGCTTGTCGGACCCGACATAGTCGCGCAGCTACTGGAGTGCTGTGAGGAGGAGCTGAGAAAGGACCTCACTCGCGCGGCGGGTAGGAGCCTCGTGGGCAGCGATGAAGAAGACGTCCTCGCCGCCATGAAGGCGCTCGCCGTCCGGACGGAGAACACGATGGTAGCTCGAGTGGCCTTGTCTAATATGCGGCAGGGACACGAGGAGCCCGTCCGGTCGTTCCACGCCCGCATCAAGGGGCAGGCGGACACGTGCAAGTATGAAATGAAGTGTACCAAGGCGGGGTGCGATCAGGTCAACGACTTCACGGAAGAGATATTGCGCAACATGGTTGCCCGTGGCATCGCGGACCAAGCAATACAACTTGACCTACTCGGTGAGAAGAACCAGGAGATGCCATTAAAGGACATGATATAGTATATCGAGGCCAAAGAGTCTGGAAAACGCTCGGCATCGCGCCTGCTTGACACTCAGAGCACGGACGCGATCAGTAGTTTGTATTGGCGGGGAAAGCGACAGGACGTCCGCGCCAGAGTAGGAGCCAGGCCAGAAAAACGGAAGGCCAAGCCCGAAGGAGTATGCATCTACTGCGGCGAGGTGGGCCACGGCAAAACTCCTCAATGGCGCGCCAGACGCGCCGAGTGCCCCGGATACGGTAAAAAGTGCCGGAAGTGTGGCCGCCAGAATCACCTCGACAAGGCGTGCCTGGGCGGCCGATCAGCAAGACCCCCATCTAAGGAGACCGACAGGATGTACGACGAGCAGACGGCAGCCTTCGTCGAGCTATGCACGGTCACCATGGCCAGCACAGAGGACGAAATGCGCGCGCTTCCCCTCGCTCACCACCTGTACGATGATATGTGCGATAAGTGGATGAAACGCATATCCGACCCGCAGCCATACGTCAACCTCACTCTCACCAACAAGCGCGAGGATTACAAAGCGCTGGGTTTTAACCTCCTGAAACACACCCGCGCGGTAACCCTACCCACTATGGCAGACACGGGGTGCCAGAGCTGCCTGATCGGCATTAAAGTCGTCCAACAAATGGGCCTGAGTACCGAGGACCTCATACCTGTATCCATGACCATGAAGGCCGCAAACAACAGAGGAATTCGTATCCTCGGAGCCGTGGTAGTCAGATTCGCCGGTAACAGTGACGACACTCGGAGATTGGAGACGCGCCAAATCGCGTACGTGACGGACTCTTCAGACCGCATATTCCTCTCCCGCGCGGCCTGCATGGACCTGGGAATGATCTCGGACAGATTCCCAACACTCGGAGAGGTGAATCTGACGACCTCGGAATTGTGCGACTGCCCGCGACGCGCAGAGCCGCCGACCAAGCCGACCGCACTCCCCATGCCAGCGACCGAGGCCAACAGAGAGGCACTACAGTCACATTTACTCAGGATGTATGCTCAGAGCACATTCAACACGTGCCCACACCAGCCACTACCGAGAATGACCGGCCCGCCACTACGTCTTATGCTCAGTGAGAACGCGACACCGGTTGCCCATCACACTCCCATCTCCGTGGCCATACATTGGCAAGATGAGGTAAAAGCAGGCCTCGACCAGGACGTTTGGCTCGGCGTGTTGGAGGAAGTACCCGTCGGCATGCCGGTGACATGGTGTCACCGCATGGTAATTTGCGCGAAAAAGAATGGCAAGCCGCGACGCACCGTCGACTTTCAGGCCTTGAACAAGCATGCGTTCCGCGAGACCCATCACACCCAATCCCCGTTCCACCAGGCGAGACGCGTACCTAACGGGAAGCGCAAGACAGTATTTGACGCATGGAACGGTTACCATAGCGTCCGCCTACACGAGGACGACCGCCACAAGACGACCTTCATCACTCCATGGGGGCGCTACCGGTACCTATCTGCCCCACAAGGGTATATGGCATCGGGGGACGGTTACTCACGACGATACGATGAGATCGTCGCGGACATTGGTAACAAGACCAAGTGCCTAGATGACACGCTACTATGGTCAGACACGATTGAGGGGAGCTACTTCCAGGCGGTCCAATGGCTGGATATATGCGGCCGGAATGGAATCATCCTCAACCCGGAGAAGTTTGTCTTCAGCGCACCCACGGTGGACTTCGCGGGCTTCACCATCACCATGACCGACGTGTGACCGTGCAGCCGCTACCTGGAAGCAATCCACGATTTCCCACAACCGCGTAACATCACCGACGTCAGATCATGGTTCGGGCTTGTCAACCAGGTGGCATACGCCTTTAGTATGGCCGAACGAATGCAGCCATTCCGGAAGCTCCTGAAAAGTGGAGAACGCTTCCAGTAGTCCATGGAGTTAGAGGACATATTCCGCGAGTCGAAAGACGTGATCGTACAAGAAATCGAACACGGTGTCCGCATATTTGACAAAACTAAGCCAACATGCATCGCCACGGACTGGTCGAAGGAGGGAATCGGATTCTGGTTGCTTCAAAAGCACTGCCGATGCATGCCAGTTAGACCATTCTGCTGCACTGATGGATGGAAAATAACCCTGGTCGGCAGCAGATTTACACACGCGGCAGAATCCAGATACGCGCCCATAGAGGGCGAGGCTCTCGCAGTCGCGGACGCCTTGGACAAGGCGCGCTACTTCGTACTGGGCTGCGAGAACCTGATCGTTGCGGTAGACCACAAACCACTGCTGAAACTCCTTTCGGACAGAGCACTTGACGACATACCCAACCCCCGCCTCAGGAACCTCAAGGAGAAGACCATGCGTTATCGCTTCCGCATCATACATATCCCGGGCATGAAGAACAAGGCGGCAGATGCCATGTCGCGCAGGCCGGTTGGCACCACGCGACCTCCACTCATGAACCTTCCAGATGACAATGCCACCATAGCGACCCACCTCCAACCAAGCACGCACACCGACCTCCTGTCCCTCCTACGCCAAACTGAGCCGGAGTATGACGACGACGTCGAGAAGGACAACCTGGCATGGTGCGCCGCGGGCCTCGAATCATTGCGATCAGTAACATGGGATCGCGTCAGGGAAGCCACCAGCAGCGATGGCGATATGCACATATTGGAGGGAATGACAATGAACGGCATCCCCGACTCAAAAATCGAGATGCCAGAGACAATTCGCGACTATCACCAGTACCGCGAGAACATTACATCGACAGATGGAGTGATCCTATACAAGGACCGAGTAGTCATACCAACCTCACTCCGCGGCGATGTGCTAAGCGCCCTACACGCTGCCCACCAGGGCGTATCAATGATGACCGCCCGCGCAGAATCCTCTGTATTCTGGCCAGGCATGTCGGCTGACATCAGTGCCACTCGGAAAAACTGCGAACACTGCCACCGGATGGCACCATCACAGCCTGGAGCGCCACCAACTCCACCTATTCCGGTCGTTTACCCCTTTCAGGCAGTGTGCTCGGACTTCTTTGTACACAGGGGTGCACACTACCTTGTGACGGTGGATAGATACTCGAACTGGCCGATCATCTCAAAGTCGACGGGTGGCGCCGCCGGACTCATAAACCACTTACGTCGCGCCTTCGTGACGTACGGGACACCAGAAGAGCTCGTGTCGGATGGGGGACCGGAGTTCACCTCCACCGAGACCAGGTCATTCCTGCACAGATGGGGCGTACACCACCGCTTGTCATCGGTGGCCTTCCCTCACAGCAACTGTCGCGCGGAGATTGGAGTTAAGACAATGAAACGACTTATCACGGACAACACCAGCCCGCAAGGAGAACTTGACACCGACGCTGTGCAGAGAGCGATACTACAATAACGTAACACACCTGACCCTGACACTAAGATCTCCCCGGCAATGTGTGTCTTCGGCCGCCCGATACGCGATTTCATCCCAATTATCCCTGGGAAGTACAGACCGCACGACACTTGGCATGAGACCCTGAAAGCGAGGGAGGAGGCCCTCCGCAAACGTCATATCCGCACAGCCGACACCTGGGCAGAACACACCAAACGCCATCCGCCACTTACTGTAGGGGACCTAGTCCGCGTACAGAACCAGACAGGATTCCACCCAAAATAATGGGACAAGACAGGCAGTATTGTGGAGGTACGCCAACACGACCAATACGTGATCAAGATCGACGGCTCGGGCAGAGTCACACTTCGGAACAGGAAATTCCTGCGCAAGTTTAGCCCAGTTCGCAATGACCAGCTGCCACCCCGGTCTATCTATGATGATCTAGCAACCCGCATCACTGTACCTGCACCCGTTGTAACACCGCAAGTGCCTGACCTCGACAGCGAACCCGTGACATCTGCGACGCCAACGGGGCCCACGCCGGCACTGACGTCAGTATGCACACCCCGGCGCAAGACGACACCCGTTTCAGACACGCCAGCAGCACCAGGACGAGGCACACCGAGGCGCGCGATCCTTCAGAGGCCACCATCGGCCCCTGAAACCCCGAGAGCCCCATCCCCACTGGGGCCCGATGTGACACCACCAGCACCAGCGATAGGTCAACGCCGATCCACCAGAGCGACCAGCGTGCCTGCCTGGCACAAGGACTACTCCATGGAATAGTCACACGATGGGCGATATCAACTTTTGTTCATTCATTAAACTTAATATTTTCTCAGCCTTTATCTATTAACATAATAAAGACTCGGAGGGAGATAGAGAACATTGTACTTTACGGTACTTCTACATATCGACGGTCCCCTGTGCCAGTGCGCATGCGCAGCCTGAGCCGGAGCCAGGGATGTTGTGGGCTTTTCAACCTGTTCAATACTTGTTTGATTATTGTCGTTCCACGCTAATAAAGTGGTCGAACAAATTGAACTCTGTTCTTATTTAATGAAGGGGGGGTAAGATGAAGGGGGGGTAAGATGAAGGGGGGGTAAGATGAAGGAGGGGGTAATTTGAAATCGCTACACCCGGTTTGCGTTGTCCGATCTCCGAAGCACAGCCATGAAATACCTGCCGAACAGCGGTCAAGGTGTTTTCCGGTGCGTCATGTGCCCCTCCGCGGTGCGCGATGGACATGGGCCGTCCCAAAGGCCGCAGCGTCTGTCCGGATGTGTCCTTGTCCAAAGGCCGCAAGGAGCACGCGAACCAGATTGCCAGACCGGCTGGACACGCAGCCCCGGCGAGGCTCGGATGGCGGTACGTGAGGATCACGAGGAGTAGCCCGATGGAGAGCAGCACCGCCGGCACGATCTCATCCATGTCGATGTTTGTTGGAGCCGATCCAGATGGGGGAGGAGGGGGGAGGGGCTGGTGGTGCGCACCCGGCGCGCGGCCTCCCTAAACCCTCCCTCCCTAAACCCTCCCTCCAATCAAGAGCGATCACCTGGACTTTGGCCCTTTACAAACAGGAGCTTTCAGCCTCGTTTGGGACGAAGTTCAATAATTAAAAACAAAAAATCGCCCCCATGTCGGAAGGAAACGGTTCAGTTTGGAACTTTTCATATGAAATCGGCGAATCCGAGATTCATAGTAAAAGCGCGAAATTTACCCTTTCGAATTATCCTTGAGAACGACCTTTCAGCAGAGCCGGATCTATTAGTTTAACAGCCCCTGGGACATTCAAGTCGTCGAGCCCCCCCTCCCCCTCCCCCTTATCCTGCCCCCACCAACAATCTTGAAATGTCGTGGGAAGAGGAAGTTTTTTTTTTGACTGTGTATACATCTATAAACATTTCACTTACAACACTTGTTTTTTAAAACTGAACATTAATTGAAAGTAAAATATATTTTAAACTACAAGCTCCACCAAGCTGAGTCCCAGGTCAAAAAACCAGTAAAGACCAGTAGCTTACTGGTCAACTGGTACCAGTTGAAAACCAGTAGCCAACTGGTACCAGTAAAGCCAGTTGGTTTCTTACTGGTTTTAATATGGAAATTGGAATAGAGTGATATATTACCAGTTGAAATACAATTGTATTTAACTAACTGGTATCAACTGGGACCAGTACATTGTAACTGGTATCAACTGGGAGACCAGTACATTGCAACTGGTATCAACTGGGACCAGTACATTGCAACTGGTATCAACTGGGACCAGTACATTGTAACTGGTATCAACTGGGACCAGTACATTGTAACTGGTATCAACTGGGACCAGTACATTGTAACTGGTATCAACTGGGACCAGTACATTGTAACTGGTATCAACTGGGACCAGTACATTGTAACTGGTATCAACTGGGAGACCAGTACATTGCAACTGGTATCAACTGGAACCAGTAAGACTTTAACTGGTACAAATATGAGCTACTGGTTTTTTCAACTGGGAAATTGGAATTCTGACTGAATTTAACTGGTACCAGTTGAAACCAATAGAGACCAGTTAAAGACCAATTAGAACCAATAGAGACCAGTTGAAAATGTGTACTGGTTTTAACTGGTTTTTCGACCTGGGGTGGTTCACGTTCTGTATCCGATCACTAAAGGGTCGGATCTGGATTGGGACCTGAACTCAAATCGAATCGGCTTGTCCTTGTCACCGAACCAACTCATCCACCAAGTTTGGTCCGAATCCGTCCACTACTTTTTGAGATATTTTGTTCACAAACAAACAAACAGGGGTGAAAACTACCCCTCCCCCAGTCCACCTTACGTGGGTGGAGGTAATTATTATCAGTTGGAGCTTAATTAATAAAGTGATATTGAATTGATGAAGTGATTTTGCCGAAACGTTAACACAAATTTATCAAAAACTGAATGGGGGAATTCAAATTGGAAGGCTGACATAGCAGATGTGACCCCGTGTACCACTTCTCGAGCTCTGCTACCTTTGGGTCAACAATGGAATAAACAAAAGATGACGTCATGCAGAGCACGATGCTTGCAAAACCCAGAAAAAAAAAAAACAAATTTGACCTCAAAAATAATTGGTTGTTGAATTCAATGAATAAATGTGCAACTTGTCTTCAAATTTCAAGTGAATCGGATGAAAATTGACGATTTTAGAAATTCGGCCCATGTTGACCTTTTGGTCCATGTTGACCTCAAAAATGAATGACTGGTTGAATTCAGTGACCTGATAAATAAATCTTCTTCAAATTCAAAGTCAATCGGATGAAACTTGAGGTTTTTAGAAATATAACCTTAGTTGTTGACCTTTGACCTATGTTGAGCTTTTGACCTCAAAGACGATAGGCCTCTTCCTTTTGACAAACTCGACCGTGTGGTGAAGTTTCATGAAGATCGGTTTAAAATTGTGACCTGTTGGCGATAAACAGACAAACGAACAGACAGAATAACAAAATCGATTCACCGACTTACTTGAAACATCTTCGATTTTGCAAATAATAATAATACGGTCTTTATTCACACACTAATAAATGTGTGTGTGTGTGTGTGTGTGTGTATGTGTGTGTGTGTGTGTGTGTGTGTGTGTGTGTGTGTGTGTGTGTGTGTGTGTGTGTGTGTGTGTGTGTTGTGTTGTGTTGTGTTTCGTTGCTGTGTGTGTGTGTGTGTGTGTGTGTGTGTGTGTGTGTGTGTGTGTGTGTGTGTGTGTGTGTGTGTGTGTGTGTGTGTGTGTGTACACGGATATTGGAGTTTCTGTTTTTGCCTACTATCTCCATGTGTAGGTTGGGTTCATCAGGACGTGAAACAGAGACCTGGCAGGTCTCAGTGTATGTGTGCCCATGTGTGTGTTTGTGTGTGTTCATGTTTGTGTGTGTGTGTGTGTGTGTTTGTGTGTGTGTTTGTGTGTGTGTGTGTGTGTGTGTGTGTTTGTTTGTGTGTTTGTTTGTGTGTGTGTGTGTGTGTGTGTGTTTGGTTATTAAGCATAACATATCATTGTAGCCTGGTGTTGGCTCATTGGTTAGGGTGGCAGCTTGGGATCCGAGTGTCCTGAGTTCAAGCCATGTCATCCACTGAATTAATACACCAGGGGGTTGATTCAGCCTGTCATCCTCTGAGGTCGGAAAAATGAGTACCAGTTGCAGTGTGTGTACTGGTAGAGGGGCACTGCATCAGCGACACAGTCGTGCTTCAAAAATGATACCTACCCCAGCAGCTAAGCTGCCATACGACCACCACCACATATCACTCTCTTTACTAACCACACCTCCACCTCTCACCTTTCTCTCTTCTTTTTTTTCATTCTCTCTCTCTCTCACCCCCTCCTTACATTCCTCCCTCCCACAGTATAGCAACGTTTGGTGAGGCATAGCTCTCCCAACGTCCCCCTCCCTTCCTTGCTCTTCCCCCTTCCTACCTTCCCCTCCCTCTCTCCCTCACCTCCCTCCTGTCTCCCCACCCCCCCTCCCATCCCAGTCAGCGAAGCGACGAGTTGTATTTGCTAGTAAATGAATAAATGTATTGTACGTTTTTCTTGGGCCCCCTGGAGTTTGGGCCATATGTCCCATTGGTCCTTCCCTTAATGCGGCCCTGCCCTTTGGAACCCATTAGAACCCTTTACATTTAGCCTTTATAACTACCCTTTAGAATTACCCTTTGTAATTACCCTTCAGAATTACCCTTTAGAACATTTTATAATTATGTCTGGTGTTGGCTTAATGGTAAGGATGGCAGGCTTGGGA
The DNA here is from genome assembly GCF_056783735.1 of Eptatretus burgeri. NCBI lineage: Eukaryota > Metazoa > Chordata > Myxini > Myxiniformes > Myxinidae > Eptatretus > Eptatretus burgeri. Next base: position 90,736,308 of record NC_140968.1, read on the forward strand.
TGCTGAGTTGAAATCGTGCTTGGCTGTTGAATCAATACCAGGTGGGGTAGACTCAGCCTGTCATCCTTCCGAGGTCGGCAAAATAAGTCCCAGCTTGTTGGGATGATTGAGCCCATTTGAGTATCCTTTGTCGGAGTGGCGACCCATCCAGGATTGCCCCCAATAGCCCAGGAGACTGCTTTGGCAGCACCGACGCTCTCCTGTGCAGAGTATGGTCCCAATGGATGGATCTGATCTACTTGGCAGTAGGAGAACCTGAATCACAGCTTGTCACCCATCACTTAATGGGCTCATGTGGTGATTCGATTCCATCAATGGTTGAAAGGGTCTCTCAAAGCCCAAGCAGATACAAGATGGACGGAGAGTCTTCCTCTCGTTTTTCTAAGTATCCGAACTGCGGTTAACTCCGATCTAGGGTGCTGTGCTGCTGAGTAAGTTTTTGGCACAACTTTCAAGTTGCCAGGACAGTTTGTGGCACCTAATCAGTTTAATCACTACTTGGATAATAACAACTATATACACAGACGATGGATGCACATGAAAAACCTGAAGTCTCCACCTATCAGGGTACAGCACAAGCAAACCCAGACCAATTCAGACATTCAGAGTTGTCCTCATGTTTTTGCGTGCCACAACATGGTGAGGAAGCCACTCTAACCCCCGGATGAAGGACCATTTGAAGTCATCCGCCATACTAACAAGTTTTTCATTATTAACTAGAATGGGAAACATGATACTGTCAGCATTGACAAATTGAAGCCTGATTGTAACAGTATCCACCTGTACTCAAGCTGAACAGCTTTTGGGGGACACCACTCAGAATGGACTGTCATCAACTTATCGAGGTGAGTAGAAGCCGATATCTCCATTTTCTATACGTCCTTCCCCAAATATAACGTTTTAAACAAATATAATGCCAGAAATATGAGGCTGATCTGAAGAAGACGTGAGAAAAACGCCGCTTGGACAGGATTCAATGAATCCATCCATTGGGACCATACTCTGTGCAGAGCGTCGGTGCTGCCAAATGTAGTCTCCTTGGTTATTGGGTACAATCCTGGACAGGTGACCACTCCGACATAGGACACCAGCATGCTGCGCTAATCTTGCTGACCTCGGAAGGATGATGACAGGCAGTCAACCCCACCTGTTATTAATTCAACAGCCGAGGGGGATTTGAGCTCAGGATCCGAGGATCTCAAGCCCACCACCATCTCCATAAAAGCCAACCCCAAGAATATTCAATGAATGGATAATTTTAATTTAGATACATGTTGCATAAATGGCGTACATCTTTGGTCCAATGGGTCGTGGCAGAGACCGTGGCTTGGACTTTGACTCTAAATCTCAAAAGACATCAGAACATCACTTACTTAACAAAGAGCAGGGGAAGAATCCCTACTGTAATTCACCGACTGGTGTTTGTTTGTGTATTTGTCACGATACTCCTCATACAGTTGTCGGCTCATTCGGATCAGCATGAACCCAGTTTGTGCAAAGGGGTGTTTTTATATTTACTTGCGGTCTTGACGGTGGGGGAGGGGGGATGAAAATTCGAGATGTAAATGTGTGTCGTGTAGCACCACTCCAGGTAAGAGAGGGTACTACAAGTCTCTACTATTCACAGTACAGTATTCCTGTCGCCACGTTTTCCAGCGCAGTGAGGTGTTTTGAATTACTCGTACGTGCCCGTCAGTGCATGGCCATACGTGCAAAAAAACAACAAAAACTTTCAAGCCACGTGCAAGAAACAACAACCACACAGGCCGTTCCTTCACTCTCGCGTGGCCGTACATGCAAAAAAAAAAATAAAATAAAAAAAAAATCTCAAATAACCACACAGGCCGTTCTTTCGCTCTCGTAAACGAGGACTGGATTGGGGCATTGTGTTTATCTATAAATGCACATAACAAATAGAGAAATTATTAGAATACAGAAAGTCATCACTATCCGGAAGTCCATACGTTGTAACCCGTAATGGGGAACGCGGCTGAGGTTCTCTTCCCCATCGGCCACGCCTACGCAGCAACGTGTCCTGTCATTGGTTGGTAAATAAATGGCCATAACTTGGGAACCACTTGTCCAATTAATATCAAAGCTTGAGAAGGCACATCCTCAGGGCCCCAGCAATATATCTGGCAAGTTTCAATTAGATCGGACCAGTGGTTGTCGAGAAACAGCGGTCACACGCACACGCACGCGCGCACGCACGCGCGCACGCACACACACACACACACACACACACACACACACACACACACACACACACACACACACACACACACACACACACACACACACACACACACACACACACACACACACACACACTGCTGGAATTATAGATAGATAGATAAGCAGTGGGTACGTTTTTGCCTTAAGCACATAACCCGGGTTTTATGTTTTTTTTTCGAAAGTGATTTAAGCAGCAGTCAGTGGCCTATACACCGCCCAAATTAATGTATGTATTAAAAGAACGTTGCACATGCTTTAAACAAGATCGCCCAGCGAAAGGGTACTCGTGTGGTATCGTATAATGCAACAAAGTGATCAGAAAGATGAAATATTTGTGGCTGCGCAATAAAAGTAAAAAAATTCGAATAAAAATATAGTTATTAAAAAAAATCGTTCGGTGTGTCACGCTATTGTATTCTCGTATATACTAAAAGAATATGCATTTTACAAATTAAGTAGAGTGTACGGTTTTGTTTTTGCTTTTACAATACGATGATCGTTTTGAGCGGTGTAAGCGATAAAGCTCGGTCGGCGGTGTATGAGTAGTGTATGGTTCCTCACTTTAAATGCAAACAAGGATTGAAAGTGAAGGAGTTGATTAATATGTAAACACGTGACTAAAAGCGCCTTTTAAACTTAACTGTAGTAATAACTTCGCGTAAAGAGGTTCGAATATGGGATTGAGGAGAATGGAATACCTGAAGGACAATGTGTTTAACACAAGCTATATGTGGCGGTGTATGGTAATAAATTTTATTGGAGTATTAATTTCTTATATAACTGTAAGCAAGAAACCGTTCGAGTGGACCGAAGTTTTTAAGGGTAATTTTCGGTCGAAATTATAATAACGATGATAAAAACCCTTGAAAAAGGCGAATGTTGATTGTCAGAGGTTCAGGAGGTGTTTTTTTTTTTGGTCTCTTAGCAACCAGGAGTTGGCGCCATTGGCGGTGGGATTTGTTTCCTTTGTGTTTGTCTCGTTCACGGACGGCGCAAGTCCCGTTGTACACGAACCTGTTATAATGAAGTAATTATTTTTGAAACTTTGTGTTTATCGTTGCCGGCTCCGTGGATTCGTTTTCTCGTCATGGATTTATTCTCGCGGGCGGGAAATGTTCATTTGAGCCGGTGGTGGATGAAGTAATTGGTCGGAATTTCTTCTTTTTTAATGAACGGTTATAATAAGTTTGTCAGATTGGTGTGAAAAAGGTCGAACGTCATTTTCTCTCCGGATTTTACTTGTCGAATCACTTTGTAATCTGTGAAGTACAGAATTTACTAACGTTACTGTGTGTGTGTCTCTCTCTGTGTCTCCGTGTGTCCGTCTCTGTCTCCGTGTGTCCGTCTCTGTGTCTCCGTGTGGCTCTCTGGCTCCGTGTGTCTCTGTCTCTCTGTGTCTCCCTGTGTCCGTCTCTGTGTCTCTCTGTGTCTCCCTGTGTCCGTCTCTGTGTCTCTCTGTGTCTCCCTGTGTCCGTCTCTGTGTCTCTCTGTGTCTCCCTGTGTCCGTCTCTGTGTCTCTCTGTGTCTCCCTGTGTCCGTCTCTGTGTCTCTCTGTGTCTCCCTGTGTCCGTCTCTGTGTCTCTCTGTGTCTCCCTGTGTCTCTCTGTGTCTCCCTGTGTCTCTCTGTGTCTCCCTGTCTCCCTGTGTCTCCCTGTGTCCGTCTCTGTGTCTCTCTGTCTCCTTGTGTCCGTCTCTGTGTCTCTCTGTGTCTCCGTCTCCCTGTGTCTCCGTCTCCCTGTGTCTCCGTCTCCCTGTGTCTCCGTCTCCCTGTGTCTCCGTCTCCCTGTGTCTCCGTCTCCCTGTGTCTCCGTCTCCCTGTGTCTCCGTCTCCTTGTGTCCGTCTCTGTGTCTCCGTCTCCCTGTGTCTCCGTCTCCCTGTGTCTCCGTCTCCCTGTGTCTCCGTCTCCCTGTGTCTCCGTCTCCCTGTGTCTCCGTCTCCCTGTGTCTCCGTCTCCCTGTGTCTCCGTCTCCCTGTGTCTCCGTCTCCCTGTGTCTCCGTCTCCCTGTGTCTCCGTCTCCCTGTGTCTCCGTCTCCCTGTGTCTCCGTCTCCCTGTGTCTCCGTCTCCCTGTGTCTCCGTCTCCCTGTGTCTCCGTCTCCCTGTGTCTCCGTCTCCCTGTGTCTCCGTCTCCCTGTGTCTCCGTCTCCCTGTGTCTCCGTCTCCCTGTGTCTCCGTCTCCCTGTGTCTCCTGCTCCTGGTGTCTCCGTCTCCCTGTGTCTCCGTCTCCCTGTGTCTCCGTCTCCCTGTGTCTCCGTCTCCCTGTGTCTCCGTCTCCCTGTGTCTCCGTCTCCCTGTGTCTCCGTCTCCCTGTGTCTCCGTCTCCCTGTGTCTCCGTCTCCCTGTGTCTCCGTCTCCCTGTGTCTCCGTCTCCCTGTGTCTCCGTCTCCCTGTGTCTCCGTCTCCCTGTGTCTCCGTCTCCCTGTGTCTCCGTCTCCCTGTGTCTCCGTCTCCCTGTGTCTCCGTCTCCCTGTGTCTCCGTCTCCCTGTGTCTCCGTCTCCCTGTGTCTCCGTCTCCCTGTGTCTCCGTCTCCCTGTGTCTCCGTCTCCCTGTGTCTCCGTCTCCCTGTGTCTCCGTCTCCCTGTGTCTCCGTCTCCCTGTGTCTCCGTCTCCCTGTGTCTCCGTCTCCCTGTGTCTCCGTCTCCCTGTGTCTCCGTCTCCCTGTGTCTCCGTCTCCCTGTGTCTCCGTCTCCCTGTGTCTCCGTCTCCCTGTGTCTCCGTCTCCCTGTGTCTCCGTCTCCCTGTGTCTCCGTCTCCCTGTGTCTCCGTCTCCCTGTGTCTCCGTCTCCCTGTGTCTCCGTCTCCCTGTGTCTCCGTCTCCCTGTGTCTCCGTCTCCCTGTGTCTCCGTCTCCCTGTGTCTCCGTCTCCCTGTGTCTCCGTCTCCCTGTGTCTCCGTCTCCCTGTGTCTCCGTCTCCCTGTGTCTCCGTCTCCCTGTGTCTCCGTCTCCCTGTGTCTCCGTCTCCCTGTGTCTCCGTCTCCCTGTGTCTCCGTCTCCCTGTGTCTCCGTCTGTGTCTCCGTCTCCCTGTGTCTCCGTCTCCCTGTGTCTCCGTCTCCCTGTCTCCGTCTCCGTCTCCTTGTCTCCGTCTCCCTGTGTCTCCGTCTCCCTGTGTCTCCGTCTCCCTGTGTCTCCGTCTCCCTGTGTCTCCGTCTCCCTGTGTCTCCGTCTCCCTGCGTCTCCGTCTCCCTGCGTCTCCGTCTCCCTGCGTCTCCGTCTCCCTGCGTCTCCGTCTCCCTGCGTCTCCGTCTCCCTGCGTCTCCGTCTCCCTGCGTCTCCGTCTCCCTGCGTCTCCGTCTCCCTGCGTCTCCGTCTCCCTGCGTCTCCGTCTCCCTGCGTCTCCGTCTCCCTGCGTCTCCGTCTCCCTGCGTCTCTCTGTGTCTCCGTCTCCCTGCGTCTCTCTGTGTCTCCGTCTCCCTGCGTCTCTCTGTGTCTCCGTCTCCCTGCGTCTCTCTGTGTCTCCGTCTCCCTGCGTCTCTCTGTGTCTCCGTCTCCTGCGTCTCTCTCTGTGTCTCCGTCTCCCTGCGTCTCTCTGTGTCTCCGTCTCCCTGCGTCTCTCTGTGTCTCCGTCTCCCTGCGTCTCTCTGTGTCTCCGTCTCCCTGCGTCTCTCTGTGTCTCCGTCTCCCTGCGTCTCTCTGTGTCTCCGTCTCCCTGCGTCTCTCTGTGTCTCCGTCTCCCTGCGTCTCTCTGTGTCTCCGTCTCCCTGCGTCTCTCTGTGTCTCCGTCTCCCTGCGTCTCTCTGTGTCTCCGTCTCCCTGCGTCTCCCTGTGTCTCCCTGTGTCTCCCTGCGTCTCCGTCTCCCTGTGTCTCCCTGCGTCTCCGTCTCCCTGTGTCTCCCTGCGTCTCCGTCTCCCTGTGTCTCCGTCTCCTGTGTCTCCGTCTCCCTGTGTCTCCGTCTCCCTGTGTCTCCGTCTCCCTGTGTCTCCGTCTCCCTGTGTCTCCGTCTCCCTGTGTCTCCGTCTCCTGTGTCTCCGTCTCCCTGTGTCTCCGTCTCCCTGTGTCTCCGTCTCCCTGTGTCTCCGTCTCCCTGTGTCTCCGTCTCCCTGCGTCTCCGTCTCCCTGTGTCTCCCTGCGTCTCCGTCTCCCTGTGTCTCCCTGCGTCTCCGTCTCCCTGTGTCTCCCTGCGTCTCCGTCTCCCTGTGTCTCCCTGCGTCTCCGTCTCCCTGTGTCTCCCTGCGTCTCCGTCTCCCTGTGTCTCCCTGTGTCTCTCTGTGTCTCCGTCTCCCTGTGTCTCCCTGTGTCTCTCTGTGTCTCCGTCTCCCCGTGTCTCTCTGTGTCTCCGTCTCCCCGTGTCTCTCTGTGTCTCCGTCTCCCCGTGTCTCTCTGTGTCTCCGTCTCCCCGTGTCTCTCTGTGTCTCCGTCTCCCCGTGTCTCTCTGTGTCTCCGTCTCCGTGTCTCTCTGTGTCTCCGTGTCCCTGTGTCTCCGTGTCCCTGTGTCTCCGTCTCCCCGTGTCCCCGTGTCCCTGTGTCTCCGTGTCCCCGTGTCTCTCTGTGTCTCCGTCTCCCCGTGTCTCTCTGTGTCTCCGTCTCCCCGTGTCTCTCTGTGTCTCCGTCTCCCCGTGTCTCTCTGTGTCTCCGTCTCCCCGTGTCTCTCTGTGTCTCCGTCTCCCCGTGTCTCTCTGTGTCTCCGTCTCCCGTGTCTCTCTGTGTCTCCGTCTCCCCGTGTCTCTCTGTGTCTCCGTCTCCCCGTGTCTCTCTGTGTCTCCGTCTCCCTGTGTCTCCGTCTCCCCGTGTCTCTCTGTGTCTCCGTCTCCCCGTGTCTCTCTGTGTCTCCGTCTCCCCGTGTCTCTCTGTGTCTCCGTCTCCCCGTGTCTCTCTGTGTCTCCGTCTCCCCGTGTCTCTCTGTGTCTCCGTCTCCCCGTGTCTCTCTGTGTCTCCGTCTCCCTGTGTCTCTCTGTGTCTCCGTCTCCCTGTGTCTCTCTGTGTCTCCGTCTCCTCGTGTCTCTCTGTGTCTCCGTCTCCCCGTGTCTCTCTGTGTCTCCGTCTCCCCGTGTCTCTCTGTGTCTCCGTCTCCCCGTGTCTCTCTGTGTCTCCGTCTCCCCGTGTCTCTCTGTGTCTCCGTCTCCCCGTGTCTCTCTGTGTCTCCGTCTCCCCGTGTCTCTCTGTGTCTCCGTCTCCCCGTGTCTCTCTGTGTGTCCGTCTCCCCGTGTCTCTCTGTGTGTCCGTCTCCCCGTGTCTCTCTGTGTCTCCGTCTCCCCGTGTCTCTCTGTGTCTCCGTCTCCCCGTGTCTCTCTGTGTCTCCGTCTCCCTGTGTCTCCGTCTCCCCGTGTCTCTCTGTGTCTCCGTCTCCCCGTGTCTCTCTGTGTCTCCGTCTCCCCGTGTCTCTCTGTGTCTCCGTCTCCCGTGTCTCTCTGTGTCTCCGTCTCCCGTGTCTCTCTGTGTCTCCGTCGTGTCTCTCTGTGTCTCCGTCTCCCTGTGTCTCTCTGTGTCTCCGTCTCCCTGTGTCTCTCTGTGTCTCCGTCTCCTGTGTCTCTCTGTGTCTCCGTCTCCCTGTGTCTCTCTGTGTCTCCGTCTCCCTGTGTCTCCGTCTCCTGTGTCTCCGTCTCCCTGTGTCTCCGTCTCCCTGTGTCTCCGTCTCCCCGTGTCTCTCTGTGTCTCCGTCTCCCTGTGTCTCTCTGTGTCTCCGTCTCCCTGTGTCTCTCTGTGTCTCCGTCTCCCTGTGTCTCTCTGTGTCTCCGTCTCCCTGTGTCTCTCTGTGTCTCCGTCTCCCTGTGTCTCTCTGTGTCTCCGTCTCCCTGTGTCTCTCTGTGTCTCCGTCTCCCTGTGTCTCCCTGTGTCTCCGTCTCCCTGTGTCTCCCTGTGTCTCCGTCTCCCTGTGTCTCCCTGTGTCTCCGTCTCCCTGTGTCTCCCTGTGTCTCCGTCTCCCTGTGTCTCCCTGTGTCTCCGTCTCCCTGTGTCTCCCTGTGTCTCCGTCTCCCTGTGTCTCCCTGTGTCTCCGTCTCCCTGTGTCTCCCTGTGTCTCCGTCTCCCTGTGTCTCCCTGTGTCTCCGTCTCTCTGTGTCTCCCTGTGTCTCCGTCTCTCTGTGTCTCCTGTGTCTCCGTCTCCCTGTGTCTCCCTGTGTCTCCGTCTCCCTGTGTCTCCCTGTGTCTCCGTCTCCCTGTGTCTCCCTGTGTCTCCGTCTCCCTGTGTCTCCCTGTGTCTCCGTCTCCCTGTGTCTCCGTCTCCCTGTGTCTCCCTGTGTCTCCGTCTCCCTGTGTCTCCCTGTGCCTCCCTGTGTCTCCCTGTGTCTCCCTGTGTCTCCGTCTCCCTGTGTCTCCGTCTCCCTGTGTCTCCGTCTCCCTGTGTCTCCGTCTCCCTGTGTCTCCCTGTGCCTGTGCCTGTGTCTCCCTGTGTCTCCGTCTCCCTGTGTCTCCCTGTGCCTGTGCCTGTGTCTCCCTGTGTCTCCGTCTCCCTGTGTCTCCCTGTGCCTGTGCCTGTGTCTCCCTGTGTCTCCGTCTCCCTGTGTCTCCCTGTGCCTGTGCCTGTGTCTCCCTGTGTCTCCGTCTCCCTGTGTCTCCCTGTGCCTGTGCCTGTGTCTCCCTGTGTCTCCGTCTCCCTGTGTCTCCCTGTGTCTCCCTGTGTCTCCGTCTCCCTGTGTCTCCCTGTGTCTCCCTGTGTCTCCCTGTGTCTCCCTGTGTCTCCCTGTGTCTCCCTGTGTCTCCCTGTGACTCCGTCTCCCTGTGTCTCCGTGTCTCCCTGTGTCTCCGTCTCCTGTGTCTCCTGTGTCTCCCTGTGTCTCCGTCTCCTGTGTCTCCGTCTCCCTGTGTCTCCGTCTCCCTGTGTCTCCGTCTCCCTGTGTCTCCGTCTCCCTGTGTCTCCTGTGTCTCCCTGTGTCTCCGTCTCCCTGTGTCTCCCTGTGTCTCCGTCTCCCTGTGTCTCCGTCTCCTGTGTCTCCGTCTCCCTGTGTCTCCGTCTCCCTGTGTCTCCGTCTCCCTGTGTCTCCGTCTCCCTGTGTCTCCGTCTCCTGTGTCTCCGTCTCCTGTGTCTCCGTCTCCCTGTGTCTCCGTCTCCCTGTGTCTCCGTCTCCTGTGTCTCCGTCTCCTGTGTCTCCGTCTCCTGTGTCTCCGTCTCCCTGTGTCTCCGTCTCCCTGTGTCTCCGTCTCCCTGTGTCTCCGTCTCCCTGTGTCTCCGTCTCCCTGTGTCTCCGTCTCCCTGTGTCTCCGTCTCCCTGTGTCTCCGTCTCCCTGTGTCTCCGTCTCCCTGTGTCTCCGTCTCCCTGTGTCTCCGTCTCTCTGTGTCTCCCTGTGTCTCCGTCTCTCTGTGTCTCCCTGTGTCTCCGTCTCTCTGTGTCTCCCTGTGTCTCCGTCTCTCTGTGTCTCCCTGTGTCTCCCTGTGTCTCCGTCTCCCTGTGTCTCCGTCTCCCTGTGTCTCCCTGTGTCTCCGTCTCCCTGTGTCTCCGTCTCCCTGTGTCTCCCTGTGTCTCCGTCTCCCTGTGTCTCCCTGTGTCTCCGTCTCCCTGTGTCTCCCTGTGTCTCCGTCTCCCTGTGTCTCCCTGTGTCTCCGTCTCCCTGTGTCTCCGTCTCCCTGTGTCTCCCTGTGTCTCCGTCTCCCTGTGTCTCTCTGTGTCTCCCTGTGTCTCCGTCTCCCTGTGTCTCTCTGTGTCTCCGTCTCCCTGTGTCTCTCTGTGTCTCCGTCTCCCTGTGTCTCTCTGTGTCTCCGTCTCCCTGTGTCTCTCTGTGTCTCCGTCTCCCTGTGTCTCTCTGTGTCTCCGTCTCCCTGTGTCTCTCTGTGTCTCCGTCTCCCTGTGTCTCTCTGTGTCTCCGTCTCCCTGTGTCTCTCTGTGTCTCCGTCTCCCTGTGTCTCTCTGTGTCTCCGTCTCCCTGTGTCTCTCTGTGTCTCCGTCTCCCTGTGTCTCTCTGTGTCTCCGTCTCCCTGTGTCTCTCTGTGTCTCCGTCTCCCTGTGTCTCTCTGTGTCTCCGTCTCCCTGTGTCTCTCTGTGTCTCCGTCTCCCTGTGTCTCTCTGTGTCTCCGTCTCCCTGTGTCTCTGTGTCTCCGTCTCCCTGTGTCTCTCTGTGTCTCCGTCTCCCTGTGTCTCTCTGTGTCTCCGTCTCCCTGTGTCTCTCTGTGTCTCCGTCTCCCTGTGTCTCTCTGTGTCTCCGTCTCCCTGTGTCTCTCTGTGTCTCCGTCTCCCTGTGTCTCTCTGTGTCTCCGTCTCCCTGTGTCTCTCTGTGTCTCCGTCTCCCTGTGTCTCTCTGTGTCTCCGTCTCCCTGTGTCTCTCTGTGTCTCCGTCTCCCTGTGTCTCTCTGTGTCTCCGTCTCCCTGTGTCTCTCTGTGTCTCCGTCTCCCTGTGTCTCCCTGTGTCTCTCTGTGTCTCCGTCTCCCTGTGTCTCTGTGTGTCTCCCCGTGTCTCCCCGTGTCTCCCCGTGTCTCCCCGTGTCTCCCCGTGTCTCCCCGTGTCTCTGTGTGTCTCCCCGTGTCTCCCCGTGTCTCCCCGTGTCTCCCCGTGTCTCCCCGTGTCTCCCCGTGTCTCTCTGTGTCTCTGTGTCTCTCTGTGTGTGTCTCTGTGTCTCCGTCTCTCTGTGTCTCTCTGTGTCTCTTTGTGTCTCTCTGTCTCTCTCTGTGTCTCCGTCTCTCTGTGTCTCTCTGTGTCTCTCTGTGTCTCTCTGTGTCTCTCTGTGTCTCTCTGTGTCTCTCTGTGTCTCTCTGTGTCTCTCTGTGTCTCTCTGTGTCTCCGTCTCTCTGTGTCTCTCTGTGTCTCTCTGTGTCTCTCTGTGTCTCTCTGTGTCTCTCTGTGTCTCTCTGTGTCTCTCTGTGTCTCTCTGTGTCTCTCTGTGTCTCTCTGTGTCTCTCTGTGTCTCTCTGTGTCTCTCTGTGTCTCTCTGTGTCTCTCTGTGTCTCTCTGTGTCTCTGTGTCTCTCTGTGTCTCTGTGTCTCTCTGTGTCTCTCTGTGTCTCTCTGTGTCTCTCTGTGTCTCCGTCTCTCTGTGTCTCTCTGTGTCTCTCTGTGTCTCCGTCTCTCTGTGTCTCTCTGTGTCTCTGTGTCTCTCTGTGTCTCTCTGTGTCTCTGCGTCTCCGTCTCTCTCTGTGTCTCTCTGTGTCTCTGTGTCTCTCTGTGTCTCTGTGTCTCTGTGTCTCCGTCTCTCTGTGTCTCTCTGTGTCTCTGTGTCTCCGTCTCTCTGTGTCTCTCTGTGTCTCTGTGTCTCCGTCTCTCTGTGTCTCTCTGTGTCTCTGTGTCTCCGTCTCTCTGTGTCTCTCTGTGTCTCTGTGTCTCCGTCTCTCTGTGTCTCTCTGTGTCTCTGTGTCTCCGTCTCTCTGTGTCTCTCTGTGTCTCTGTGTCTCCGTCTCTCTGTGTCTCTCTGTGTCTCCGTCTCTCTGTGTCTCTCTGTGTCTCTCTGTGTCTCCGTCTCTCTGTGTCTCTCTGTGTCTCTGTGTCTCCGTCTCTCTGTGTCTCTCTGTGTCTCTGTGTCTCCGTCTCTCTGTGTCTCTCTGTGTCTCTGTGTCTCCGTCTCTCTGTGTCTCTCTGTGTCTCTCGTGTCTCTCTGTGTCTCTGTGTCTCCGTCTCTCTGTGTCTCTCTGTGTCTCCGTCTCTCTGTGTCTCTCTGTGTCTCCGTCTCTCTGTGTCTCTCTGTGTCTCTCTGTGTCTCCGTCTCTGTCTCTCTGTGTCTCTCTGTGTCTCTCTGTGTCTCTCTGTGTCTCTCTGTGTCTCTCTGTGTCTCTCTGTGTCTCTCTGTGTCTCCGTCTCTCTGTGTCTCCGTCTCTCTGTGTCTCCGTCTCTCTGTGTCTCCGTCTCTCTGTGTCTCTCTGTGTCTCTCTGTGTCTCTCTGTGTCTCTCTGTGTCTCTCTGTGTCTCTCTGTGTCTCTCTGTGTCTCTCTGTGTCTCTCTGTGTCTCTCTGTGTCTCTCTGTGTCTCTCTGTGTCTCTCTGTGTCTCCGTCTCTCTGTGTCTCCGTCTCTCTGTGTCTCCGTCTCTCTGTGTCTCCGTCTCTCTGTGTCTCCGTCTCTCTGTGTCTCCGTCTCTCTGTGTCTCCGTCTCTCTGTGTCTCCGTCTCTCTGTGTCTCCGTCTCTCTGTGTCTCCGTCTCTCTGTGTCTCCGTCTCTCTGTGTCTCCGTCTCTCTGTGTCTCCGTCTCTCTGTGTCTCCGTCTCTCTGTGTCTCCGTCTCTCTGTGTCTCCGTCTCTCTGTGTCTCCGTCTCTCTGTGTCTCCGTCTCTCTGTGTCTCCG
>NC_140968.1:90756179-90951179 GCF_056783735.1 Eptatretus burgeri
TTGGTGTGTGGGTAGAGGTCGATGAGTGTTGCACAACGATACAACTTTTGTCAGGGTCAAGGTCATGAGGTCACGTAAGTTATAAAAATCGCCATTTTCAAAACCTATCTAGTCTGCCATTCTACAAGATATTCGGCAACTGTTTATTGATCATGATAGTAAAAAAATATTATCTTTTATCTAACTGGACAGATTTTTTAATTTCCTTCCCGTTTGATCGTCACGTGATCTGGAAGATGGTCAAAACTTTTTACTTCCGATCTTGATGAAATTTGGTATGTGGGTAGAGGTCGATGAGTGATGCCCAACGACTTATTTTTCCCGGGATTTGAGGTCAGGGTCAAGGTCACGAGGTCACGAAAGTTGTGATAGTCGCCATTTTCAAAACCTATCTAGTCTGTCATTTTAGGAGATATCTGGCAACGGTTCATCGATTATGATAGTAAAAAACATTAGAGATAACCATCACCCCCACACGTGGGTAATTTTTTTAAAATTTGATTCTTAATTTGAGAGTTTAAAAAAAAAAAAAAACTTCAAGTAAGTAATTGACCTTGAGATTCCTTACCCTCCTTTACATTCATTGATTTTTTTTTTTTACCTCTGCCAATGAAGGTGAAGGGGGTTATTTTTTTCTCCCCTTTTTGTCTGTCTGTTTGTTTGTTGTGTGCAGGATATCTCAAAATGTTGTGGACGGATCCGGATGAAATTTTGTGGACAGGTTGGGTGTGTGACAAGTACGGACTGATTAGATTTTGGTGAAGATCTGGATCCGGATCAGACGACTTGGATATTTTAAAAGTGATTCTTCACCAATTGGGAGAAAGGGCCAAAAATGATGTATAGCACGATATATCAAAAAGCTGTGGATGAATCTGGATGAAACTTAGTGGACATGTTGGATGTGTGACAAGGAAGAATCGATTCAATTTTGTTGACTACCTGGATCCGGATCTGATGATGTTTTTTTAAGTGATTCTTCCCCATTGAGAGAGTGGGCTAAACTAATATATAGCACTATATCTCAAAGTTGGGTACGGATTCGGATGAAACTTGGTGGATAGGTTTGGTGTGTGGCAAGGACGAATTGATTCGATTTTGGTGAAGATCCAGATCTGGATGCGAGAATTATTAAAAATTTTAAAAGTGATTATTCACCATTGAGAGATATGGCCAAAAACGATATATAGCATGATATTTCAAAAATCTATTGGGCCCGATATGTTCTCGTGGATCGGGCATTGCGTGGCAGAGGTATGCGCTCTACCGAGTGCCTTTCTAGTTTCTTCCTGTTTTCTCTGTGTTGTGAAGCAAGTGCTCAAATAGAAACTTGAATTTACTCGGTGAATTTACCATTGTAAAAAGGTATTATTGTTGTTGGAGTCCAAACCTTTTCCAGGGCATCAATGCTGCTGAAGAAGTCTCCTGGGAAGGAATATGTCAGGTTTTTTTTTTTCTCGTCTTCCCAGTGGAAGTTGTCAGGGCAGGAATTTGAGATTTGCCTAGCATGTTAGCACTCGATGGCCTACTCTTTATGAAAAAGATTGTGGGATCTTTATCTTTATCCGGCATTAAATTACAGCAGGCGGAACTCCAAGGATACCGTCCCATAAGAGAGACTCGTTAATGCAACTTCTTGCCTGTGAAGCATCAAGATTAGGTGAGTGTTTATACTTAGGTTCGGAATCAAACCAAGATGAGACGGCTCAATTGTGAGTATTCTACTTCACCTCTCAGCTAGCCTGTCAGCCTTAAAGTTGTGGCAGTATTTACCTTGTGTAAATTTATGGAGGTTTTTTTTTTTATCAGTGATGAATTTGACCAGATTGGGGGAAGTCACAGAGAGTGCTGAATGTAACGGGGTTTTTTTAGAGACAAAGGTATTGATTCAGCCAAAGCTGAAACGAATTAAAGATAAATATGTGGTTTGTATATAAACATCCTTTGCAGTTGCTTTAATTTTTTTTTTTTTTTTAAGTAAGATGCATCTCAATTAATTAAAATCAACTTTCCTTTCTCACCATGCACAGATTCAAAAGATGGTTGCTGGAAACACGCTGCAAGACAGCAAATCACAGGAAGTGGGAATGCCAAGCCTTGTTGACACTACAAAGCACACGGTTGTTTTTGAGAATTTCCAAGATGAGGACAATTTTAATGGTGGAGGTGTAGAACATGAGACAAAGGATCATTTAGCCGATAAGGAAATGAATGATACAGCGGTAATTGCCTTGCAAAATGACCAGGATTTGAAGTCCGCTAACAGGAAAATGTCGATACAGTCACAAATAAACGCTTCAAGCGGCACAGTGAAGGGTTCCAATCTGGCAGCAAAACAAAATGGAGCTTTATTCCGCCTTGCTGCATTCATGAAGAGCCAAGAAAGAATTTTCAAGAAGGGACAGGGGTCAAAGAAGCCCACAAAATATGATGAAGGCAGAGCATCTCAGGAGATGTGCGGAGAAACCACTGCAGGTTTGCAAGTAAAAAGCAATGCTGACATCAACGGGTTGAGTGAAGCAATTCCGCAGTCATTGAATGGTGTCTACTCTGCACCGCAAGGTAGAAATTCAAACAAAAAAGAAAATTATTTGTCCACAAGAAAATGTAATATCCGACAGTTGTGGCAGCAGGGATGGAAGGATGTTCTCGTTGGAATTGAATCAAGGAGAGCATGCAAAGAAAGCTCTTCGGAAGACGAAGGTGCCTTGAGTGTCGATGGTTCATATTTGCAGCTTCCTTTTCCTCAGAAGACTGCTGGTGACGGCACCGTTTCCAAAAGTGCTGTGACCTCCCAGCATGGCATCAACATTTGTGATCATACGAGCATCGTTTGCGAGCATAATACACAGGAAGGACAGACTTTTGACGATCGTAGTGATTTGGAAAAACCAATCGCTGCTAGGTTATGTCATCGGCTTGCTGAAACAAAAGGATGTGAATCCAAAACACTCCATGTGGATGTACTGAATGCTGAACTGATGTCAAATGAGTGTTCATTAATTGACAAAATTGAAAAAAGTTCTCTTGATGCTCCACCAGTGACATTTAGAATGGAGGATCAGATGGGGAAAGAGCTCGGACTTGCGAGTTGCCTTCAAAAGCGAGTACAAGCACCATTGTCACACCCCTTAAAGATCTGCAAGAAAGGGACAAGTCCATTTCCGATTAATATATCGTATGATGTGGAGAGGCAGTCTCCATTTCTTCGATTGAACGAACAATCCTCATTCAGAGAAAATTTGGCAAACCCTTGTGATAACCACCAGTGCGACTGCAATCCAGACTTCCCGGCAAAGTGCAAATTGGATTTTGTAGGAACACCACACCTGGATTTAAACCTGCCTTCCTTGGAATCAACAGGTGTTCTCGACAGCACAGCAAATCATGCCGGTGGGTCAGAACTGTCATGTAATTAGGAGTTCGCACATTTTTCAGTTACAGTCACCTTAAAACGAATGCTTCAAACTAAGACTATGGGAAACTAGTCTTGATGTAGTCTCAATTGGTCTGCGTCAGTGGGGAAATTCAGACGATGCATTTTATCGACAAAATGTTGAGAGAGGTATGGTAATCGCTGTGAGAAAGAAGGTGAAGCAACACTTCAGGCTTGAGCCCCACAACACCAAAAGAGCATCTCAAAACTTTGAAGAAGGGCCCACGTCCAAAATGTTGCTTTACCTTTCCCATTGCAATTAACATACCTCACTCAACGTTTGGTTGAGAAAATGCATTTGCTGTAATGTAATTACAATATCCATTTTGAGGATTATAGAGGAGTTTGCATATGTAACCAGGACAGTACTCCAAGAATGCAACTTTATTTTTCCTGATTTGTGCTTTGGCAATTTTTATAATAGGGGGATTATAATAAACCTTTTCAGGTGGTATTTTATCCATGATTGTTCTTAAATTCCCAAGGATATAGATGTCTGTAGTTCATATAAACTGTCATCCTGGTGTTTCACAGGCAGGGTGATTCAGCAATGTGTGTGTGCCTTAATGTCCTCGGATGGACAATAAACGGGCGTCCCATCTGCCAGCATTCGTTGGTGGACGTTAATGATCCCATGGCATCCTTTGAAAAGAATAGGTGAGGTATCACCGGCACATTGAACAAATTACAAATAACTGGCCCTAATCGGCAGAGGGCAATGCATCAGCGGCACAGTTGCCCTCTCAGCCAATGATGCTACCCCACCACAGCCTCGTGCTGCATACGAACAAAGAAGAAGAAGATGTTTGTGACGGTGGAAGCAGTTGTAGAGTTATGCATTCTGTCCATGTTGTTGTATCCTAGGTTTATTAAACTTCTCTTGCAATTGATGACCGAATTAGTTGTTATTCAAATGTTGTGATTTCTCAGCCCCTTGTCATGCTGCGTCACAACCCCGTCAATCGAGATCATTCTGTTTTTTAGCACTTGTATCATGGTGTGCATGATATGAGCAGGACTGTTGCAAGGTGATGGAAACGATGCTCTGCCATTCATTGTACCATTCAAGAGCACAAACATTGAACAAATCGCTTTCACAACGCAAACATGTAACTCGGCTTCAGGGTGTTGATGTGAGAAAGGCCAAATGTCTCTTTCACAATTCCTTCAAATCCTTTTCATTTTGGGGGGTATTTGTAATTATGGCTGTGTTTACGAATCCACTTTCTGTGATTTTTATTTTTATTTTATTTTAATCGATGAGTAATGCACAAAATTCACATCAATATTTGTTCAGCCTAATCGTCAATGGAATGCATCCATTTGTCTTGAGGAGAGTGAGGTAATACCTCACTTAACGCTGCCCCATAGAACGCTGATATTTGTTATGGAGCTCTTTGTCCTGGAGAAAATATTTAGAAAAAATGAAAAATGAAGAAGATCCATAAAACGCAGCACTCACCGAGTTAACGCACCCACTGCCATTGTTTGTACTTGTATGCACATGCTCTGAGCCAATCAGTGCTGTTTAATGTTAACTCCGCCTTCGTTTTGCAGCAGGATGAGCCTCCTCTCACCTCGTCTTCCAGCGCTGCCATGTACTCGTTGTCGAAGGAGCGACGACAATTATTTTTTAAATTGTTTGTACATATTTAACGTTTTTCTTAATACTGATCTGATTTTTATTTATTTATTTATTTATAAAACTATGCTTACCATCAATATCAACATTTGTGCTACAACCGATACCCCCAATGAAGCCCCCATATATCTTGCGCTCGTGCTTCGGAAACAATGCTGTTCGGAATGTATCTCCATTTCAACAATGGTATAATGACCTCCTTTGAGCGCATTTTCAATTGGCACGCTCTTCTCCAGGAACACATCCTGAGAGCTAAGCGAGGTGTTGCTGTACTGTACTATTATTCAGGAATAAATGATCAATTGTTCTAATTTTTCTGTTTGTGAACCTGGTAACATCAAAAGATCTGTCGTTGTCAGAGAATGAGCAACGCATGCTTGAGCACAGGATGCATGAACTTGAGGAGAGACACAAACTGCAGCTCTGCATGCTTTTGGCTGAACAGCAGAGAGAGCGGGCACAGCTGTTGGCGGTATGTATGTGCATCTTGGGATGTTTGGCTCTGCTAGCATGTAAAAGTCGTATGTTGCGAACATCACCCCACTCTGACCGAATGATGACCGCTGGACATTATATTGTTACGAATCTGGAAGCCATGGGCACACAACAGCCAGAGTCCTTATAGATCAGTTATATCAATAAGTATGTGTTTTAGCTCGGGTCCCTTCCCTCGTCTAATGAGAATTAAATGTACATGTGCTGTGGGTTATTTTATAGATAGGAGTTTTTGCATCCCTTACAACAACGCCCATCTTCGCTCTCACACAACTCTGCTCGTGGCATTCTTCGTGCGCTCGCCAGCAAGCGTGCGCGTGGGCGGAGTCTAACATAGGCATGGCGTCCCTCTTTGACAAATCGGCAAGGAGTGGGCATCTCACCCGCCCCGTTTCCGACTCAACACGATCGCCATTACGCACGTGGCCGGAGGTGAGGAGGTAGGCGGGGTTACAAACACCTCCAATCGGACTCCACCCAGAAGGGTGGGAGTTGCCCCGCCTACCGTGGGCCTGTCCAATGGAGGACCGCCAGGGAATTGCGCGATGGGTCCGACCAATGAGGAGGCGAGTGGTCAGGAGAAAGTGTGGTTGCCTGGACCAGCGTTCAGGGGAGGTCGGAGTTAGAGATTGTGGCATTTGTCAAGCAGCCGGTCATCATGTGTGAGGAACTTCCAACCTGGAATTCAAAGCCAGTGAGTGGTTGTCGACAAGAGTGCATTGTGGAGAGACGGAGATCGTGGAAATAGCGGTCTGCAGTCTTGGTGCTGGCAACGCCAAGGTCGTGGGTTCGAGACCCACCGTGGAGGTTCGGGTCGGTGTGACCGCACGAGGCGGGACAGGTACCCTGGCCCGGCTCTACTGATTGAAGACCATTGAGGTTCATTTATTTTGGGTGTGCGGGCCTGTCTTGTCAAGTAGAATTGGTAAGTGCTTTTGCTTGTACATTGACTGCATTTCTTATCGTCGGATTACTCTGCTCTTCTGTGTTCCCCTCCCTGCCTATTGTAAATAAATATCCCTTTTGTTAAATGTTCCAGCTCGTTTCTGTATTTCTTTTATTGGCTTAGCACGGTGCGTGTTGGAAAATAGCGAAGCGGAAAATTGTCCATTTGGTCCGGCGCGGCTCTGGTAACTCCGCTCGGTTACGCTGGATCCAAGCCGTTACCCGTGACTCAGATCGGACGGAGTCGGCCGAGGGTGTGGTTTCCCCGATAGTTGGACGGCGTGAGTACTTAGGTAAATTGGAGTTGGATAAGTGGATCCTACCTCACGCCGTTGAAATATTGGCGACCATGGTCCTGTAAGGGACCCGTGCCTTGCGGAGTTCTCTGAGAAGCACGAACTAGATTCTGGGTGTTCGGTGGAGCCGACTCTACTGCTCCACCTAGCGGTCGTGCTCACCACCGAAACTCGGCCCCACAAAATATAATCGGCCCCATATATGCCACTGCACCATCAATATTGCGAGCTGTTTGCGATGTGAGAGCAACATGACTTGTGTTTTGGCCTCATCATGAGAGATGTCAATCATGTTGTGAGCTGTAGATTTCACAGAACACAGGAGAGAAATGTATGATGCTGGGGTGCCAGATAGGACAGAACAGTACTCTATTGAGCTGTGGCCAAAGGCCTTGTAGGCTTTGAGTAATTCTGATCTTTGATGTCTTGTCTGTATTTTGCTTTGGTGGCCAGCTTCACTATATAGTCGGCCCAGGAAAGGTCATCGTTGATGTTGAGGTTGAGAAGTTCAAGAGACTAACTTCTTTCATTGGTAATAGATAGGTGAGTTTGTGTGACAATCAGAGTAAGACTAAGATTTGCCAGGATGAAAATGCACATTCCATTTATCAGAATGGCAAATCATCAATTCCAGACAATAGAGGGTGACACAGCTGTCATGTGCCTGTCAGTGGGATGAGGGGTAGTATATAATGCAATGTGAAATAATCTGCAAAAAGGGAGACATTGTTTTCCAGAGTATCAGAGAGGTCGTTTGTTGATCGCGGAACAACCTGAGCCCAAGACACTGTCTTGAGGCACTCCAAGCTTCCCAAGGAGAGGAGAGGGTTCCATTGATAGCAACATGTCAATTTCGCGAGTGCGGCAATTGTCAGAAAGCCAGGTATGAAGGTGGCTTTGTATGCTACAAGCGGTGAGCTTGGCATGCAGAGCAGGATGCCAGACTGTTTCAAATGCCCTAGATCTGTCCTGGTAAATGGACTCATGTTTGAAATTTCGAGCCCTGACCATTTATGAGCATGAAGCAGCAGCCTATCCAGAGTTGTGCCTGGGGTGGAATCAAAACTGATTGTCAGAGATCAGACTTTGAAAAGAGGAAAATTAAAAATCTGCAGCAATGATGGACTTTGCTTGCACCGTAATTGGAAGTAACCTTACTGGCTTATAATTTAGAGGATTTGTTTTTGCACCATTCTTGTAAACGAGTGATGCAAGAAGATTTGCAGGCAGATGGGAGATGTCAGTGGCCATAGGAGGACAGAGTGAAGAGAGCAGACAAAAGAGAAGCAGCAGAATATTATTTGAGAGCATGGGCATTGATTTCATTTGGGGTGAACAGAACTTTCTCTACCTTTTTGGGTGTGAGAGAGACACAGTCAAGAAAGCGGTGGGTATGAGGGCGGTCTTCTTTTTCGTTTGTGTGCAGCACAAGGCTGTGGGGGTAGCATCATTAGCTGAGGGTGCAGCTGTGCTGCTGATGCAATGCCCTCTGCTGGTTAGGGCAGGAATTTGTACTTTGTTCACGGTGCTTGGTGATAGCTCGCCCACTCTTCGTGAAGGATACCGTTGGATCTTTATCGTCCACCAACGAATGCTGGCAGATGGGACGCCCGTTTAGCATCCATCTGAGGGAAGGCACACACATTGACAAATCACACTGCCAGTGAAACACCGGGATGACAATTGATAGCTGGGTTGGGATTCAAACCCAGGCTATACAGCTTAGAGTCGAGGGTGTGTACCTCTCGGCCATTCTGTCAGCCAACGAGGAAGATTGTTGAGTGTGGGTGGGGGTGGGGGGTGTAAGATGAGGACAAATCGAGAAGTGGACTTGTTCCCATATTACCCTATCATACACAATATTTGGAGGCAAACACTGGGTTGAGACATTCTGCCGTGTCTCGAGTGGAGACTGAGGTAAGGCCATTTGATTTGAGTGTGGGGAATGGAGATACACCAGAGACAGAGCTGACAAGGCATCCCCAAGATTTTGAGGAAGGAGACTGTTTAGAGTTCAGCCTTTGAGATTAGCAAGATGATGTTTCTTGGCTTACACAAAGATTGACGCACACTTCGTCTGAACCTTAAAGAATGAGCTAAAGTTGCCCTCAGTCAGGTTAGCCTTTCTTTTGAGAAGCAAATTGCCTGGTTGCAACTGCCTCACTCCAAGATTCAGTGTACCAGGGCTTTAAATGATGGATACAATAGCCACAGATGGGTGGGATGAACTGACACAAGACGGACTAAAATTTTCAACTGTGAAATTATTCCCAAGTGGAGTCTATCAGATGCTGCAGATAATTTTCACCCCAGTCCCTTTTTTGAGATGGCATATTGCAGTCTGTCAGTTGGTTTGAGCGATGAATCAAATTCTGCAGCATTGATGTCACTCTAATAATAGCCAGAGAGGTGTGAGCTTTGAAAATGAAATGAGAGGCAAAGGAGGAATAGGATAGATTGTATGGAAGGTTGGTCATTCCCATTACCAGTTGCAAACACTATGTTGTGATCACTTGTCCCAAATGCTCTCCTCCCTCCACCTCTTCCACCATATTGAGATCATTGCTTAAAATGATGTCTAACACTGCACACCACCTCTTCTCCTCCTTTCCCCTACAATCTCTCATGGGCTTATCTACAAACTGGCTTAAAAATAAATCCTGTACTACATCCAGATAGTCATCATCTATAAAATCTATGAAAAGAAAAATTATAATTATTCACAACAAAATCCATTTCTTGCACTTTTGTCCACAAATTACCTCGACCTTCTTTCAGCAAACAAAAGGCTTTGTTGCTCTTTACTGAATTTAGAAATTATCTTTCCCTTTCTTAAACTATAAACTCAGAGAGGTACTTTTAATTTGGCTGAATAATTTATTGAGTGAAGTCTGAGAGTATTCAATGATATTGATAATAAAATTACCGCACACCATATGTTCCATTGTGTTCATTATGATGTTCACAGGGTGTCTGCTTGAAGAATACACGTACTCATGACCAAGGGCCAGCATCTTTCGTCCACATTGCCAAAGGTTTGCCCTTTCGTAATTTCCTGCTGCTTGTATTTGTCAGATTTTAAGCATGAATAACAAATTAGATGCAGATGCACCACCTTTATGGAAAATAAATTGGAATTATATTGTAGCTTTCACAACTTAGCAACTAAGGTCTTAAACCTTTTACCAGATTAAAGTGTTTTACCAAACTCGGTGATGTAATGGTTAGAGCGTCTGCTCAGAGTCTGGGAGGTCGTTGATTCAAACCCCGGCTGAGTCGTATCAAAGACTTTAAATATGGTACGTGCTGCTTCCTCGCTTGACGTTCAGAATTTAAAAGGAGAAGAGCATGGACAATCCCCTTTGGATGGCATCGAGGGGGAGGAGGAGATCCCTCCTTAGTAAATGTTTCACTGAGTGTGGTGAAAAAAGTGGCACCATTGTTCTGATGTCTCTGCTACCCAGAGTACCCTTGGAAGTGATGGCAACTCTCCCAAACTCAGTTGCTTTGTTGTGTCTCCTCTGTATGTCCATGTGCGCAGCTCCATTATGAGCCTGAAGTCTTGCATAAAAATTAAAAATTAAACTTCTCTTGGCATTGCCTCAAAAATTCTCATCTTTGTAATAGTCTAGAAGAGCCCTTTAATTATTCTCCCAAGAAGAAGAAGAAATATAAATTGCCTCTGTGTTGTCGATTTTTCCTGGCATTAAATCAAACTGATTGTTGGCAATGTTTATCACTTTCCTTGATCTTCTTTCAGCCACCTTTTCAAAAACTTTAAATGCCTGCTCATTTAGCTTAACTTTTCTGTAAGTTGAGCATGTAATAAAGGGTCCATCCTCCTTCATCTTTAACAAGGGCAAAATCGTGCTATTTGCCTGATCTTCAGGGATCACTCCTCCTTCCCAGACCTTTTTGCTCAACTTCATCATCCACTTGATTCCTACATCACCTCTCGTTTTGATGAAGAATCCAGTCTGGATACACTGGCTTTCATTTATTTAAACTTCTCATGGCTGATTCAAATTCATCTTCACATATATCTTCTTCTGGACCTTCAAATTTATTACATTTCTGGTCATTCTCCCATTCATTTTATGCATTCAAGAGCTTCTGAAAATAAGCTTTCCATTCCTTATCAACATCATCTTTTATTCATGAGGAAATTCCCGTTTTTGTTTTCCAAACAATTAACTTCTACCACATCTCTTCTATCCTTTACCATCGTCCTGGCTATTTTTTATTTTATTTTTTATTTTCCCTTTGGTGTTGTTAAGCTTTCCCCCCATTCTCGATACACTGTTTTTTGCTATCCTATTTCCTTCTTCATTTCCTTCAAACGTTTTTAATCTTCTTTATATTTGAGGATCTTTACTCTTTTGCCACTTATTGGAAGTTTCTTTCTTCTACTTGAGCAATTCTTGAACTTTAATATTCCACCTCCATGTTTCTCGTTCCTTCGGAAACCCACCACTGTTTTTATTCCACAGTTACTGGTCGTCTTCACCCAAGCATTTTTCATTTTAGTTCACATCCCATCTACATGTTCAGAAGTTACAAACTTCATCTTTTTTTTTTCAGATGCTCTTGAAATTATTATTTTTCTCATCTTTGAGCTTCCCAAAATTTTGTTGTGCAGAATTGGCTTGAGGCTCTTCCTTTTCTTTTATGTTGCAATGTAAAAATCTCCACCTAGCAATTGATGCTGAGCCCAATATTCTTCACCAGCTATTACTTTCACATTGTTTCGCACTTCTATTCAACTTCTTCACACGAATGGATAATCAATCTAGCTCTTTGCAATTCCGCTTCGAAAAGTCATGAGTTTGTCTTTTCTTTTCGAATCTGGACTAGACACAAAAATAAAGTGACTGCACTACTTTCGCATCATTCTGTCAGACTTTTTAAGATTAGCCTTTTAGTAGAACTAATTTTGTGTTTGCCCATTGCCTACCAATGTCCTTACAATTTGTGTAAAAGTATACTGGTGTCTACTAATATCTTTTTGTCATTCATGTGAGCTATTAAATGAGCCTTTGTACACTGTTAAAAACAGTCAGTACTATTGTTCTTTGTTCCAGCTCTGCACAGTGGAGTGTCATCAGAAACTTCATCATGTATGAGCTCATTTTCTGAGAAACTATCATTTTCCAAGCCTCTTCCCACTGAGAATAGAGCTAAGGCTTCTGCAGCTCCTGTAAGTATTTTCTTGGACCTTTGGTGAAAGCAAACTTGAATACTGTTGATCAAAGTATGCTTTCAGAATGATGTCTCCACTCTAAATCTGCTTGGCATTTGGCCAAATGTGAATTTAACAAAAAAAAAAAAACTTTTGTTTCAACTTTCCAGGTTAATTTGCTGCTGGACAAGCATTTTAAAAAGATAAAGATTTGAGATTTTATTTTCCAGTACATTTCTAGATCAAAATGTTGTGTGTGGGGAGGGAGGTGGGTGCGTAGGGGGAGGGGAGATGGGGATGGGGTGTTGTTGAACTGCAGCATTTTTGATTCGAGCAATGTTGCAGCGTTGTCTTGTCCCTCACTGGGAACCAATCCTCCTACTCTGAACCAATAAGGCTTGGAATTTGCAGATGCAATTAGCATGGTTTGCACAGTCCTTGAACATCCTGGAAAAAAATGAGAAATAATTTTCCAGCACTGAAAAGTCCTGGGAAACTGTCAAAGTTCTTGAATCTCATGGAAAATTGATAAAATTGCACAAATAGAAATAATCCAGCATGCCCCAGGTCAGAATTGTTCATTCCACCAATTGCTTTAAGAGAATGTCAGCAATTTAAACCAGATTTACCAAAGCCACACTGAAATGGTTTCTCATGTGCAAAGTCTGCAATGGTGCGTCACCACAGGAAACGTGTTCTTAGGGAATAACAGTTTATCATAAGAAGACACAGGTTGATGAAAATGGAGAATCTCGGGACAAAACGTAAATGGACGCAAAACAGGCAGACAAATAAATAAACCAATGTCACCCGCAGGGTGACCAGTATCTTGCCAAAATGTGAACATGAGTGACTTATTTATTTGATTAAAGTTACTCAAAAAATGAGGTTTTCATCAACCTTTGACCTTGTTGTGACCTTGACCTTTGACCTTGACCTTTATATTTTCGTACGGTTAATGGTATCTCTCCAGGACTGTTGTACATGTAATATCAAGAGATTTTGATGGGAACTGAGGAAATAAAATTTTCATGAAAAATCCGTTTTTTTTCGTCATGACGTCATAGCGTCAGATCTTTTGACAGATCTGGAAAGCACTTGTCAAGTGCTTTCATATGAGGTATTACTCGATATGGTACCTAAGATTTCAAAATTTGACCTTGGGGTCAAAAACTTTCAACCTCCAGCGCTCACCATGAAGGTCAAGGCCGATCGCCACCAAAAATTAATCAGCTGAGCGCCAGACCATGAACTATATTCCCATGAAGTTTGAAGACGATCCGATCAAAATTACTTTAAAAATAAGGGTTTCGTCGACTCCCCTGATTTGTGACAAAGTGACCTTGACCTTTGACCTTGACCTTGAAAATTTTATGTGCTGAAAGGAACCTCTATAAGACTCTGATATGCAAAGTTACAAAAATTTCCAATGATAACTGTGCTCTGCAGAGTGATCGATACGCAATTACAGACAAAAAAAAAAAAATAATAATAATTTTGCCCTGGAAAATTCCTGGAAATTTGGTCTTCCATGGCCGTGCGAAACTTAATTAGGAAAATCGCACTGCTATAGAATGGTGATGGGAGGGTGTGGAGAGATACATGCACATTGAGATTCAAAGCAGCTTTATACTACAAAGATTATTTAAACCCTCAACAAAGCAAATAAATGAGCATTCTCGATTTGTATACCAACATAATGTGGAATCATGTATCTGCCTATCAACGATTATCATACATCTAGCTACTGCTTCCTGGTTGACATGTGGACTCTTAATAAGAATTTATGCATCATTTTGTCATGTATCGTATTAGACTAAGTTTCTGGGATGAAAACCATGCAGAAGCAAATATCTCAACTGATTGAAAAATAATTTGAGCAATGAATAATGTCCAAAGTTGTGATGCTCCAATTTATTTTTATTCAAATATTTTTGATTGCCAGATAATTTTATTGTAATGTGAATAACTATAGTTTTGTTCACAAGGCTAGTGTCACTCTTTGTTGGTGGGTAGGAATAACAATGGCTAGAATTAACGCAATGTTGATTGAAGTTTGATAACCGCCATGGCAAGCAAGGAGAAGCTGATGTTCCAGCTGTTGCAGGATGGCCAGAGATACCAGCATGCCGCATCAAATCGGTGATCTGCATTGCCTTAATCGGATCCTCACCCCCCCCCCCCCAAAAAAAAAAAAGAGAAGAAATATATTGCATCTCAGATATGTTCCAATGTTATTGCAACATTTGGTTCATGTGCCATAGATCAAAAATACCCATAATTGTGAGAAAAAAAGATATATAATGTGCAGCAAATTCTTTTTTTTATTTCATGAAAGGTCATTGTTTTCTGTGTTATATTCCTGATTTATAAATGTAGATGGCCATTCACACATCAACTTGCTTTGTGCTCACTAATTATGTCTTGTTTTTAAACAGCTAAGCTCTGCATTCCTGGAAATGGCGTATGAGAGGATCACAGCTGTCGGCAAGGGTTTCCTCACACGCAGGCTTCTCCAAACAGAAAAGCTTAAGTACTTGCGACAAACAGTTCGGGTGAGCCATGGTTCATTGCACCTTCAGTTCCGTTCAGTTTTTGGATTTTCATTTGCAACTGTATGCTTAATTGTGTGATAATTCACAAGTGTTAAAGATACTAAGAGCATCCATAGACATCTATATGTTACTAAAACTCTCATCTTGTATATGTATGTCTGTATGTTCCCGAAATACAGCCAAAACGGTACACGATAGCGCAGACATTTTCAGCCCACCTTACTCACCATTCTCCTGCGGTGTGCAGTATCAAGTTTAGTTCAAATCGGGTAACGAAAAAAATATTTAAAAAATCATTTCCCAATTCAGTCAGGTACTCTTCGGGAGAATTTGATCAATGCAAACAACCTCAGCGGTATAGTGCGCTGGAGCTTTCTTTTTTTTCTCTTGAAATGATTTTTTTCATCAACTGCTGTCACAATGGGAACCCAACAGGTTCACGGGTCGTCTAGTAGCATATAAAAAGCAGTACAGTATATATATAGTTAAACCGATCAAAACATTCAGTGTTTAATTACATTCAAACACAGTTTTGAGTCTCCATCCACAATCTCATCTGATTGGGTCCATAAGATGCATGTAAGATGGCAAGAAACAGGCAAAAGAGTGCAGCAATGTAAAGCTATTTTACTGTGATATGGTGGTCCATGAAGAGGTCCAACAGGAACACAGCCAAGTGGCAAGTAGCAGTGTCAGGCCCACAGTGATCTCTCACTTCAGAACTCCTCTCTCTATCCTGATAATCGCCACCACCACGTACTCTTAATTTATTAAGTGGGTGGCAATAAAATATGAGGTTTTCCACTGCCCCAGTAACCTTTTTCCGTACCCACTGCCCACAAAACCACCGCTGTCTTCGTCCAAAGCCATGTAGTGAGTGACGTTGTTCAGAGGGTGAAGTGTTAAGTTTATCATGTAGCAGTCGCCAAAAAAACGTCATTCTGAAGGACACTTGGGTAGTTTGATGCATCCACTTTCAGGTCAAACCAACTCGAGTATGATGTCAAACCAATGCATGAAGTGCATACGCAATAAAAAGCTGTCAATGGTGCAGCCAGAAAAGGCCTTCGTCATTGATTTAGAATAACTGATGTGGAGGACATATGACTGAGTAGTTTTACGACATTTGATGTCATAAATTGATGAGTATTTTTTGGTTTTGCCATCAGGATACTTCAGCTCTTTTGGAAGGCTTGCAGAAGGAGAATCAGATGAAGATGGCCAGCTCTTCACAAGACTTGATGCTTGAAAAGCAGGTCATTGCACAGGTGTGGAGGCAACATTATATTTCACATCTGTGGAGCCACCAAGGGTTACGTGTTAATCTAAGTGGTGTTGATTTTATACTTTGCCACATCGTTAACTTATTTTTATTATAGTACTGGAAGGTCATGGAAAAGCTTGTGCACTTCTATTAAGACTGGCATTTTGAGATGTAAATACATGACAGAGTGGACAAATCAAAATACTGTAGTGTTCAGGTCTTTCATTGCTATTGAGCACCAGAGTCGTATTTTGATGAATATACTCCTATTTTGAGCAACACAAACATTTAAGGTTTTGTGAGTCAGACAGTTCAGCATTACGTTGAACACCTCATGGTCTCTGGTGTTGATGTTTGACCCTTGTAACTCGGTGGAAAATGAAGAGCTATTTGCAAGACAGAAATCGGGACAAAATATATCATGGAGTTTATTGATTGGTTGTTACAGCACATACAGTAAAACTGCTTTGCAGAGAGCAAACGCATCCCATTGAAATTGGGCATCATGGAGTACGGTTGTGTTCCATATGTCGGGATGGAATGGGAAAAAATGGCCACCCAATCAAATGTGTCGACAAAATGATACGCCAAAAAGCTACTATAGAGTGAAGTCATAAGCTTTTAAAGGCATACCTTTTATTCTCAAACATTTTCATAAATAACAGGAATGAAAAAGACACCAGAATACATCACTAAAGTACCAAATCGAAAGATCGCCAAATTGTCATCCACCGATTTGTTTATAAATGTCATCTTGCCGAGCATAATGATGGCTGAAGCGATTACAATGATTCCAAGGGAATGAAGCAACATTCTCTCTTGGTTATTGCACCCGTGCCATAACCCACAACATTTTTTTAATGGGATTTATTAATAATAATACAACCACTCCACAACCTGTTGAACACCATTTACACATGCGCAGAGTGAGAAACTCTCCCTCAAAACTTGCTCTCTCCAGTGAAGTCTGTCGTGGATTGTAAGGTATGACAAAATGCGTAATTTACGATAGAAAAGGGCCCAGAACAGTCTCTGATTCTTTCATTGAGGTTCACAGGGGGTCATACTGGTTTTTGAAAAGAGCATTTTAAATTCACCTTCCCATATCCTGTATGTGTACTATTGTTAAGGCAAATTGTAGAGTACCTCTATACATAAATAGATGTGATCATGTGACCCCTTTATAAGGCATCTATTTATTATACATACGAGGGGTGGAGAGGAAGGAAATTGGAAATGCAAACATTTGTTAAAAGAACAGAAGTGATGAGGAGAGGAATGGAGGTATCTCCTTATTGTGTATGTATACTGTCGTGGCCAAAAAGATTGGCACCCTTCCACTTTTTTCAAATAATGCACCATTTTTCCAGAAAAATGTTGAAATAAAAAAAAATCTTTTGGTATCCACAGATGTATTTCTTTGGTTTGCAGTGGAACAAAACAAAAAAAGCTGAAAAATTACGAAATCTCAGCTTATTCCACACAAATCCTAAAATGGCCCGGACAATATGATTGGCACCTTTTAGAATAGAAGTTGTTGGAAATAATTAGATTTCAAGCAGGTGATTCTCCTTTACTTTGGAATTGAACTCCCCTGTGGTATTTGCAGGTGCCTGCAATATAAAAATCACTCATTCAAACCAGTTTGAATATAGAAAAGGAGTCATTCTGCTGTTTTGTGTCACTGTGTGTACCGCAATGAGGATGGAGAAAAGAAAACCAGAGAATTGTCTTAGGAGGTCAGACACAAGATTGTAGCCAAGCATGGACAATCTCCAGAGACCATGATGCTCCCGTGTCCACCATACGCAATGTTATCAGGAAGTTTAAGGCCCATGGCACTGTATTGAGGTAGTGTGTCAGGGTGCTGCTGAGATGTCGTCCTCCAGACGATGGTCTCCATGGGTTAACCTGAGGCAGTCACTTCGGGTGGGTGCCTGGAATGTCCTATCCTGAAGAGAGGATGATCACCTGTCTCTGTTATCATCTGAGCTCAAGCATTTAAACATTGGTATTGCAGCACTTTCTGAGGTTCAGAGACCGGATAATGGCAAGATCATGGCGGGTGGTTACACCTACTATTGATCTGGTCACTGATGGTTACCTTGCCCTAGGAGTTGCTGTAGCTGTGTCCAATAAGCTGACTCCAATGATAATTGAGGCAACACCGGTCAACGAGCATATTGTGAGATTGAGGATTCATCACTCCTTGGGTGTTGTTTCCCTTGTCTCTGTATATGCTCTGACTGAGGAGAGTGATCTCACTGTGAAGGACGCATTCAATGCCACGCTGGAGTCTGGTTGATCAGTGCCCCAGGCGAGATGCTGTTCTCGTGTTGGGGGATTTCAGTGCATCGACTGGAACTGATAGGGGTGATTATCAGACGTGTGTTGGTCCGATGGTCGCCATGGGTCTGGAACTGTGAATCAGAACAGCACTAAGTTCCTTGACTTTGCAATAAGTCATGGACTTAGGGTGGCTGGTTTATGGTTTCAGCACCCACAGGTTCATTGCTGGACTTAGTATTCCAACGCTGGTGGTGTGGCAAAGGAGAGTGACTATATGCTTATTGATGGTCACTGGAGGATGATCCCTAACTGCAGGGTCTTAACAGAGTGCTCAATTTTTCAATACCGACCACAAGCTTGTGGTAGCAACTCTGAAATTGCAGCTTTTATCTGGGAGAATGGTGCAATCCCAGCCTCGGCTGAATGTTGACAAGCTCAAGGATGAGAAGGTAGCTGATGGGTTTGTCAACAGGCTGAGTGGGAATTTGGGGGGGGGTGGGGCTGGGTGCTTTGGAGAATCCTGAAGAGTTGTGGAGTGCCTTCAAGACCACCATCATTGATGTTGCCGGTGGATGTCTAGGAACTCACCGAAGGGCGAAGAAAAATTTTGTCTCAAGGGACAATGGATACCATTGACCAGAGTCGCAGGGCTAGGCTTAATGGAAGAGCTGAGCTGTTCAGAGAGTTGAGGTGTAAAACTGTATGTGCGCTCTAGGTGGACAAGGAGGCCGACGTGTGAGGAATCTGTGAGGGAAAGAGCCATCAACTCTGGCCAAGTGACTTGTGTTGCTTCCAAGGGAATTCATGCATTGCATTCCTCTAAGCCCATCCCTCGGTTTACTGCAGTGAGAGTGGAGGGTGGTGGGCTCTTGACAGAGGAGTCTGAAGTAAAGGCCCGCTGGGCCAGTTACTTTGAGCGGCTGCACAAGACTG
Source organism: Eptatretus burgeri (assembly GCF_056783735.1). Classification (NCBI taxonomy): domain Eukaryota; kingdom Metazoa; phylum Chordata; class Myxini; order Myxiniformes; family Myxinidae; genus Eptatretus; species Eptatretus burgeri. The sequence goes on from NC_140968.1 coordinate 90,775,214, forward strand.
ATCCACCAACTGTTGAGTTGGATGTCAGGGGTGTTACTATCCCTATTGCTGACCCTCCAATCAACTGTGATCCACCTTTGTTTGTGGAAACACAGGCTGCGGTGAACCGGTTGAAATGGGGGTAAAGCTCCTGGAATCTGTGGCATCCATGCTGAACTTCTCCAGGTTGGTGGAAATGCTGTACTCATGTTGTTGCTTGCAGTTCTGTGCTCAGCCTGGAACACAGGCATCATCCCAACTGACTGGAGAGGGGCATTGTTGTCCCTCTCTGGAAAGGGAAGGCTGATCGCTAAGAATGCTACAACTACCGAGGGGTGGCGCTGCTCTCAGTGCTCGGCAAGGTCTTTGCTCGGATAATTCTTGATAGGGTTCACCACCATCTTCTTGAGCACCAGAGCCTAGAGCAGTTGGGCTTTACACCTAAGAGGTCAACGATTGACCGTATCCTTGCCCTTCGGGTCATCACCGAACGCAGACGAGAGTTTTGGCAGGGGCTGCTTGCAGCCTATGTTTATCTCTACAAAACATTTGATTCAGGGAATTAGGATGCCCTCGGGGGGTTTATTGGTCTTCCTGGGTTGCCACCAAAACTGATCAATCTCATGTTTGAACTTCACTCTGGTGCTGCGAGTGCTGTGAGATGTGATGATACCATCTCCAATTTATTTCCAGTTATTACTGCAGTTCATCAGGGGTGTGTACTGCCCCCCCCCCACACACACTTTTCAACGCTTGTATGGACTGGATTCTGGGGAGGATGTTGGAGAGATCGAGCTGTGGTACATCCTTTGGGAATGTTAAGATCTCTGACCTTGAATTTGCAAGTGATGCATTCATCTTTGTGGAGACTCTGGATATCCTTTTGGGGGCCCTTGAGGGGCTGAATGAGGAGTCTGAACCGCTGGGATTATGGGTTTCCTGGGTCAAAGCAAAGATCCAGGCTTTCAATGATATCTTGGATGTGCTATCTTGTCTGTACCTGTTTGTGGTGAGGATGTTGTGGTCACGGAGGGATTCACTTGCCTTGGCAGCGATATTCATGTCTCTGCTGGCTGTGAGCCAGAGGACAATAGATGTCTGGGTCGGGCCTGAGGAGTCGTGGATTCGCTGGATCATGGGGTGTGGCGCTGTCGGTACCTGTGCGGGAGGATGAAAGTCTGAGTCTTCAGGTCCTTGGTGATTCCATTCTTGCTCTATGGATGCGAGACTTGGACTCTGACCAGGGATCTGAGACGGAGACTTAATTCCTTTGGTAGCAGGTCTTTTCAGAGAATCTTTGGCCATCGCTGGTTTGACCTTGTGTCCAATGAGCGTCTGCTGAAAGAGACACAAATGAGATTTGTTACCTGCATGGTCCGTGAGTGTCAGTTGCGGCTGTATGGACATGTGGCTCGTTTTTCTGACGCTGATCCTGCTCACCAGATTCTCAGCGAGGGAGCTTCGTGAGTGGAGGAGGCCGATTGACCGACCACGTGCCTCGTGGTTGCAGCAGGTAGATCAGCATCTCAAGGAGATTGGGATGGGTCAGGCATCTGCCTGGGGGATGGCCAGACAGCGGCCCCTGGAGTACTGGCGGAAAGTGGACGCAGCGACTCGCTGCTCCTGCGCATGCTCCCGTACCTGACTTGACACTGTAGCCAACTTTCCTGGATGTGGACGCAAGAGAGAGCTTGATTGAAGATTGCAGCGAAGGATTGTTCGAATTGACTGTGAAACAGATTCAAGCTGACCTTCAGACACAAGGTACGACAGTTTCGAGTCGACCAACTCGATGAAAGGGGGTTCTATGGGAGGAGACCCAGGAGGTCCCCACTGCTGAGAGACGTACGAAAGCCTGACTGGAGTTTTCCAAAACACACCTGAACAAGCCAAAATCCTGGGAGAATGTCCTGTGGACAGATGAGACAATTAGAGCTTTTTGGTAAAGCACATCATCTCTGTTTGCAGAAAACAAAATGAAGCCGTCAAAGAAAAGAACACCTTCCCTACAGTCAAATGTGAAGGAGGTTCATTGATGTTTTGGGGTTGCTGTGCTGCCTCTGCCTCTGGCACTGGGTACCTTGAATGTGTGCATGGCCTCATGAAATCAGATTACCAAGGCATTTTGGAGTGCAATATTGAACCCAGTGTCAGAAAGCTTGGTCTCCGTTGAAGGTCATGGGTCTTGCAGCAGGACAATGACCCCAAACATGCTTCAAAAAGCACCCAGGAATGATTCAAGAGAAAACGCTAGACTGTTCTGAAGTGGACAGCATTGAGTCCAGATCTAAATCCCATTGAACACCTGTGGGGAGATCTGAAAACAGCAGTTGGGAGAAGGCACCCTTCAAATCTGGGAGAACTGGAGCAGTTTGTACAAGAAGAGTGGGTCAAACTGCCAGTGGAGAGGTGTAGGAAACTCATTCATGGCTATAGGAAGTGCTTGACTCGTTATTTTGTCCAAAGGCTGTGCTACCAAATATCAATTCCAGGGTGTTAATAATTTTGTCAATGCAATTTCTTTTTTATTTTCTGATTTAAAAGGATATTGTTGTGGTTACCAAATTCGCAAACCACCATTCAGGTCCCTTAGGTGAGATATCTCGGTAAGTATATGTGTAGTTAGGCCCAAACCCGTTGTCTAGTGGGAATACATGTCATTTATGCGTGCTGCGACTTCAGGATAGCCGTTTTTCTTTCTCTATCTTTATTTTGGAGCAACCGCCATTGTTACCACCACCAACCACAACATCAACCACCCACCGCGGCGCCGCTTCACGTCACACCTCGCAACCGTCGCATCGCCACCGTTCTTGCGCCGCTTGTGGGTACCGGTGTTGGACTCGTGCAGGGCGCGCGCCGAACAGCGTGTACAAAACCACGGATTTTCCGCTTCAAAAACGGATCAAAAACGACACACGCCCACTTTTGTTCCGTCCAATCGGTGAGCGAGGGGCGATTTGGCCCCGCCTCCAGGGCGTTGGAGGGCGATCGCTATATGCAAATTTATGGATCAAAATGCATTCACGCCCACTTTTTCTCGGGCCAATGGGGAGCGAGGTGAAAGGTCGAAGGCAGGGGGTCAAAGATGAGAGAGCGAAACCACGGGGCTTGTATAAGCGACCGCGTTCGTCAGTCAAGAAGAGAGAGTTAAGACTTCGCAGTCGGTGGAGTTGGGAAGAAGAAGCAAGAAGGAGTTGGTCGTCGTCGTGTGCGTTGGAGTCGGAGCGAAGGGGACGGAGCTGTGGAGAGGCGGCGAGGGCAGACGAGGGGGTGCTCGCGTCGTGCCGGGAGCTGCACACCAGGGAGGCCGACGGCGCGACCTGGCCGAGGTGGAGACGCTCGTCGCGGGACTCGAGGCAGAGTAGAAATCCTCCTTTCCCCCGAGCATCAGCAACCCCCTCCTGTTTCCCCCCGCGCTGAGATAGTGCGACCAAGGGGGCCCCTTTTCCCACCCCCTACCAGACACTGTCCGCGAGGCCCGCGGAGTTGAGGCACCATCGCCGCTCCGCGTCTCATCACCAGACGGGTAGGCCCGACCCGGTCTCGGCCTCAGGCCCGCCTCATCTTTGAGGGTGTTCTTTTCCTTGGTTTTGGGTATGTGTTGTCGGCGCCGTCTGTGAAGTAAAATTGTATAAGTGTTGCCGTGTGCTCGCGTAATCGGTATTAGATCTGCATTGTCGCATTTGCTTTTTGGGTAAAATTGCATTGTGTTTCTTTTCCTTTTCTATGTGCTTTTGGTGGAATTGAATATGTGTGCTTCCCGTGTGCCGCGAATAAATGTGCTTTGTGTTGAACTGTTTCCCGCTTCGCTTCGTCATTTCTTTCGTTGAATCCTCATCTTGCTTCACGTAAAGGGTTGGTAGTGGGCTGAATACGCCCGATAATTAATCGAACCGTCGAGGCCGACGATAACACCGCTCGGTTATCCCGATAGTACGGAACGGGTCGCTTAAGTGGCCCGTGTCCAAAGTCGACCTGCGGCGAGGTGCGATCGCCTGGTCTACCCTCCGTGTGGGTACTTAGGTAGGTCGAATTTGGCGAGCAACCCTATCCCACGCGGGGGCTGATTGGCTCGATCGCGGTGAGACCGAAAGGTCCACCCGTGACTGGTTCCCGGCGTTAGTCCGAGAGGGTCACGACTGGATTGTCCGTCCGGTGGGCGACGTGCCGCGATTCGAGTTACGTGGCCGTCAGCACGCCGGCGGGCGCGAATCAGTAACAATATATATTAAGTTCTGAATCAAAAACAATGGTTCTGTAATATTAATGAAATAGAATTGTGGAGACCAAATACTTTTGTCAATTTCAACTTATTTTTAGAGAAAATTGTGAGTTGTTTGAAAAAAGTGCAAAGGTGCCAATATTTTTGGCCATGACTGTAGGTCAAGAGTAAATTGAGGAAAAGAAGATAATGTAGGACGGAATGAGAAGGAAAGGAAGTGAGCAGAGTTTGGGAGAATGTAGGTGTATAGTCATAAATTAGAAGGGGAGGCACAGAGAAAGGAGAGAGAGGGTAAAGAAAAATTCTCCCATGTTGGCATACAAAATAAGTAGATGATTGAAAAAGTGAAGGACAACATGGTAGCAGAATATTGAGTGGAAACAGAAGGGATGTTCTGCCTCTCCGGTCTGGACCGGATAGCATACAGCTAACCCCCATCCGCCAATGAACGTAACGTCTAACAACCATGCTGAGGCTTAGAGTTCTTTATTCTTGACGAATGATATGAATTGTGGTAATCGCTGTAACAAAAACAAAAATAAAATGTTATAGTAAGTTGACACAGATATTACGGTGATCGTTATACATGTACAAGATGTATATTAAAATCACTGATCAGAGTAACGGTGTAATGACAAATTAGAGTCACTAGAATAGACCGCAGAGCTTTACATTTGTCTACACATCAAAGTTGCAAGTTCTTTCCTATAGGTTGTTGTAACACAATTGTCAAAGTTCGTCGGTAAAACTAGAGCATCAAACTGTTTTATGCCGACATAAAGTCACAGTACAAAATTCTGGTGTTGAACAATAAACAAAACTCATCACTCACACTGTTGTTGGCCACAGTCTGGCACAAAAAGCATTTTTCATCGCAGCGGGCAAAAAACCACATGGCAAGGCGACATTTTTAACACAGCGTCTCCTGGCTCACGGTAGGCGAAGCAACAACAATCAATATGCATGACTAGTTAACCGGCACAGTGTGGCGGCGGCATATCTTGGCTCTCGGTTGGCGGAGCCACAGGGAAGCAACAACAATGAATACACATGACTAGTCAACCGGCACAGTGTGGCGGCGGCATATCTTGGCTCTCGGAAGGCGGAGCCACAGGGAAGCAACAACAATGAATACGCATGACTAGTCATCCGGCACAGTGTGGCGGCACAAGGGACATAATATTGAGTGGAAACAGAAGGGACAGAATATTGGATGGGTTATTGAGGAAAGTAGGGAGGGACTTGTATTCGATGATATTGTTGAGGAGGGTGGAGTTCAGGGAGTTCCCCATGTAAGTGCCACTCAAAATCTGATGGCATTGGCATCCAGATCAGGAAAAATAGTGGAACAAGTCAGAGTATGAAAAAACATGTAGGGATGAATCCTCACTGCAATTCATGGACGAGTGTTTCTTTGTTTGTGGGTTTGTTTGTCACGCTACTCCTCCTACAGCTCTGCATTACGTCCAGACTTGCTACAGAGGATCAACATGACCCCAATTTATGCATTGGGGGTGTTTTTATCTTTGCCGGTGGTCTTGGGGGATAGAGGAGTGGGGGGGGAGGGGATGCAAATTCTCAAAGTAAATGTGTATCGTGTCATGCTGCCTCGAGGTGGGGGAGGGTATTGCCAGTCTCCACCATTTACAGTGCAGTATTCTTGTCCCCACGTTTTCCAATGCGGTGAGATGTTATGAATTATAAGCAGAACATATGTTTTTGCTTCGTGCACGTAACCCGGGTTATTTCTTCTTGCCTATGCAGTGCTGTCAGTTGCTTATACACCGCCCAAATAAAGGTAAGCGTCAGAAGAACACGTTGCATGCTTGGAACAAGATCGCCCATCGGGCGGGTCCTCTGCTGGTCCCCAAAAAACAACCAAGCAAGGTAGTAATGACACCGCAACTCGAACACCACAGTCCTTTTACGGATTGCCATCACGACATCTTCAGACATTTTTCCGTCTCAATCCCACAACAAATAAAATGCACACAATCACACCAACCCACACTACGTACAAATCTGCAACAACCTCTAACATAGACATCTTTATTCAATTGTTACGATTGCCACCTATGTCAAAAGGTGTTGTGATTGCAATCCATAAAAGGATTGTGGTGTTGTATTGTGGTGTCATTCCTTCTTACCTTGTTACTTACGAAATCTAAAGATTTCGTAAGTATATTGATGACTTCCGTCATCTGTTTGTGTGTTTGTGTGTGTGTTTGTGTGTGTGTTTGTGTGTTTCTTTGTAGGCATGATAACTCTAACAGAAGAAGCTCCCAATGTCAAATTACCCCACGTGATTCAGGAGGGTGATTGCTAGTGCTGATTAGATTTTGGTCAAAATCGGTCAAAGGTCAAGGTCACAGTGAGGTCAAACATTCGATTTTTGATGGTTTTGTACAGAATCATCGTAGAAACTTCTGGTTTGTGTCGCTATCTTCTCAAGAGACAGCTTTTATTAGACAAGGTCAGAGGTCAAGTTGATGATTTCGTAAGTACCAGTGTATGACTTTGTTTGTTTGTTTTTGGAGGGGGGGGGATTCCATCCCTTCATGTTTTTTCATTTTTTTAAATGTTTTTTTTTTTCTAACTTATTACAGTTATTGTGATGTTTGGCACTTCAACTCACCAGGACTGAAGTGATTCTTACAAAGATTTATTTCCTTTCAATTTTTCAAAGGTCAAACATGAGCTTTTTTGGTTGAAAATCCCAATACTTTGGAAGTGCACAACCACCCACAATCACCAGAAAAATTAAAAAGGCCAACTTTACCATGCCGAGTTTTCGGAAGTTAAGTGTATTGATTGCTACCTGTGATTTGATATTGCCTTTTGGGAACTTGTTAATTAACCATGAGGTGATTAAACAAAAATTATTCATTGGTCACAGCAACCTCCAGCTTTCCTAAATCCTTGGGCCAAATTTTTGATTGTAATACAACCAGAAAGTTTTGTTGAAACCTCGTGAAATTCCTTGTGTTTCCATGATTGTCATCCTTAAGTCGTAGCAAGTAGTGTGCGTGAGTACTCACCGTTGTATTCTCACAGCAGCACAGTTTACTTGTGCTGTATTCATTCTGGTGGATTTTAAAACTATCTTGGCCTTGGATAGGGAAGTGAATTTATTATGTTTCCAATAGGCCTTGTTTGCTTATTTGTTTATTAAGTCAATAGCTCGCATTGTTTAAACTAGCTGAGTACACCACAGAGTACACACTCAATCACCATTTGACATGTACTATCCCATAATGACAAAGTGAAAACGTGGTTTTAGAAATTCTTACAAACTAATTAAAAATGAATAGCTCAAATGTCTTGTGTCAATAAGTATTCAGCCCCCTGAGATTTGAGTTTTTACAGCTTCGAGTCTTCTTGGCTATGTCTGTACCAGCTTTGCACATCTGGATTTGGGGATTTTCTCTCATTCTTCCTTGCAGATTTGCTCAAGCTCTGTTAAGTTGGATGGGGAGTGTCAGTGAACAGCAATCTTCAAGTCTTTCCACAGATTCTCAATGGGATTCAAGTCTGGGCTTTGGCTGGGCCACTCAAGGACTTTGACGTTCTTGTTCTGAAGCCATTCCAGTGTTGCTTTGGCTGTATGATTGGGGTCATTGTCCTGATGGAACGTAAATCTTCACCACAGTCCCCATTAGTAATTCAAAAGGTCTTTTACACTCTGAAGCAGGTTCTCCTCAAGGATTAACCTGTATTTGGCTCCATTCGTTGTTCCCTCTATCCTTACAAGTCTTGCAGTCCCTGCTGCTGAAAATCATCCCAATAGTATAATGCTGCCACCACCATGCTTCATGGTTGGGATGGTGTGAGATGGGTGATGAGTTGTGCTCAGTTTCTGCCAGATTTGCACTTTGCATTCAGGCCAAAGAGTTCAAATTTCATCTCATCAGACCACACAATGTTTCAGTCTTTCACGTGCCTTTTTGCAAACTCCAAGCGTTCTGTCATTTGCCTTTTTCTCAGGATTGGCTTCCGTCTGGCCACTCTCCCATAAAGCCTAGATTTGTGAAGTGCTGCAGAGATATTTGTCCTTCTGGCAGATTCTCCAATCTCAGCCAAGGAACTCTAGTTCTGTCAGAGTGATCATTGGGTTCTTGGTCACCTCCCTGATCAAGGTCATTGTTGCCAGGTTGCTCAGTTTGGGCAGACGGTCAGCTCTCGGAAGAGTCTGGGTTGTTGGATATTCTTTCCATTTTCTAATGATGGAGCTCACTGTATTCTTGGGAACTTTCAACACTCTAGAAATTGTTTTATACCGTTTTCCAGATCTATGCCTCCTCACAATTATATCTTGGAGTTCTACAGACAGTGCCTTGGACTTCATGGTGGAGTTTGCACTGTCAACTGTGGGACCTTGCATAAAAAGGTGTCTTTTAAAATGATGTCCAATCGATTTAATTGGCGACTTGTGGACTCCAATCAAGTTGTGGAGACATCTCAAAGATGATCAAAGGAAATTGGATGCACCTGAGCTCAATTGAAAGTATCATAGGAAAGAGGTTGAATACTTATTGACATGACATATCAGCCTTTCATTTTGAATTATTTTGTAGAAATTTTGAAAAAAAAATTTCCAATTTGACATTATTGCATATTATGTGCAGGTCAGGGCGAAAAAAAAAAAAGTTTAATTCAGGCTTTAATAAAACAAAATGTGACAAAACTCAAGGGATCTGAATACTTTCTGAAGGCACTTGTACATATGTACAACATACTTTCCCTCCATGATATAGAGATTCTGCTCAATGACCATTGACATATGACTGATGCAAAAAAAAAAAAAAATAATCAATTTTCCTTTCTTTCTTCTGAATCTCCATTCCTTTTTTACTCCCCCCCCCCAACCTCCCAACCCCATGTATTCTCCTATACAATTGTTTTTTATAAACTAATTTCAACACCATTTCATTTCAACATGATCTATCTATAATTCCGTGTGTGTGTGTCCGCTGTTTCTTGACAACCACTGGTCCGATCTAAATGAAACTTGCCAGGTATATTGCTGGGGCCCTGAGGATGTGCCTTTTCAAGGTTTGATATTAATCGGACAGGCGGTTCCCAAGTTATGGCCATTTATTTACCAAACCAATGACAGGACACGTTGCTGCGTAGGCATGGCCGATGGGGAAAGGGTGCCTTAGTTACCAATGACAGGACACATTGCTTGGCGTTTTGCACCCACAGTATCTATCTTCTATCTATCTATAATTCCAGCAATCTGTTTGTTTGCCTTTCAAAAGGTTTGAAATTAATCGGAAAAGTGGTTCCCAAGTTATAGCGCGTAACCCGTATTGGGGAACGTGCTCTAACGTACGGACTTCCGGATAGTGATGACTTACTGTATCTATATATTAATACTGAAGGACCAATTTTGTGCACTTCCTCGCGGTCGCGTCACGTTTTTCTCGGTACTGTGACCTGGACTGAAAGAAACTTCATACCTGTAAGAGTGCATCGCACATAGTTACAATAGTCAACCTTCAACTCTGAAGTAGAATAAACACTTCGTTCATGGAACGGAATCTGTCTGACGGGGTTGCGGCTAGTTCTAATAATTTCTCGATTTCTTATGCACATTTATAGATAAACACAATGCCCCAATCCAGTCGTCGTTTACGAGAGCAAAGGAATGGACTGTAGTACTGTAGTTGTTTGAAAAAAAAAAAAACATTTTTTTTGCACACACGTACGGGCATGCGAGAGTGAAGGAACGGCCTGTGTGGTTGTTGTTTCTGGCACGTGGTTTGAAAGTTTTTTTTTTTTTGGTTTTTTTTTTTTTTGCACGTACAGCCAGGCACGTATGAGCATGCGCTAGTCTATCTATAATTCTAGGTGTGTGTGTGTGTGTGTGTGTGTGTGTGTGTGTGTGTGTGTGTGTGTGTGTGTGTGTGTGTGTGTGTGTGTGTGTGTGTGTGTGTGTGTGTGTGTGTGTGTGTGTGACCGCTGTTTCTCGACAAGCACTGGTCCAATCTAATTGAAATTTGCCCTGTATATTGCTGGGGACCTGAGTTTGTGCCTTTTCAAGGTTTGATATTAATCGAACAAGGGGTTCCCAAGTTATGGCCATTTATTTACAAAACCAATGACAGGACACGTTGCTGCGTAGGCGTGGCCGTTGGGGAAGAGATCCTCAGTTACCAAGGACAGGACGTGTTGCTTGGCGTTTTGCACCCACAGTATCTATCTTCTATCTATAATTCCAGCAATCTGTTTGTTTGCATTTTCAAGGTTTGAAATTAATCGGACAAGTGGTTCCCAAGTTATGGCCAAGTTAGAGCGTGTTCCCCATTACGGGTTACAACGTATGGACTTCCGGATAGTGATGACTAACTGTATTCTAATAATTTCTCGATTTCTTATGCGCATTTATAGATAAACACAATGCCCCAATCCAGTCGTCGTTTACGAGAGTGAAGGAACGGCCTGTGTGGTTGTTTGAAAGTTTTTTTTTTTTTTTTTTTTTTTTTTTTTTGCGCGTATGGCCACACGTACGGGCACGCGAGAGCAAAGGAATGGCCTGTGTGTTGTTTCTGGCACACGGTTTGAAAGTTTTTTTTTTTTAACATACGGCCACCAAGTTATGGTCATTTATTTACTAAACCAATGACAGGATACGTTGCTACGTAGGTGTGGCCGTTGGGGAAGAGATCCTCAGTTACCAATGTCAGGACACGTTGCTTGGCATTTTGCACCCACAGTTTTTATCTTTCTATAATTCCAGCAATCTCTGTTTGTTTGCCTTTTCAAGGTTTTAAATTAATCGGACAAGTGGTTCCCAAGTTATGGCCAAGTTAGAGCGCGTTCCCCATTACGGGTTACAATGTACGGACTTCCGGATAGTAATGACTTGCTGTATTCTAATAATTTCTCGATTTCTTATGCGCATTTATAGATCAACACAATGCACCAATCCAGTCGTCGTTTACGAGAGCGAAGGAACGGCCTGTGTGGTTGTTTGAAGTTTTTTTTTGTGTGTTTTGCTAGTACGGCCACACACGTACGGGCACGCGAGAGCGAAGGAACGGCCTGTGTGGTTGTTTCTGGTACGCGGTTTGAAGGTTTTTAAAAAAAAAAAAAAACATTTGCACGCACTAGTATGTATAATAAGCAGAAGCCTGTAAACGTCAGATGCCTTTAGAATGGTGCATAAGAAACAAAGCTCAAATAATTCCTAAGCAATCATCAGTCCTGTGTCAGAGTGGTGATCCGTCCAGGATTGTCACCCTAGCCAAGAAATTGCCTTGGCTGAAGCAACATTCTGTATATAGTAGAGCATTGTGCATAATAGTAACAGTAATAATAATAATATTAATAATTAATAACAGCATGCAAATCACAGCAAACGTTTTTCCATTTTGCTCTCTTGTGCAGCTGCATGCCGCATTATCAGAAGTGCATAATATCTTCCATTCGGCCAATCCTGCCATCCGCATGCGCATTCTACAGCGGGATCGTGACTTACAATTTGAAAGGAAGCACAGGCAGATGGTAAGCTGTACCAAGCAGAAATGTGAGTTTGGTGTTTTAAAAGCAAAGCCTTTTGAGTGGCTTTTGAAACTTTTATCACGACAGGACAAACTACAGAATTCGAGCAAGAGCCAGCAGAAGGCATCAGGAAAGCGGCAAACAAAGTAAGGCCAGTTTTGTTTGAATATGATTTGAATGAGACCCGATGAATGGAGAAAAATGTTTTCATCTTCAGATTGACTTTGTGCTGCAATTGGCACAATACAGGGGCTTAAATGAAACTTTCAACTGCAAAGGCCTGCTCTCCCAGCGAAATGAGCTTACCATTGCTTTATTATTTCTCACACAGGGTGGTTGATGGAAAGAGTTCAGAGAGTAGAGCGAATGTTCGCAGGGAGTTGAGCAGACAGCGGGCTCAACACGGACACAAATCATGAACTACGGATGTTTGTGACGTTTGTTATATATACATATTCATATAATTTTATTTTTTTTGTCAAAGATGTTTAGCTCTCAAAGCTCTTATTTAAACAATTAGCATTGATTATTTTGATATATATGTATTGAACATATATATATATATATATATATATATATATATATATATATATATATATATATATATATATATATATATATATATATATATATATATATATATATATATATATATTCCCAGAAGGCTTTTTTTTTTTTAAAATTCAGATTGTCAATAAACTGTTTATTTCACTTCGGTAATGCATTATTACTTCCGCCACTGAAGGTGGACAGAGATTGTGTTTTTACCTCTTTCTGTTTGTTGCCAGAATCCTTTGGATTTCGGCAATTATGTTGGTCAGTTGTGTGTGTCATTCTGTGTCTGTCTGTTTGTGTGTTTGTTTACCCTGTAGCAGCCACACCATTTCAGCGATCATGACCAAACTGGGTACATTCGTTGGCCATGGTCCAACTTAGACACTTGTCGTTTTTGGTGAATCTCGGTCAAAGGTCTCGGCCAAGGTTACCGAAAAACCGAAATTCTTATTTTCGCAATAACGTCTGCGAAAATGGTCGTATCGACTTCAAACCAAATCCAAAATGTGCATCTTCCAATATTGCATCCAACCATATGTCTCATTGGGGTGTCACACCAACATCCTTCTTAGCGGCCGGGGGTCGAATGTCAAGTCAAAACTTTCAAATTGCGATAAAACGCTATTTCAAGTCCGATTGACTTCCAAGTTATGATCATGATCAAACTAAGTGCTTTAACTCATTAAACATTAAACTATCGACTTGTAAGAACCAATTTGATTTCCAGGTTTTTTTCAGAGATCATGGAGATATGACACTTATTCCGGCAATTCCTTGCTCAACGAGCAATTTCATTTGTTTGTCTGTGAGCAGGATACCTCAAAGTTATGGACGGATTTGCCCGAAACTTGGACAGGTTTGTTGTGTGACAAACATTGAATAGACTTTGGTGAAGATCCAGATCTGAGAATGTTTTAATTACCTCTGCCACCTAAGGTGGAAGGAGGTTATGTTTTCACCCCCTGTCTGTTTGTTTGTGTGCAGGATATCTCAAAAAGTTGTGGACGGATTCAGATTAAACTTGGTAGTCAGGTTGTGTGTGTATGACGATGACGAATTGATTAAATTTTAGTGAAGATCGGAATCCGGATCCGGCTCCTAGAAATTTATAATGTTTAATGTGATCCTTCACCATTGAGAGATTCGGCCAAAAACGATATATAGCATGATATTTCCAAAAAATATTGGGCTCTATAGGTTCTCGCGGATCAGGCAATGCATGGCGGAGGTATGCGCTCTACCGAGTGCCCTTCTAGTTTTAATCGTAATTTTTCACCATTGAGAGATGGGACCAAAAACGATATATGTATAGCACGATATTTCAAAGTTTTGGATGGATTATGACAAAAGTTGGTGAATTAGTTGGGTAGGTGACAAGAATGAGCTGATTAGATTTTGTTTGGGGTCCGCATGCAGATCTGGCCTATCTATGGGATACAAAATGTAAACTGTTCAGCCTGGCGGAGGTTTGAGCTCTATCAAATGACGTTCGACTTTATTGTATAGCAATCAATTGTAGACGTGATGACACCTCCTGGGTCCCATGGAGTTTATCTCACCTGCTTATGTGGCCTGCACATTGGGCCTGTAGCCCCAGGCAAGTTAAATTTGTAACATTAGAAATAGTACTACATCTATGGGGACCATATCTGAAGGGACATTACCAGTACAAACCTGCATCGTCATTTTGGATTCTGAGCTTGCGCAATTGACTTCTTCCAGAGAAACTCCAAAATCCACGTTTGTTTGTTTGTCTTATCCTGTCAGTGGCTCCACAGTCATCCTCAAGGTCTCTTCCAAATGCCTGGAGGCTTGGTGTTCAGCATAATGGCAGGTTCATTAAGTGACCATATCAGAGTGGTGTGACCATACCTTAGACAGAAGGGGCTATTTGGTAAGCTAATGCACTTTGTCATTTGTAACAGAATCTTGTGGCTTTTATTTTTTTTAAGACAAGGCTAGACACATGATATACAAAGGAGCTGTACACATAATACATGACATTTTTGACACTCCTCTCCTCTGTGATGCTTGATGACGCTTTCCCTGACCTCTACCATAAAAAAAATGTTACTATGTGAATGAGAACAATGCCTTCTTTTAAAATTTTTGATCGGCTTCTATTCTGCAAGTTATTTTTGTGACTGTTAAGATGAATATGGTGTCACATGACTGTAGCTCTGACATCCTCCTCTTGCACCCACCCCCCTCTCCTTCCATGATGCTCTGGGAAGCACCTCCCCCACAGCATCACATATTTTGTGTCCAGGCCAAACCGTTGATCTACTTACTTAATCATGTCTATCTGGGCCCATGCAGGTAACACAAGGTAGTTGTATTGTCACACTTTATTTTCCATTTATTAATGCTTTCAAAATAAGTGCAAGTGAGTTCATTGCAGAATTAGCAATGGCTTTATGGTTTCAGTAGTCGTACAGGCCGTCCCCCTTGGTGCTTATTGTGGTGCCAACGTAGAGAAAAAAACAACGTGATTGACTGGACAGAGATTTTCAGTGATGCTATCGGTTAAAGAAAGGGAATCATTGCCTTGTGATGATTGAAGCTTTGTTTTAAACCGGCTTAGTTGTAATGGAAGTTTGGTTGATGCCTTGTCAAATACGAGGTGGGCATCCATTGGAATATTGATCGACCTGCCAAAAACATGCATTTGGCGAAGTCCAGATCATAAGTAAAATTATGATCGGTCCTGCAGATGACTCCACCACCATTTTCTTTCAATATTCTGTCCATTATAGTTGTGTGTGTGTGTGTGTGTGTGGCCTCCACAAACAATATAAGATGAGAACTGCAACCCTGGGAATTAATCCTCCAGATAATTGGCTTAAGGCTAAATTTAGAAGGCTATGGACACCCCTCTTGTCTCCATGTGTCTAACATGCAAATAGCCAAAGGGATTACCAAAATTAATTTATTTCATTCCAGGAGTTCTAAATTAAACAAATTGTTGGTGTAGGACAGATGGCAGGAGCAGCCATGTGTGGTTGAACCAATGGCACAAAATTCCAGACAGAAAATAGACACAAGTAATGTATGCAAAACTTCAACAAGCAAATCAACTAACCCCAAGTGGAGGCCCACACAGACTGCTCTGATTTTCACTGATTTTGGTGAGTGAGGAAGAAATAGCATGGGGTGAAGAAGCCCCAGGTTGCTGGTTTCTGGGAGGAGCTACCCCAGGCAGAATGGACCTGAGAAGGAGTGGGCAGGATGAGCACATCCCCAATGTGCAACAAATGAGAGCCAAGAGAGCGACCATGCCAAGAGCAGGTTTCAGTGCCGGACGGGCACCGTTCATACCTTGCTCCTCCACCTCCTCACCCCCCCCCGCCCCCCTCAGCCGTGAGAGGTCTTCGCCATGAGCACAGCAGACCTCACCGACCCAAATATCCCACCACTGAGACGGTCCAATAAGAGTCCAAAGCCCATGCTCCCCGCATGATGGATATCAGTTAGGGGGTAAGGAGCCGTCACATTGTTGTGGGCCGGGGGTCGGTGGTGAAGAACGGCTGCCAGGTGGAGCAGTAGAGCCATCTCCCACCGAATACCTGGAATTGCAGGTTGTAACCTTCAGACAACTCCGAAGGTCATGTGTCACTTAAGGACCGTGATTGCCAATTCTCCGAGGGCGTGGGGTCGGGTTAATAGCCAAATTTCAATATACCTAAGTGCCCATGTCATCAAATTACAGGGGAAGTCACACCCTCGACGGACTCTGTTAAACCGGGTCGCTCTTGCGATCTCGGTCCGGTGTAACCGAGCGGAATTACCAAAGTCCGTCTGTCCAAACGACAACTTACAACCCAATCGGCTTACTGGTTCTCCAGCACGAACCGTGCTGGGTCAATGGAAGAAAACACGGGCAACGAACTGGAACATTTAACAAGAGGGTTTATTTATAAGGGAGGGAGACAATACACAGAGCAGACTTGATCTCGAATAAAATGCAATGTACAATGAGCAATCAACACATACAATTCTACTTAACAGAGTGGCGCCACACACACACACACACACACACACACACACACACACACACACACACACACACACACACACACACACACTCACACACACACACACACACACACACACACACACACACACACACACACAAGAAATGGACCCCGTCGGGTCTTTATTGGACCCTTCGGCTCGAGAGGGAAGGCGAGCTGAGGGTCAAGGTCTGGTTGGGTACCTTTCCGCCTCGTGCGGTCATACCGACTCCAACCCACCATGGTGGGACTCGAACCCACGACCCAAAATCCACGAGCCCACGATCCTGGCTGCTCGACCACCACCACCACGAAGAGCCCCGCAAAAGACCGCAGACCACGATCGCAGACGACCACGACGACGGACCAAAAGCAATCACCACGATGACTCCTGTACTCTATCCTTGACGACCACTCTACTCTCCTCTTCTCTGGCCACTCTTCTCCTGATTGGATGGTTGCGTCGCGCGATTTGCCGGCTGTCCCTCATTGGACAGGCCCACGGTAGGCGGGGAAACTCTGAGGTAACTCGTCTCTGTATTGGTCGGGGGCTTCTGAGGTACTCCTATCCCTCATTGGTTGCGAGGCACACCCTTCTCGCTGGGCGGAGTCGACCTCACCCCGCCTATGCCCGTGGCCCCGAACACATGCGTAATGGCGATGATGGAGCGAAGGGGAGATTTAATGTAACAAAAACTCACAGTGCACACATGAAATTAACCCATGAGACAGAAGGACAGGACCCTGACTATAAACACATACTTATCGAAATAACTGAACTGTGGGGACTGCTGTCTGTCTGTGTGCAATGGCTTCCAGATTCGGAACAGCATCACCATGGGAGGAATAAATACATCACCCTTCCAAACTCACCAGTATCAGGGACACAAGATGAGACGATCTTCCCCTCTCTGATCTAAAATAAACAAAACTTGTAGCCTTGGCGAGTTGTATGCCAAATATTTAACCGAACATGTGTTCTGAAGACTGTCAAAGGTCCTATAAACTATGTGAACACAAACGGTGCTGAGACTTTAAATTCTCACCCTACCCTTAAATGGAACAGTGGAATGGAAGATTGGGAGCGAGGAAGACGGAACATTGTGACACTACCATCAAAAACAAATTGTTCCATAATCTGATTTCCTATTTGGATGTGGCTGTAGGTGTTTGAGAAAAGCTGTTTGTACAGGTTTAATGTGGCTTCTTGATTATGATTGAAGAAGGCAGGTGTGTGTGTGTGTGTGTGTGTGTGTGTGTGTGTGTGTGTGTGTGTGTGTGTGTGTGTGTGTGTGTGTGTGTGTGTGTGTGTGTGTGTGTGTTGCAGAGTAACTTGATATTGTCATCTCTGAAGCAACCTGAGAATAGTAATCTGTTCATTAGTGGGCCTAAACTTAGTAAAACGAGCCTGCTATTTTCTGCATTTTTTAGATCCTCGTGGAGGATCTCTAAGTCTTACTCACGTTGTTGTTCTTGTGGACTTTTTTGTTTCACAGCCTACAGTTTTCATCGAAACTTCCTGAAACTTGGCATATATATGTAAAAATTCCCTGCGCAGACAGTAACCATCTCCGATTTTGAAAATTCCTCCTAGAAAAAAAAGTTATGACGTCAAAATATCTCCGCTAATGGAAATCGGCTAAAAAGTTATCTCCGAAACTAGGCAAGCTTTTTGAATTCTGTTTGCGGGAATCGAACAGGGCATTGGCAGAGATGAATTACCGCACATATGATACATCACTGTGACGTCATATCAATTTTTATGATGTCATTCCTATTTTTTGACTTTTTGTTTCACAACCCAGAGTTTTCATCGGATCTTCGTGAAACTTGCCATGTATATGCAGAAAGCCCACGCACAGGCAGTAACCATCTCCAATTTTGGAAATTCTTCCTAGAAAAAAAGTTGACGTCATAATATCGCCGCTAATGTAAATCGCCTATACCATTATCTCCGAAACTAGGCAAGCTGTTTGAATTTTGTTTACGGGAATCAAGATAATTTATCGCAAATCTGATACATCACAATGATGTCATATTCGTTTTTATAACATCATCATTAAGAGGATGAGGATCTTAGCTCATTTGAGCTTGTTTTCCCAAGCAGTTTTCAACACATGAGCAAAATCTGCATGAAAATGTTGGAAAACATAGTCAGGAGGGGAAAACCGCTCAGTTGTCCCAAGCTGTTGAGGTGCCTTTTCTGCTTTATAACTATTCTCCTGTTCACCATTGTTCTCGGTTGCATCATCTTCCCCGATATACTGGAAGAAGCTATGTAAGTGGCAATAAAGTAACGTCACCGCTATGTAAGTAGGTTGGGTTATGATTACATATGCCAGATGTTTTTTTTTTAATATATTTATTAGTTTTGACATGACCACGTTTGGTTGGAGGCTCATTGGAAATTGAGGTGTTGGCTGCAGTACTTGAGGAACTCATGATGGCACAATTAAGATTCTGCTTGTATTTGCATCATCATGGAAATTGATCATTAATAACTGTTGATTGATTGCCATTGGCTGAGGCTGGAGGGCTACTGAAAGAACGAGCACCCATTCATTTGAGCTTCTTGCTAATTGCATCGACTGCCTGCATCTTTACTTTAGCTCCTTTATCGATCTTTACTGTCTATGCTGTGAAATATTTTTTTGGTTGATGCATTTTAATGCTGCTTTTATTTTATTTTTTGTAACTAATGTTGAGGCTCATATAAGAGCTAACACAGAGCATATAACAAAGGGAGCAGGAGACAAGAGGGATGGGAGAGGGAAGCACAAAACAGTGACAGGAGATATGTGTAAGGAAGAGGGAAGGGATGGGGTACATGGAGGAAACAAGATGGACACTACAGGGACTTTCAGGAAGGAAAACAGGGAATTTAATGGAGGTGGGTTTGGGGTGGATAAATGGGGGTAGAAAAAGACATGGTTTTGGATGGGGGAAGATAACAGATGGTGGTGAAAAGCTGTTTTGAAGACCTGGAGGGAAGAGTGGGATGGGTGGTAGAAGTTTGTTCCAGAGGTGGAAAAAAGAGGAATGAAAGAGGGAAGGTTAGCAGTGATTCTTTATTTTGGTAGTTTCACCAGAATGGGGTTGCTGGCGGACCTTCACTGCCCTGCGGAAATGTGGGGGGCACAGAGCAGGGAAGGGGGTGGGGGGGTGGCGAGACCGCAGAGGAGACAGTAGAAGACAAAGACCACCAACCTGCCTGCGGTAAGAGTGAGAGACGCAAAGTCTCAGCTTCATCGTGGGAGATACCAATGATCCTAAAAGCCTTGGTTTACACAGCATGAAGTCGAGAAAGGTGAGGGGCAGTAGCACCAGCCCAGAGGGGAGAGCAGTACTCTATCAGACTGCGGATGACAGCTTTGTGGTCAGGAGCTCAGGTGTGCCAAGGAAGGACTTTGCATGACGGAGGATGCCCAGACAGTGACTGGTTTTTTTTGTATACCTTGTCGAGGCTTGTATGAGAGCTAACACACAACACACAGCAAGGGGGGAGGGGGCATGAGACAAGAGGACCGGGAATGGGAAGGACAAAACAGTGGGGAACAGAGACATTAGATCTGTGGAAGGGAGAGGGATGGGGTGGGGGTCATGGGGAATACAAGATGGACATTACAGGGACTTTCAGGAAGGAAAGCAGGTGGGCTTGGGTGGATCATTGGGGGTAGAAAAGATCGAGGATTTGGATGGGGGATGATAAGAGGTGGTGGTGAACAGCTGTTTTGAAAGCCTGGATGGAAGAATGGGAAAGAATAGAATGAGGGAGTTT
Organism: Eptatretus burgeri; assembly: GCF_056783735.1. NCBI lineage: Eukaryota > Metazoa > Chordata > Myxini > Myxiniformes > Myxinidae > Eptatretus > Eptatretus burgeri. The sequence continues at coordinate 90,795,270 of NC_140968.1, forward strand.
ATTCCAAAGGTGGGGAAAAAGAGACATGAAAGAGTGAAGGTGAGCAGTGGTTCGTGATTTTGGTAGTTTTAGAAGGGGGTTGTTGGTGGACCTTGAACGCCCTGCGGAAATGTGGTGGGGACAATTCGCAGAGAGAGCAGGGCGGGCAAGGCTGGAGAGGAGACGGTAGAAGACAGAGACCACTGTCCAGCCTGCGGTGAGAGGCCCAAAGACAGCCTCATCGCAGGAGATGCCAATGATCTGAAATGCCTTGGTTTCCACAGCGTGAAGCCGAGAAAGGTGGGAGGCAGGAGCACCTTGCGGTATTCCATGACTTTGGAGGTCAACTTGGAAATGTGACTTTCCCAGGAAAGATCATAGCAGATAGACTCAAAAGCTTGAATGAAAGGACTTCAAGGGGAGAAAGGACTCTTTCGGAGAGACATAGTGAGAGTGTGGAGATTTGTCAGCATTGAAAGACATGTTCCAAGTGTTGGACCAGCTTGTGATTTTATCCATATCTGCAGAGTGAAGAAGCTGCTACTTGTCAATCTGAGGGATGACAGAGGGTGGAGTCATCAGCAAAGAGATCAAGAGGATTTTCCAGAGTTGGAGAGATCATTGATACAAAAAGAACAGGGCCCAGAATGCTGCCTTGAGGAACTTCAGCCTGGACAGGAAGAGGGGATGAAAGAACTCCATTTAGGGCCACACGGTAGCTGTGACAGGAGAGGAAGTCCGTGAGCCATGAATGGAGATGGCCTTTGATACCATAGGAAGAGAGTTTGGTGAGCAGTGCAGGGTGTCAAAAGCACGTGAGATGGCTCTGATTTAATGTCTGGCATTGAGTTCCTCCATCCATTGTTGGGAGAGCAGAAGCAGCATGTCCAGGGTAGAGTGACCTGGTCTAAATCCAAATTGATGATTGGAAATCAAGCCATTGGAGAAGAGGAAGGATTTAATGTCTGAAGCGATGATGGATTCCATGACCTTGCTGATGATTGGGAGAAGGTGGATTTGGGGTGTCGTTGCAGGGATCTGTTTTTGCACCTTTTTTAATGCAGAACCGTAATGTTTGCTGATTTACAAGCAGATGACCTTGAGCAAATAAGAGTGAAAAGAACAGAGAGAGGGTTGGCATTGCTTGGAGAGGGATATTTGTCCCTTACATTTACCAGAATTGGTGGTATAATGGTTAGAATCATACCAGACACCATCTTAAAAATTGTGCTGCTTCCTTGCTTCATTCTCAGCATTTAAAAATAGAACACAGGCAAACAACCATGGGTTGGCAACCATTACAGACTTGATGGGCCCAGTGGCCACCTATGTTGAATGAAGTTCCTTATAAGAGAACTCAAAAATTTTGATTTTTTAACCAACGATGGAGAGAGAAGCACTCCCGTTAGATAACGCCACGGGCACCTATTGTGTTCCAGGACGCAACTTCCCCCGAGGTCAACAGCCACATTTTTCTGTCAAGTCCTGTGTTGTCTTCCATTTGTCCATATGTGAATGCATGATTTGTTTGACAGGTCTACCATATGCTTTACAAACAGGAGTTAAAAAAAAACAAACAATAGGATCATAAAGGCTGAGGACTGTTGCCAATCTAGATCAAAGCAGGAATCTAATCTTGGTGCAGATTTTTTTTGTTTGTTTGAGAAAGGAAGTCATCTCTTTATCAAGCATTTGCAACAAGCTTCCTTTATTCAATTCAAAAGCACTTCTTCAAGGTTCAAATGCCTTGTTTCCATGAGTAAGTGCTGAGCGAGTTCAAGCTGGAACAAGGAGCATAACACTTGAGGATCAATAAATGATGCAATTCTTTCACGTTGTGATGTTGCAATCCTAGCCAGGCCCAGTTCAGAACCAAATGAAGATGAGGCATAATGAAACTGAAGACCGGGATTGAACCCCAAAAAAGTGAAGAGGAAACCTGGATAGGATTCGGGTTTAAGTCGCTCGTCCACAACCCTCAAACCCATCCAACACAATTGGACCGAAAATTTTAACTTTCTGCAGAAACTTCCCATTTGCTCTCGCATATTCAAACAGCATGCTTACCTGAATTTCTAATATTCAAACCACAAATGAAGCTCTTGTTTAAAACATTTTTTTAACCTCTGAATATAGACATGTACAGGATAGGCTGTACTTGTGGTGGAATGCCATATTGAGGCCTCTTAGACTCTTTGGGGCACTGTCATTTCTAGGAAATCAATATTTTGGTATTTGATATCAGCAAACTCTAAGAATGAGTGGTTGGGCTTCAGATTAAGAGTTTGAAGTAATGGGGTTGAAACGGTGCACCAAAACAAGCGATTTCAACGAAACCTCACGACCCCTTACCCGTTGTTCCACACGTTCAATTTGTGTTCTGCTGCAGAATCACTTTCGCCGGCTGACCAATTCGAGTCCAAGCATGAATAATTAAACAGCAGCGCATTTGGCGATTTCACCGCTCTGCTTGGAAAGTGTCTGTTTGCAGCGAAATCATGTCAGTGCAGTGTCATGTCATGAAATCGGTGGCTTGTCAGTGCAGTGAGGCAATAGGCTACATGGCCAGTCAATGTAGGACTACAATTACAGCTGTGCACACGTTACTGGCATGAACAAAAAATAAAAAACCCCACCACCATTGGCATAATTTGTATTGAATAAAAACAAACAAACATTGAAATTGGACCAAATGTAACTCGTCAAAGCAAGTATACCTGAGAAAAGATCTCACATTGAATGATATCATCTGAGAATGCACAAAGGCAACAAAAGCTCTCTGAAACATTTTAACAGTTCAGTCCACAATGTAACTGTCAACATGGTAGTGATATAGCACAATTCACACGCAACGCCATTACAGTGACGTCGCTTCATGAAACCTGACAGACCTGCACAATGCAGCCCAATGGATGCTTAAATTGCTCTTTCCCAGTGCTTAGCCGGCAACCGCGGCGTTGTCCTCGCTGCTACCAGTCATTGTGCCGCTTCACGCTGGTTTTCCAGTTCTGCGTCGAACTTTCGGATTGCATCCATGGCTGTGCTTCCTCAAGGGGGGGATCTTCACGGTGGAAGTTCCTGCTGACGTCTTCAACTCCTGGCTTTCGTTGGAGAAGCTGATTTTTTTCATTGCTCATTTCACATTAGTGGAACAAGCAGTGTCCCACTGTCCAAAGCACCTGCTACCCAGTGTTATGGGCATCACCTGAAACAAAGTAAGAACAAGAGGTGAGGAAGACGGCACATACTTTACACTCTTCCTAGGAACAAACCTATCACCAGGAAGTGCATTTTCCACACCCGTGAACATGTGGGCAATACCCCTAGGTGCTTACCTGGTCACGGCTGGGTAAGATAACCAGGGAACCACTGGTCGGCATGGATGACCCACAAAATATGTAACAGAGAATAAAGTAAATAACTATGGATTTTTTTTTTCATGCAGTGACCAAACTTTGGTACGTTACGGGTGATAAAGGTTGTGGTCAAGGTTCATCGAAATTGTGTGTGTGGTTTCAGAGAAGAAAGCAAATACATATTTTGAAGGGCACCCCCCCCCCCCTTCACCTCGATTTTTTTTTTCATGCCATGAACAAACTTTGGTGCATACACGGTGATGAACGTTGTAGTAAAGTTTCATCGAAATTGTATGCAGTTTCAGAAAAGAAGATGCAAGTATTTGTGGACAGATGGATTGACGGACGGACCATCGCATAAGCTCCCCGGAACGACGTTCCAGGTGAGCTAAAAAAAAAAAAAATAATAACTAGAACTGCCACTTTATAACTTCTGGCAGTGATGACCGGGTACCCAGTCCGTCCGCCTTTGACACAACTGATACAACATGAGACTTAAATCATAGTCGCAAAGTTTCGCATTTATCGGATAAGCGGTGCCAGAGAAAACATTATTTAATGGTGATACAAACACAGGCCTGCTTCGAGACGGCGCGGAACAGACGAGTTACGAACCGGGCAGCACAAAGCGTTCAATTTCCTTATTACTGGCGAACAGATTCAAATAATTAAATAATTCTGGCTGCCAAACCGTGTAACCGATCAAGTTGAAATTTTAAACTTTTGTTTCGCATGTCGGCTAAATTACAAATTTGAAGTTTCGTATATATAGAAGCAGCAGTTACAGAGTAAACATTAATTAATATTTATCCTTCAATCCAAGATGGCGGCCAAACCATGTGACTTGTGACATCATAATTTTCACCACATGTGCAAACACGATCGGAGATGATAACTGCAAATTTTCGCTTCGCTAGGTTAAGCAGTTCCAGAGAAAACATTATTTAATATTTTTCTTAAAACCAACATGGCTGCCAAACCCTGGGCCCGATCCCGTTGAAATTTCAAACCCTCATTCCGCATGATTGTTCCACCATAAAGGTGATGTTTCACATTTGATGCAGTAGTTCTAGAGTAAACATTAATTAATATTTTTCCTTCAATCCACTATGGCTGCCAAACGTTGTGTCGTACCTCAAAAGGGGGTGAGAACTTTTTATTCGTCATGGAGAGGCGGTCATAGTGGTGGAGTTTCGCCTGGATCTGTTCAGTCGTTTCAGAGAAAAAGACGTTTTAAGATATTATTTTTCAATCCAAGATGGCTGACGAACCATGTGACCTATGACATCACAAATTTATATTCTGCTTCCAACTGGGTATTGGAACACGTTTGTGAAGTTTCGTGTTAATCGGTAAAGGTGCGTTTTTCTATCCAAGATGGCCGCCAAACCATGTGACGGCAGAATTTTTACCACGCGTGCACACACGATGGTAGATGATAATTGCAAACTTTCGATTCATTAGGTTAAGCGGTTCCAGAGAAAACATTATTTAATATTTTTCTTAAATCCAACATGGCGGCCAAACCGTGTGACTTATCAATTCGAAATTAACAAACTTATATCGCCTACGTGTCCCGAATATAGTTCTGAAATCTCCCCTTCATCGGACCAGCGCTTCTGGAGAAGATGTTTGAAGGTTTTAGGGTTTTTTCAAGATGGTCGCCAAACAATGTGACCGATCAAGAAGAAATTAACAAACTTGAGAAAGGACCTCATGGGGAATATATGTGTGAAGTTTCATCTTAATCTGTCTTGCCCTTCTGGAGAAGAAGATTTTAAAATTTATTCATTTTCAATCCAAGATGGCTGCCGAACCTTGTGACCTATGATATCATAAATTTAAATTCTGCTTTCCATCGTTGACCCGAACAAGTGTGTGAAGTTTCGTCTAAATCGGATAAGGTTTATTTTTCTATCCAAGATGGCCGCCAAACCATGTGACTTCTGAGGTAAAAAATTTTTTGGCATGTATGCAGACTTGAGGGAGGAAGGCACTTGCAAATTTTCGCTTCGATGGCTTATGAAATTCCAGAGAACATTATTTAATATTTTTCTTAAATCCAACATGGCAGCCAAACCATGTGACCTATCACTTCGAAATTAACAAACTTGCATCGCATACATGTCACGAATATAGTTCTGAAATCTCGCCTTCATTGGACCAGCGCTTCTGGAGAAGAAGATGTTTGAAGGTTTTAAGGTTTTTTTTCAAGATGGCCGCCAAACCATGTGACCTGTCAAGAAATTAACAAACTTGAGAAAGGACCTCTTGGGGAATGTACCTGTAAAGTCTCGCCTCAATCTGTCCAGCCCTTCTGGAGATTTTTTAAAAAAAAAACACTAAAAAACAAGATGGCGGCCGAATTACGTCATCGATGACGTCAAAAAAAAAACATTTTTGACGAATTTTGGCGTAGATGACGCTCAAAAAATTTCAGATTTTTCCTATACGGCGTTCTACTTGACGAATTTTCACCGGTATATCGCTTCACCTATGACGTCACGAAAAATCACACGTGTTCCCCATAGGGAGCTTAGTAAAATGTATCAAACGAAAAATTTTTCCATTGCACGGTTTCCGAGATACAGATGTCCAAAGTTTATCGCTTTTTTCAAGATGGCGACCGCACCACGTGACCAATGACGTCATAATTATAACGTGATTGTGCTATCAAAAAAAGATACAAACTATGGTGAAAATTTCCTGTCGATCGGCCTTAGTGTCCCAGAGAAAATGATTTTTAAAGCGAAAAAAAAAAATGAACCAATTGCTTAACCCTGCTTTTCGCTTCGTGTGTACAAGGTCACTCCAACAATAAAGTGAGTGTCTCTGAAGCTGCACAGCACATCCCAGTGTTAACTCCAATGCTTCAGGATGCCTTCATAACGACCTGTGCAATGCAGCGAATGAGGAACGAGCAAGAATGCATTGTCGAAGAGATGGAACTGTCGGTTGAGAACGTAAATCATTCTCTTTTCTAACATGGGGAAGCGCTCAGTGCAAGAGAAGTCGATGGTGGAGAAGAGTTCAGCTTTTCTTGCTCAACAAGTCAGAACTTTATGAGCCTGCAGAGTTAAGGATATGCATTATTCGCTATCTCATGATGGTGAACACGAAAGGGGACAACAGACTATTTGATACTGTGAAGAAGACGCTGACGGACAAGCACGGTGTTCTTTTTCCGATTGCACAGTGTTGCGAAGACCTTCTAAAAGGCACTTGTCAAGCACAATTATTTTGTATCGTTCCATGGATAATTGAGGTGGCAGAACTATCAATACTCACATGATTGATGCTAAGAAATAAACTGCATTTGGAATGCTGCATCAATACTTTACTGTCTGCAGTTCTACCACGTTTGACTTTTCCACCCAAGCTACGATTACTGGCATTTTTCGCATTTGGAGTAAGCCAGTTTTCCTTGATTTCACATCGAGCAAATTAATCTACTCATTCTCTGCTTTGGTGGAGTGAAGATGGTCAGGATTTTGTACATAATGCGGAGTTGGCAATTTAATGTTTTTTTTTTTTTACCTTGTATGCCACATCGGTGCATGTTTTACCCGAGGCCAGATCAATTCCTTTCTGGAGGGCAATCCTTCGAGCCTGCAACACAAATAAGAGAGGGCAAATTGAGTAAAAGATAGGTTCATCAACTTGGATCATAACTGAAGTCAATTATAATGACCAATTATTTGGGGAAAAAAATGTAATTTATTTTATTTCCAAGCAGAACCAAGACCCTGAATATCGGTTATTAGCAAAAAGTACGCGTCCACAATGGGGGGAAAAGTTTAAGTTAATCTGTCAATTTAAATTAATGTCTAGCCCATGTTACCTCCCACCCAAAATTTAATCTGTACCTCGAGTTTGGAGTATTTAGCTTGAAAGATGTGGCCGTGCATAAGAAACAGACCCACAAAGTGGGAGAGAGACGTGTGTGTACTCGCAGAGCCTTCCTGTCGCTTTGCTGATGGAATTAGTCGTGTTTGCAAAATATTTTTGGCAAGGAGAAGGAAAGGAAGACAAATTTACATGTGCATTGTGCTTTAAGCCCTCCCTGTCCCTGTAATCATGTCCCACTCTTCCTCCCTCCTATTCATCCTGATGTCCCTTCCCACACGATGACAGGCCCTCCGTTTTAGGTTTTTTTTTTGGGGGGGAGGGGTGTGTGAGAAGGTAAGGATGACAAATTTACCCATGCCAAGTTAAAAAAAAAAAAAAAAAAAATATATATATATATATATATATATATATATATATATATATATATATATATATTTTGGAACTTATAAGATGTGGACGTGCATAAATAACTAATCCACAGAGAAAGACGAGACGTGTGCGTGGGTGCACGTGCACGCGTACGCACACACACAATTGATCCCGTCTGCTTTTCATAAATGCACATGCATTGTTTAGTGAAGCACCTTATCAATACGTCGTTTTTCTTTTCGTTCAAAGGGTTCCTGCAAAGAAAGTGAAAGGCGATCACTCATTGCTTTAAATATGGGGAAATCCGAACAACCAACGCGCAAAAATTAGAATAGCGTACACTTTCGTCGACATTGGTGTTCTCCGATGGCAATGCGGTGGTTTTTGAGTGCCGATGAGTGCGATTCGCCGCTCTTGCGTTTTTCCTTATTTTGCAAACGGTGCCAGTTTCATCGTTCCCTTTGAAGCCTTCCATCGAAGTGTCCGTGGAGCCATTGCCTTTGCACATCTTGCTCCTTTTGGACAGTTTCCTGCTGTTTTCACAATGTTGTGGAACAACTTTTTGTTCAGCATCCTTGTCATTTCCAAGTAAAGCTCGGTCACCCTCCTCATGATCAGTATTCAAGTCACCCGTCTTCTTTTTCTTCTTTTTCTTCTTCTTGCTCTTTGTAGGATTATGTCCACATACCTTCGACCTCGTCTCTTCATTTACCTCAATGCCTTTCAGACTTTTCTTTTGTGTTTTTTCTTTTGGTGTAGTGTCAGAGTTTTCCTTCTCATCTTCACTGCTGATGACAGTTATTTCCATAACAGATTGCGCATCAAATTCTTTCTCCTCTATATTGTCACTCAGAGACCCCTTGTTCGCGACATCCACGGCAGCACTTTTCCTTCGTTTCTTCTTCAAATGACGTGCCTTCTTTTTTTTCTTACACAAAATGGCATCAACTTGGACTTCGCTTTTGGCCTTCTTCGACGTTTTTTTCCTTTGCGTGACTTCCGCCTCCGATTTTACGGACGTTTTGGCCTGAGACGGTCTTGGCACGTGGCAATCCCCTCCATCGAATCCCAGGTCCTCGATTCCACGGCACATCGGCGGCACTCGGTGAATCAATTTACCTCTTTTTTTGTTCAACTTCGTTTTTTGTACTTGTTGCGCAACTGTGACGCAGTCCTTAAAACCAGCATAGCCTCTCATTGGCTGGATGGTTAAATCATGTTTTTTCTTCTTCTTGTTCCATTTCTTTATCTCTTTCATCGACACAGCACAATCTCCTCACGCTTGAAATCGAGCAATCTTCTCACACAGTGGTTTTACCGCGCGTGTGCAAGTATTGCGATTGAATCACCTGCAAGCACAACGAAACATGCATGGTTAAACAGGTAAGGTTACATTTGTTCAGTAATCAATTTGAATCGTACCAACCTTACAAATCCACCAAATCCCACATTTCATATAAAAATAGAAAATTTAATTATTTTCAATCAATTTGTAAATGGTGTTTTTTGTTTTTTTTGAAACAAAATATTTGATGTACAGTGCTGTATTGTGGTCCCTATACAATACAGGATGGTGATGCATATGTCTTTTACCTCCTGCTACTCCAGGTATGAAGATTATGAAAAAAATTGCTCGTCTGTCTTCCCTCTTCAGCCTTTGCTTCAAATTCGGCCACCGTTCAACTACTTAAAAAGATGGCTACCATCATTCCAATGCATAAGGAAGCACAAACAGATAGTCTCAACTACGGACCAGATAGCTTGCTTCCAATTAGAGGAAAAGTCATGGAATCCATCATCACATTGAACACCTGATTACCAATTTGGATTTATAAATGCTGCCTCTCTCAACAATGAATGGAGGCATTGAATCTTAAACAAGGTCAAAGCTATCTCCAGCACATTTGCAACATTCGACATAGTCGGGCACGATGCTTTGTTTTTCATGCTTCCTGCCGAGGGCATCCAAGGCCACCTTTCCTTACAATATCGTTTTTAGCCCCATCTCTCAATGGTGAATAATCAGGAAAAAATTAAATAATTATTGTGTCCAGATCTGGATTCAGATTTTCACCAAAATTGAATCAGTTCTTCCTAGTGACACTCCCAACCTGTCCAAGTTTTGTGGGAATCCATCCATAACCTTTTGAGAAATTGTGCTCTGTATTGTTTTTCACAACAAACCTCTCTCTCTCTCACGACGGTGAAGAATCACAAAATTCTCAGATCCGGATCTTCACCAAAATCAAATCAATGAATCCTTTTCACACACCCGACATGACCACAAAGTTTCATCCAAATCCGTCCCCAACTTTTTGAGACATCATGCAATGTCGTTTTTAGCACCATTTCTAAATGGTGAAGAATCAGTTAAAAAAAAAAAATTCTCAGATTCGGATCCACCAAAATTTAGCATTGCTGTCCTTGGCCAGTCACACACACACACACACACACACACACACACACACACACACACACACACACACACACACACACACACACACACACACACACACACACACACACACACACACACACACACACACACACACACACATACACACACACACACACACACACACACGATTGCTTGAAACCTGTGGCCAGAAATCGTGACAAATGAACAGACGCTGCAGACCAACAAACCTTTTTACAAAACTTTTCGCCAAGTTATAAATTCCCACTGTGGCTCGATGTTCCACGAGCCTGGATTTTGTAAACGTCTCCAGAATTGCCCATGATGTAACATCAGGAAGGATTTTCCATCGGAAGTGGCGACGGATCGGTGTGCAGTGCAAACGACTGCTATCCTCCAGCCCCCAGTGGACTGACAAGACATCTGCTGCTATATCAAACGGAAGACCAAGTAAGAACCCGAAGCAGTAAAGAGCAAAGATGGAGTCATCAGGAGGAACCTGGATAGGATTCGGGTTTCATCCGCTACTTATCAACCCTCAAACCCATCCAGGTGCTGCCAAGTGAGCCTTAGAGAAAATAATTTCTACAACAATTCACTTCTCCAGAGAGAGAGAGAGAGAGAGAGAGAGAGAGAGAGAGAGAGAGAGAGAGAGAGAGAGAGAGAGAGAGAGAGAGATAGATAGATAACGGAAGAGGAAAAAAAAAAAAAAGAGATGAAAGAGAAGAAAAAGCAAGAATTAGAATGAATAAAAAGAATTGTGACTAAATAAATAAATGAATGGATAAGAAGAATTGTGAAAGAAACAAGAACAAAGATGTCGGGAAGAACTCGAATGGATGTATTGCAGCAGTTACTCCCCAGGATCAAACCCAGCAGAGCCTGTTGTTGGCTCAGTGGTTAGGGTGGTGGCTCGGGATCCTGGGGTCCTGAGTTCAAGCCCCGTTGGCTGCTTGAATTAATACACACCAGGAGGTTAACTCCGCCGACCTCAGAAGGATGACAGGCTAAGTGAGTACCGGTGTACTGGGCCCGGTGTATGCCCCGGTTAGAATAGGTGTACCATATCCCTGTGTCGTAAGAGGTGACCAGGGTTGCGTCAGGAAGGGCATCCGGCGTAAAACATGTGCCAAATCATTATGCGGATCATAACAGATGATCCGCTGTGGCGACCCCTAACGGGAGCAGCCGAAAGAAGAAGAGGGGTTGACTCAGCCTGTCATCCTTCCGAGGTCGGCGAAATGAGTACCAGTTCTAGTGTGTGTACTGGTAGAGGGGCACGGCATCAGCGACACAGTCGCGTTTCAAGAAACAAGTGCGTGGCCGTACGTGCAAAAAAAACAAATAATAAACTTTCAAACCATGTGCCAGAAACAATCACACAGGCTGTTTCTTCGCTCTCGCGTGCCTGTACGTGTGTGGCCCGAAAGTTCGCATATCGCAGTCACGATTATTCGCAATTTAGTATTAATGGCCAATTATTCAATTAGCGCCAACGTATTTTGCCTTTTCGCAATGTCGTCGCAAGGAAAAACAAAAAGAGAAGAGAAGAGAGAGAAAAAAATTTTTACTTCCTGGTTCGGAGCATACCGGCTCACTCTGATGTTACCGAAATTTATGCACCGTCTAATATGAAAACGATCATAACTTGGGGCATTGTGTTTATCTATAAATGCGCATAAGAAATCGAGTAATTATTAGAATACACTAAGTCATCACTCTCCGGAAGCCCGTACGTTGTAACCCGTAATGGGGAACACGGCTGAGGTTCCCTTCCCCCATCGGCCACGCCCACGCAGCAACGTGTCTTGTCATTGGTTTGGTAAATAAATGGCCGTAACTTGGGAACCACTTGTCCGATTAATATCAAACCTTGAAAAGGCACATCGTCAAGTCCCCAGCAATATATCTGGCAAGTTTCAATTAGATCGGACCAGTGGTTGTCGACAAACAGCGGTCCCTCAACAAACACACACACACACACACACACACACACACACACACACACACACACACACACACACACACACACACACACACACACACACACACACACACACACACACACACACCTGGAATTATAGATAGATGATAACTACCCCGGCAGCTAAGCTGCCATACGACCACCAAACGCAGCAACATGTACAAGCTAATAGAGCGTAAGGAGGGTCAATCAGGGAGGCACACAACACCCTGCACTGGTGCAGTAACGGTCCAGAGGACGTCGACGAGCTGCACGCGACCTGTTGCTGGATCCTGCGCGCGAAGAAGAAGAAGAAGAAGAAGAGCGCTTCGCCGAGGTCAACGGAACCTTGGGCTTGCACGGCGCAACGGGGAACCACGTGATCCCTCACGAACGGATTCCCGCGCAAGCGCAAACCACATCATTGTTATAAGATAACGTGAACAAGGGAGAACAAAGGCGCTTGACGCACATGACGCCATTCGGCGAACATCATCATAGGTTGCGCGAACGTTTCAGCAGCACGTATGGACGTGATCGTGCGTGCAGACCCCGAATCACGATACATCGACACGAGACGGTAAAAGCATCCAGAGTAAAACAAATTCACAATGATCTTTACCAAACACGAAGGTCCCTTCCTTTTCTTCCCCCCCTCCTCGAACAACATGACGGGCTTCCTCCGATTCTCCCTCTCATTGGATCTTCATCGTCGTCTTCCTCATTATATGGAAGTAGAAGGTCGGCAGTGACGGTTAAATCTCCCGATCGTTCAAATTTCCTGCGTTTCTCCCACTCGCGGAATCTACTGCAAACTACACCGCTTAGGCCGTCATACGCTGGTCCAAGCTGTCATCACGTGATTCCCGTGAAAAACAAACACAAAACAAACAACCTGTCTCCGTTTGTGCAAGCCTTGGCAAGTCGAGCCGGACGATGACGTTGAATTGACCTCACAACGTGTTACGACACAAATACTTTGTTAAAGAGAGTTTGAAAACACATCTCAGCGTTTTATTCCCATATTCGACCACAAATCTCTGTGGACACCTGCAGAGAGTGGCCACGGCTACCTGGAGGGAGTGGCCACGGCTACCTGGAGGGAGTGGCCACGGCTACCTGCAGGGAGTGGCCACGGCTACCTGCAGGGAGTGGCCACGGCTACCTGGAGGGAGTGGCCACGGCTACCTGGAGGGAGTGGCCACGGCTACCTGCAGGGAGTGGCCACGGCTACCTGGAGGGAGTGGCCACTCCCTCAAAGTCTGGGTGAAAAAAGGTCGACAGTTGCTCTGATGACGCAAAGTTTGGAGGTGAGATGGATGGCAGAGGGGGTGGTGATCAGATTCAGGAAAGTACTGAAACTTGCGTAGATTTGGTAAAAGACTGGCAGATGTAATTTAGCCTGAACAAGTGTAAGGTGTTGGGGATGGGGAAGAACAATGGAAATAGAGATTACAGGATGTAAGGGGTAACTATGGAGTGTGTCACAGAGGGGAAAGATCTGGGGGTGGTAATAGATATGGGAGGTAAGCAGGTAGCCACAGGTAAAGCAAATAGGGTTTGAGGTTGTATTCGGAGAGGGATCAATTATAAATCAAGCGAGGTGGTGTTAACACTGTACAGGAATTTAGTGAGGGCCACATCTAGAATATTGTGTATAGTTTTGGTCACCACAACTCAGGAAGGACATGGATGCCATAGAGAGGGTTCATCACAGGGCTCATAGATTGATTCCAGGATTGATACTAGATTGATGAAATTAGAATTAGATAGGTATCTGGAAGTTATGGAGATAGAGGGGTATGGGGATGTTGATAAGACTTTTAGGTAGTTTCAGTGTTGATGAGTGATTGTGTACGGAGTGCTGTTGGTGGGGGTCTTGTTTAGGGGGGTTGTGTGGTTGATGTGTGTGTTTAACCAAGCCCATGCCCCCTCCCCGAGGAGAAGAAAAGGGGAAAAAAGATATCTATCTATAATTCCAGCAATCTCTGTGTGTCTGTCTGTCTGTTTGTTTGTCTGCGACCGCCGTTTCTCGACGACCGCCGGTCTGATCTGATTGAAACTTGCCAGGAATATTGCCAGGGCCCCGCGGATGTGCCTTTTCGAGGTTTGATATCAATTGGACGAGCGGTTCCCAAGTTACGGCCATTTTATTGCTTTTTTCAGTGTTGAAAAGGTGTATATATGGCAGCTGAAGGTGTCATTCCACCTTTTCACCTTATCATGCCAATTTTTTCCCAAATTATTAATAACCGGACGACCACCGGTCCGATCGGATTTAAACTTGCCAAGAATATTGCCGGGGACCCGCGGATGTGCCTTTTCAATGTTTGATATCAATCGGATGAGCGGTTCCCAAGTTACGGCCATTTATCTGTCAACCAATGACAGGACACTGTGCTATGACATCACGAATGACGTTACAATTAATGTTTGTTTAATTATTTATTTATTTTTTAAATTTTTTGGGGCACGATTGACGTCACAATTCTTTTTCTTCTTCGTTTGGTATGACGTCACAATCGACACTGGGGACCTGAGTATGTGCCTTATTATTTATTATTATTGTTGTGCTTGGTAGACATTTGTGAATACATTTACAGAGAGAGGGGCGAGAGAGGAGAAAGGAGAGAGGGGTCGAGAGAGAAGGGCAAGAGGGGGGGAGAGAGGGGGAGAGGGGAGGGAGAGAGGAGGCAAGAGAGGAGGGGGGAGAGAGGAGGCGAGAGAGGAGGGGGGAGAGAGAGGGAGACTGGGGGGCGAGAGAGGAGGGGGGAGAGAGGGGAGAGTGGGGGGGGCGAGAGAGAGGGGGTGTCACAATTCTTCTTCTTCGTTTGATATGATGTCACAATTGATGCTGGGGACCTGATACTGCAGGCACGAAGCTGCACATACTGGCACGCCCCTACGGGCCCGCACTAGTAAATATAAATAAAAAAATAACAAAAAATATATATTTTTATATTTACCGGGCGTAGTGGCATGCGCCTGTAATCCGGCTACTCGGAGGCTTGGGTTGGAGGATCGCTTGAGGACGGGAGCTCTGTGCTGGGCCATGCTATGAGAGGGTGTAGGGCAGCCCGAAATCATGGCAAAACCCAATCCTTATCCCTGTGTTGTAAGAGGCGACCAGGGTTGTGTCAGGAAGGGCATCCAGCGTAAAACCTTTGTCAAATCAGTATACGGATCATCCGCTGTGGCGACCCCTAACGGGAGCAGCCGAAAGAAGGAAAGAAGATATATTTTTATATTTCATTAATTAAAAACATATTTTTTTGCATTTTCTTCCTTGGATCTTGTGTCGATGGGTTGGTGTGGTGTCCTTGCAGGTATGATGGGCTGAATGGCTTCCACCTGTGTTGGAGTTCCTTGTTCCTTGCTTTGGCACCACGTGATCTGCTTTGCACCGAAGTTGATGACGTTGTACTGTGGGTTGGCTTGGAGGCTGTGCGCATGGGTGAGCTTGGCACGATGCGAATAAACCTGCCTGCTTTGCGTACTTTTTGCTGATTACTCAGTCTACGGACACAACAACAACATTCGCAACAACTGTTTTGAGAACCGCGTGACCAATAGAATCCTGAGATCCGTGTCTGCGGGACTAAAGGGATGATATACCTAATTCCAAAGTTATATAATTTTATAACTTCATACACAGTATTAAGTTATTTTCCTGGGAGAATAAATGTTCCATTTGCAAGCAGCTTCATTCCAAGCGCTCAATTTACTGACGACTTGACTCTCTGCCGTACCATCTGTCTTCCTTCAGATCGGCAAGCAGCAGCCTCTTCACTCTCTGAAGATCTGGATAAAATCACAAACTGGTCCAACACGTGGAACATGTCTTTTAATCCTGACGAATCTCACTCTCACCATGTCTCTCAGAAAGGACCATCTGGAGACCACCCCTCATCTACTTTATCAACAATCCTCTTGAAGAAGTCCTTTCATTCAAGCTTCTGGGTCTCACTATCTGCTATGATCTTTCCTGGGAAAGTCACATTTCCAACCTGGCCTCCAAAGCCAGGTGCCGACTGGGCATCCTCCGTCATGCAAAGTCCTTCCTTGGCACACCTGACATCCTGACCACGTACACAGCTTTCATCCACAGCCTGATGGAGTACTCCTCTCCCCTATGGGCTGGTGCTCCCGCCTCTCACCTTTCTCGGCTTCACGCTGTGGAAACCAAGGCATTTGGGATCGTTGGTATCTCCCACGATGAAGCTGAGGCTTTGGGTCTCACTCTCTCACCAGAGGCAGGTCGGTGGTCTTTCTGTCTTCTACCGTCTCCTCTCTGACATTGCCCCTCTTCCCCCTCCCCCCTCCCATATTTCTGCATGGCGCTCAAGGTCCGCCAAAAACCTCCTTCTGGTGAAACTACCAAAATCAAGAATCACTGCTAACTTTCACTCTTTCATTCCTCTTTTTTTTCCCACCTCTGGAACAGACTCCCACACTCTCTTCGATCCCACTCTTCTCTCCAGGTCTTCAAAACAGCTGTTCACTACTGTAATGTACTCGATAGACGAGGACGAAGGCTCTGAAGTGGTAACAACAGGTTTAATGTGGACACGGGCATAACACCGCACATCACAGCATTGTAACATGGGCGGGTCACATGACTCTGCTTAACCATGCCCCGGTGCACCCATGTATGCATGCATTATCATACACTACTGATATGTCATCTCCCCACCCCCCCCCCCCCACACACGTTTTTGTTTTTTTAATACAAATCAAGACGCTCAAGAGGCTTACACACACGCGCTGATCTTTGAAGGGCTAGGAGAGGACTGTCCTTGCTTGCATCTCCTGTGGGTTTCTCAATAAGGGGTATAGGCTCGGGAAGGACTTCAGGTACATTGATGAAAAGCTTTCATGACAAAACACCTCAGGTTGAAACGCAGGTGGTGTTGATGCAGGAGTGGGTGACAAAGGCACTTGAGCCGGTTCAATGTTTGGCTCCCCATGACGACGCAACCCGAGTTGGTAAACATGTTTACGCATGCATCTACCATCACACAACTTCACAAGAAACATCATTTCACCAATGTTATCGATAATGATGCCAGATAACCACTTGGTTCCACATCCGGAGTTCAACACGTATACTGGCTCATTGATCTGGAAGTTGCGGTATACAGACGTTTGGTCGTGATTACGTTTTTGTTGATACTTGTTATTCTCTACCTTGACCGTAATGTCCGGGTATACAAATGATAACTGTGTTGTTAATTCACGATCCATCAGAAGCTTGGCAGGTGAGCGACCGGTTTGATGTGGTCTGGTGCGGTAGTTGAGCAACACACGACCTAGACGAGATTGAATGGAGCCTTGATACGGCTTAGACCATTCTTGATGATCTGAACAGCACGTTCGGCTTGACCAATACTGGCAGGTTTGTAGGGGGCAGATGTGTAGTGCTTAATGCCATTCATTTTAGAAAAGTTCTGAAACTCTGAACTCGTAAATGTCGATCCATTATCTGATACAATGGAGTTTGGAATACCATGTTGTGCGAACATGGTACGTGGAGCTTCAATTGTTACAGCAGAGGATGAGGATGGCACCACGAGAGCTTCAATCCGTTTGGAGTGGGCATCAACTACGATAAGGAAAAGCGTCCCTTGAAATGGACTAGCATGGTCGATGTATCGTCTGGACCATGGTTTTGATGGTCATGACCACATGGCCAATGGAGACTGTGGTGGTGTCTTGGCATGGGCTTGACAAGTGTAACAATGGCGTGCACCAGACTCAATGTCACTGTCCAAACCAGGCCACCAAACATTGTTTCGGAGTAATAGCCTTCATGGTGACTCTGCCTGGATGAGCATTGTGGAGTTCACTGATAATTTTCCCATGGAGTTTAGGTGGAATTATCACTCAGCTACCCAAAAGCAGACAGTGGGCATCAATGGAGAGCACATCCTTCTGGATGAGGTACGATTTCGCCCATTCTGGTAGTGATGCCTAATTACCTGACATAACACAGCATTTAATTTGCG
Source organism: Eptatretus burgeri (assembly GCF_056783735.1). Lineage (NCBI taxonomy): Eukaryota > Metazoa > Chordata > Myxini > Myxiniformes > Myxinidae > Eptatretus > Eptatretus burgeri. Next base: position 90,813,207 of record NC_140968.1, read on the forward strand.
ACAAATCTGGATTGCTATTGGGAGCACAAGCAATCTGCTTAGCGGTTACGGGTGCCTCATCATGAATGACGTTGGCCATGAGATGAATATCGCCAGATTGTGGAGGTTCTGGGATGGTTACGGGAAGTGGCAAGCGACTGAGCACGTCAGCACAGTACATTTCCTAACCCGGGTGGTAAACCAATGAATAGTCATAACCGGCAAGGGTCAACGCCCAACGTTGTACATGACCTGATGATGTGGGCAGAAAGGTCTCCTTGGAGAAACCAGAGCCAAACAAGGGTTTGTGATCAGTCTCGATGGTAATATGTCTTCCAAAGACATATTGGTGCATCTGTAAAGGTGCGCCAGACACAAGCTAACGCCTCTCGTTCTACTTGAGCAAAGCGACGCTCAGTGTCAGATGGGATTCCTGATGCATACGCAACAGGCTGGACATTACGCAACTGGTTCCATTTGTTTGCAACAACGCACACCCAATGCCATATGAAGAGCTATCACAACTGAGAACAAGTTCCTTGGATGGGCTGTAATGGCAAGGAGGACAGCATGGTTTGAGCGGCCTTTAACGCTCTTCTTTGGGCAGCTTCCCATTTCCAGCTAACGTCTTTCCTGAGGATAAGATGCGATTCCTGAGGATAAGATAAGATGCGGTGATTGCATGTTTGTATAGCTTGAAGAATTAGGATGAAATGTCGAGTTAACATTAAAGTGTGACATACACCTTTCAATAATATTATGAGTATACTTGATAACAGGAGAATATACCTTTACACATTTCATTGGTTGTTGTGTGTAGTTTTGAATCTCACTACGACGGACATTTTTACTAACACAACAATCAGCCCCTCTCGCCGAACGTACTAGAGTAGCTTGCAAAGCGCTTGCTACGAAATGACTGGCTTGGAAATTAGCGACAGCAAGCTGCTTGCTCACGGAACACACCCCTGAACCTTGCTTAAACGCCAAATAACTATTATATTTTACAGTACAATTGTAATGGAAGAAAGAAGCCGTCTCCAGTTTATAGGCTTTAATTCACTTGATTGAAGCAGCCACGACAAATATAAACAAGACACAGCAATAACGAATCAGATATGACAAAGCAACAAGTAAAGTAGTACATTACTCCAATGATTCTCTAAAATTCTACCATATCGCATTACAGCTGCGCGAGGTGCCAACCAACCACATGCTCTCCGATCAGGGCCTACGTCAAGGCTGCTTTACTACTTCCTCCGGAAACCTTGCCTCAGACATGCTTGCCTCACAAAAACCAGCAACTTCTTCTTCAGTTTCAATCACATTCTCCCAACGTTTAGAATTCAACCGGCCGATCAGGGCCTATGTCAAGGCTGCTTTACTCCTTCCTCCGGAAACCAAGCTTGCCTCACAAGAACCAGTAACTTCTTCTTCAGTTTCAATCACATTCTCCCCACCTTTAGAATTCAACCGGCCGATCAGGGCCTACGTCAAGCCTGCTTTACTACTTCCTCCGGAAACCAAGCTTGCCTCACGAAAACCAGCATCTTCTTCTTCAGTTCCAATTACATTCTCCCCACCTTTAGAATTCAACCGGATTGCCCAAAGTCGTTCAAAGAGCCTTGTTCCATTTGAAGTGACGCGACTCCGACGATTCAGATTAGCAGGCTCATCTAACAGAACACAATATAAATTCGTTCGCTACTAAATGGTGAATTTCTTTCACTGCTGACGTCAACAAACATTCTTAAGATCTATTCTCCGAGATAGTAATCATGTTGTATGCAGTCTAACATTTGTTTATTGATGGTAGATGTATAATAGCATAGTTATCAAGTTGTCGCTCGCATTCAGATTGTGTAGTAAATTTGCCACTCGACTTCAATTGGTTGGATGTTACGTTATTGGCATTAGCTTTGTCATTTCACAGATTGAGTCTTTTGGGGCCTTTATTAGTCGCCCTCTTCGAGAATAAACTGGGGACTTGCGTGAAGGAGACTCGACGACCTCGTCAGGGGACTTGGGAATCCCAGCTGGCGACGGGAATGGTGGAGACCTGCTGAGCCTCCCCGTCTGCGAGTTCACTCGCTCGTTTGCTATAGATGGAGAAATTGGGGTTTTCTCACCTGTCAAGCCTGGCATACTGTTGCCTCATGGGAATGATATCCTCCCTCATGTGCACAGAGGTACTATCTCCAGGGGGGGTGCCAAATGGTGAACTGGCACAGTGGTCTCCTGGCCGCCAGGGAGTCAAACGTGAGCATACTCAGGATTGCTATCGATAAGTTCCACTTCATCCACCATTGGTTCATACTTACTCTGGCGTATTGGGCGCTTCATGAGCACAGTACCAGGATAAGCCAACCAGGTAGGCACAGAGTGACCGCTGGTGCATCGGCGCTGGTCGGCAAACAGTCGTTAGTGAGGAGTGGCATTAGTCGATGCGCAAAGCAGCAAGCGTATGGAATGCAGAGCATCAGGAAGGACAGCCTCCCACTGTCCAATCATTAGTCCTCATGACGTCAAAGCTAAAGTCACAGCTTTCCAGATGATGCTATTTTATCTTTCCACCAGTCCATTACCTCGTTCTTGAGGTAATGGACTGGCGACGTCGTCCTTGAGACTTTTGAAAGCCTTTGAAGCTTGTGGGAAGCTTCAACATTGCACGAGAGGACAAATTTTCTCAGAATATCGGGTAATCCGTTGCAAACAGTGAGAAAACATACCCATTATGCAACGCAATGACGGCATATCATGAGGAGCTTGTAGTTCCCGAAGGGGGCGCAGGCATTCAGGATCAGATTTGATCGTGCCGTTGGCCATCGTACAGCGTAGTAAGTCAATAGTCTTGGCAGAGAACATACATTTGTCATCATTGAATGGCAGGTTATACTTTCTGGCGATATTTAGGAACTTCTCTGAATTTGCATCATGCTCTACCTGATTCCTTCTGCACACCGTGACAATATCCACGTAAGCATAGGTGTCCTTTAGATTTTCCTCTGAAATGATGTCTAATTTGTTGGAAACTTGCTACCCCATTAGTAACTCGGAAGGGAATTCTCCAGAACTGATAAAGTCTCTGACCCGCCTCAAATGCTGTATAGGGTTTGTCTTCTTCTGTGATAGGAATCTGAGTGTACTGGAGACTCGGTATTTAGCAAAACTTCCTACCATCTCGTCTATGCGTGGCTATGGATAGGCATCGAGTTGTGTGAACCGATTGATCGTTTGTGAGTAATCAACAACCATTCGTCTTTCATGGTTCTGATTTGATGCCACCAGGACTTCCGTGTGCCATGGCGAGTCGCTGGGTTCTACGATACCGTCATCGAGTAGTCTCTTGGCTTCAGATGCGATGAACTTTGCATCGGTGTTTGTGTATCGCCACAGCTTGATGGCTATTGGTTTGCATTCAGGAGATACATTTGCAAACAGCGAGGGAGGCGATACTGCAGCGGTAGTTAATACGCTTACTGTCAAAGGACGTTTATCTCCACCGAAGGGTATCTCGACTTCCGAGTGCTGCTGTAATAGGTCGTGTCCTAAGATGAGATCTGCACATAAATCTCGGAGTTGCAGCAACTTTACAGCATGATAAGTGAATCTCGCTATGGCGAGTTCGATTTTGAAGTGTCCCTGTTGAAGTAATGATGTTGAAGCCATGGTTGCTCTATTTTTGGCTGGTAGACCTTCCATTTATGGTCTTTTACCATTGCGCTGCTGACAACTCTCTCAGAGCTGCCGGTATGGTTAAATGCTTCCGCCGCATGTCCATATACCTGTACTTTTACAATCGCTTTTGACGAACAACACGGTGAAGCGGCCACTACCTTCCCTCGACTACGTACAGCCGCTGACGTCAATTTATTTACCTTAACGTAATGTCCCTTCTTTCCACAGTTGTTGCAGGTGGCATCCCTGGCGGGACATTTAATTTTGTGGATGCCTCCTATACCCACAAAAGAAACACTTTGCAACGGTGAAAAAAATTTAAAAAAACAATTCCCAATTCAGTCAAGTACTCTTCGGAAGTATTTGATCAATGCAAACAACCAAAGGGGTATAGTTCGCTGGAGCTATCTTTTTCTTTTTTTTTTAAATGATTTTTTTTTTATCAACGGCTGTCACAATGGGAACCCAATAGATTCACGGGTCGTCTAGTATATTACTAAAACTCTCATCTTGTATGTATGTATATATGTATGTTCCCGAAATACAGCCAAAACGGTACATGATAGTGCAAAATTTTTAGGGCCATCTTACTCACCATTCTCCTGCGGTGTGCAGTATCAAGTTTTGTTCAAATCGGGAAACGGAAAAAAATTATTAAAAAATAAATTCCCGATTCAGTCAAGTACTCTTTGGGAGAATTTGATCAATGTAAATAACCTCAGTGGTATAATTCGCTGGAGCTATCTTTTTTTTTTTGAAATGATTTTTTTCATCAACCCCTGTTACAACGGGAACCCAACGGGTTCATGGGTCATCTAATTATAATTTATAAGTGTGTTCAGCCTGTCCAGATGAAGATCATCGATGGCTGTTAGATAGCTCGTAGAATATTACTCCAGTTATAGAGCAAGTAGGATATTACAAGTCTGAAGACCACGATGGTTCACGAGCGGTATTTGACGATGTAGATTGTTTCAGAAGTCAAGGATGAGACAATGTGATAATGTTTGACCAAGTTATAAAAATGATCAACATGATGTGGTACGGGTGACGGGTTATTAGCTGCAAAATGTCGAAAACTCGGTTTCGTTCAACAATTTTCAAAATTTGACCTTTGCATAACCTTTAAAGGTCACAAAACAATGTTGTAGACATTAAAATAAGGAAACAGGATACGTGCTATAGCTTATTGGAGTTATTTCGTCGAAGAAGGTAAAAACCCGGTTCGATTCCCACAACTTTGAAAATTTGACCTTTGTGAACTTTAAAGGTCAAGCCTGGTGTTGGCTTAGTGGTTAGGGTGGTGGCTTGGGATTCCAGGGTCCTGAGTTCAAGCCCCGTTGGCTGCTGAATTAACACCAGGGGGTTGACTCAGCCTGTCATCCTTCCGAGGTCGGCGAAATGAGTACCAGTGTACTGGTCCCGGTGTATGCCCCGGTTAGAATAGGTGTACCATATCCCTGTGTGTCGTAAGAGGCCACCAGGGTTGGCGTCAGGAAGGGCATCCGGCCATAAAACATTGCCTCAAGAAAAAGCCAACCCCTGCACAGCAGGGAAAAATCGCTGTAAAAACGGTCATTTTTTTTTTGAACTTTAAAGGTCAAAGGTCAAGGATTATGACCTTTGGTGCAAAACTTCCTCTGGAACATTCCAGGAACAATATAACGTCATATAGGCTATGTGGCATTTCGCACTCCTCGGATTATCCATACTTTGATGAAATCAGCGTAAAAACAAACTTGAAGGGGGCGCCACGGGAAAGGTGTTCGAGATAGAGCAAAATGGTTTCAAGATTTTAGGTGGGGAATGACCTCAAGATTATGCATAAAAAATATTGTCATCCAAGCTCTCAAAGTTTGGGCGTTCGTATGATTTTTATGTCAAAATTCAAAATTTTCAACGTTCGTGACCTTGTGACCTTGACCTTGGGATGAAAATGAAAAATCGAGCTCCTTGGGGCTATGCAGGTGCCATTGGGCTAACCAAATACCGAAACCCCTGCCAGATTCGACAAACCCCCAAGGAGAAGATGGATTTTTATTTCAAAATTCGCAATTTTCTAAGTTCATGACCTTGTGACCTTGACCTTGGGATGAAAATGAAAAATCGAGCTCCTTGGGGCTATGCAGGTGCCATTGGGCTAACCAAATACCGAAACCGCTGTCAGATTCGACAAACCCCCTTGGAGAAGATGCAAATTGAAATCGGCTACCCCCTAAAAACACATGTTTTTGGGCGTGGCTCCGCCCATAATGGGCGCACCTCACCCGTTTTCAGGAAAACACAACCAGATTATGATATAAACCTCCCACCAAAATTTTATCAGGATCGGATCAAAACCCACGGAGCTATGCTCAAGACAGACAGACAGACAGACAGACAGACAGACAGACATACAGACAGACAAGCCGGTAGGCAGACATGGGTAGTCGACTACCCAATAGAAACTGACGCGATGGGCCCATCGCGTCAGTAGGTTCGATAGGGAATGACCTGAGGATTATGCACAAGAAAATTCATGATTCCAGCTTCAAGGGTTAATGCTGCCGATTGTTTTTTCGTTAAAATACCCCCACATTTAGAGGTTTTTCGACCGTTGCCAGGCAACGGAGGGGTCCGTAGCAACGGTTCTTTCTCACACATAACTAGGACATACCATGAACCTACCATACCAGTTTCATGTATATCTGACTCATAGTCTCTGAGATAGAACGAACTTCGTTTTTTTTATTGTTTTCGACCAGGGTTCATTCAAAGTCTATCTTCTCCGACAGTTTTCATAGGATCCGGCTGGAAATTTTGGACAATATGGCTGAATATACTGCCCACAGTCGCTCGTGGCCCGATTTTTGATTTTCGAAATTTTTTTTTAATGATTTTTCAAAAATTTCAAAGTCCCGTTGCTTGGCAACGGTGGTGTCCATATCAACGGTTCTCATTTGCACACAACTAGGTCATGGTACGAACCTACCAACGAAGTTTCATCGAAATCGCCATTGTATTAACTGAAATCGCCATTTTAAATACTGATAATAAGGGTAGAACAAATCTCAAAAAAAACATTTTTGGAATTTTTTTTTTCGACTCGATCGACCACCCAACAGGCAAACAACAATAACGAATATAGTGGTCACTTATTTTTTTCGTGAAAATATTTTTTACTTTTTCGTGAACCAATAGTAAGTAGGACATTACTACAATGATTCTCTAAAATCCTACAGTGTTGAATGACAGCTGCGCTCGACGCCAAACAACGCCGTGTGCTCCAATCAGGGCCAACGTCGAGCCTGCTTTTCCACTTCCTCACGAAAACCGCATCTTCTTCTTCTTCAGTTTCATCACAATAATATAATTGTAACAAACAATGAATAGTTTTGAGTAACCCGAAATAATTATTTTCACAAAATAATTTATTTTTAGTCTTTTAGGAGGAAAACGAGACCAATTTTCTCAACCGCCGAATGTATTTTGTCACGTCAGATGCAATCCCAGCGCGTGATGACGTCATCACGTATCGACCGTTGATCCATTCGGATTGAGTCACCATGGAGACGAGTCTGTGGCAAGCAGTTTGCGCAGGTGCTGTGACAAAATTATTATTATTATTGATGAATAATTTTTTTCCCTTTCCTTTCCTCAACTTTTTTTTGCTCATTACATTAATTTTCCAGATGCGGTTGCGGAGAGATATTCACTGGAAGCGAAGTGGTTGCACGTCCCAGTGAAGGTATGCCTAGATCTTCTCTTCTTCTTTCGGCTGTTCCCGTTAGGGGTCGCCACAGCGGATCATCCATTATGATCCACATAATGATTTGGCACAGGTTTTACGCCGGATGCCCTTCCTGACGCAACCCTCGTCGCCTCTTAAGACACAGGGATATGGTATACCTATTTTAACCGGGGTATACACCGGCCCAGTATACTGGTACTCATTTCGCCGACCTCGGAAGGATGACAGGCTGAGTCAACCACCTGGTGTATTAATTCAGTGGTCCAACGGGGCTTGAACTCAGGACCTTTTGGATCCCAAGCCGCTGCCCTCACCACTACGCCAACACCAGGCTAAAGGTATGCCTAGATATGTGGCCTAAACACTTTGTGGGAAATCTGTCTTGGGATAGATCTTTAACATTCGCGATGGAATGCATGCAAATAGGACGGCGTGCTTCACAATGCAGCACCCCCTGCTCACAGCAAACCGGAATTAATTTTCCATTCGGATTCATTTAAACATCGGGAATCGAATCTTGGCTCTCTCAGCGAGGGAGTCTCATGAGTGGAGGAGGCCAGTGGGCCGACCACGTGCCTCATGGTTGCAGCAGGTTGACCATCATCTCAAGGAGATGGGGATGGGCCTGACATCTGCCTGGGGGATGGCCAGACGGAGGCCCCTGGAGTACCGACGGAAAGTGGACGCAGTGACGCGCTGTTCTGGCACATGCTCCCATACCTGACCTGACCTGAATCTAATCGGACAGCTCAGCCTCAGATGCGAGTCCATTATGATTCACCAGCAGAATATCGGGATAAAATACCATGATATTAAAAAAATAATAATTAGGAAGCCTTTCATTCTTACGATGGTTGAGCAACGTACAACATGGGAGGTTATATACTTATATATTTCTTCACAGCAAAGAAAATTTGTTTTTTTCCAAGAGCTATCGATGCAGCGGTCGTTTGCCTATACACCGGCCAGATTCAAATTTTTTTTTTTTTTTTTTTGGTCTCATTAAAAAATTATATTTTTTCAGCAACCCTCATCACGCACAATGCACAGGGGAGAAGAGGGAGGGAGAAGGGAGAGAGGAGGGAGGTAGAGGATGAAGGGTGGGAGAGGGTGTGGAGAGACTTTCTCCTGCCTTGACTTGATTGACTTGGGAGGATTCACTTGATTGACTTGATTTGAGAGGGGAGAGGATCATGCACAGGGGAGAGGAGGGAGGCAAGGAGTGAGGGTTGGGAGAGGGTGTTGTACACTTGGAACTTTCCTCTCATTTCTCATTAATAAATGGCTATCTCAGTATTATGGTCTATTTTGTGTCACTGACAGTACCAATGTCGAATTATAGCGTTTTTATCACGTTTGGGAAAAGTAAATAAATAAAATAAAACCTGCTTTCCATTCCTACCAACCTGCTTTTTGTTGCCTCTAACATGCCACACGTCGTGTCGAATTCTCCTCCATAATGGTCAAATTCATCGACACAGCTGAAAGAAGTCATGGTCCAGACTAGATATTTTTCCTCATCGCCATGTAATGAATCTACACAACTCAACAGATTACAATACATTTATTTGTTCACAAAATGCACACACAGCGTTATGACCATGCCGTCAAACCGCAATGGTGACACACACAAACGGAAATAAACGTCACATCATATGTGAATTGCATGTTCATGCATGTGTGAAATATAGTTGTTGGAAAACATTTTTAAGTTCTGCACAGTAGACCCTCCCCATTTGCGGGGGTTATGTTCTTGAGAAACCCTGCGTTGGGCAAAATCATGATGCGCAAAGTTAAGACCTTATGGGGAAAATAGGGTTAGGGGAACCAAATGTAAAATTTATTGACTTTTTTTTCCGTTTTTTGCCTAAATGAGTAAAAGTGAAAAACTTAAAATTGTACTTACTTTTGATGATGATGACGATTATGATGATGATGATGATGATGGAGGGCGTTGCAGGTTATTGAGATGACGTTGACGTCCCTGGCTTAGGGTCATCTGGGTCATCAAACTTTGTGAAGAAGCTCGTTGTCTGCTTTTCTTTGTTCTGCACGTCCTTATAGACCTTTGTGTAAGGTGTCATGACAGCATCCATCTCGCTTGAATTTCAAGCACCTCTCCATGGAGACTAGCGAAAAACTCTCAAGATATGTGCCTTATTCTGCTTTATCCCAAGTGTTCTCTTTCACGCTCCTCAACTTTATCTTATTTCCCCCTCCGAGCTTCAAAACAAACAAACAAATATTTTTCCTCGAAAAAAAAATCACAAACTCTTTTTGCCTCATTTCCTTCCTTCGTTCATTCTTTATTTCTTCCTTTCTCATTACCTCCCAATTGAGCCGACATCCTCATAAATGAAACAATTTGCTTCTTACTTTCAAAGCTTTTAATAACATTTTATAATGTTTCATTTGCCTTATTTCACTAAAACCCCACGTGTTCTCCCCAAATGTTCCACAGGTCGGTGGTCTTTCTGTCTTCCACCGTCTCCTCTCCGGCTTCACCCCCTGTGCTGTCTGCGATATGTCCCCCCCCCCCCCAATATTTCCGCAGGTTGCTCAAGTTCCGCCAGCAACCCCCTTCTGGTAAAACTACCAAAATCAAGAATCACTGCTCACCTTCACTCTATAGTTCCTCTTTTTTTCCCACCTTGGGAACAAACTCCCACACTCTCTTCATTCCCACTTTTGCATCCAGGTCTTCAAAACAGCTGTTCACCACCATCTCTTTTCTTCCCCCATCCAACACCACGATCTTTTTTACCCCCGTTAATCCACCCCAGACCCACATGCTTCAAATTCCCTGATTTTCTTCCTGAAAGTCCCTGTTGTGTCTGGACCTGAAAGTCCCTGTAGCGTCCATCTTGTATAACCCATGTTCCCCGCCCCATCCCTCTCCCTTCCATAGATTTCCTTATGTCTCTGTTCCCCGCTGTTTTGTCCTTCCCTCTCCTGCCCCCCCTTGTCTCCTGCTCCCCTTGTTGTATGTTCTGTGTCTTGGCTTTTATACGAGCCTCAACATTGTATACAAAGAAAATTAAAAACAAACACCCGACATGTTCTTCTTCGTCATAACTATTTACTGTCACGAACACAGCACCATGTAATGAAAAGACTAGCGAAAACTAAATCCTGTGATATCACATGATAACAAACAAAATCACAATATATCAAACTAAATCATGCGATATCATGTGATAACAGTCCGTGCAACATGATATCGAAAGAGCAACTGAGTGCAATGGAGGGCAGCATGTGGCTGTGAGGTAAGATGGGGATGCGGGTTGTGTATTCCTCTGTGCCAGACCGCGATAGTCCAATGGACCTGTGCCACGATCGGCACATTTTACCACAATGATTCAACTGCGATTCAGAATCCCACGTTTGAGGTGGGCCTGCTGTACTTGCACACCATTCAGCATTGAAAACTCAGGAGAAAACCAAAAGGATAGGTTGGAGTTTATTTATTTATTAAAGACTTCAATCATGACTATTTCCTTTCATCTGCATACCTTTCCTTCATGATAGACAACGTGTTCTGTTTTTAACATACATAAACTCAACAGTACTCTTGATTGTGCGATCGTTTTCTTTGGTAGTGTATAGTTGACCACAGCCTCGATCGTTTCATGGCAAAACTTCCATTATCTCAATTCCTCAGCGATAATCAAACATACCCTTCTTTCCTCAAAGTGTACCTTTATTTCATGACAAGAAAACATGTTGATTGAGTGTTCAAATGTACACCAGATACCGATGAAGCCTCAGAGCTATGCGGAGCGAACAAACTGGTTCCGATGTGATTTTGAAGCCCCTCCCTGAATGGACAGACATGATGACAGACAGACTGGCAGAGAATATATATATATATATATATATATATATATATATATATATATATATATATATATATATATATATATATATATATATATATATATATATTGTTACGGCTGTGGAAATTCGCAAACCACCATTCAGGTCCCGTAGATGAGATATCTCTTAAGTACATGTGTAGTTAGCCCCAAACCCGTTGTTTAGAGGGAATAAATGTGATTCATTTGGGCTGCGACGTTTCGAGTCAGTCGTTTTTCTTTCTCTATGTTTTATTTCAAATAAAACCCAACATGGACGCTCGGTGGGCTTTTCGCGCCATTCTTCTCCGCGCTTGGTGTGAGGGGAGAGAAGCGAGGGGAGGGCAGCTGGCCCCGATTGGTGGATGTGCCGTGTGACGCGGCCAGGGAGGAGGAACGCCCCTCTTCGAGACCTTTCTCGAAGCGCCTCGAAAGGGGGGGGGGGTGGAGCAAAGAACGGGGCGGAGCAACAGGGCGGAGCTCGAGGATATAAAAGTCGGAGACGGGGGGGGGGGGAAGCAGTTTGGTCGATGCTCTTGCTTTGTAGGTGCTCTTGCTTGGTAGATGCTCTTGCTTGGTAGATGCTCTTGCTTGGTAGATGCTCTTGCTTGGTGGATGCTCTTGCTTGGTGGATGCTCTTGCTTGGTGGATGTTCTTGCTTCGTGGTTGCTCTCGTCTTCCGGCTCGCTCGTCCTGGTGACCGCTGGCCGGGTCTTTTCTGGGGCAGTTGTAAGACCCCGCTGGCGGGAAGGAGCGTCCGCCATTCCCCTCTCCCGACTTTGGCCATCCACGTTCCCCCCCCCCTCTATCCGCGCTGGGATAGCGCCGAACACTCGGTCCGTGGCGTCGAGTGGCCAACACGTGCAGGCGCGAGGCACGCAGGAGAGGACTCGCCTACCACGCTCGGGCACGGAGTCGCGGCCAGGCGGGACCCTGTCAACGGACGTCGGAGAGGGACTCGACATGCTCAGGGAAGTCGCGACTTCCATTTCTTTTGGGTTCTGTGTAAACGTGTGTGTGTGGCGCCAGTCTGGTGAAGTAAAACTGTTAAGTGTTGCCGTGTGTCGGTCTTAGTCGGTTGTAGCTCTGCGTCGTCGTTGCTTTATTGTTTTTCGTATTACATTTGCTTATTGTGCATAATTGGTTTTAATTGCGATATGTGTGCTCTGTTTCGGTGTGAATGAAGTGTTTGCATGTTGAATTGTTCCCCGTTTCGCTGCGTCCTTTCGTTTGTTTGAATCTCCATCTTGCTTCACGTAACGGGTTCGTCGTGGGCTTAATACGCCCGATAATTAATCGGAACCGTCGAGGCCGACGATAACACCGCTCGGTTATCCCGGTAGTACGGAACGGACAGCTTAAGTGGCCCGTGTCTGGAGTCGACCTGCGGTGAGGTGCGATCGCCCGGTCTACCATCCGCGTGGGTACTTAGGTCGGTCGAGTTTGGCGAACAACCCTATCCCACGCGGGTGGCCGATTGGCACGATCGTGGTGAGGCTGAAAGGCCCACCCGTGACTAGCTCCCGGCGTTAGTCCGAGAGGGTCACGACAGAATTGTCCGTCCGGTGGGCGACGTGCCGCGATTCGAGTCACGTGGCCGTTCACACGCCGGCGAGCGCGAATTCGCAACAATATATATATATATATATATATATATATATATATATATATATATATATATATATATATATATATATTTAGAATATATGATATGACACTGAAAGATTGTTGATTTAATCATGAAGACATTTGAAAAATACTTAAAAAAAATAAAAATAAAACCCAGCTTTTTTTCAAGTTGTTCTTGTACATTGGTTCATTCAAAACTTCCAATGATGTAAACAATGTTGTTGTTTTTTTTTTCTTGATTAATCATAAAGCAAAGGATGACATCGTCATCAATCCCCTCTTTATCATTCACCTGTTTTACACCTGGAATTTTGTTGCTCACACGTTGATTTCTCAAGGAACATACCACGGGGGAAACATGTTCTGAATCGTCGTCAACCTCTTCCTTCCCTGTTGACCGCCAAGCATGTGAGTGCCTGGGATTGGGATGTGGTTATGTGGTTATGTGTTTTTTGTTTAACAATATGATGATTACATAAGCACAGAGTAGTGGTCATTCACACCAAACTGCTACGTGAGATGGAAAGCTTTATTATTTATCTTTCAATCAGTTCAGAAAGTTTTGATCGTATTCATTTTGTTTTCACAAATATCCACAAGAGAGGTTACAGGTAAACTTTGTATCTTGAACAATTTATATAGACTTGTAAAAGATTAAATATTTTTTTAAAGGAAAACAGAGGGCAAACTAGAAAGCATCTCAAAATGCAAAGCCCGTATGCATCTGCTTTGTGCTCGAACTGAACTTGATGGAAATATCAACTGAAAAGAAAAATGTAGATTTCATTAAATATTTTATCCATATTCTCATAATAAAGGTTTGCTGAAAATTTGATGACCTCAGCTCAAAATGGGAAAACATTAGGGCAATACCCCATGGCACTCACCTGGTAGCGGCTGGATAAGATAACCAGGGAACCACTGGAAGGCATGGATGACCCACAAAATATTTAACAGAGAATAAAGGAAATACCTATGGATTTATTTTTAATGCTATGTACAAACTTTGGTACATCATGGGTGATGAGGGTTGTAGTCAAGTTTTATCGGAATTGTGTGTCGTTTCTGAGAAGAAAGCAAATATCTCTGTTGTGGGGGGGGGGGGCAACCCCCCTGAAGACACCCTTAGACCCTGATTATTTTTTTATGCCATGAACATGCTTTGGTGCATCATGGGTGATGAAGGTTGTGGTCAAGTTTCATCGAAATTGTTTTTGTAGTTTTGGAGAAGAAAACAAATACATATTTTGAGGGGGAACCCCCCTTAGACCTGCTGAGAGCCCGATTTTTCTAATGTCATGAACAAACTTTGGTACACCACAGGTGATAAAGGTTGTCGTGAAGTTTCATCGGAATAGTGCCTGGTGTCGGCTTAATGGTTAGGGTGGCGGCTTGGGATCCTAGGGTTCTGAGTTCAAGCCCTGTTGGCCGCTGAATTCATACACCAGGGGGTTAACTCAGCCTGTCATCACTCTGAGGTCGGCGAAATAAGTACCAGTGCGTACTGGTAGAGGGGCACTGCATCAGGGACACAGTCGCACTTCCAAGAAATGATAGCTACCCCGGCAGCTAAGCTGCCATACGCAATAATAATAATAATAATAATAATAATAATAATAATAAACCAATGTCACCCACAGGGTGACCCGTATCTTGCCAAAAGGTGACCACGTGTGACTTCTTTAAGGTCACACTGAGGTGAACAGAGCTGCTATCCACCAGGAGCGACTCCTTGAGGAATATCTGCCTACGAGAGATTCCGATGGGAATCATTCTACAGAGTAACCATGAAAAATATGCTTTTGCCTCATAAAGTCACCAAATGACATCATAATGTCTCAAGCTTGACATATCTAGAAAGCACTCATCGAGGTGGTCAATTTGAGGTACTACACGATATGGTTCCTAAAACTTGAAAATTTGACCTTGGGGTCAAATATGTTTGACCTGAGGCGCTAACCATGAAGGTCAAGGCCAATCGCCACCAAAAATTAATCAGCTGAGCGCCAGACCATGAACTATATTCCCATGAAGTTTGAAGACGATCCGATCAAAATTACTCAAAAAATAAGGGTTTCGTCGACTCCCTTGATTTGTGACAAAGTGACCTTGACCTTTGACCTTGACCTTCAAAATTTTATGCGCTGAAAGGGACCTCTATAGGCCTCTGATATGCGAAGTTACAAAAATTTCCAATGATAACTGTGCTCTGCAGAGTGATTTATACGTGATTACAGACCAAAAAAAAACAAACAAACAAAAAAAACGTATGAAGGTCAAGGCCAATCGCCACCAAAAATTAATCAGCTGAGCGCCAGACCATGAACTATATTCCCATGAAGTTTGAAGACGATCGATCAAAATTACTCAAAAAATAAGGGTTTCGTCGACTCCCCTGATTTGAGCCAAAGTGACCTTGACCTTTGACCTTGACCTTCAAAATTTTGCACACTGAAAGGGACCTGTATAGGCCTCTGATATGCGAAGTTACAAAAATTTCCGATGATAACTGTGCTCTGCAGAATTTTTTATACGTGATTACAGACAAACAAGCAAACAAAAAAACAAATCACTCATGGAGTGAGGAAGTTGTCGAAGTTGTTTGAAAATGTATTATAACTTCATTGCAGTCACACGGATACAGCATAATAAACAGCATTTACAGTTCAATCAGTTGTCATCATGAACAACATTCGAATGTGGAATGTGATGTCAATGGTTTAAGTCAAAAACTCCATCATCACCTCCACCTCCTCCGCATAAAAACAAGCAAAATTCTTACTGAAAACGGAGAATTGACACACCTGCGTGATGGTAACGTCATAATGGATTGGTACGATGTGGAGGGCCTTTCATTGTTAATAAAACTGGCCTGCACTGCAAAATAATACATCACGTTTGCAGAATAGTGCCATTGGCGCCTGAGCGCGATAGACGAATTTTCGGTGTCAGGCGAACTATTGAACCAGAACAGTCACAACGAAGGCCTGGATATCTCATGAAAGAGTAATATCTGAACTACATTCTCACCTAGTTTGAGCCACATATCACAAAATTGATGGAGATACGTGCTTTCAAAAATGGCCAAATTATGACACATATTTGCTGATGGGATCCAGAATACAAACCGGAAGTTGATCAAATTACGTCAGCAAATGGCCAATCGTATGTTTTACATTCCCTAAAAGTTTGAGCGAAAAAATATAAAACTTTCGAATTTTAAGAATTTTTTTGTCATGTAAATGGGCTTTTCAATGCAAATTTCAAACATTTTGTGACGTCACAATCTGGATCCGATCTGGTTGAAACATGGCACGGTGAAAGATATTATGACCCTACATAAGCACATTAAATATCTAAGCAATTGAACAAGAAATGGTGGAGAAATGATTTTTTGAAATTTCGTCCCATGTAAATGATTGGGATTTTTTGAAACTTTGTGAATTTTTCGTGACGTCATCATTTGATCCAGGTTCACCCAAATTTATAGGTTCAGTCCTTGGGTGATTATCTTTCATGTCAAAATGTTTCGTGGACATATACACAAGGACCGCTGAGAAAATTGATGCACGCACGCACACACACACACACACACACACACACACACACACACACACACACACACACACACACACACACACACACACACACACACACACACACACACACACACACACACACACACACACTTAACTGTACAAAGTGACAGAAGTTGTCTTCGACAACTTAACAAGCTGACTAACATATCTTACAAAAACTTCGTTTTTGCAAGATAAAAAACATACAAGCTGACGAACATATCTTGCAAAAACTTCGTTTTGGCAAGATAATAATATCGGAAAAGTGTGTGTCGCTTCTGAGAAGAACGCAAGTGTCGTTTTCGTGTAGGCAACCCCCCCCCCCCATAAATTCCCTCCATAGACCCCTCAGACCCCGATTTTTTTATTATACGCCCGATATATATTGGGGCGTCTTATGTGATACTGGTCGTCCGTCCGTCTGTCCGTCTGTCTCTCTGTCTCTCTGTCTGTCTGTCCGTCCGTTCCTGTCCTCACTCTAACTCCCAAAGTTTTCAACTTTCACATTTCATATTTGGTACATAGGTACAGACTGTGGAGACGGTGTGTCGCGACATACGTTCGTCATCTAAAGTGGTTGCCATGGCAACCAGGATGCTGTTTTCCATCTAGTAGCACAATTCTGCACATACCTTCTTGTTCGGGCGTATATTGTGCTCACTTGCGCTCTTGTTATTATTATTTTTAATGCCGTGAACAAACTTTGGCATGTCGTGCATGATGAAGGTTGTGGTCAAGTTTCATCAGAATTGCATGTGTGGTTTCTGAGTAGAAAGCAAATGCCTATTTTGAGGGGCAACCCCCGTAGACCCCCTTGGGGCCCGATTTCTCTCATGTCATGAACAAACTTTGGTACATACACGGTGATGAACATTGTGGTAACATTTCTTCGAAGTTGTGTGCGTAGTTTCAGAGAAGAAGTTGTGAAAGTATTTGTGGACGGACGGACTGACGGACAAAACACCATCCCATAAGCTCCCCGGAATTATGTTCCAGGTGAGCTAAAAAAAAACAACAACGTTGTGGCCTGAACAGATACACTGAAGCCAAATGGTAAATATGTGAAGAAACACAGAAGCGATTAAAAACAAAAATGGGCGTCTCACCCAACACAGCAGAGGACGTGCTCATGAGGACGATTTATAATCACCATGACTTTGCCCTTTGACATATGACACAATTATGAATTAGGCTTCTCTATATTCTCGTTGTTTCATATATAATTATTAATTAGACTGGAAGGCAGCGTGAGGGGAGGGGAAGGCAGCACGATGGGAGGGGAATGGAAGGCAGCATGGGAAGAGGGGAATGGATGGCAACACGACGGGAGGGGAATGGAAGGCAGCACGAGAAGAGAGGAATGGAAGGCAGCACGACGGGAGGGGAATGGAAGGCAGCACTACGGGAGGGGAATGGAAGACAGTGTCCCAGAAATATATCCAGGTATCTCTCTATCCCTCTCTTCCCATCCTCTTCCCCCTCTCTCCCTCTATATCTTCTCTATCTCTATCTCTATCTCTATCTCTCCCTCTCATACCTCTAAACCTCTCTATGTCCCTCTCCCCTCTGCCTCTCCATTTCTCTCCTCTTCTCCCTCTGTTGCCCTTCCCCTAGAGCTGGCAGCATAGACTAGAGGTATGCACACTGGTGTCTTCGCTGTGCAGTCTGGGTTCAAATGCTGACTCATGTATACACTGTCATCCTGGTGATTCGCAAGAAGAGTGATGCATCAATGTGTTTGCCATCCCCAGGATGAACGTTAAACTGGGCGTCTTATCGACTAGCAGTAGTTGTTGGATGTTAAAGATTCCACAGTGTCCTTTAGGAAGAGTAGGCAGGTTATCGCTGGCACCCTCAACAAATTCCAAATTCCTGCTATAATCTACAGGAGGTACTGCAGCAGTGGCACAGCCACACTTCCTGGCAAATGATGCTACACACAACCATTTGCTGCAGACAAAAGAGGAAGAAGATCCTCTCATTCTTTTTCCTTTCTCTCTCCCACTCTCCATCTTTCCCTCCACTCCTTTTATTACTCCACAGAGAGATAGGAAGACTGGGCGGGGGGGGGGGGGAAGGGGCAGCTTGGACGGAGGCTCCTCAGGGTTTTCTTAATCTCCGAGATTCCCAATAAACAAACATGGGGTCCTCCCAAGATTTAAAGTTTTGAGTTACCATCCAGTTGGTTAGTGTGTCTCCAATAATACAGGACCGGCATTGTTTAAAGGTGAGAAATTTTATTGAAGCAGGGGCAATAAATTAATTTAAAGGGAAAAATAAAACCTGCCTGCTTGTACTCGCAAACAAATAATTAACTTACAAGTGCACTCGTATTTATAAACATTCAATCAACGAGTCTACCTGGACTGGCAGGTTGGCCGAGAGGTACACATACTTGCCTGCCATCTGTCTCGCCTGGATTTGAATCCCAACCCAGCTATAAACTATCATTCTGCTGTTTCACAGGCAGGGTGGTTCATCAATGTGTGTACCATCCCTCGGATGGACGTTTAACTGGGCACCCATCTGCCAGCATTAGTGAAAGATTCCACGATGGCTTTCACGAAGAGTCGGTGAGCTATCACCAGCACCATGAACAAATTCCAAGTTCATACCCAAACCTACACATCAGTGGCACAGTCTCACCCTCAGCCAACGTTGCTACCCAGAAGCCTTGTGCTGCATGCCAAAGAAGAACTAATATACCTAATATGTACATAAATACTTATTCGTGACTGCTCTTATCTACATATTTCCCACACACATTTATATTTTGACTACAATGTATGACGTGATCCTTTGCATTGGCATGAATGCAGATAAACGGCCAAATTCCTGATAAATCTGAAGGCGAGTATGCTCCATAATAAAGCACCCTCTGCTAGCACTGCACTTGAATGGTAGTTTTGGATCAGGTCCACAGTAGCCTTTGAAAGAGGAGGCCATTGTGTGATGGTGTCCTGGCTGTATCCCCTGCTTGGGTTTGGCTGTACAATTATCATACCTGCAGTAGATGGAATGCTGTAATAATGGGCATGTTGTAGACATGATTGGTCAAATGCCCTTAACCTGTACCTTAATTACCTTATCATATGACCCCCACTGAGAATTGTCCCCTTGATTTTGAAACTCAGAGCAGAGTACATCAGTTAAACTCTTTTACACGAATGAAATACTCAAGATTAAAGGAAATGGTGTGTAAGGTGAACTTGGAGACTGTAGTGGTGCTTTATCAATGTGAATGACCAGTCTATCCACGTTAATAATAGTCGCAAGGTCTTTCTTGCTCCGTTGTGTATTCTGACCTTAGCCGAAACTTGCATTCATATAAGGGTCATCCCAAAAGTTCAATAAGCCCACATGCATAATAGACATATTTCATGTCACATCATTCAAGGATTACAAGGAAATTACGTGCAGGAGGAGGCCATTCGGCTCATCGTACCTGTGCCACACCAATACCAGATTTAATAAATCCTTCAATACCCCTTCCCTTCGTGTGCAGCCTTTTTGGCTGCTTGTTGTATCATTGGTTAGCAGCACGGATATGCTGCTGATGCAGTGCCCCTATTACCAGTACACTGGTACTCATTTCGCTGACCTCGGAAGGATGATAGGCTGAATCAACCCCTGGTGTTAATTCAGCGGCCAACGGGGCTTGAACTCAGGACCCAAGGATCCCAAGCCACCACCCTAATCGCTAAGCCAACACCAGGCAACACCAGGATTCAACATAACTCCCTCCTCTTCACTTCCTTCTGTCCAGCGGTGAAACCATCATGTGATTCCAGTGCAAAAGTGTTCCTTCTGAAGTGTCTGTAACATTGTGGGAATCGCTCTGCACTTCCGTTTTTCCTTCCATAAAGGATGGCACCCATCGCCGAACAGTTCGAAAATGCACACGTGTGTTCGGAAGAATTGCAATCATTATTATTTTTGCTGCATTTCATGTGCATTTTACTTCTGTATTATCTATGGTGAACCAAACAAGAGTTTTGATTTCTCCTTTACTGAAGCTTTCTCTCATGGTGACATCACTGGTACTAGATGCCATTATTTATTAATTCCTGAAGCAAAACAAACTTTGGAGAAACGTATCGACGGTAAGTAACGAGACAGTACACATGTAATTTTGCAATCATAGATACCTTTTACTTCAAAGGGTACTAGCGGGGCAACAGAAGGATGACCTTTTGATGTGATTGTTTTGTGTCGTTCAAGCGAAAGATGTGGTGACTTTATTTTAGAACCGGCTACAAACTGGTGATCCTCCGAGGGTGAAACATCTACGCTTGGATAGTGTGCATGTTATTAATGGGGACTATATAATTACGATGGTCAGCTGCCTTCTTGGTTGGCCATTTGTGAGAGTAACAGGAGAATTTAAGTGGAAAATTGCTGACACTTTCCCTCTATTCCTTACCCTTTGTGGCAGGCAGCTCTCGGGCGTTCCTTGAATATTTTGTATTCCCAACACTGATGCCAGGCCTCGAAGAACTCTTGCGCGCAGCGAAGAAAAAGAGATGTTTTGAAGTTTGTTGCTACATCTTCTTATTTATTATTGGTTTGTGGACTAGCTTGAGCTAAGGGCCTGGGTCATTAAAGTCAAGCAGGACCGAGTCATTGGCTTTTAGAATAATAATAATTGCATTTCTATAGTGCCTTTTGTCAATGATACTTATACACTTGTATAATCATTGTTTGTGAATGTGCGAATTACCTACAAACCATGTCGGTCCCGGTGAACACAGGTCCCAAACTTGAAAGCATTTCAAAGTGCAAAGCCCACCCGTGTCCGCTTTGTACTCGAAGTAAACGCCATGAAAACAGCTTTAAAAATTCTCATATTCTGTTGAAAATTTAATGACAAGCTCAAATGATAAAAAGGTTATGCTCTGGGCTCACACACACATATACATACACACATTCACACACACATACTCTCTCTCTCTCTCTCTCTCTCTCTCTCTCTCTCTCTCTCTCTCTCTCTCTCTCTCTCTCTCTCTCTCTCTCTCTCTCTCTCTCTCTCTCTCTCTCTCTCTCTCTCTCACACACACACACACAGTTTCAAAACACCATCTCCCGCTGCACAGGGGATGGGCTCATGAGATTGTTTCCTCGCATTTTTATTTTTATTTTACCATTGTGTGCTGTTGTCACGTTTTGAAGGTGGATGGAGGTTATGTTTTCATCCCTGTCTGTTTGTCTGTGAGCCGGATAATTCAAAAACTTATGGACGGATTCGCACGAAACATGGTGGACAGGTTGGGTGTGTGACGAGGACAAATTGATTCAATTTTGAAGATCCGGATCCAGATACTGCGATCCTAGGATCCTGAGTTCAAATCCCACTCTGCTGTTGAATTAATACTTGGTGAGGTTGACTCAGCCTGTCGTCCTTCAGAGGTCGGCAAAATGAGTGCCAGCTTGCTGGTATCCTGTGTCGGAATAGCGACCAGTTCAGGATTGTGCCCAATAGCCAAGGAGACTGCTTAGGTAGCACCAATGCTCTGCACAGATTATGGTCCCAATCTCCTCCTCCTCCTCCTTCACAAACCTTCACCACATAGTGGAGTTTGTCATCAGCAAGAAGCCTATTATTGTTAAGGTGAACATCGGCCAAAAGGTCGACATAGTCCAAGAGTATGGTCCCAATGGATGAATGGATGGATCTGGATACGAGAATTTTTAAATTTTTTAAGTGATCCATCACCATTGCGAGATATGGCTAAAAACAATGTCATGTATAGCACGATATTTCAAAAAGTTGTTGTGGTCTGGTTATGACAAAACTTAGTGGATGAGTTGGGTAGGAGACAAGAATAAGCTGATTAGATTTTAGTTAAGGTACAGATCCAGATCTGGCCTATCAGTTCAGGGATACAAAACGTAAACTCTTCAGTCTGGCAGAGGTATGTGTCGTATCGAGTGCCATTCTTTGTATATATTTCATGTCCTGCTTGTAAACTTCACAACTAACAAGTTTTATTCTCACTTCACAATAATTTCCAATGGTCACCAGATCATTATAATATTGACCATTGATGCACACATTTGCTAATTAAGTTTTATTGAATGGTCTATGGCTGGCAGGATGACCGAAAGATATATGCATTCGCCTCTGAGCTGTTTGAGTGTCATACACTGGGAACAGCAAACATTTTGGTTTAAATGTTGGCCCAGCTATAAACTGCCATCATGGTGTTTCTCAGCATCAAAGCTGTGTGTACTCTCCTTCAAATGGATATTAATCGAGTTGTCCCACATACTAGCATTAGTTGGTGTATGTTATAGATCCAATGGTGTCTTCCACGAAGAGTAGGGAAGTTTTCATCAGTGTCCTGAACAAATTGCAAATTCCTGCTCCAACCTGTAGAGGGCACTGCATCAATGGCACAGCCACGTTCCCTGCAACTAATTCAAACGAGCAGCCATGTACATACTTCACACTAAATGATGATGATTGAATGGTATCTTTCAGAGTGTTTTGGTTTTAGCCATTGATTTTACAATGCAAGGTGAAACAAGTTAAAAATTAATTTTTTCTCTGTTGGTGTTCAAACCTGAGTTGATTATGTATTATAACTGGACAAAGTTTATGAAATGATCACTTACTTCTGTCAGGGAATGTGGCCACATAGCACAAGTATCTTCATTTTTGTTACTAATTTTTACCATCGCAAAACTATGCTGCATTTCATGTGTGTACTCTCTTCCTTTCACATATACAAGGTGTCCACAAAGTGGGGGATCAGTGTATTTTGAATGTTCTCTTGTCAAGAACTATAAAATCAACAAAGGATTTAATGAAAGCTCTGAAAAGGGTTTTGTGAATTCTTCTTCACTCGGTTTGTGAATGGGGAAGCTTACCTGCTAATGCTGTAGTGGTTTCTGATTCCAGAACTTGTTTGACTGGGTACCATTGTAGTTCTGCAACAGGATGGTGCTCGGGCACATTATTCACGTTCGGTCCGTAATTATGTGGATGACAACTTCTCAGGTCAGTGGATAGGCAGATGTTCAACGATTGAGTGGGCGCCTCGAAGTTCAGATCTCACAACATGTAATAACTCTTCATGTGGGATTGTGAAAGAGAAAGTGTCTGCAAGATGGTACAAAACCGTGGCCGATTTGAAAGCTGCTGTTGTAGCTGCAATGGCAGATATTACACACATGTTGAGGAAGATGTCCCAGAGGATGTGGCGATGCTTTTAACTGTGCTTGGATAACGGTGGTGATCATACAGACAAATGTAACTGAATGTTATAAAAATTGATCTCCCACTTTGTGGCCATCCTGTAGTTGGCTGGTTTTAATGATATCATTAGATTAGTCAAATGATGCGATACATCTTTGTGACACTAGCAAGGTAAAACAATGCATTGCAAGAAATGTTCTGCCTTCTTGTATTATTTTCAGAGGTCAAGAACAGAATTCAATGGATGCGACTTTCTGACAGAATGGCTCTACAAGTGAAGTATTTTACTTAATGGCATTAATTTATTGATCATGTCAGAAATACTTAAGAGGATACCAGTGACTACAGGCAATCGATATAGAATGGAGGGAAAGTATGTATGTATGTATGTGTGTGTATATATATGTATATATATATATATATATATATATGTATGTATATATATATGTATATATATATATATACATATATATATATATATATATATATATATATATATATATATATATATATATATATATATATATGTATATATATATGTATGTACAGTGCCTTCAGAAAGTATACTTCTCAACTTTTGTCACATTTTTTTTGAGTTACAGCCTGAATTAAAAATGTATTCAATTTAAATTTTTTGTCACCGATCTACACAAAATATCCCAAAATGACAAAGTGAAAACATTTTTTTAGAAACATGTACAAATTAATTAAAATGAAGCTGAAATGTCTTGCATCAATATGTATTCCACCTCCTGAGTCAATACTTTGTAGAAGTGCCTTTAGCAGCTATTACAGCTTCGAGTCTTCTTGGATATGTCTGTTTCAGCTTTGCACATCTGGATTTGGGGATTTTCTCCCATTCTTCCTTGCAGATTTGCTCAAGCTCTGTCAAGTTGGATGTGGAGCGTTGGTGAACAACAATCATCAAGTCTTTCCACCAATTCTCAATGGGATTCAAGTCTGGGCTTTGCTGAGCCACTCAAGGACTTTCACATTCTTGTTCTTGTGTTCTGAAGCCATTATTTGGCTGTATGATTGGGGTCATTATCCTGTTGGAATGTAAATCTTCTCCACAGTCTAAGGTCTTTTGCACTCTGAAGCAGGTTCTCCTTAAGGATTGGCCTGTATTTGGCTCTATTCATTGTTCCCTCTGTCCTTTCAACTCTCCCAGTCCCTGCTACTGAAAAGCACCCCCATAACATGATGCTGCCACCACCATGCTTCATGGTAGGGATGGTGTGAGATTGGTGATGAGCTGTACTCGGTTTCTGCCAGATGTAGTGCTTTGCATTCAGGCTAAAGAGTTCAATTTTCATCTCATCAGACCACAGAGTCTTTTTTTTCCTCATGCTCTGAGTCTTTCACGTGCCTTTTTGAAAACTCCAAGTGTGCTATCATGTGCCTTTTTTCTCAGGAGTGGCTTCTGTTTGGCCACTCTCCTATGAAGCCTGGATTTGTGAAGTGCTGCAGAGACTGTTGTCCTTCAGGCAGGTTCTCTCATCTCAGCCAAGGTCCTTCTTGTCCAGTTGCTCATTTTGGTCAGACAGCCAGCTCAAGGAAGAGTCTGGGTAGTTCCATATTCTTTCCATTTCCTAATGATGGAGCTCACTGTGCTCTTGGGAACTTTCAACACTATAGAAACTGTTTTATACCCTTCCCCAGATCTATGCCTCCTCACAATTATATCTCGGAGTTCTATGGACAGTTCCTTGGTCTTCATGGCGGAGTTTCTTCTCTGACATGCACTGTCGACTGTGGAACCTTCTCTAGAAAAGTGTGTTTCTTTTTAAATCATGTCCAATCAATTGAATTGGCCACAGGTGGACTCCAATCAAGTTGTGGAGACATCTCAAGGAGGATAAAAGGAAATTAGGTGCACCCAAGCTCAATTTAGAGTGTCATAGCAAAGGGGTTGAATACTTATTGATGATGCAAGATATTTCAGCCTTTCATCTATATTAATATTTCGGCACGTCCCTTTCTTTATTCCACCATCAGATTTTTGTTACTGCATGAAATGAAACAAGATTTGGCACATATACTAGTGATATTATTGTCTTCCTTAAGAGGCCCCTCAAAATTCGTTTTGATGCATTTTCACAAACTCCAACGGATTCCATTCAAATTCGGTACGATTATGGCTTTTGGTCCAACTTAGGTCATTGGCTATCATTTTTTTCCATAACACTTCCGATATTCGAAAAAATCGATAAATCGATATCCCTTATGGGATTTTCCATTCAAATCCACTCAAGTTTAAGGCCTACAGGGGACGCAAATTTCCACTTTGCCCCAGGCGCTGTTTACCTCTGCTACGCCAAGCTGTTAGGGTTTGGGTTAGTGTTAGGGTTAGGGTTAGCTACCCTAACACTAACCCTAACCCTAACAGCTAACCCTAACCCTAACAGCTAATCCTAACTCTAACCCTAACCCTAACCGCTAACCCTAACCCTAACCGCTAACCCTAACCCTAACTGCAACCCTAACCCTAACCCCTAACCGCTAACCCCTAACTGCTAACCCATAACCGCTAACCGCTAACAGCTATTCAGGAAATTTGCAAGAAAGCCCGGGCAATACCGGGCTTTATTGCTAGCCCGAGCAACGCCGGGCATTACTACTAGTTTTGAAATAATTTGTAAAAATTTCGAAAAGCATGTTTTCATGTTGTAATTATGGGGTATTTTGTGTTGATCGGAAAAACAAAATTTAAATTTTATCCATCTTAAATTAAAGCTGTAACACAACGAAATGTGACAAAAGTCAGGTGTGAATACTTTCTGAAGGCACTGTACGTTTCATCTACTCCCCCGAGAAGATTCAACCGAGGAAGCTGAAACTTTCAGGGATTAATGAGGGTACCCTGAAGTTGTGCATGTGTCAGTTTCATTTAATTCCATCAAGTTTGGAAAAATAAATATATTCTGCCCATGTTGGCATTTTCTTCCTTTGGGGAACAAGGGGTGCAATTGGAATTGTCCGAGTTATATAACCACAATGTATTTATTATGTGTATATGTATATGTATATATATATATATATATATATATGTATATATATATATATATATATATATATATATATATATATATATATATATATATATATATATATATATATACACACACACACACACACACACACACACACACACACACACACACACACACACACACACACACACACACACACACACACACACACACACACACACACACACACACACACACACACACACAAGCAGTACACATATTTTTGCTTCATATACATAACCCAAGTTATTTTTATTTTCGGGAGTGATTGGGGCTGCGGTCTGTTGCCTATACACCGCCCAAATAAAGGGTTGTGTCAGAAGAATGTGCTGCGTGCTTGAAACAGGATTGCCAATCGGGTGTGTACTCTGCTCGTAGAGTATTAATTAACAACATATTATGGACTAAATTTCAACAATGTTCATGTGTATTTTATGTTAAAATAATGGTTTAAAAATGTATTTTTCCACTAAAATAGCATTCTTTAGAAAGAATAATGTGGATTATCTATTGCTTTTTGATGGACATCTCGCAGTTGTATCATTTTAAGTTATTTAATTTGTATGCATAAATCCAGTCAGTAAACTTCCTAACATCCCTTTTATTACTGCAGCAAAAACCCTCAAAAACCCAAGAGGGGAGAGATACCATTCATGGACATCCCTTTTGTGAATGACTTTCTGTTGGCGAAGTGGGTGCAGGTTTCGTGCTTCAGAATTTGCTTTGAGTTGTTTGGGATTTAACCGGGGATCATAGATCCTGATCATATAATCTTGCTCCTCTCTGTAGCCCGAGGCCACCTTTGCCTCTTTTTCTTTTGCTTTCGGATGACGAGGCAGCAACCATCATCCAGGCCTTTTACCGAGGCTACTTGGTGAGCTTGTTACGATGACTGTGTTCTCCTCTGCTTCCTCGTCTTTCATTGAGAGTTTTTTTCATTCTTTTCCTCATAAAACTATCAAATAGTAGCAAAGAACCCGTCCTGACAAATGGATTAATTCCCTCAGATTTGCAGACGTGATGACATGTAATATTCACCTCTACGAGGAGCGGTGCTCACCAACGATGTACATTTACATCAATGGTCCTTCCACAACCCTGAACCCACGGGACTTTGAATTTTCTTTTTATGGCCTAAATCTTTGGCCATGTGTTGCAAAAAACGACCATCACGGTTGTATTCTCCTGCAGACACGAAGAAACCTGAAGATGCATGAGTTACAGCAAAATGAAGTTCATGAAGAAAACCTTGATGAGCAATATGAGATGCAACCAGCAGAAGATTGATGAGGTTTCAGGAAGTAAGTTCTGCTTTCAACTTTTTTATGGTTCCATTAAGTGTTTAGTCTTGGCATCTGTGGTGTCCTGCTTTTTGAAGATTCTTTTCCCCATTATTTAATTCTTTACTTTTTCAATTTTCAACAAAAAATTTTCAATTTAATTTTCAAACATTTTTCCATAATTTTCAGTTTTTGTTTTTTTTCAAATTCCAATTATTTAATTTTTCAATTATCTATTTTTTCAATGATTTACTTTCTGTACTTTTTTATTTTTATTTTTTTAATTTTCAATCTTTTTTTTCTTTTTTCATTGTTTTATTTTTCCATTATTTATTTTCATTGGTACAATGAACCATTTGGAAAAAAACAATAACGATTGTTTTCATTATGAGGCAGAATTTCAAGAGCTCACAATTGACTCATATTATGAGTTGGCTATGCTGGGAACCATCAACGATCTCCGATAACAGCCCTCCAGTTTATTTTTGCTCTTTGTTGAGAGTAATTATAATCAAATTGAGGTTCACCTTTGAAGCATAGGCAAATCAAATGAGCGAGAAATGTGGATTAAGAGGCACTCATCAATAAGATGGAAATTGATGGAAGAGCAGAATATGAATTGCAATGATGAAAACTGATATAGTTCAATGGAAAAATGTTACACTTTAAAACAATCATTCCTGTAAGGTTTTCCAGATATAAATTACAGAGGGTTAAGAGTCTTTACATTGAACTAGACAAGTGCTGTTTATGATATCCAAGGGTAGCATTGACATTTTGCTTTTGCATTTCTCTTTCGACAAGAGCAAGGCTCATGGAATGGCAAGGTTAAATTGACAGTTTACAAGACCTTCAACACTAAATAGATAATAAAACACATAGCAGATCAAATGAACAGTAATTTTAAAGGACAAAAATCTGCAGTGTAGATGACAAGTGAATATCCCAAAATAATTATGATAATAAAAATAAAAGCTGATGTAAACTGTGCTCAAACTTCATTTATATTGACAGGCATCATGAAATCCCATAAGTTACATGTGTTTTATGCTTAATGACATAAAAAAAAAACACATAATGTAGGGGATTTCAACTTGGGTTCTCAGCATAATTGAGCTGTTGGTTTAGATGGGAACACATTTAACCCAAACGTGAGTAGGCCAACCTGATTTACCTTGCAATTCCAGTAAAACTATATTCATACCTAGTAATGTCTTTGTCCTAAATGTATTTTATTTACAATCTCCTTCATGAGTATTAGATCACAGTAAAAATAAATAAAAGAGGTAGAATATGCAAATTAATAAAAGTTTTAATTGCAGTTTGCATTTGATTGAGAGTGAGTATTCCAAATTAAAGTTAAAAACAAACGAACAGCCTCTTCAACTTTGTGATATGAGAGAGAGTCATTTACAAAGTCCCATATTCTACTTGAATTTCAATTTCCAAATACTTGAATTGCCAAGAGTCCACTGTAGTTCGATGACTTCTTCTGAAATGTACCTTTTAAGTTTTTTTGGCTTGTCCAATATCATTCATACTTCAATGCATTATCCATTTTTCTTAATGAAACCCAAATAGTTGTCATAATAATAATTATTCATTAGAGGCCCAAACTGTTTGGGGAGCTCAAGGACAAATTATGACAAGTTGAGAAACGTTTATAGGCTAGTACCAATGCTGGATGGGTCGACACTCCGGCACAGGATACTCGACTGGAGGTGAGTTGGGCAGGAATTTGGAAATTGTTCAGTGTCGGCAATAACTTGACTACTCTTCGTAAAAGACACCATAAGATCTTTAAAGCTCACCAACAACTAGTACTGGAAGAGAGGTCCTCTGGCTTAACATCTTTTTGATGTATGGCGCACTCGTTGATACATCGCCCCACATGTGAAACACCAGAAAAACAGTTTATTTCTTGGTCGCTATTTTAATCCAAGCTATGCACCTCAAAAGTGAGTGTGGATACCTCAAAGCTATCATGTTACCCCACATTCATCGTAAAGCTGTGCTATAGACTTTAAAAATAGGGAAAGTATTTGGCTGGTGTCAAGACCAATGAGAAAGCTGGGTGTTGCAGCAAAGCAAGTAACAGGTCCTCCATGGTATTCAGATAAATTCACTCAGTGTGGACAAGGACATGGTTGTGATGGAAATAAATTAAGTCACTTAGCCTTTGAAGCTGTCTGGTCTTTATGATATCTACTGTAACAATCAACAACCCCAAACATCTTTCTTTGTTTTTATTTATTTAATTAGTGTGCAATGACATTAACACACAAATGTTTCAATTTGTTATTTGTTCTCATTTGTTCTGCCAACAGATTGTTGGCTAGATTGCGGCTCATCCTTGAGGCCCTCTAAATGTTTTACAGGCTCCGTCAGTCACACGTCTCAGTGGCAGATTTCCCAAGTTGAATACGATATTACTTATTAAACTCATCGTTCAATTTTCAAATGAATATTGAAGATCCCAACTCATCCAGAAGATTTGCTGAAAGGGAAGTCCCTTCCGGCCTTGTTAAGATTATTGCTTAGCTTGAGAAAGCAAGGCGAGTTTGAGCTGCCAAGGCTAAACTCGAGAACGTGGAGGGTATTACTATTTTCAGCTCCCAGTTTGTTTAACAATGCGTGTTTACTGTTGCTATACTGTAGTAGATTTTGTCTCACTGTTTATGAAATGCACATTTACAAAAGTAAACACATTTATTTGCTTCAGTATTTTACTCGGTGCTCTTGGATTCATCAAATGACAGTGAACCATAATTTAGTCAATCATTTTTTGCCAGCAGGGGGCACTAAATCCATACTTATAACTGTTGATTATCGAATGTTTCTTATATTTTGACTGGTTGGAAATTATTTTGAAGTGGATAAACAGTTACATAGATGGCAATGTGGATGGCAGCCATTGTTGTACCAAGTAACTTGTCTGTTTCTTTGTTTGTTCCGTGTAAGGCCAACTTTTACTACAGTACCAGAACATTAAAATTGTGGGGAAAATTCGGTTTACACACTTTTTTTTTACAAGTCTGTTTCTCACAATTTGAATCATTTATTTGACAGTAACAGCTATTCCTATAGCATTCTATTAATATATAATGGCTGTTGTAAATTATCCAACCAGCAGAGTACACGCCCTATGGGCGATCTTGTTCCAAGCATGCAACACGTTCTTCTGACGCATACCTGTATTTGGGCAGTGTATTGGCAACTGAAAACTCTGCAAACACACACACACACACACACACACAGACACACACACACACACACACACACACACACACACACACACACACACACACACACACACACACACACACACACACACACACACACACAAAAACCCCGGGTTATGTGTATGAAGCAAAAACATACCTACCGGTTATAATTCAAAACATCTCACTGCACTGAACAACGTGGGGACAGGAACACTGCACTGTAAATGGTGGAGACTTGTAACTACCCTCTCCTTCCTGGAGGCGGCGCTGCACGATGCACATTTACATAGAGAATTTGCCTTCACTATCCCCTCCTCCCCCCAAGACCTCCGGAAAAGATAAAAACACCCCGATACATTAATTGGGGTCATGCTGATCCTATGTAAATGGCCCAGAACTATAGGAGGGAGAAGAAACGCGACAAACAAATACGCAAACACCGGTCAATGGATTATAGTAAGGATTCTACAACACCCAATACTAACTTATCTTAAAGGCAAATCTCAAAATGTTTTTTTTAACCTGTAGTAAGAACTGTATGAACCTGTAAGCAATTCATTGATTATTCCGACTGCCCAGATCAGCTATGAGAGGTTTCGACACTTTTACCCCAGAACTTCTCTGAACCGCAGCTGTTGGTCTACATCAGAAAATCCACAACTTAGCTATGTCCAGGCACTCAGTCAACCCAAATATGCAACTTCTCCAGTCAAACTTTCTACCTTTCTTGTTGGAGTGTTTCATGTATTGTCTTATTTACAGCCCCTTGCCATAACCATTTACCAGTCGGATATGGAACTGCAAAATGCTGAAGCACTCGTTTCACGGATGGCCAGCTTAACGCAAAATCTGGTTGCTAATGCCCCAGAGCAGATAATATGCTGGCATGCTGAGCAATATGTAAACCCCAAGAGAAATAAATCAGGGTATTAATCTAATTTAGATCTCCCGGGAAAAGCCAATTATTCCAAAACGAGTGACACGTGGGAGGTGGACAGAGTTGGCATGCACAGTCTTATGAAATATGTTTTTATTTAAATAAGAGGACACAAGCATTAGACACGAAAACGAATAGATGTTATGGGATGAAGACGCATGATGAATGATTAAAATAATAGATAGATAAACGCTTATATTACATATTTTTGTAAAGTTCATACAGTATTGTTGTGGTGCCTGGTTCGGTGGCGAGGACGACCACTAGACGGACACCGGAATCTCCCACCGAACACCGGAATTGAAGGTCATCACTTCGGATAACTCCGAAGTCGACGGGTCGCTTAATGGACCGTGGACGCCAATATTTCGACCGTGTGATTAGGGTCTTTTTGTCTGATTCCAATTTACCTAAGTAGCCACACGGTCTAGCTACAGGGGAAACCACACCCTCAGCCGGCTTTGTCCAAACCGAGTCGCTGTTACTGACTCGGATCCGGCGTAACCGAGCGGGAATTACCAAAGTCGCGCCGGCCCAAATGTCAATTTACGGCTCAATCGGCCTCCCTAATTCTCAAGCCCGAACCATACTGGGTCAATGAAAGAAAGCACAGACACCAAACCGGAACATTTAACAATTATTATTTATTTACAATGTAAGAGGGAGGGAAACACAGAGCAGACTTAACCACGAATATGAATGCAGGCAAATGTACAATGGAATCACTTAAACAATTTCTACTTATCAGACTGACCACAGACAGACACATACACCCAAAAAGAAATTGACCTCGTGGGTCTTTATTCGGCCCTTCAGCTCGGGATGGAAGGCGAGCTAAGGGTCAGAGTCTGGCCGGGTACCTGGCCGCCTCGTGCGGTTTTACCGACTCGCACTTGTGGAGCTCGGAGTCCGTGGATGAGAACGGGGATCCCCAGCTCGAGCGCTCCGACACAACCCACCATGGTGGGACTCAAACCCACGACCCAGAATCCAACAAGCACAGCCAGGATCCTACGAACGATCCAGCGAGACACGAACGATGATCGACGACATGAGCACCACAAAACACCTCCGCCACGACCACCACCACCACGAGCGCCAACATGACCACCGACCACCAAGGAACCCCCAAAAACACCGCAGACGCCGCTGAGACACCTTGCCACCTTTCTTATCCCTCCCCCCGGGCGGGTGGAGGGATCCGCTCTGAGGGAACTCACCTCCGGATTGGTCGGGGGGCGTCGGGCAATCAGTGTCCTCCCCTCATTGGACGAGGCGAACATTCCATCTGGCTGAGGCAGGGTTGGCCCTGAGGTGATCTCACCCCAATTGGACGAGGGGAATATTCCATCTTGCTGGGGCGGAGTTGGCCCTGAGGTGATCTCACCCCCGATTGGATGAGGGGAACATTCCATCTTGCTGGGGCGGAGTTAGCCCTGAGGTGATCTCACCCCTGCCTATGTCCATGGCCTCGAACACGTGCGTAATGGCGCTGAAGGAGTGGAGGGGGATTTAATGCAGAAGACTAACTAGAAAGAAACTCGCAGCGCGCACATGAAATTCCCATTAGACATAGGGGAGAGATTCTAACTAGCCATATATACTTAACGAAATAACTAAACTTTGGGTCAACTGCATGTGTGAAGGCGAATGGTTTCCAGATTCGTAACAGTATGTCTTCGGAACAACGCGGAGAGCAGAGGAAGCCTGTACCAGGCAGAGATCATGACACAGCAGTCCAACACCAGGAGCATCCCTGAAAAAAGGGAAGTCTGACAACGA
The DNA here is from genome assembly GCF_056783735.1 of Eptatretus burgeri. Classification (NCBI taxonomy): domain Eukaryota; kingdom Metazoa; phylum Chordata; class Myxini; order Myxiniformes; family Myxinidae; genus Eptatretus; species Eptatretus burgeri. The sequence continues at coordinate 90,847,108 of NC_140968.1, forward strand.
CAGCAAATCAGTGCGCAATGTTTACCTTCGCATTCTGCGAAAGGTTATGTTTTGGTCGGCGTGTATTTATTTATTTATTTATTTATTTATTTGTAATCTTGTGATTCGTATAACTCAAAAAGTATTAAACCGAATTGCATGAAATTTGGTGGGATGATTGGTTATTAGCCAGGAAGCATTCGATTAGATTTTGGGATCGTTCGGGTCAAAGGTCAAGGTCAAGGTCACAAAAAGGTCAAAATCGTCTTTTTACGATAACACGGTCAATTTTTATTCAATTTGCATGAAACTAATGCCAAAATGTTCAGAATTCAACGCTTCATCTTGTGATATGCAATATGACACAATGACGCCCATACTCTTGTTACCAGTTAGGGGTCAAAGGTCAGGGGGGTCACGACCTTGAAAAATATGCGGTTTTTGTCATAACGCGGTCAATTCGTGTCCGCTTTACATGAACCCAGCACCAAAATGTTCAGAATTTAATGCCCAATCTTGTGACACAATGGTGTCATAACACGTCACCAATTGGGGTAAAATGTCAGGGGGGGGGGGTCACGCCCTTGAAAAATATGCCGTTTTCGGCATAACTCAGTCAATTCTTATTAGATTTGCATGAAACCAGCATCAAACGAGATTACCTTCTCTTGTTGAAACGTTGTATTCACCGAGCTTGCGAGTGAAGACTCGCCAAAACGACGTGAGTTGATTGTTGTTTAGTCTGTAGCCCCTGAAAGTCGGGGGGGGGTCATGACATTATAGATATGTGGTTTGTGTCATAAGACCATTCATATGAAACCAGTTCCCCACACTCATACCAAGAACAAAAAAAGTAGTGGTGGCGAAGGTATGCGCTCTATGAGTGCCCGTTCTAGTTAAATTGTTTTTAATAAATTCCATCTGATGCCTTTTTGTGACTTTGAAGAACACTTGATTCAATCTGCTAATTGTAGCTCCTTGTGTTAGCAGAGTCTCATAAGCTGTTTTAATCTCATGATTAGTTATTTGCTGTGTGTGGTTTCCCTCACTGTTCTGATTATCTCACCTGCTACCGTACCAGAGAAAAGCTTTTTATGGATGCTGTTGTCAAAGAAAGGCATTTGTACAATGTGGAATTGAGAAGCATCTCATTTATCAAATAATCTGATGTGAAATTTTTGACGATTGATATCGATTTGTTATCCTAAGTGCAAGTTTCATTTTCCTTTTTCAATTCAAGCTCCTTTGGATATATATCAGCATGAAGCTGATCAAATATGAACCCAACTTTAATTGCCAGTGAAGCATCAATGAATCTGAAGGTGTTTTCATACCTTTTTGTAGTCGTTAGTTGATTCTTGCTCATGCTCTGGACCCAATCAGTCTCGTACATGTGCAGAAACAATGTTGCAAAGAAAAAGACCATATCCAAATCCATCGGTAGGAATCCCCACTACCTGCTGGAGTATCTTTTTCTCAAGTGTAAAGGAACTGTTCATTGCTCAAGAGAAATCTCACACTTTCTTCAAGTTTCCTTTTTGAGTAGCTGCATAGAGATGGGCTTTCCTTTCGAGACCGGTGCACTCTTTTTGAAAGGCTTTAATGGACACTTTACTACCTCCAGTAAATGCTTTATCTCATGCCCTGTCCAATGCCACCACGAGTTTATGATGTGGAATATTCGTCTATACTGTGAAAAATATCGCAAGTTGATCTACATTTAGCTTTACCACTGTTGTTAACCTTGACCCCTGAAATCTGTAATTCTTTCTTTATGCGAAGAGAGACTTTGTAACAGAATGAATTGCATCAAAAGTGAAATTTAATCGGTAAACTGTGGCTCCACTCATGAAGAGGGAGGAGAAAGTAGTCAGTGTGAAGTGAGAAAAGGGCAGACGACGAAACAGGGCTTCACAAGTTCAGAATGTACACACCCGTCCAAACAGCCCCAACTCCCCTTTCCCACCCCAATCCATTATTCCTCATGCATAGGTAACAATTACATGGTCACTGATAGTACAGGTATTTTTTTTTCAAACAAGACAGGTTGGCTATTTCCTAGTTTTATTCTCATTTTGGATTCAGAATGTTGGCCTTTTCTGCTCTGTTCCTCTTTATCTGCGAATGATTGTGTGTGCCAATTGACTAAGGTTAGGATTACACTAATCTGTTTGTTTGGTTCCGAGGTCCGTTAACCCATGGCAGTAACCCTACTCCTTAACTTTGCATCTGTTTACACAATGTACAATGTCATCCATGGTTTCATCTGTTAATGACGGTTTTAAACTGTAACTCTGACTTTTTTCTTTCTTTTTTTTACTCTGCTGATTCCACCATTACTGACTGTTGTCAATTGATGATCTTACTACTTTGTCGTGTATATGTTTCGGAATTTTTGCTACTAATCTATAACTTTGTTCTTTTTTTACATCAGCTGTGGCAGAAAACCTTTAGTAGTAAAATTACCTCCGACATCGAAGGTGGATGGAGGTTATGTTGTCACCCCTGTTTGTCTGTCTGTCTTTGAGCAGGATATCTGAAAATATTATGGACAAATTTGGACAAAACTTGGTGGATATGTTGGGTGTGCAATAAAGACGAATTGATTGGATTTTGGTGAACATCTGGATCCGGATACGAGAATTTTTAAAAGTGATTCTTCACCATTGAGAGATAGGGTGAAAAACGACATGCAGCATGATATCTGAAAAGGTAATGGATGGATTATGACAAAACTAGGTGGATGAGTTGGATTGGTGACGATAACAAGCCAATCAGATTTTGGTTCAGGTCCGGATTCAGATCCAGCCGATCAGTGGGATACAAAACGTAAACTGTTCAGCCTGGCGGAGGTATGGTACGCGCTTTACCGGGTGCCGTTCTAGTTTCTTAAGAGGCTGTACTTTGACATGAAGGAGTATTCTCCTCCCTCTCTTTCCTAAAGAAATGTGTTCGGTGGAAAAGAAGGGGCTGCCTTTTCCCTGCATTGCATTTTCCATGGGAAAAACAATGGTCTTTGATGTCTTTGGAAAGACATAATAGACACGCAACATACCAGGGAGTAAGCATGGATTGCATTTTATCATGCACAACAATATGGGACTATTGTCATCAACAACTGGGCATGAGCCAATAAATGGACCAGTGTAATCCTCACCTTGCTGGTTCTTTATGACGAGTTGTTTTAATTTCTGGGACTCATTGGGACTGACTCCTGTCAACTTCCCGACTTGGATCTCAGGCAACCGTACTCCATCTCTTCTGGATTTGACTTTGATCAATTTCCCAGAAAAATATGCTGTTCTTCTTCTGCTCCAATCGGTTCCCCTGAACATTTGCTTGTTAAAGCGGTCATCTCTCTAGCTGTTATTACAGAACCCCCTCAGCGCCGACAAGTCTGGCATTGCACTCGACCGACTGACAGGGTCTTCAAGCAGCCATCAAACTTCCAAGACTGCTCTCCCATTTCTACATTCTCCGACATCAACTCATCCTGGGAATTCTTTCAAAGAAATTTGCTCTCTCTCATGCACAGATTTATCCCATCCTGACTTCAGTTGTCATACCCTTCCTCCCACCCATGGTACACTGAAGCTTGTGGCGAAGCAGTTGTCCTGAAACAACTTGCCTTCACTTCATGGAAGGCAAATCCTACTGAAGGCAATTTCAGTTCCTTCGACAAAGCTCAGAACAAGTGTGTGTCTACCCTGAGGAGAGCCAGGAAACAACAAATTTGTCATCTCAAGTCAGAACTCTCAAACCTGACTCCCTCCTCCAAATCTTGGTGGCATCTAGTTAAGTCTGTTTCTGGTGTATGTTCCCCCTACATCCCCTCCCTTACCTCAAATAGCTGCACAGCTGACACTGCACACAAAAAGGCTGAATGCCAAAACTCCATGTTTGCTTCTAAATCTTGTGGACCAAACCTAATGCTTTCTGTACCCACCTTACCCAGTCACACCCAGCTGTTCCTGGACTCTGTCCTTTTCTCACGAGAAGGTGGAGAGCTTGCTGTCAAACCTTGACTCAGATTCTGCAACCGGTCCAGATGGCATCATGCCTCGTGTTATAAAAACGTGCTCTGCTGCTCTTGCTCGCCCTCTTTCTGTTCTATTCACCCTCTCATTTTCTCAAGGTCATCTGCCATCTGCTGGGAAATCAGCAAACACTTGCGTTCTGCATAAAAAAGGTGCAACAACTGATCCCTACAATTACAGACCAATCAGCCTGCTCCCAATCAGCAAGGTTCTGGAATCCATCATCTCTTCCGACATTAAATCCATCCTTTTCTCCAATGGCATGATTTCTAATCATCAACTTGGATTTAGACCAGGTCACTCAACCATGGACATGCTACTTCTGTTTTCCCAACAATGGATGGAGGTCCTAAATGCCAAACATGAGATCAGCGACATCTCCCTAGACATATTGTCTGCTTTCGATATGGTCTGGCACCCTGCCCTGCTCACCAAACTCTTTTCCTATGGTATCCAAGGCAAACTCCACTCTTGGCTCGCAGACTTCCTCTCCTGCCGTGTGGCCCTTCATGGAATTCTCTCATCCCCTCTTCCTGTCCAGGGGGGAGTTTCTCAAGGAAGTGTTTTTGGCCCTGTGCCTTTTCTGGTTTTCATCAATGATCTCTCAGATTCTCTGGAAAATCCTCTTTACCTTCGCATTCTGCGAAAGGTTATGTATTGGTCGCTGTGTATTTATTTATTTATTTATTTATTTATTTGTGAATATGTGTGTGTGTGTTTGTTTGTTATTCGCATAACTCAGAAAGTGTTAAACCAAATCGCTTGAAATTTGGTGGGATGATGGGTTATTATCCAAGGAACATTTGATTAGATTTTGGGAGCGATCAGGTCAAAGGTCAAGGTCAAGGTCATGGAAAGGTCAAATTCGTATTTTTACCATAGCACAGTCAATTTTGATCTAATTGGCATGCAACCGATGCCAAAATGTTCAGAATTCATTGTCCAATCTTGTGATGGGCGACATGACACAATTACGTCATTACCCTTGTTAGCGGTTGGAGGTCAAAGGTCAGTGGGGTCACAACCTTTCAAAATTGCGTTTTTTTTTTGCGGTTTTTGTCATAACACGGTCAAATCAAAACCGATTTGCATGAAAGCAACACCAAAATGTTCACTGTTCTGTTCCCCCCACTCTCATGCCAAGAACAAAAAAGTAGCGGAGGCAAAGGTATGCGCTCTACCGAGTGCCCATTCGAGTTATCTCTTTGCTGATGACTCCATCCTCTGCCACACCATCTCTGATCCCTCTGATTGGCAGGCAGCAGCCTCTTCACTCTCTTCAGACCTGGATAAAATCACAAGCTGGTCAAACACTTGGAATATGTCTTTCAATCCTGACAAATCTCACACTCTCACCATGTCTCTCCAAAAGGACCTTCTTGAACCCCCCCCCCCCCCATCTACTTTTTCAACAATCCCCTTGAAGAAGTCCTTTCATTCAAGCTTCTGGGTCTCACTATCTGCAATGATCCTTTCCTGGGAAAGCCACACCTCCAAGCTGGCCTCCAAAGCCAATCGCCGACTGAACATCCTCCATTGTGCAAAGTCCTTCCTTGGCACACCTGAGTTTCAAACTACTTACAAAGCTTTCATCTGCAGTCTGATGGAATACTGCTCCCCCCTCGAGGGTTATGTTTCTGCCTCATACCTAGCTTGACTTCACGCTGTGGAAACCAAGGCTTTTAGGATCTTTGGTATCTCCGGCGATGAAGCTGAGTCTTTGGGTCTCTCACTCTCTCACAAGGGGCAGGTCGGTGGTCTTGTCCCCTCTGATTTGTCTGTGATCTGTCCCGCAGACATTTTCTCATGGTGCTGAAGGTCCCCTAAAAACCCCCTTCTGCTGAAACTGCCAAAATCAAGAATCACTGCTCACCTTCAATATTTCATTTCTCATTTTCCCACCTCTGGAACAAATTCCCACATTCTCTTCAATCCCATTCCTCCCTCCAGGTCTTCAAAACAGCTGTTCACCACAATCTCATATCTTCCCCCATCCAAAATTTTGATCTTTACTACCCCTGCGAGTCCACCCCAAACTCACCTCCTTCAAATTCCCTGTTTTCCTTCCTGAAAGTCCCTGTAGTTCCATCTTGTGTACCTCACCCCATCCCTCTCCCTTCCACAAATATCCTATTGTCTTTGTTCCTCATTATTTTGTGCTTCCCTCTCCCGCCCATCTTGTCTCCTGCCTTGTATGTTTCTGTGCATTTGCTCTTTCATGAGCCTTGACTTTGGATACAAAAAAAAAACCTTTTCTTAAGTCTAAGATACAGTCGATGCTCACCCCTGTGCTCATTGATCCTTTCTCTCACTTCGTATAACTACTTTGTTTCATGTCAGAGGAAACTTGAAATGATACTAAAGAATTCCACAATTTTTCATTCCGTCTATCATAATAAAAGGCAGTGTGTGTGTGTGTGTGTGTGTGTGTGTGTGTGTGTGTGTGTGTGTGTGTGTGTGTGTGTGTTTTTCCGTGACTCCAAAACTATAAAACCTAGCAGCCTGTAACTTGACATGCACACTAAGAAAACTCCAAGGAAGTGCAAGAGTGGAAATTGGGTGTTTGGGTTAATTAAAACACTGCTTTTGAAGATAATTAATGGCCTTATTTAATTATCAGGAGATCCTCAGCCACCTCACAATCTGGGGTCTTAAGGCATTTCCTGGGTAACCTCGCTGGGGTCTGAAGCCGCCATGTTTTTTGGCCTGCTCAACCACGCCTTGACTTTGAACAGGTCGCAACGATTTATCAACGATAAAGTTTTGTTTTCACTTTCCTCACTCATATTATCGAATGCCTGTATATCATAGCTATGAATCGCTGTATACATCGCTTTTGTAAGTACTATAGTTTTCAAATTATGAGCTTGGAGGAATTTTCCTGATTTTTCCACGATCTACTGTCATGGACTAATTGAAGTATATCATCGAAATATTATTTCGGTTTTGAGGATCGGATATTGTCTGGATTAAATAAGTGTCAAAATCTGTTGTGAAATCTGATAATTTAATGAAATAACGTCTTATAATGAAGCCGACATACAGGGTGTGTCAGTAAAAGGTTAACCGCTTCAAATGACCTTGGTACTTTTTGTCATTACTTTAATTTTTTTTTGTTTTGCAGGAGTGATCGATGATCTTTGGAAGAAGCCATTCAAGTATAACCAAAGTATTCTACGGAAAAAAAAATGACGCTTTCTACAGAGCAAAGAGCAAACTTTGTCAAGTGGTATTTTGAGACCAAATCAATTGCTTCCGTCCAGACGAGGTTCTGTACTGAATATGGAGTGCATCCCAGAAATAAGCCAAGCAAGCCAGCTATTTGGAAACTTGTGAAAAAGTTCAAAACTCGAATCAGAAGAATAATGAAACAAGATTGAAACCTCTTTCCTTACCACGTCACAACAGCCCCTAAATTGACCGACGGAGATAACGCAGCATGAGTCACTATGTGTGAGATTCTGCAGCAGATGGAGGCAAACCCAAACTGGATTTGCGAGGTGTGGTTTAGTAACGAGGCACACTTTCACGTCAATGGTGCTGTCAATTCACACAACAACATTTTCTGGGGAAGTCAACACCCAGATGAGGTTGAAGAGAAGTCGCTTAAGGGTCAGAAAGTCACTGCTTTTGTGGCTGTCAGATACAGAGGTGTGTTTGGGTCATATTGGTTTGAAGAGAAAAACGGAAAAACGGTTACCATCCATCAAGAACGATATCGGTCGATTGTCAACACATTTTACGAAGACCTGAAGCAATCGATGAGTACTGCAGTCCACCGGTGACAGTGGTTCATGCAAGACGGTGCTTCCCTACATACAGGCAACAAAACAATTGCCTTTCTGTGTCAAAAATTCAGACGAGTCCTCAGTTTGCAAATGCAAAAATAATGGTCTCCACACAGCCACAACCTCAATGCGTTGGATTTTTTTTCCTCTGGATAACGTCGACAAGGAACACCCCAGATCTCAACCTGATCTGAAGGCAGCAGTTGAGGCTTATGTTTAGAAAGTAACCATTAAAACTTGCAGAAACGTCATTGAAAACTTCCCAATTTATGTGAATGCATGTTGTGTGTGTGTGGGTGCTCACATCGAACTCCTCAACTATAAGCACATTAACGCGTAATGAGTTTCATTTCTCCATTATTTGGTTTTCATTTTCCAAGTTAATTTTTTATTTTATTACTCAATGTTTAGGTTAATATAATTTTGAAGTGGTTAACCTTTAATTGACACACCCGTACCTCTTTATTTTAAGCAAGCAAGGCTATGTTCCGTCATTCTCCATTCATACACAAGAAAATGTGAAATTTCCAAAGCATTAAACTTATATTTTTCTACTGTTTGGAGAATTATATTGAGTGAACAAAAAATTTAGGAACGTACCAAAATTAACCAGCTTCATTGAGCTACATGATTTAATGTATTCACTGCTCGACCTCACACCTTGTCCCTTAGAGGGACTGCCTATCCATAGCGTCTGCCAGATCTGTGTCAATATTTTCAGAGGTTTCGCGAGGTGCTCTACAAGGAATCAAAGCAAATCTAGTATAAAAAACACGTTTTAAAATAAAGTTATAACATGTGCGTGAACCCCGAACCGATGTACCATGTGACACGTGCACAGATGAGCAGGAAACAGCTTAAGCCACTTGCCGAGCACCCATTGTCGATAGCGGTACCACGCTACGTCGTTCTGAGCGAATCGTTCACTCACTGGGGACGTTTTTGCCATGCCACGTCACCCTGAGCAAGTGGTTCATGCTCCGTCACCCTGAGTAAGTGGATCATGCTCCGTTACTGTGAGCGAGTTATGAAATAACACCCGATTTCCAAGCCGCTTGCCATATTAACATGTTTTCTAAATTACCGAGCCAAGTTTTTTTTTTCCACACATCACACATCGCTGTTTATAAAGAATATTGTTTGTGAACATATCCCTCAATCGTCTCGATAAATGCAACGTTGTTTTTTGGTGAAAGCTACTCAAGGTTTCTGGGTTGTATAGAGTAAGTACTGTAGTTGATAATCACACCGACTCCAACCTGTCGATTCCTGAAAAATTGCCGATATTGGCCAAGCATGTTGCTGATACAATTTGTATAATTTCTGATACACACGTGTGTCCTACCCCCATCCCTCTCTCTCTCTCTCTCTCTCTCTCTCTCTCTCTCTCTCTCTCTCTCTCTCTCTCTCTCTCTCTCTCTCTCTCTCTCTCTCTCTCTCTCTCTCTCTCTTTCTTTGTCCCATCCTTGCTCTACCCCCTCCCCATACAGTGCAGCACCCTCCTCCCACATTCCCACATCTCCTCTCTCACTCTCCCTTTCCCTCTTTCTCTCTCTGTCTCTTGACATATCCAGATGGTGGTTACGTCTGGACGGTATTTGTCTCCGGACACGTCTGGGCGGTGTTTGTCTCCAGATGTGTCTGGGCGGTGTTTGTCTCCGGATGTGTCCAGGCGGTGTTTGTCTCCGGACGTGTCCGGACAGTGTTTGGCTCCGGACGCATCCGGGAGGTGTTTGTCTCCAGACAGCTTGGCTCCGGACACATCCAGGCAGTATTTATGTCTGGACGGGAGTTTGTCTCTGGACTTGTCTGGACAGGAGTTTGTCTCCGGACGGGAGTTTGTCTCCAGGCCATGTTTATAGTATGACCGGTAGAAAATGAATTTCAGACATTATTTTGTTTCAATCTTCACTGTTATTGTATGCAGAATCATTTTTTGAGACAGTATGAATCGTAGTTTGCGCTCCACCGCACGTCTGCCTTCCCTTCCTCTCACCTCACACTGTCTTCCCTTCCCCCACCCCTCCTCGCTCCCCTCCCTCCTCTCTCCTTTCACCTCCACCTCTTCACTCTGCCTGCTCTCTCCCTCCCTCTTCCTCCCACTTTTTCTCCCCCCCCCTTTAGTATTCACGTAAGGTAAACGACAGGTGGTATTTAGTAGTTATTTATATTTTCACTCGCACAGCCATGCCAGAGCACCTGTTCTGTATAATTGGCACTCTTCTTGTATTTGTTTTTATTTAAACACTCTTTGTTAGTTTATTGCCTGCATGTTCCAAATTTTAGTTCCTTAGTGTAATTCCAGTGCAGAAGCACTTGGTCTGAACATCCTGAGTGCTGTTTGTAGTTTGTCCAATTCTCTCCTGTCCTGTTTGCTGGGGAAAAACCGCAGTTCTCAGCTCCCTTGATGCTTCTTCCTTGGGACCCATAAATTGCATGAGAGGTGAGAACATAAGCTTCCTGTCCATATTCCAGTCACCCTTTCCATTGGAGGTGACTCTCAGGCATATTACCAAAAAGAGCTATCAATCACTTGTGTTTTCAACACTGATTGTGGCGGTCGTGCGGGTTTCAGTTGTGAAACAACCACGTGAATGCATATTCATTCTGATTGGACTGCATTCACTCTTTGTCTTCTTTGTTGCCTGCCGTTGTGTTTGTCCGCAAGTCCTCATGTGCATGGGCATTTAAATGACGATCTGTGCGATCCTTTTTTGGGTTAATAAACAGTACACCTTTACTTTTTGGCTTTATTCGATGCCTTTCATAGTAGGAGTGGCAATTCATTATCATTCATAAATGTACCAATCATCTGTCTGTTTTGGTTAATTTTTTTGGAAAATGGCAACTCATCTATTTTCTTCTTCTTTTAGTTCCTTTTAATCAATCATAAAATTAAGTTCAACAACATATCAGACACAAACAAACAGAAATAGATACTGAACTATACACGGCAAGAATTGAGACACAACCAATGGTCGACAAGAGTGACAAACTGGCAATCCAAAAGAGGACCTGGAAGAAGCAGAGGAAGACTGAAGGTTCTTCTTCGTTTGCATGCAGTATAAGGCTGTGGGGTGGCATCATTGACTGAGGGCATGGATGTGACGCTGATGCAATACCTTGTACTGGTTAGGGTAGGAATTTAGAATTTGTTCATCGTGCCGGCGAAAGCTCGCCTATTCTTCACAAAGGACACCCATAGGATCGTTCACATCCACAAACTAATGTCAGCAGACACAACGACCGTTTAAGGTCCATCTGAGGGATGGCACACACACTGATGAATCACCAGAGACTGAATGTTAGATGTGGTGCCAAAATCAATAAATAAATAACTGAAGTGCAATGGCCATGCATGATTTGCAGAGAACAGAAAAGAATGGTCCATGTTGAAGGAGGTCTTCTTCCTCCGATGACAAATTGTCAAATCGACTCAAGTTCATTTCAATGGGCCGCTTGGTGATGAGAGGGTGGCGAAATGAACCATATTTGAAATTTGCACACTGGAGATAGCTCTGGAAGGAAAATGGAAAATATTTTCAAACAGCTACAATATTGATTCATGTTATGCTTTAACTCATTGAATGTAGTGATTATTACCTCAAAGAGCACAATTTTGAAAAACAAGCCACAAATTGCCAAGGTAGCATCCACGATACAGCAATCTGAACGTCGATGGCAATCTCATTCATTATCTGGTGCATCACTGAGATTTCAATTGGCTGCAACCAAGTTCAGTGATCATGCAGGATATATATGCTGTTTCCTTGATTTGTGACTGTTTTGTTAGTTTTTGCTTTTCAATGAAAGAACCAGATAATGTACACAATTCCAATGAACTTATCTGTTCCACATCTGGGAGGGTGACACAATCACAGGCCAGGTTTGGCATCAATTTTACTCGGTTTGATATCTTCACTATATTGTACAAATGTGGCACAGTCTAATCCATCCATCCATTGGGAACATACTCTGTGCAGAGCATTGGTTCTGCCTAAGAAGTCTCCTTGGCTATTGGGCATGATCCTGGATGGGTCGCCACTCCAACACAGGATACCAGCAAGCTGGCACTCATTTTGCTGACCTCGGAAGGATGACAGGCAGAGTCAACCCCACCTGGTATTAATTCAACAGCCGAGTGGGATTTGAACTCAGGATCCTCGGATCCCAAGCCCACGACCCGAACCATTAAGCCAACACCATGCTTCCACCACCACTCAGCAGTATTGTCTGCATCATTAAAGTGAAGTTATTATCCATCTTTATTTGTCATGTTTCCACAAGCAGATGCTAAACGTCAAATGGTTGATGTGGGAATGCTGTTAACCTGATGATGTGCAAAACAAGTTCCAAGTTGGTGTTGGTCCTGCATATGTTTTGAACCAATCTTGGAATAGGTTGCTTTTGAGTCATCTGCTTATGGAAACGTATCATGAATTTCCTGATACCATTATGTACTGGCCGTGTGTGAAGGATGCAGTTGTTGATGCATCTCTAAAGTAATTTTTTTTATCTCATTCTTGTTAATAACATATTGTCATTATGCAACGAAACAAAAACAAAGCTGACTGCGAGGTTCCTTTTTATGTGAATTTAATGTCACCATGAGCAGCATTGCATCCCAGCAGCCTGTGATCTATAAGGGGTAAATGGAAAATTGCTAAATTAAGAGACTTTTTTTAACCCCAGCCTTACAACATCAGTAACGAGCATGTTGCACTGATGGTTGAGTGGCATACCCTTCTGCATGACGAATATCTTTCCAAAAGGGATGTTACTTCACCCGAGGGACTTTTGAACAGTTGCCTTATTTCCTCAATGTACGTCTGAGAGCTATAAATAACAAAATCACATCCACTGGTTATTGTCCTGTTTGTCCCCTAAAGTGTCTTCAGATGTGTCATTCCCAGACTCACATCATCGTTGAACTCATCATCGTCATAGGCCCCATGTCTGCATTTCTTTAGCTTGTGCTGATCAACTGCTAACCAAAAATACTTTCCTTTCAAAAAAAATTTCTCCAGTGATTTTTTTTCTTATTCATATAAGATCCAAAATGAACCATTATATCTATTCATTCATTTGTGTAATATGCTCTATGCAGGGTGTTGATGCTGCCAAAGCAGTTTATTGGTGAGGGTTATAATGTTGGATGGGTCGCCACTCCAACACAGGAAGTCAGGACAGGAATTTGGAATTTGGCCACGGTGCTGGTGATAGCTCGCCTAATCCTTTCACGAATGACACCATGGGATCTTTAGCATTCACCAACTAATGTCGACTTAATGTCCATCCGAAGGATGGCACATACATTGATGAATCACTCTGCATGCGAACCACCAGGATAACCATTTATAGCTGGGTTGAGATTCAAACCCAGGCTAGACAGCTCAGAGGCAAGTGTGGTATAACTCGATTCCATAACTGGTATAACTAACAGGTATAACTCTGGTATAACTTTCGTTTAAAATAACATAACTGGTATAACTTGACATGTTTTGTGTCTTACCCAGGTGTGCATGCACGGTGTGGCACAATCAGGGAACAAACATTCCAGTTAGACCTTGGGAGGTGTTGTGCTATTTCACCCCATAATCCTGCGGATACACCACGATTGGTGATGAGGATGGGATTGACGCATTGCTTATGTGGAAGTGCTTCTCATGGAATCCGTTGAGATTCTGTCAGAGTACCAGCCACATGAGGACAGGGAGGACTTTGCTGATCAGTTGGAGCAATACTTTATCTCCAACAAGATGGCGGCAGCAGAGGATGCTAATCATTGTCAGGCCATCCTGCTCACCATTTGTGGCAACACAACATATGCCTTAATGAAAGAGCTCATTTCCCCTGATACACTGAAGGAAAAGACCTACAATGAACTTGTCAACATCATGGCCAAATTCTACAAGCCAATACCTGAGAAAATTGTGTACCACTACAACATCTACACCCACCGGAGTTAGGAAGACCAGTCGGTGTCTGAATTTGTTGCTGGCCTCAACAAGTTTGCTGAACATTGTGAGGTTGGTGCAACATTGGATGAGATGCTGGGGAACGTTGTTATTATTGGCATCAAAAAGGTAACGATCTTTTGGAGGTTGTCATCAACCGGGAAGTCCAGTAATCTCTGTCTCACTAATATTTTCAACACAGCTCAATTCAGACAGCAAGCTCTTCTGTGCCGAAGCACAGCAGTAGAACGTCAAGTTTTCCAACATACAAGTCATGCTGGTGTTATGGTGGCAGTCACTTACCCAATCCGTGTCATATCAAACATTTCTCCTGTCAGAACTGTGGCAAACCAAGCCATCTATACAAGATGTGTCATCTAGCATCCCAGCATGGTATGGCCCACAACATCATCAATTCGGCTACATTGACGATCAGTGATGAGGAACCACCTCCTGCTTTTGTGGAGTATGATCTCTTCAGTATGTATGGCAAGAGCAAACCCATTGTTCTGGATGCCAAGCTGAATAACATTGCCGTGAGCATGGAACTGCACACCGGTGCCAGCCAGTCAATCATTAATTCTAAAATTTTCAAAAGGCTATTTAGTCAGAAGACGACGACAAGGCCTACACTCAGATGTGTGAGCGCCAAGTTACAAACTTATTATGAACCACAAACCATTACAGTCCCTGTTCAATGATTTATGAACTGATACCTGTAATTGGTCATGCTGACATGAAGGTCAGCTACAATGATGTATCACAGGAATACCCTTGTGGATCATACAGGGTAGTGGGCCTTCATTATTTGGGTGTAATTGGCTTGAATCCATCAACCACCATTGTCCTCTGTCAAAATCGATTGTCTGTAATATGAATCACAATGCTATACTCAACAAATTCCCCTCATTTGCTTGAAGGTGGTATTGGTACCTTTGAAGGTGTTGAAGCTAACATCGATGTGAATGAGAGTGCTGAGGCAGTTTCCTGTAAAGCTAGGTCTGTATCTCACTTTATGCATCCTAAGGTCGAGGCAGAGCTCGACCACCTGTGGAAGGAAGGTGTCATTAGTCCCATTGAGTTCAGTGATTTGGCATGTCCAATTGTCCCTGCATTCAAGTCTGATGGTAGTGTACGGATTTTTCGTGATTTATAAGCCAACAATCAACAGGTATTTCAAGCAGGAGCATATCCTCTGTCCAAGGCAGATGACTAGTTTGCTGCACTTTCTGGTGGAAAATAATTTAGCCGCCTTGATTTGGAATCGGCTTACACTCACATGTTATTTGATAAAGACTCCAAGAAGTACACAAGTTGTAACACTCACAAGGGGTTGTTTGTATTCAACCATTGTCATTTTGTCATCAAATTAGCCATTGCCATATTTCAACGTAATATGGAAAACATCCGAAAAGTAATTCCCAATGTTGTTGTTTTTCAAGATGTTTTGATCACTGGTCTTACTGATGCTGAACACTTGCGAAACCTTAAGGAAGTCCTCAAACATCTTGTTAAAATGAAAAGAGAAGTGTACATTTATGCTGCCAGAAGGAGAATAATTCCTTCGTATCACGTAAGGCCCAGAAAGTCTTAGACTGATTCTGTCCTTGCCACTCCTACTCCTGTGAACACTACCAAGCTCAAAGTGTTCCTCGGTTTGTTGAACAATTACTGTAATTTTCTCCCGAATCTAAGCAATGTTCTTGAAGCTTTTTATTACCTCCAACATAAAAGTGTTGAATGGCAGTGGTCACCCCAATGATTTGAACTTGTAACTGACCATAAACCATTTCAGTCCCTCTTCAATGAGTGTAAGATAATTAACCTCCTCCCCCCTCTTCCCTTCTCCCTCCCTCACCAGGCCACTGCATGCATTCAGCCTTGGGCAGAGAAGTTGGCAGATTATGACTATGCTATAAGGTAATGTCCTGACAGTAAGAATTTCTGTGCTGATGCCTTGATTAAGGTTACCACTGCCTGTTAACCCTGGTGATATACATGTACCAAGAGATTTTTTTCCCATGTCATTGAGTGTGTTTGACAGTGATAATGCTCTTCCCATCACTTCAAAACAAATTGAATCATTAACGAATGTAGATCTGATTCTATCTATGATCAAACAGTATGTTATCAGTGGCGTACGGTCAACTGTGCCAGATGAGTTCCATGAGAATGTGGGACCATACCTCGCATGTAAAAACGAGCTGTCCTTGCATTCTGGTTGCCTGCTGTAAGGAAATGGTTATTGTACCCCCAAAAGGTCGGGATAAGTTGTGTTTTAATGACATGAATCTCATCCCAGAATTATAACTGTTAAGTGAGTTGCCAGGAGCCATGTTTGGTGGCTGGGTTTAGATGAAAACCGAGAGAGCTACGTTCGTCATTATTTTGTGTGTCAGGCTACGACCTGAAACTCACCCGATGCACCACTTCACATGTGGTCCTGGTTCTGGTCCTCTAAACCATGGCCTCAAATTCACATATTATGCTGGAGTGTGCAAGATATTTTTGGTTGATGTTGGTGTGTTGCCCCAGTCATTTCTTCTCGAACAGGCCCAGGGCACGGGGATAGCCGGTCCATCTCCCTGGAGCGACCCAGAGATCCCTCACATCTATGATGTTGTGCTCTTGTCTAAATGGAGTCAGGACCGTGCGGTCTTCCACAATGTGTTTTGTTGTGTGTGAGTCGGCCTGACAGTAGTTTCAGGTGTCGTCAGTGGTGTCGGCAAGTCTGTGCTCTGTTTGTAGTGTAAGAGCTGGCTGTGGGTGGTGTCCACAGTGGAGGTGTGCAGGACAATGTTTTTGGTTATTATCAATGCTCATTTGAAGTGGATCGAATGTTTGGCATTATCATCTTGTACCGGCAAAGTGACCATCGAGGGTTTACATGCCATCTTCGCCACTTGTGATTTACTTGATTGTGTGGTTAGTAATAATGGCTCATGTTTCACCAGCGCTGTGTTTCAGCATTTCTTGAAAGAGAATGGTATCAAGCACTACTGCAGTGCTTCCTTTAAACCCACTCTTCTCCCTCCAAGCCTCCCTCTTACCTCTCTCAAAAACTCCCCCTCACCTTTCTCCCTCAACTCTCCCCACTCACCATTCTCCCCCTCACTCACCCTTCTCAAAGTTGCACCCCCTCTCATTCACAAAGCTGCCTACTTCCACTGCCCTCTCACCTCCATCTCTTCACTCCACCTCCTCAAGTCCTCAACTACCTTCTGCCCCCTCTCTTGTCCACCCTCTCCCCCAGCACCACAGAGCCTTTTCTCCTCCTCATCCAGCTCCCTCCCCTAGCTATTCTGCAATCCCCCACACTCTTTCAACAACCCTCCTTACCCCCCCTCGTCCCTTGTCCTACCCTCCCCCTGCCCTCCCACCCCCTGCACCCAAAGCCTCCTCCCCTCCCGCTTCATTAACAGTGTGGACCTCAAATATCCGGAGCCTTTGCTCAAACCTTTCATATCTTTCCATCCAGGTTGCCACTGACAAACCAGACATAATCTGCCTTACAGAAACTTTCCTCTCCCAAGACGTGTCTGACTCCCAAGTATCTCTCCCTGGTTACTCCCTCCTCCGGTATGACAGACCTGAGCCTCGTCCTGGTGGAGGAGTTGCTCTCTTCATCAAAGACTCTATTCCTCACTCTCGTTGCACTGCCCTCACTCCCCCACACCCCCAGAAATACCTCTGGCTACGGCTTCTCCTCCACTCCCACCTCATTGTATATGTGTACTGTACCGTCCACCAAACAGTGATGACTCCATCTACACCTCACTATCCGAAAACATGGACCAACTTCTATCTTCTTATCCAAACTCTCTCTTCCTCATATGTGGTGACTTCAATTGTCAGCATGCCAGTTGGCTAGGTGTGGGTACCTCTCTCACCTGTCATGGCACCTCAGCAAAAGCTTTCTGCGACTCATTCAGACTGACTCAATCGGTCAACTTCCCAACCCGGATTTCAACCAATGGTACGCCATCTCTTCTGGATCTCATTTTAACAAATTTCCCTGACAATATCTGCTGCTCTTCTTGCGCTCCAATCAGTTCTTCTGACCACGTCCTTGTCAAAGTGGACATCTCTCTGGCTATTATCAGAGAACCACCTCACCACCGTCGAGTCTGGCATTTCACTCAAGCCGACTGGCAGGGTCTCCAAGCAGCCATCAAACTTATAGACTGGTCTCCTATCGCTACTTTCTCCAACATCAACTCATCCTGGGAATTCTTTCAAAGAAACTTGCTCTCCCTCATGCACAGATTTATCCCCTCTCGTCTTCAATTGTCCTACCCTTCCTCCCGCCCTTGGTTCACTGAGGCTTGTGGCGAGGCAGTTGTCCTGAAACAACTTGCCTTTGCCTCATGGAAAGCAAACCCAACTGAGGGTGATCTCAGTTCCTTCCATAAAGCTCGGAACAAGTGTGTATCTACCCTCAGGAGAGCCAGAAAACTTTCTAATCTCAAGTCCAAAATTTCAAACCACTCTCCATTCTCAAAATCCTGGTGGCGTCTAATCAAATCTGTTTCTGGTGTTTGTTCCCCCTCCATCCCCTCCCTTACCTCAAATGGCCGCACTGCTGATACCGCATGTGAAAAGGCTGAATGCCTAAACTCGGTGTTTGCAGCTAAATCTTGTGTCCAAAACCCATCGCTTTCTCGACCCACCTTACCCAGTCGCACCCAACTGTCCCTGGACTCTGTGTCCTTTTCTTCTGACAAAGTGGAGAGCTTGCTGTCAAACTTCGACTCAGATTCTGCAACCAGTCCAGACGGCATCAGCCCACGTGTCCTAAAAACCTGATCTTCTGCTCTTGCTCACCCTCTCTCTGTTCTATTCACCATCTCATTTGCTCAAGGTCATCTGTCATCTGCTTGGAAATCAGCAAACATTACTGCCCTGCATGAGAAAGGTACAAAAACAGATCCCTGCAACTACAGACCAATCCACCTTCTGCCAATCATTAGCAAGGTTATGGAATCTATCATCGCTTCAGACATTAAATCCTTCCTCTTCTCCAATGGATTGATTTCCGATCTTCATTTTGGTTTCAGACCAGGTCACTCTACCCTGGATATGCTGCTTCTGCTCTCCCAACAATGGATGGAGGTCCTCAATGCCAGACATGAAATCAGAGCCATATCCCTAGACATATCGCGTGCTTTTGACACAGTCTGGCACCCTGCCCTGCTCACCAAACTCTCTTCCTATGGTATCCAAGGCCATCTCCACTCATGGCTCGCAGACTTCCTCTCCTGTTGCAGTCAACGTGTGGCTTTAAATGGAGTTCTTTAATCCCCTCTTCCTGTCCAGGCTGGAGTTCCTCAAGGTGGCGTTCTGGGCCCTGTTCTTTTTCTGGTTTTCATCAATGATCTCTCCGACTCTGGAAAATCCTCTTTATCTCTTTGCTGATGACTCCACCCTCTGCCGTACCATCTGTCATCCCTCAGACCGGCATGCAGCAGCTTCTTCGCTCACTGCAGATCTGGGTAAAATCACAAACTGGTCCAACACATGGAACATGTCTTTCAATCCAGACAAATCTCGCACTCTCACTATGTCTCTCCGAAAGGACCGTTTAGAAAACTCCCCCATCCACTTTCTCAACAGTCCTCTGGAAGAAGTCCTTTCTTTCAAGCTTCTGGGTCTCACTATCTACCATGACCTTTCCTGGGAAAGCCACATTTCAAACCTCGCCTCAAAATCCAGTCGCCGACTGGGAATCCTGTGCAAAGTCCTTCCTCGGCCCACCTGAGCTGACCACTTATAAAGCTTTCATCTGCAATCTGATGGAGTACTGCTCTCCCCTCTGGGCTGGTGCTCCTGCCTCCTACCTTTCTCGGCTTCACACTGTGGAAACCAAGGCATTTCGGATCATTGGCATCTCCCGCGATGAGGCTGTCTTTGGGCCTGTCACTCTCTCACCGCAGGCTGGTCGGTGGTCTTTCTGTCTTTTACCGTTTCCTCTCCAGTCTCGCCTCCCCCTGCTCTCTCTGCGATTTGTCCCCACCACATTTCCGCAGGGCGCTCAAGGTCCGTCAACAACCCCCTTCTGGTAAAACTACCAAAATCATGAATCACTGCTCATCTTCACTCTTTCATTCCTCTTTTTCCCCTCCTTTTGAATAAACTCCCTCACTCTATTCAATCCCATTCTTCCCTCCAGGCCTTCAAAGCAGCTGTTCACCACCACCTCTTATCATCCCCCATCCAAATTCTCGATCTTTTCTACCCTCGTTAATCCACCCAAGCCCACCTCCTTCAATTCCCTGCTTTCCTTCCTGAAAGTCCTTGTAATGTTCCCCGCCCCATCCCTCTCCCTTCCACAGAACTCCTAATGTCTGTTCCCCACTGTTTTGTCCTTTCCACTCCCGCCCCTCTTGTCTCATGCCCCCCCCCCTTGCTCTGCGTTGTGTGTTTGCTCTCATATGAGCCTTGACAAGGTTAAAAAACAAACAAACAAACAAAAAAAACACAAACAACAGCACCACCACCACGACAGCAGCAGCAACAACTACGTGTTATAAATGATTCTTTTATTTTTCAAGTGTTTCAATTCATTTTACATCCTCATTCAGATTCACAGATATATAATATGCAATATGTTCTTAACGTACAACATGCTGTCCTTTTGGTTAAACTCGTCAGCGAAGCGACGAGTAGGCATGCTTAGTAATATCTAACGTGAGTAAATTTTTTAAACTTCCTTTTGTAAACCTCATGGAATTGAAAGAATAAGTAAGCATCGACAAAGCATTGTATTTTTACAACACTTAAAAATTGAAAACATTCAGGGAGATTCAATAAGTTGTAAAACTAAGAGCAAAAGTGATATGGGTTTACCAAGATGAATCTTTTATGGAAAGGTTATGAAATGCTTAACCACAAAACATACCCTTTATGAAAGCAATCTCATAATTTTTATGATTACATTTTATACTTTAATATTTTTCGTTTGAATCTGGTTTCATTGATCGTTCAGTTTTGAGACATCGAATAACGATGAACCAGATGTAGTAGTGTAAAATCTGATATTCTAGGACAAAACTGCACAACCTTCCTGAAGCGGTTACACCACCTATCTTACACCACCTGTCTAGTGAGGTAGAACAAACACTACCCAACCTGTCGGGTTTCGCAAACACCTTCACAGAAGTAAATTATGTAATTCCTTTTACATCTTGAAATGTTTCGCTGGTGAACATGTAATTCGGTTGCAGTTAGTTACAGTATAGTCCTTTAATTGCTTACACTTACAAACGAAATAGAAATAAATTATGATGATGGCATCTCTTTATTCCACATTGGTATTGCCCTTCTCTATTACACCACCACATCGGTTTTGCAAGTAGTCAGAAATTCCCTTGACGTTTTTCAGTTAGTCAATCAATGCCACTCAGCACTTGCTTAATTAAATAAGTGAATCAACAATTATTATGGGCTGGCAGGATGGCCTAGACCCTAGAGGTATGCACACTCACCTCTTCAAGCTGTTTTCTCTGGGTTCAAATCTCAGGCCAGCTCTAAACTGTTTCACAATCATGGTGATTCATAAATGTGTGTACTGTCCCTTGGATGGACGTTAAACTGGATGTCCCGTCTGCTGGAATTAGTTGGTAGACCTTAAAGATCCTACGGTGTCCTTCGAGAAGAATAGACGAGCTTTCGCCGGCACCCTGAACAAATTCCAAATTCCTGCCCTAACCCATAGGAGGGCATTGCTTCAGTGACCCAGCCGTGCTCTCAGCCAATGATACTGGCCCGCAACCTCGTGCTGCCTCTGAAGGAAGAATAAGAAGCAATTGTTATGTTGATGCTCCAGAGTCAAGAATCACCCAAGCAATGCTAATTCATACATTAGACACCTTCTGTTGTGCTTCCTCTCGAAATCTAACAGTGTCATTTGAAAAGTTAATTCATTCAACCTGTGCTCATGGCCTGAAAGTGACAGACTCAACAAAGAAAAATCTCCTGTCTTTCTTTTTCACAAACATACTTTACGTGTACGACATTTGTATCTGACATCCCGTTATTTTTTCTCCTTATTCGTTGACCTGCCATCATGAGAATATTCAAGTGGAGTTAACATTGCTGTCTGTGATATACTCAATTGTCGAGCAACAAAACTACAGATGCTTGTTCTTAAAACATTCCCAACAAGAAATCTTCATAATTTGCTTCTTCAATTTCAACTTTGATGGGAAAAATTGAACAACTTGTATCTCTTGGAGAGACCTTGTTTGTATGCTTCTCTCCACATTAATTTACTAATAATGTTCGGGTTTTATAGTCGTATGCTTGGGAATCGAGTTATTTCTAAAGTTCATTGGATAGCATATCTCTTTGAAAAAACCAGAAAGGTTTGGAAATTGGTCACTACCTTGGGTCAAATGTTTATTGATGTAATGGTCAACCTCTGCTACATTTCCTCGTATTCGAAAAAAGGATCTTAAAAGCCTAAAGGATGCAAAAGCACCACGGCGATTGTATTGAGAGAAAGATACAGCAGGTTTTGAGGATCCCACACACTTGTCATACACAAAGCTTTTGATCCAAACAATGTTTGTCCAACAATCTACTTTTCCTCTAATAGTATTTTGGAGCTTCAATCACACACTATCACATCCAAAACTGATTTGTACACTTAATCTTTCGCCTTAATTATTTTTTACATATTAATATACTTTAAAATAATAATACATATCTCACACTCTCATTCTGTCTCTCTGGAAAGACCGTCTGGTGAGCCTTCCCATCTGCTTTCTTCACAATGTTCTTGAAGAAGTTCAATCACTCAAATATTTGGGCCTCACTATCAGCGATGATCTTTCTTGGGGGGAAAAAGCATACTTCTCAGTTGGCCTCCAAACTGGGCATCCTCCATCATGCAAAGTCCTTCCTTGGCACACCAGAAGTCTTATGCACCAACAAGGCCTGCATCCGCAGCTTGGCTCCCCGACTCACATCTTGATCAGCTTTATGCTGTAGAAACCAAGGCTTTCACGATTTTTGGTATCTATGGGCCGATCACTTTCCCATTGCAGACAGGTCGGTGGTCTCTGTCTTCCACGGCCTCCTTTTTGGTCTTGCAACCTCTGCCCTTTCCATGCTCTGTCCTCCTGGGTTCCTGCAGGTGCATATGATTTGCCAGTAATTTTCTTTTGTACTGTTACATCCTGATCCATTCTATGTTCGAGCTCCTCCATGAGCCTCGACATTGTATAAAAAATATAATTTTTCACTCATCGATGAAAATGCTGAAATTGAACAATCTATTATACATTCAAGTAAACTTCGTTTTGTCTTCCGGGTCGGTCATTATACAATTTTCCCCTTACAAGCACCACATTTCCTCATCACACTTCAGCCTTCATAGTAGTGCCTGTGATGCAAAAGCTTCCACACAGTATTCTTTAAAACGTGTAATTTTCTCAAATGCAATGCTGCACCTGAAAATGACTAACTTCCTGTCCAACATCTTCTGCCTTCTGTTAATTCCATTGGTAATGCCAGTTCACATCCTGTTGACAACATTGATCTTATAACCTCCATAAGGAAACGTTGCACATATTGGATTGTCCCTCATTGTTCCTGTACCATGAACTGTCGGGCTGTAGAACTTTCCTTAAATTGATCGCTCACTCAATGGTCATTGGTGTTCTTTGCACCTCCGAACTTTCAAGTCCTGTTCTGAATCAGTCTCCAGTTTCCTACCTTGAATCGGTTTGCTCCATCTCGGTTTGGAAGTTGAAAATACTTTTTGAAAGATAATTTTTAAATGCAAAAAAATTTTGAGACTAAAGTGTGATCTCTATCTTTCTACTGATGCTCCTTTGGTCCAGCTTCCTCAACTCTTTCGGCCGTTCGACCTTCCTTGGCTCCTTCAGGATGCACGCGTTCTTCCAGTAACCCCCTCCTTGTTAAACCTCCAAAATGCAGGCTTACTGCACACCTATACTCTTTTGTTCCTCTTTTCTCTCATTTGTGAAACTGCCTTCTGGAAACTGTTCAATCACATTTCCCCACCCTCGAGGGTGTCAAGCAAGTGGTGCACCACCATCTCATGTCACCCACCATCTCCAAGTACTATCTTTTCTACCCCAATTTGCCCTATGTAACCCAGTCTCTTATTTGCAGGTTGCTATGTTTCCCTCTCTTCCACCCTTTCCTCTTTTCCTGTTTGTTCATTCCCTTGCTTGTTGTGTCCAACTTTGACGCCATTGTCAACCTTTGTTCTTCCATGAGCCTCGCTCTTGTCAGAAAAAAAAATTGAAGGAAGGAAAAGTGGGAATGAAAAACGAAGGAATGTCAGTGAGCAGTTAACCTGATTGGGAGTTTTAAAACAAAGGGATTCCGGGAAGAGCATTGCATTCTGGAGGTACTGGGAATGGCCAAAGGCATGAAAGATCACACAAAGCAAGACCAGAAGAGATGTGGTTAAAATAACAAAAGAGGGCCGACCAACCTGTATGTGATAAGAGAGCAACAAGCCAGCTTCTTTGTGAGAGATTCCAATGATTTTTGAATACTAGTTTTCACAGAATTCAGTTGTGAGTTTTGCATTGCACAGAGACTGGTGTGAAAACAGGGGTACCAGCCCGTAGAGGAGAGCAGTACTCCAATGAGTTATGGACACAGGCCTTGGCTGTTAGAAATTCAGATTTACCAAAAAAGTACTTGGCACAAAGGAGGATTCTCAGTGTGTGGCTCTCTTTGGAAGCTCCAATATGTTAGCAGTGTACGAGTTGCCTCTATATATCGATACATACTGTGTGTGTATGTGTATATATATATATATATATATATATATATATATATATATATATATATATATATATATATATATATATATATATATATATAATATGGTCTGCCCAGAAGAGATCAGCTGTCACAGTAATCAATAAGAAGAGTAGTTTGAAAATCTTTCCCGAAAGGTGATGAGAATGCATGAAAGAAAGAAAGACATGTTCGAACTGTTGGGCCAGCATCTGATCCTTTCCAGGTTCGCAGAGAGGGAATGTGCTGCTATCTGCATGTCCATGAGAGCTGGAATTGTATGGTTAGAATGTGGATTCATGTATGGATAATAAAGGAGAGTTTCTCAGAGATCGGGGCATTCATTAATGTCGACGGTAAACTGGACTGGGCCGATGACGTTTCCTTGGGGCACTCCAGACTTCACTGAGAGGGTATAGATGAGATGGTTCCGTTGAGAGATATGTGCTGATTATGTGAGTGGATGAAGGCAGGAAGCCAGGAAATAAGGTTGCATCGTATTCAAAAAGCTTGGCAAGGAGAGCATTGTGCCAAACTCTGTCAAATGCCTGAGAAATGCCCAGACACACTGTCCTTAACTCTTGAGATTCAGTCTCCTTCCAATTTTGACAAAGAAGCAGCAGCACATTGAAAGTTTAATAGCTGGGATGGAATTCAAACTGATGGTCAGACATCAAGATATTTAAAAAAAAGAAAGATGATGTCAGCTGCAATGATGGATTTATATGGCTTTGCTTATTGTTGGAAGTAAGCTTACCAGCGTGCATTTTAGAGGATCTGTATCGGAGTGATATTGGCTGTCTTCCAAACAGATGGGAAGTGATCAAAGGTGAAGGACAGACTGAAGACAGCACAGGGGATGAGCAAGAACAGCAAAGCAGGATTTGAGAGCACAGGCACTGATTCGATCTGTGCCCATTACCGAGGCAGAGACAAGGCTGGCCACAACTTTCCCTCCTTTCTTGTGAGAAAAAGACACAGTGTCCAGGTGGCAGTGAATATGAGTTAGGTAAGTGATGACAGAGAGGTATGGGTTGGGTACATGACATTTGGAGACATATACTGATTTAATACATACATTCCATGTCGTATCGAGACAATGATAAACAAGCTCAAATGAGCTAAGATCCTTGTCCTTTTAATGATGACGTCATAAAAACGAATATGACGTCATTGTGATGTATCAGGTTTGCGATAAATTATCTGTGCTAATGCCCGGCTTGATTCCCGCAAACAAAATTCAAACAGCTTGCCTAGTTTCCGAGATAATGATATAGGCGATTTCCATTAGCGGCGATATTATGACGTCAACTTTTTTTCTAGGAAGAATTTCCAAAGATGGTTACTGCCTGCGTGTGGGCTTTCTGCATATACATGGCAAGTTTCACGAAGATCCGATGAAAACTCTGGGTTGTATAACAAAAAATGTCAAAAAATAGGAATTACGTCATAAAAATTGATATGACGTCATAGTGATGTATCATATGTGTGGTAATTCATCCCTGCCAATGCCCTGTTCAATTCCCGCAAACAGAATTCAAAAAGCTTGCCGAGTTTCGCAGATAATTTTTTAGGCAATTTCCATTAGCGGAGATATTTTGACGTCATAACTTTTTTTCTAGGAGGAATTTTCAAAATCGGAGATGGTTACTGTCTGCGCGGGGTATTTTTTTACATATATATGCCAAGTTTCAGGAAGTTTCGATGAAAACTGTAGGCTGTGAAACAAAAAAGTCCACAAGAACAACAACGTGAGTAAGACTTAGAAATCCTCCACGAGGATCTAAAAATACTGAGGATCACCTTATCCTCTAGAGCTTGGTTTTGCAAACCCGGGGGCACGACCCCAAGAGGGGTCGCCGAGCAAATTTTGTGGGGTCGCGGGCGTCCGCTTGCAGCGAAAAAAAATTGTCTATTTTCGATCGGTGTTCGCTTTTACGGGATGTAATATAAACGGTTCGTTCAAAGTATGGGAACCGGTGCAACATGACGCTTGGAATGGGATCCAGCCGATGCGCGGGCTTGCTGAAGGGCGGTTCATTTTGGTGGGAAATTAGTGGTTTGATCCACGGCCTCTCAGACTCGGACTCTGACTCTATCATTGACGTCTATTCACGTCTGCACGTACGACTCGAGACCTTATTTGTGATGGCAGCACCGGCCACCAGCAAATCTCGAGAACGTTGTTACGAGGATAAATTTCTGGACCTTGGATTTTACTACGTGGTGGATAAAAGTTGGGCACGGAGGCCTCAGTGTGTGATTTGTTTCGAAGTGCTTTCTACGGAGTCTATGAAACAAAATAAGTTGCAGAGGCATTTGACTATAAAACATGCGCCTTATCAGGATAAGGAGAGATCATTCTTTGAGAGGAAACTTCTTGCACTCAAAAATACGCGTCTTGACAGAGAGGGTACATGCCATCAGACCAATTCTCGGGTATTAGAGGCCTCGTATCGAGTGTCGCTCCATGTTGCCAAGATTAAAAAGCCTCACTCCATTGCGGAAGAACTCGTGCTGCCATGTGCAAAGGACATGGTATCTCTGATGGTTGGGGAGGAAGCGGCGAAGAAACTGGCAGTGATACCCCTCTCTGATAACACCATCCAATGCAGATTTGAAGATATGAGTCTGGATGTAACGGCTCAGGTCGTACAGAAGATCAAGGAATCGCCGTGGAACGCCATACAGTTGGACGAGTCCACTGATATCGCATCGTACGCGCAACTCATCGTCTGGGTCCACTTCATAAAGGCTGATAACTTTGTCGATGAGCCTCTGCTCATCAAACCATTGGAGGCCACCAAAGGCGAGGACATTTTTGGGAAAGTCAAGCAGTTTTATCATGACCATGATCTGGACTTCAGAAAGTTGCTCGGTTCTACAACAGACGGTGCGCCAGCAATGTTCAGAGTGCGTTCTGGATTCAAGGCTAAATTGCTTGAGGTGGCTCCTCAGACCTCCATGGTACACTGCATGATTCACTAAGAAGCGCTCGCCTCTCGTACTTTGCCAGAAACCTTGCAGAGCGTGCTCTCAGAAGTCGTAAAAATGGTGGATCACATCAAATCGAGCGCCCTCAACACTAGGTTATTCAGGCTATTCAGCCAGGAGATGGACGCTGACCATAAGAATTTACTATTCTACACTCAAGTCAGATGGTTATCTCGAGGAAACCTTCTTCTGCGCGTTTACGAGCTCAAAGATGAACTGAAGGAGTTCCTACGCACACAAGGGAAAACAGCATGGGTAGCATTGCTTGAGTCGGACTCTTGGCTGTCAGAACTGTGCTATCTCGTTGACATCTTTGAACGTCTCAATGTCCTCAACCGCTCCCTCCAAGGCAAAGACGCCAACCTCATGATTTTTCACGACAAAATGAGCGGATTTCTGGCGACTCTAAAATTACTGGCAGACAAAGCAGCTGTTAAGCGCTTCAGCCTTTTCCCCCGTCTGGTGGAGCATCTAACGACCTGCCAGTATGATGATACTGAGCTCGACAGTCTTTCTGGGGAGATAGCACGTCACCTTCGGTCGCTCATTGAACAGTTCGAGCACTATTTCCCTCAGCTGGATGTGCAGTCCTTTTCTGTCGTTCGGGACCCTTTCACGGCTCCACTGGACTCGATTGCTGATGAAGATGATACAGCACAGGAAGAGCTTGTACAGCTCCAGCAGGATTCAGGAGCGCAGGCTCTTGCGTGGACGAATTCGTTGTCGACATTCTGGTGCAAAATGCTGCCGTCGTACCCGACCCTGTCATGGCACGCCATTGAGGTTCTCATGCCATATCCTTCATCATACTTTTGTGAGCAGTCGTTCTCCACCATGGTGGTGATTAAAACAAAGTACAGAAATCGCCTAGAAATGGAGCATGATATGATCCTGGCATTGTCATCTACTTCTCCACGAATAGAGACGTTTGTTTCAGAAAAACAGGCTCATCCTTCTCACTGATATATCTAAATGTCATTTGGACTAAACTTCTGAAACATTCAACTGTACTATTTGGATACTGTCGGCTATTTTCTGTTTACTCGTCTATGAAAACATGACGATGGTGAATAAAGTAAACAGTAGATTTTCTTGTGTCATATGAAATCTTATCTTAAATATTATGAATTGGGTTTTGAATCTTTTGGGTCGCGCGATGTAGAGAGGTTCTGAAATTGGGTCGCCACTAAAAAAAGTTTGAAAACCACTGCTCTCGAGAGTATGCACAATCTGCTATATTTCATCACTGGTGATTTACTGATGTGATGTACTGTACATCTATCTATAATTCCAGCAATCTCTGTGTGTCTGTCTGTGACCGCTGTTTCTCGACAAGCACTGGTCCGATCTAATTGAAACTTGCCAGGTATATTGCTGGGGACCTGAGTATCTGCCTTTTCAAGGTTTGTTATTAATCGGACAAGTGGTTCCCAAGTTATGGGCATTTATTTACCAAACCAATGACAGGACACTGTGCTATGACATCACAATTCTTTTTTTTTCTTTTTTTTTTTTGCACGTACGCCCACGCACGTACGGGCACACACGTACGGGCACGCACTAGTTTAACAAAAGGAAACAAACCGGTGAGACTTGTGACATTGTTTGATTCTGCACTGACACCACAACTGCACAAGCTTGTTTAACCTGTTTTTTTCTAATAACCCTGGTTTCAAATATGTTCAATAAACGATGTTGAATTCACTTTTGTATCAATAGTCCCCTACCGGTTTCACTGGAGAGGACTATTGGATTGCTCTCTGTCTGTCCGTCTGTCCGTCCGTCCCACCTGTGGTTTTTCAGACCTTTTTTCCCCATACCCTGTAACATATTCAACTGAAACGTGGTGTATGACTTTGTTATGATAACTTACAGAACAAATTCGAGTTTCAAGGTATTTCATCAATATTTCAAAGAGTTATGCCCTTTTTAAACTTAGAAAATATCACATACACATGGGTCAGTGTTCAGCTACCCTGACTCCACCCCACTGCTTTGCACCCATTGGCTGGACAGCTGGCCTGACTCCACCCCAATAAGATCATGTGCCACCATTGCATGATGCAGCACAGATGGGCAGGCTTCAGGGATTAGGCCTGGGTGTTAATCCAATGCCCAGTGCAATTGGAATGATCCCAGGTATATAACCACGATGTATGATATATGCACATAAGCCGTACGCATGTTTTTTGCTTCATATATGTACATCAGGTTATCTTTATTATTTTCAGCACCGATCATGCCATTATACATCCATCCATTGGGACCGTACTCTGTGCAGAGCGTTAGTGCTGCCTCAGCAGTCTCCTTGACTATTGGGCACAATCTTGGACGGGTCACCACTCCGACACAGGATACCAGCAAGCTGGCACCTATTTTGCCGACCTCACAAGGATGACAGGAAGAGTCAACCTCACCTGGTATTAATTCAACAGCCAAGTGGGATTTGAACTCAGGACCCTAGGATCCCAAGCCCATCACCCTAACCATTAAGCCAACACCAAGCATAAACATGCCATTATACACCGCCCAAATAAAGGGATAAGAACGTTCATTGGGACTGATAGGAGACATGATCTGCAAAGTGATTCTCCCTGTTGTTTAACATCACATCACCACAATCCTTTTACAGTTGTTGACCCGTAACCCACTTTTGTTACAGACTATTCAGCACAAGTGTGCGTTACCTTTTTTTTCCATCACATTTATCCATAAAACTTCAAAACTTGAATCATGCTCACCGATATGTTAGCAATGTACGAGTTTCCTCTCTCCATATCCATATCCTGGAACCCTAAATTTTTTTACGTGAGGTTCCAGGTTACAAAGTAAATGACTTGAGATGCATTTTCAGTGTCCATTGATATAACGATGCAACCACGACCCTGCTTGGAACAAGTTCCTAAACTGGTATAACTCAAACTAGTGTAAATGTACACACGAAGACAAACCTCGTTTTGATGTATTGTAAAGGTCGAGGAATTCATCTTAGTATATGACGACCTCAAATAATCAATGTTGTCAGCATGAAAGTTGGAATTTGCTCATGTATCGATTATATCCTCCTATGCTCATTCACCACCATTGATACAATGGAAAACTTTAGCACTGGGCCAACTCAAAGTAATCCAGGTATCTTTTCTTTTGGAAAGAAAGTTATGAAATTGATAATCTCGCAGATGTCAGTCGCTTCTCTTTTGTCCCTGATTCCCAGTTTCCTTTCTGTTCCACTAGGAAGTAAAAGCCAAACATTATAGCACTTCTGTCAAAAAGGAATACAAGACTTTGTCAAGACGAGTATCAGTCTGCGTCTGCGGACAATTTGAACGATAGAAACGCTGACGTTTTGAACATTAGCCCTTCCTCAGTTCTATTGCTCTGACGAAGGGATAACACTCGAAATGTTAGTCGCTATTACTTCCTACGATTGTTTGCATACTGAGGGTAGGTGGGTTGGCTTAGGGTAGGTGGTAGGCATACTGAGGGTAGGTGGGATCCTGAATGGCTTAGGATGGCTTAGAGGTAAGCACACTTGCCTTAGAGCCATCTAACCTGGGTTTGAATATCAACCCAGGTATGAACTGTCATGCAAGTGTCTCACAGGTAGGTCGAGGCATGAATGTGTTACCTGTTAACTTGAACGTCCCATCTGCGAGGTATTAGTTGGAAGACGTTAAAGATCCCAAAGTGTCCTTGATGAAGAGTAGGCAAGCTATCGTGGGCACCCTGACCAAATTCCAAATTCCTGTCCTAACTTACAGAGGGCCCGTTTTGCGTTGGGGAGTACTGCCTCCATGAAGATGGATCCCCTCAAGTTACAATGTGCAGGTTTTTGGTTCAGATGAGTGTCAAATTACTCACACTTAGGCCATCTCCTCATTGCAATGGAAACAAAATCATTTTTTAATCTGTCTTTTGTATTTACTGTACATGTCATCTTGAGTGTCACGAGATTGAAAGCTAAACCATCATCTGATCACTACCTGAACCACAACAGGTTTTTACAATAAAACCTTCAACTGTCTACCTGCACAGCTGCATGCTACCTGGACACCCATGCACATCACACATTTTTCATCATATCTGTTAAATTGATTTAATCAAGACGTAGATCGGTTATGGTCTGTTCTTAAGACAATGGTGCATTATCCGATTTATGATCGCTAAATTAATAAACAAATTGGCATATGCACCATTCATCTTTCTGCAAACTTGATCTGTGCACAAATAGGAAGTTGTTTCACATTCCTTTGTCCTGGGCACCATACGTGAACAACACATTTTCCATAATCAAGGAGAAAGTTATCTGGCCTGGCTTGCTGTCTCCAACAGCGGTGCCTCCAACAATGCCAGATATCAGCAACGCCAGGCCAAATAGCTTTCTCCTCGTTAATGGCAACATTTTCATTGTGATGGAAATCGATTCCAGTACTTTGAATGGAACCTGGATGTCGATGGCTCTTAATACGAGTTCTTTGCAATGAGAAAGCTATCATCTCAGTTGAGCATGTTTGAATATTTCAGTGGAAGAAATGATTTGATGCTGGGTTATCATAGCTCGGTACGATTTCCCTGTAAACGTTGCAGATTTGCATTTGTGGAAGAGGAAAACATCTCCGAAATAGCAGGCTATGAAGGAAACTTCCAAAGCTTTGTTCAAGTCTATTCCTGTCATGACACGTGTGAGAAGCTGCGTTGGTGCTTGCCATGCATTTGGCTAGTGTTGTGGGAACCAGCGATTCCTAGGACCGGAGGCTGAGCATGCAGCTGTGCAGGAGGCAGAGAGGTAGCGCTTCCTTTCCTATTGACGTCAGTAGATTAGGAGTGGTGCAATATGTTTTGGCACTTTTGTTTTTGTGTACATTTTGTTGGAGGAAAGCAGTTTGAGGTGACGGGAGGGGAGCGGAATGATGGATTCGTGGAATAATCAGAAACAAGGTATTACACCCAGCTCCAGCCTTGCATATAGTGTCCTCCATCATTGAATAAAATATAAAGCTTGGTGTTGGCTTAATGGTTAGTATGGTGGGCTTGGGATCCGGGGATTCTTGGATCCTGAGTTCAAATCCCCCTCAGCTGTTGAATTAATACCAGGTGGGGTTGACTCTGCCTGTCATCCTTTCGAGGTCTGCAAAATGAGTGCTAGCATGCTGGTATCCTGTGGCGGAGTGGCGACCCATCCAGGATTGTGCCCAATAGCCAAGGAGACTGCTTAAGCAGCACCAACGCTCTGCACAGAGTATGGTCCCAATTGATGGATGGATTTTATTCAATAAAATAAAAAGCCTGGTATTGGCTTCATGGTTAAAGTGGCTGGCTTAAGATCTTACAGGGTCTTGAGTTTTAGCTCATGTTGCACTGTTGAAATAACACCAGGTAGGCTTTGGGTGTAGTTAACGTGAGACGAAGGAGACTTCTTGAAGACCATCTTGCTATTCCATCGCACAGAAAGGACAGGAGAGGAGATTAAAAAAACACAATTTTGCTTAAGTAATAGTGAGACAGCACCTTGCATGCCTACTATATTGTGTCTTACATCATCCATTTTTATATAGCTGACATACATCCAAGGAGCAACTTTGCTTTGATGCTTAAATGTTAAAGTTGAATCAGAGTGTCCAATTAATGATCATTTGGACCATGTGGGCTGGCTGTGAAGTTGCGTTTATTCCTACTCCGACCAGCCAGGAGGGGGTAGTTTAGCAGCACGATTTACGTGCTCCAGATACTCAGGACCGGATTGGTGCTTACCGAGCCACGGTCCTACGTCTTCACGAGAGATGACTCGGATTAGAGAACAGCCTGGTTGTACCAGAGAGCAAGATCGGTGAATTGGGAAACTCATTTGCAGGTGAAAATGTTAGTTGCTTTGCAGTCTGATGAAACAGTGCAGTCAGTGTCAGCTGAGCTCCAGCAGTCAGAACAAAATGGGTGTATTGCAAGCTCTTGCAAGACTTGATGAATCATGGCATAACGAAGACTGCAGTACAATGTTGCAAGAAAAGAAACAAGTTAAAACATTACCAGGGATTAAAAGACCATAACAAGCGGAGCAGTGGATACTTCGAAAATAGCTTTTATTGTAACATTTTAAACTCATTTTTGCGGGAAAAGGATTGCACTGCTGTTGGCTGCCTGGATTTGGTCAGCTTATGTGAAGAAGTAAGGTTAAGGTGGCTGGCTTAATATCTTAGGGTCCTGAATTTGAGCCTCTGTCGTCCTGTTGAAATAACATCAGATGGGTTGACTCGGTCATCCTTCCGAGGTCGGCAAAATGAGTACCAGCTTACTGGGGGTAATAATCCATTCGAGTATCCTGCGTCGGAATGGTGACCCGTCCAGGACTATACTTCTTCGACAAATGAAACTGCCTCGGAAGCCCTGTGTGCCTCACCACCTGAAAGGAATGGTTATTGCTGTTATTATGATGTGAAAAAGCCGGGGAGAGTCTCAGAAGTAAGGGTTTCAACATGTCTAACATGTAGGAAAAGTTTACACCCAGTACCCGTGTGTAACATTTGCCTCTCGGCCATGAGGCAGTCTCACGCTGCCTATTTACAAAGTGCTGTGTTATACTTACTCATAGGCGCTCCCACTCTCCAGGCAGGAGTAACATTCATGGCCCACCTGTGGTGGGCAATGTGCTGTGGCCCATTCTTGGAAATGCACTTTATGATTTTTGTCATTTTTAAAATAATTTTTTTTATTAATCACAACATATCATACTCCATAATCAGAATTTTGAGGAGGTTCTATTGTCTTCTGAAGGAGATAAAGGAAGTTGATTTGTAATACCTGATCATACCAAAGGTGGTGCTATTTCCGCTATTTATATTGTCATAAATGCATCTACTCCATTATAGAGAGAAATGTGCATCAGATTTAAAAAAAAACATGAAACACATCCTCATTCACATCATCACACTTCATGCATAATGTAATGTCCTCATGATCTTGAGGGTCTGGTAACGAAGCACTGGAAATGCTGCAAGAGTGGCCGCACTCCATCATCAGCAAAGATCTTCAGAATGGCAACATTTATTGAATGTATGAAGAAGGCGGATACCATGCAAAGGGAAGAAAACGAGGACAACCTAATCTCCATCCTCGTGAGTGGACCTTCAAGGAGCCTGAGTTTCCAACTCAGGGGATGTTGAGTGTGCTGAGAGCTCCTGCACTGTAGTCTAGTAGTATGCTGAGGTTTGACCCCATCGATAGTTGATGTACTTTAAATGTATGGTACCAACCTTAACAAAACTAAACAATTCTTTTTAAATCCTCAAATCAACAATTATTTATCAATACAGTGGGCACTGATTGTGGTGTTGCGAATTCGCGCCCGCCGGCGTGCGAACGGCCACGTGACTTGAATCGCGGCACGTCGCCCACCGGACGGACAATTCTGTCGTGACCCTCTCGGACTAATGCTGGGAGCTAGTCACGGGTGGGCCTTTCGGCCTCATCACGATCGTGCCAATCGGCCACCCGCGTGGGATAGGGTTGTTCGCCAAACTCGACCTACCTTAGTACCCACGCGGATGGTAGACCGGGCGATCACACCTCTCAGCAGGTCGACTCCGGACACGGGCCGCTTAAGCAATCCGTTCCGTGCTATCGGGATAACCGAGCGGTGTTATCGTCAGCCTCGATGGTTCTGATTAATTATCGGGCGTATTAAGCCCACGACGAACCCGTTACGTGAAGCAAGATGGAGATTCAATTAAAGAAAAGACGAAGTGAAACGGGAAAACAGTTCAACATGATGCACATTTATTCCAGAGCACACATATAGTCAAACAGTCATCAGAATGCACATATAAAGCAACTAAAACAAAAACAACAATGCAGATCTACAACCGACTACGCGTACAGACGGCAACACTTACGCAGTTTTACTTTACAGACGGCGCCAACAACACATTTACTCAAAAGCAAAAGAAAAGGCCACCCTTAAAGACAAGGGGGCAGACGGGGCCTGTGGGCCAATATTTGCGCGGGACCTGAAGGAGCGGTTAGGTCCGCAAGACCGGGTGGGTCCTACCCGCGTCTTCGTGATGAGCCGCAAATGTGGCAGCGCGGCGGTGCCCCGACTTCGTGCTCCTTCGCGGGTTTCGTTGGCACCGCTTGGAGTGGGGTGGGAACGGGGCCCCCTTTTCACACTATCTCAGCGCGGGGGAAAGGGGGATTGTTGATGCTCTGGGGAAAGAGTATAGCTGGCTTGCTTGGGTCCCGTGACGAGCGATTCCACCGCGACCTCGTCGCCGACCGCCGTCTTCCTTGCCTCGGACCCGAGCTCCTCGGAGTCTTCCCCCAATTCTCCTCAGCCGACTGCAGAAAACCACCTGGACGCCCTCGCCTCCCGACTCCACTCCACGCTCCAACCCGACTTGACTGCCTCGCAACAACAACTCTTGCGCAACAACTCTTCTTTCTCTCTGCCCCAAAACTCTCCGCTTTTCTGCCACTGGTGTTTTATAGGCCGGAGGGAGAACCAATATGCAAATTTCCGGATCAGGATGAGCTCGGGGGCGGAGCCACGCTCGCCCATTGGACGGAGGAAAAGGGGCGTGAATCTCCCCTGATCCTAGAATTTGCATATCTCGATTCCACACAGACGCGCCTGGAAGCGGGGCCAAGCCGCCCCGCGCTTGCTGATTGGACGGATCAGAAGTGGGCGTGTAGCATTCCTGATCCAAATTCTCCTCGGAAAGGCCGCATTTTGCACTCGCGGTTCGGCGCGTATCTTGTACGAGCCCAGGACAGCCCGACGCTCGGTGCTCACAGGTGGTGCGGGAATGGCGGTAGAAGGAGGGAGGTGAGGGTGGTGGAGGGTTTATGGTGGTGGTTTGATGGTCATGGTGCATTTGGGAATGGCATGATGCGATGATGTGGGAGCGAGTTGTGAAGGTAAAGGTCATGGCTGGTGGCGTTGTTGTTGTTGTGAAGCGGCGTTGTGGTTGGTGGTTGTTATGTGATGGCGGTTGGTTCAAAATAAAGATAGAACAGAAAAACGGCTATCTCAAAGCGTCGCAGCCCGAATGAATCACATTTATTCCCTCTAAACAACGGGTTTGGGGCTAACTACACATGCACTTACAGAGATATCTCACCTATGGGACCTGAATGGTGGTTTACGAATTGCTACAACCGTAACAGTGGTTTCAACTGGAATTATATGCAGTTTGAAAGGCCATTTTGGACACCCGATAATTTTGTTGGTTGTTGATTCCACAATTTGACTCAGTGTCAGTGTGTTCATGACAAGTCATGAAATGTTTCTCTGCCTAAATAACCAGACAGTCAAGTTTCCACTCAATGGCCTTCATAAAGTTGCCTTAACTCAGCATCTCCATCGACCACTTGGCCTACCAAACATATCTCCCACAACACACCATGCATGAATTGCAGGTTATTTTGCCTCTGTTCGCCTTCCGGTTTCACGGAAGTCCTTCATTGACCATTTTTCCATTGGGTAGACTGCATCCTCAATCGTGGCATATGAATTATCCTGCATGGCCTGCGATGTGGTGTTGGATGGCCACTTGATATGCTCTCCCAGATGTGAATTGGAATGACTTAAAACCCAGGCATCACAATTGCTTCATAATCAAGCATGAACCTCACAAATTACACTCGAGTCATGTACAGCAGCTGACGTGACTACAGATTGCCATCCTTTTTGATTGACATAATCAGGATGAAAAACAGGTGCCGTTTTGGGGATATGTGAGACGTCTTATAACACCTACACCCTGGTAAGACCCAACACTGCTCAAAAATACTTTACCATTGCAGTAAACTGCTCAAGCCTGGTGTTGGCTTAGTGGCTAGGGTGGCGGCTTGGGATCCTAGGGTCCTGACTTCAAGCCCTGTTGGCCACTGAATTAAAAATACACCAGGAGGTTGACTCAGCCTGTCATCCTTCCGAGGTCAGCAAAATGAGTACCAGTGTACTGGTACCATAGCTCATAAAATGAGTACCATAGCCGCGTCCCAACCAATGATGCAACCAGCAGCTATAGGCTGCAC
Source organism: Eptatretus burgeri (assembly GCF_056783735.1). Classification (NCBI taxonomy): domain Eukaryota; kingdom Metazoa; phylum Chordata; class Myxini; order Myxiniformes; family Myxinidae; genus Eptatretus; species Eptatretus burgeri. The sequence continues at coordinate 90,884,674 of NC_140968.1, forward strand.
TCGATAGGGAGGGAGTAAACTGCTCAGTAATTATTATTGTCAGGTCAGGTCAGACTAGATCTGTGACTTGCTACAGGTACCATGTAAACCTGGACTAATCTGTTCTATGGTAGGGTTGTCGGCGACTAAACCATCTTCCCCACCAAGTTTCTTGGACATCGGTATTGAAGCACTCTCTCAGGTTAGGAGACCGGATTGCGGCGAGATCATGGCAGGTGGTTACACCTTTTATTGAGCTGGTCACTCTGATGGTTGCCATGCCCAAGGAGTTGCTGTAGCTGTGTCCAATAAGCTGACTCCAATGATAATTGAGGTAACACCAGTCAATGAGCGTATTATAAGACAAAGGATTCATCACTCCTTGAGTGTCATTCCCCTGGTCTCTGTATATGCTCAGACTGAGGCAAGTGATCTCACTGTGAAGGAAGCATTCTACGCCACGCTCGAGTCTGTGGTTGATCAGTGCCCCAGACGAGATACACTTCTTGTCATGGAGGATTTCAATGCATCGACTGGAACTGATAGGGATGGTTATGAGGTGTGTGTTGGTCCCCATGGGTCAGGAACTATGAACCAGAATAACACTAAGTTCCTTGACTTTGCAAGAAGTCATGGACTTAGGGTGGCCGGTTCATGGTTTCATCACCCACCAGCTCATCGCTGGACTTGGCATTCCAACACTGGCAGTGTGGCAAAGGAGATTGACCATGTGCTTGTTGATGGTCACTGGAGGATGATCCGGAACTGCAGGATCGACCGAGTTCTCAGTTCCTCAACACTGACCACCGGCTTGTTGTAGCAACTCAAGTTGCAAATTAAATCAAGGAGAATGGTACCATCCCAGCCGAGGCTGGATGTTGGCAAGCTCAAGGATGAGAGGTTAGCTGAGGAGTTTGCGAACATGCTGAGTAGAGATTTGGGGGGTTTGGGTGCTTTGGGGAATCCTGAAGAATTGTAGAGAGCCTTGAAGACTACCATCCTTGATGTTGCCGGTGGATGTCTTAGAACTCACCAGAGGGTGAAGAAGAATTTTGTCTCTCAAGGGACACTGGACACCGTTGACCAGAGTCGCAGGGCCAGGCTGAATGGCAAAGCTGAGCTGTTCAGGGAGCTGAGGCGTAAAACTGTACGTGCACTAAGGGTGGACAAGGAGGCCTATGTGCGAGGAATCTGTGAGGGGTAGAGCATCACCTGTGGTGAAGTGATTCTCTTTCTGCTTACAGGGGAATTCACGCATTGCGTTCGTCCAAGGCCATCCCTCGGTGTACTGCAGTTAGAGCAGAGGGTGGTGGGCTCTTGACAGAGGAGTCCAAGGTCAAGGCCCACTGGGCCGGTTACTTTGAGTGGTTGTACCAGGTTGACCCACCAGCTGTCGAGTTGGATGTCAGGGGTGTTAGAATCCCTATTGCTGACCGTCCAATCAACTGTGGTCATCATAATTTGTGGAAACACAGGCTGCGGTGAACCAGTTGAAATGGGGTAAAGCTTTCGTGATCTGCAGCATCCATGCTGAACTTCTCATGGCTGGTGGAAATGATGCACTCATGTCGTTGCATGCATTTCTGTGCTTTGCCTGGAAAACAGGCATCATCCCAACTGACTGGAAGAGGGGCCTTGTTGTCCCTCTCTGGAAAGGGAAGGGTGATCGCCAAGACTGCAACAACTACCGAGGGGTGACGCTACTCTCAGTGCTCGGCAAGGTCTTTGCTCGGATAATTATTGATGGGGTTCGCCACCATCTGCTTGAGCATCAGTGTCCAGAGCAGTCAGGCTTTACACCAAAGAGGTCAACGATTGACCGTATCCTTGCCTTTCAGGTCCTCACCGAATGCAGATGAGAGTTTCGGCAGGGACTACACGCCACCTATGTTGATCTCTGTGAAGCGTTTGTTTCAGTGAATCGGGATTCCCTCTGGAGGATTCTTGGTCTTCATGGGGTGCCACCAAAACTGATCGATATGATGTCTGAACTATACTCTGGTACTGAGAGTGCTGTCAGATGTGGTGTTACCATCTCTGGCTTATTTCCAATTGTTACTGGAGATCTTCAGGGGTGTGTACTGGCCCCCACACTTGTCAGCACTTGTATGCACTGGATTCTGGGGAGGATGTCGGAGAGATCAAGCTGTGGTGCATCGATTGGGAATGTCAAGATCTCTGACCTTGATTTCGCAGATGATGCAGTCATCTTTGCGGAGACTCGAGATATCCTTTTGGGGTACTCGAGGTGCTGAATGAGGAGTCGGAGCCGCTGGGATTATTGGTTTCCTGGGTCAAAACTAAGATCCAGGCTTTCAATGACATCTTGGATGCTGCTGTCCTGGCTGTACCTGTTTGTGGTGAGGATGTTGAGGTCACGGAGAGATTCATTTACCTTGGCAGCGATATTCATGTCTCTCCTGGCTGTGAGCCAGAGGTCAACAGATGTCTGGGTTGGGCCTGGGGAGTCATGGATTCCCTAGATCATAAGGTGTTGTGCTGTCGGTACCTGTGTTGGAGGACATAAGTCCGAATCTTCAGGTTCTTGGTGCTTCCAATCTTGCTCTATGGATGTGAGACTTGGACTCTGACCAGGGATCCGAGATGGAAACTTAATTCCTTTGGTACCAGGTCTCTTCAGAGAATCCTTGGCTATCGCTTGTCAGACTTTGTGTCCAACGAGCGGTTGCTGAGAGAGATTTAAATGAGATTTGTTTCCTGTATAGTCCATGAGCGTCAGCTGTGGCTGTTTGGACATGTGGCTCGTTTTCCTGACGCTGATCCTACTCACCAGATTCTTTCAGCGAGGGAGCCTCATGAGTGGAGGAGGCCAATGAGCCAACCACGTGCCTCGTTGTTGCAGCAGGTTGATCAGTATCTCAAGGAGATGAGGATGGGCCAGGCATCTGCCAGGGGGATGGCCAGACGGAGGCCCCTGGAGTACCCCCGGAAAGTGGACGCAGTGACGTGCTGCTCTGGCGCATGTTCCCATTCCTGACCTGACCTGCTCAGTAAGTAGGAGGAATGCTGTTGTGTTCAGGTAAAAGCATTTTGCAAATCATATCATGAACCAGGTCTTCAGGCTTGCTGCAACCATATTTCTGGAAAAGCAACAGAGCAGTAGTTGAATTTAATTTATTTCTCTTCACAGGAGTGAGGCTCATGGAAGAGCAAGGTAGATTAGATAATTGGACAAACATCAAGGGAATGAGCGAACAGGATAAGAGGAAAGGGAGAAGGAGAGAAAGATTGAAACTCGTATGTAAGACGGTTGGGTTAGGAAAGGTTAAAGGAGGGGTAATAATGATCGTGGAACAGAATTGGGATAACAAGAGATGGTGGCGCACTGCTTCCTTGAAGTCTTAGAGAGGAGATTGAGACAGAACAGCCTGGAAGGTGGTTCCACAGACAGTAAAAGTGAGGAATAAGAGTTGAGGTGTGCAGTTGGCCTAGATTTTGGAAGTTTAACCAGGAGGAGGTTACTGGAAGAACATGTGTTGTGGGCCGGGGGTTGGTGGCGGGGAACAGCTGCCAGGTGGAGCAGTAGAGCCGTCTCCCACCGAACACCTGGAATTGCAGGTCATAACCTTCGGAAAACTCCAAGGGACACGGGTCCCTTAGTGGATCGTGGTCGCCAATATTTTGACGGCGTGGGGTATGGTTATTTGCCTAATTTAAATATACCTAAGTATCTACGTCGTCTAACTACTGGGGAAAACCACACCCTCGACGGACCTCGGGCGGAATGGACCGTTTACCGAGCCCGATCCGGGTGTAAACCGAGCGGGGATTACCAATATCCATCGGTCCAAATGAACAATTACAGCAACAAGGCCTCCCTAATTCCCAATACGCACCGTGCTAAACCAATGAAAGAAAGTGACAGACAATGTGCTGGTACATTGAACAATCGGGGTTTATTTATAATGGGACAGGGGAGCACAAAAAGAGCAGAGTTAAACCGACTATCAAGAAGGAATGCAAGTAATGTACAAGGCACTTAAACAATTGCTGCTTATAGACTGGGCCTACAGACACACACGCACACACCCTATGGATGCAAAATAAATGGTGTTTTCGGCCTTTATTTGGCCCCTCAGCTCGGGAGGGAAGGCGAGCTGAGGGCAAGAGTCTGCACTTGCACCTGTCTGCCTCGTGCGGTCTGGTCGAGCTTGTCCGGTGGCGGGACTCGAACCCACCGCCTCAACGCAGCACCAAGCACCAGGGACGAGGGATAGAGCGACGGACGCCAGCCAGCACGAAGGCAGACAAGGCGAGAGACGACGAGGCGACAGGCGATCAAGGCCGAAAAAGCTTCCAGAGGAATCAGACGACACCAGGCGAGGCAGACCCAGACAGCCAGACAGAACGCACCGATCACTGTCCTCCCCTGAGGTGGGAGGGATTTCTTCGCTGGCCACTTGCCTCCTGATTGGACGGTTGCGTCGCGCAATTCGCTGGTCGTCCCTCATTGGACAGGCCCAGGGTACGCGGGGCAACTCCCACCTTTCTGAGTGGAGTCCCGATCTGAGGCGATGAGCCTCCTGATTGGACGAATGGCGTGCCTTGCCCTCGTGGGCGGAGCCGGCTCTGAGGCGATGAGCCTCCTGATTGGACGAAGGGCGCGTCCTTGCCCTCGTGGGCAGAGTCGGCTCTGGAGCGAGGGGTCCCACCCACTTCCGCAGCCAGAAACACGTGCGCTATGGCATCGGTGGAGCGAGGCGACGGTGCCGCTGTTGTTGTAAAAAAAAAAACCCTGACTAAGAAATAAACCCGCAGCACACACATGAAATTCCCATTAGACATAAGGGACGGGACCCTAACTATAAACACATACTTATCGAAATAACTGAACTGTGGAGACTGCTGACTGTCTGTGTGCAAGAGGCTTCCAAATTCATAACACATGCACATCCAAGAGTAAATAGGGATGGATGGGGGACTGAGAGAGCAGAGGGAGCAATATTTGAGAAGGAGCTGTAAAAAACAGACCACCAACCTACCCGTGACCTGAAAGAAACAGAGCTTGTGCTGTGTCTTCATTATTTTGAGTCCAATATTTTTGAGAGCTTTAGATTCCACAAAATCCAAGAGAGACAAATGTGATGCTGGGGAGTCAGCCCATAGTTAGGAGCAGAACTCCATTGAGCTATGGTAAAGACTTTGTATACTTTGAGGCTTTGTAGACTTTATAGACAAGCTTGGCTTTGTGGTCAGCCCAGGAAAGTTCATGGTTGATGATGAGGCCGAGAAGTTCAAGAGATCCTCAGAACCTGATAAGTGCCTAGGATTCACAAGAAGCAGGAACACCTTCAAATACCACCTCCTGGCTCCTGAGCAGCATTTCCAGTTTCTCAGCCGCACCCTCCGGTGCCACGACATACACTCTTGGTTCCTCGTCTCACTTCAGCCATACTTTCCTCGCTTGGGTACAATTCTGCAGTGTCGGTGCAGAATTGTACCTTCCTGCATGGGTACAACTCTGTTTAAAACCCCGTCATCTCTGGGTAAAATCCAGTTCACATCCTCCACACGTGCTATTCTGGTCCAAGAGTACACATCCTCCACGAACATACCGTAGTTACCATTCAGGATTCTTTGAAGCACTAACATAATTATTCACTCTCAATGCTCCCATGGGGTTTGTGAGGAAAATAAAAAAAAGATGGACAAGGACAGGATTAATAATATAAACAGTACATAACCCATTTCAAAATTTACTAGACTCTTAAAAAAGAAAGCATCTAAAAACGCAAAGCCTGTCCGCATCTGCTTTGTACTCTAACCAAACTTAATGAAAAAGAAACAGGTAAAACGAGAAGGGCACTCGGTAGAGCACATACCCCCACCACGCAATGCCTGAACCATGAGAACATATTGGGCCCAATACATTTTTTGAAATATCATGCTATACAGTACACTATATATCGTTTTTGAGCCATATCTCTCAATGGTGAAGAATCACTTTAAAAATTAAATAATTCTCGTATCTAGATCCAGATCCAGGTCTCCACCAAAATATAACCAATTTGTCGTGGTGACACACCCAACCCGTCCACCAAGATTCATCCGAATCCGTCCACAACTTTTTGAGATATCGTGCTATATATCGTCTTTGGTCCTATCTCTCAACGGTGAAGAATCACTTTAAAAATTCTCGTATCCAGATCCGGAACCGGATCTAAACCAAAATCCTAATCAGTTCATCCTCGTCACACACCCAACCTGTCCACAAAATTTCATCCAGATCCGTACACAACTTTTTGAGATATCCTGTACACAGACAAAGACAGAAAGGGGGGTGAAAACATAACCCCCTTCACCTTCGGTGGTGGAGGTTAAAAGGAACGAAAAATAAATCCTACTCTTAATTTCGAATTGGTCACTGGCTTTGACTCCAATATAATTTTTTATTACGGTACTCCAGGCATCAAAAAGCTACACATATCAAACGAACAGTTTCAAATGGAGTACCTCACCATCATTGGAGCATTTAAATTACATCAGATTTGGCAATAAATGCGAATTGTTGCTACCAGCTTGCCGGTTCGATGACGGAAGACGCTATTTGCATTGTTCCCAGTAATTCAAAGGGAAAAAGGGGTTTCACTGACAATGTAGTGTTGGAGTCATCAGAAGGAACCCGATAAGTAATGAGTAAAGATGGAGTCATCAGGTATCATATAAACCAAAGGCTGTCGTCATTTGTGGTTATAAATATATTAACAACCAGAGGTTGTCCTGGTCTTTTTGGAACACCCAGTGTAAAGATAGAAAGACAAATAAAGGGGTTAGAGAACAAACCAAAACTCAAGATATGTAAGAAAGAATCAAACTAAGGAAATGGAAATGGGCGGGACACATTAGCAGAAGGTCAGATAACAGGTGGACAACAATATGAACAACTTGGAGACCTATGGAGGGATGAAACAGACAAATATTGGGGAAGAGTCAATTGGAGCAACAAAGCAAAATACAGAGCAACATGGCATCAACATGCTGAGGCTTTCGTCCAGCAGTGGACTGAAAATAGCTGATGATGATGATGATACTGCCAAAGCTTTTGTAGTTGTGTGAAAGGTAATACTAAACGACCCCCATCCCCATTCCTTAGTGGAGGTATGGAAGTGTTTTAGGCCCACACCAAAAAATAGAAAAAAAACAAAATTTGATTTTTTTTTTCAAAATGCCAACTGGATTAGAACAGCAATGGGCAACTCGTAGTACCCGAGTACCCCAGCTCGTGGTAAATAAATTAAGAAACATGGAAGATATTTTTTTAAAACCCGGCGTGACTGCCTTTTAAACCCATTATGAGTTTATAACTTATCAAGAAGATATGGAATACCATCCCATGTGCCGTTTCCACCATTCCAGACTGCCTTTAAGGCTATTTATAGTTGCTATGACTTTGCCCTTTGACATGTGGCATTAATTATTCTCCGTATTCTCATCATAAATTATTTAGCATGGTGGATGGTGGAGATAGCACTTGCGATGGCCAAAAAAAGGACTCGCGATAGTGCAGATCACACTCACAATGGCGCAGATACTAGCAATGGTGGAGATACCACTCGCAGTGGTGGAGATAGCACTGATCACTGGTGATAGTGGAGAATAGGACTCATGGTGGAGGAGGTAGGACTCTTGGTGGTGAAGGTAGGACTTTTGGTGGTGGAGGTAGGACTCTTGGTGGTGGAGGTAAGACTCATGCAGGATGATGATAGCATGGCAGATTATGGAAATGGCAAATCATGATGGCAGAGGTAGCTCTCACCATTGCGGAGACAAGTGGAATGGTGGAAACAGCACACGGGATGGTATTCCATATCTTCTTGATAAGTTATAAACTCATAATTTTTTGTTTTCATGACATTGTTACCCAGTTTTTATTGCATCATTCTCTGATTTTTAGCCACACCATTATGTTTCAGCAAATGCTAAAAAGAGGGTTGTGATTGCCACAACCTGTAGTACATGTGGTTGAACAACTTTGTTTTGCAAGCAGGATGTTCCGTATTCCTTAATGTCCAGCTGTTTATGAAGTAAATGGGAGATCAGATCCGCATGGGCATCCTTCTCAGCTGTGCCTACATGGTCCAATTATTATCGGTTAGATATTATGTAAGTATACCTATTGGCCTGTCTTGGATGATCATTTTTCATATTGATTGGCAGTATAAACATCTTTTATAATACCGTTGGCTCCACCATGTGGGGACATTTCAATATAACTGGAAAGACGACATCTGCGTTGCTTGATTCGATGGAGAGGACATTGTTGTTGTTTGATTTGCCCAAATATTTGCAAAGCTTTAATTTACAAAGAAGAGAATGAAATAAAATTGTATTTGTTCTACTTTCAACTCGACTATCAACGGTCTATGTTTGTTCAACAGACATCCTCTTAAGATGTTTCATGTTCACACAGAGAGGAGCAACACAACTGTCTGGAACTGTGATTGACAGCTGAACAAATATGACTGTTTCAGAAGTTCCAATTCAACATTTATGAGTAAAGGACATTGTGCTTGTGGAACACCCTGCTTACACTGTTTATCGTGAAATTGAGGTGTGTGTGTGTGTGTGTGTGTGTGTGTGTGTGTGTGTGTGTGTGTGTGTGTGTGTGTGTGTGTGTGTGTGTGTGTGTGTGTGTCACATAGTTGCCAACATTGAACATTGAGCGAAGAAAAAGAGGAAGGATGGAAATGATCCATGGTGCGAGGGTCCAGGAATGCAGTGTCCTCCCCCCACCCCCCTTCCATGGTAAGGAAATTTTGTAACTTCAACCCTAAATTTGTACATTCTCAGATGCTCTTTTATGTAAAATTAAAGTAGAATAATCATGTTTTATTGATGAATTTGTTGTTTTGTTTTGTCATGTAACTTCTGAATATGTTTTGGCCTTTACGTTTAATAACATACTATATGTTTTAATGAGTAAAATTTAAATTCAAATTTAAAAATAAACTTAGACTTAGCCATGCCCTACTCTCCAATACAGACTCTAGGAGGTACAGTCGATCGACTGAAATTACCTCATGTCACAAGCTGCTTGGGACCGAGCACTACAATTTTAGTAGGTCCTGTCTTCGCCTTGGCCAACATCGCGTGTGTGTGTGTGTGTGTGTGTGTGTGTGTGTGTGTGTGTGTGTGTGTGTGTGTGTGTGTGTGTGTGTGTGTGTACATGCGATTAGTCACTAGTGCATATGGCCAACATAGCACAGGTACGGTTCTTTTTGGTGCAATGTTTTGCTCTGAGTTACATAATGTCAGTCAACCAATAAGAAACATCCTACATTTCACGGGTCAATAATGCTTGTAAATGGGACAGGCAGCATTTGTCATTTACTGCCACATACTTTGAATCGTTGTTGGCACCAATCAAATGCAATGAGATTGTGGATATAATGGCAGACACCTTATCATGCAACATGAAAGTCTATCAAAAACTTAGATGAGATTTTATTTTTTGTGAAATTGGCAATAAAATCGGTCGGCTGTTCAAGTGTACAAAAAGCGGTCGAGTCGGCAACTATAGTATGGGGTGTTGTAGAATATTGGATGTTTTTATATAATATAGTTCAACGTGTTGTAGAAAGTGGAATACTTTATAACGTCCTTCAAATGCTAATATAAAGCTTTAGGAACAGCATTACTATCGACCTCCGTAAAACACATTGTGTATATATTTGTGTATTTGTCTGTTCCCCTTCAGAAGGACGATTTGAGTAGGGTTTTAAAGTCTAATTTTTTAACACGACTGTGTGTTGACTACGGTCTATTTTGAGGATTAAACAAAAACTCCAAAAACATTTTCCATAAAAGGGTAATTATGTCTCTTCTATTGGAATTATAGACGGTGACTTCTAAACTGAGCCTCAAGAGCGGTGTACAAAAGCCTTTTTAAAATAACAATAAATACAAGGAACAGGTTGGTGAAATTCACTGAATGTGATGTGCAATGCATGCAGAGTAAAACGAGTGTTCATTTACATCCGTAGGCTGTCTAACACAAAAAAGAAGATTATAAGCACACATGACACTAGGCCGAGGCTTCAGACTTTGGCATGCTCACGAGGCTGCACCACCCGTCATTTTTGATGAGCTTTTACACCAGTTTGATGAATAACTAGCCGTGCCTACCCATTGCTTCACTGAAAGGTTTAACCAATAGACAGAAAGTTGTATTTCACAAACACATTGCATGTCTATCTCTGAATCTCAATGCGGATGTAAAATGAAGTGAAGCATACGAAAAATACTCTTTTATAATATTGTTGCGAATTCGCGCCCGCCGGCGTGCGGACGGCCACGTGACTCGAATCGCGGCACGTCGCCCACCGGACGAACAATTCAGTCGTGACCCTCTCGGACCAACGCCGGGAGCTTGTCACGGGTGGGGGTTTAACCTCACCACGATCGTGCCAATTGCCCACCCGTGCAGGATAGGGTCGCTCGCCAAATTTGATCGACCTAAGTACCTGCGCGAATGGTCGACCGGGCGATCGCACCTCGCCGCAGGTCGACTCCGGACACAGGCCGCTTGGGCGGCCCGTTCCGTGCTATCGGGATAACCGAGCGGTGTTATCTCTGACCTGGACGGTTCAGATTAATTACCGGGCGGATTAAGCCCACTACGAACCCTTTACGTGAAGCAGGATGGAGGGTCAATAAAGAAAAGACGAAGCGAAACGGGAAAACAGTTCACACAATACACATTTATTACGCGACACACGGAAAGCACACATATACAGCCAAACAGTCAAAATGCACATATAGCAGTTAAAACAAAAGAAACAATGACGCAGAGTTACTACCGAATATGCGCACACATGGCAACACTTATACAGTTCTACTTTACAGACGGCGCCAACACACATTTACTCAAAAGCAAAGGAAAGAAACCACCCTCATAGACAAGGGGGCAGACAGGCCTGGAGGCCAATATGTGCGCGTGACCTGGAGGAGCGGCCAGGTTCGCGAGACCGGGGGGGGTCCTACCCGCATCCTCGTGACGCGTTGGCGGACGAGCCGCAGATGTGGCCGCGTGGCTGTGCCCCGACTCCGTGCTCCTTGGCGGGTTTCGTTGTCACGACGTTTGGAGTGGGGTGGGAACGGGGCCCCCTTGTTGCACTATCTCAACGCGGGGAAAAGGGGGAATTGTTGATGCCCTGGGGGAGGGAGAATGGCTGGCTGGCTTGGGTCACGCGATGAGCGATTTCACACCGCGACCTCGTCGCTGACCGCCGTCCTTCTCGCCTCGGACCCGAGCTCCTTTCCCTCTTCCCGCAACTCTCCTCAGCTGACTGCAGAACCCAACTCGATGCCACACCGATGACTTCGCCACCCGACTCCACTCTCTGCCACACTGATGACTCGACTCACTCTGCCCTGCCGACACACACTGCGACTGCCACACTCTGCCACTGCCACACTCTGCTACTGCCACACTCTGCCACGATTCGCCTTGCGCTCGCCGTTTTATAGGCCGGCAGGAGAAAACAATATGCAAATATCCGGATCAGGATGACCTCGGGGCGGAGCCACGCTCGCCCATTGGACGGAGGAAAAGTGGGCGTGAACCTCCCCTGATCCTAGAATTTGCATATATCGATTTCACACAAATGCGCCTGGAGGCGGGGCCAAGCCGCTCCTCGCTTGCTAATTGGACGGATCAGAAGTGGGCGTGTAGCGTTCTTGATCCGAATTCTCCCTCGGAAAGGCTGCTATTTGCACTCGCGGCTCGGTGCGTATCGCTGAAGGAGCCCAAGACAGCCCGGCGCTCAGTGTTCACAGGTGGTGCGGGAATGGCCGTAGAAGAAGAGAGGTGAGAGTGGTGGAGGGTTTATCGGTCGTGGTTTGATGGTTATGGTGCCGTTTGGGAATGACGGTGATGCGATGTTTGCGGGATTGAGTTGTGAAGGTAAAGGTCGTGGCTGTTGGCGTTGTTGTTGTTGTTGTCTGAGGGTTGGCGCATGGTTGTAGTTGGTGATGATGGCTGGCGTGGTGGTTAAGGTGGTTGTTGTGTGATGGCGGTTGAGACATGGTTGGTTCAAAATAACGATGCAACAGAAAAACGGCTATCACAAAGCGTCGCAGCCCGAATGAATCACATAAATTCCCACTAGACAACGGATTTGGGGCTAACTACACATGTACTTAGAGATATCTCACCTACGGGCCCTTCATGGTGTAATGCGAATTTCCACAGCCATAACAATATGTACTTGTTGTTTGTTGTTGCTTCTGTTGTCATGATTGTGGTTGTTGTGAGGTATTTGCTCCTACTGTGTACTATCATATGTATTTCTCATACTTCAAAAAGTATGTGCGTTCCAAAAAGACCTGACCAACTTTGGTTGTTAATGTATTTACAACCACAAATGACACGATGATACTCTTTTGTCTTTGTGATACAGAAACTCAGACAGTTTTGTGCACACCATTAATGCACTTCAATGTGAGCTCTGTTTGTCGCATGCAGAGCCTCAACGCAGTATACGAGTTCTTGCCATGTTCAGCTCAGCATGTTTGTGTCCACTGTGTATATGTAGCTGTGATCCGAGAATGCAGATCCTGCAGGTTTTCCACCTTGGTGTTGCAGACAACATCTTTGACAAACCCTCCACAGAAAAAAAAAAAATCAAGGTTGGTTATGTCTGGTGAACGTGGGGGCTCGGCGGTTGGTCCGTCTCGGCCAATCCTGTGACCTTGAATTTTTTCATTCAGCACAACTCAAATGACTAAGGCCTAATGAGGGGAAGCGCCATCCTGTTGATAAATGATATTGGGTTAAAGGCCTTCAATCTGTGAGAAGGTGAATCCTTCCAACATGTTCATGTAAATTGTTATAGCCACCGTATCCTCCGCAAATAAAAACAGACCCACCAAGCGGTCATGGAGGACACACCACACATTGACCTTTGGATTGTCACTGTGTTCAATGACCACGTGGGGGTTTTCAGAGCCCCAGATCCTCACAGTGTGCCTGTCGACCTTCCCCGATGCATGAAAGGAAGCTTCGTCTGTGAACATGACCTTTTTCAGGTCATCTTCATCATCCTCTCTGCGAATGAGCATTTCCAAGGCAAACAGCTTGTATTTTTGGTCTGTCATTTGCTTTGAATTCCTGCAGAATCTGCACCTTATAGGCATAAAGCTTCAGGCTTTATTCAAAATCCTGCATACAGTTGTGGTTGGTAGTTCCAGTTCGCTGGACGTGTGTCGGATTGATTTTCTGGGACTTCGTTAAAATGATTCACACACTTGTCCAACATCTGCTGCACTTGTGCTTGGTCGACCAGTACTTTTCTGTTTCTGACAACTTTCAGTCTCCTTAAACCTCTTGTACCACTCTCAGATACTGGTCTGCGATTGCGGATTCCTTCCATATTTCGTACTGAAATGAACTTGCGTGTCGGATCTCGTCTCGATGAACCAGTCGACGCACTGAGCTTTCTCCCGTGGAGTCGCCATTTTATTTTACATTAAACCACCAGACCTGAAAATAAAGAAAACTTTCTGAGTTTCTGTATCATATAAAATAAAGGGTATCATTGTATCGTTTGTGCTACTAAATATATTAACAGCCAAAGTTGTTCAGGTCTTTTTGGAACACCCTGTATGTATGTTTTACTATATATATATATATATATATATATATATATATATATATATATATATATATATATATATATATATATATATATATATATATATATATATAATTTTGTGTGCTCCTTCCTTATCCATCACACTTTATTCGAAAGAGTTCCTGATGTCAGACTGTTAGAACTGCTAGATTAAAGCTCCAGGTCCTGTTTCTTCCTCTCCCCTCCTGGAAAAACGGGCTTTTAAAACAGGAATTTTTCTGATTGATGTGCAATATGTCGATGGTCGAAAGAGGTTCTCAGCTTTTCAAAAACATGACTTCCTCCTGAACTTTTAAACTCTCCAAGAGATCAAGGCTTGGCAAGTTTCATTGGAGTATTTTTTTTCTGATAATGCCGTTATCAGTCGTCAATGTATAGGAGCTGTTAAATAAGAACCTCTTTAGTTATTCTAATATACAATGCACACCAAATACCTTGGCTGTGCAACCCCGCAATTCAATTGAGATAATCCTTGCAGACCATGATTCAATGCAACTGAATGTCTGGGTGACATCACCTCATATCTTAAACATTTCATCCTGATTGCAGGTAAGGAGCAACAAGTAGTAATGATGAAACAGTTCATTTCTGCATTACATCAGCCTGCTGGAAGCTCGTAATGAAGTACGAACATGAAGAATCTCACGCAACAGTCCTTTACCTTTTTGGACCAATTAGCACAAGCTGGCTTCTGTAAATGCAAAAGACATCGGTGCAGGTCTGACAGCAGCGACTGTCGTCAGCATGACTGCACGCACATTCCACTTCCATGATGTAAATCTGCTCGAGCACAAATTACATGCCTTAATAATTACATTCTCAACCTTTCTATCTCGTTACTTTTCTTTTACAATTAAATCATACAAGGTTAAATTACAAATTTAAATTATTAATTAAATTCGGCTGTAAAGGGCAATCTCACCGACGTGATCAAGCAAAGTTTATGCAGCAATTGCCATTCTTCAGTGTGACGTATAATTTTCAGCATCGTTGCTTCATTCTTGAAGGTGATTCCAAAGCGTGGTCTCAATGTCTGATTTTGCATTGATTTATTGAGCATGAAAGGATGGAGACTTTAATTCGGGTAGGAACATTTTTTTCAAAATGCAACTTTTGTGTTGCCTGGTAGTCTCTCACATGGGTATTAAAGACTTCGAGACAAAAGTCCTTTTTGAGGTTTTTTTAAAAAAATCTGGAACTCCTGCCTTACACCTAGTTCGACTTCACGCTGTTGAAACCAAGCCATTTAGGATCATTAGTATCTCCCACGATGAAGCTGAGTCTTTGGGTCTCACTCTTTCATGACAGGCAGGTCGGTGGTCTTTCTGTCCACTGTCTCCTCTCCAGCCTCACCCCCCCCCCCTGCTCTGTCTGTGATCTGTCCTCCCTATATTTCCTCATGGTGCTCAAGGTCTGCCAGCAACCCCCTTCTGGTAAAACTACCAAAATCAAGAATCACTGCTCACCTTCACTCTTTCATTCCTCTTTTTTTTTTTCCTGCCTCTGGAACAAACTCCCACACTCTGTTAAATCTCACTCTTCTCTCCAGGTCCTCAAAACAGCTGTTCAGAACTACCTCATATCTTCCCCCATCCAAAACCACGATCTTTTCTAACCCTGTTAATTCACCCCAAACCAACCTCCTTCAAATTCCCTGTTTTCCTTCCTGAAAGTCCCTGTAATGTCCATCTTGTTTACCCCATGTACCCCACCCCATCCCTCTCCCTTCCACAGATCTCCTAATGCCTCTGTTCCCCACTGTTGTGTCCTTCCCTCTCCCGCCCCTCTTGTCTCCTGCTCCCCTTGTTGTACGTTCTGTGTGTTAGCTCTTCTACAAGCCTCATTATTGTACACACAAAAAAAAAAAAAACAAGGCTGCAAGGTAGCATAATTGGCTGACGGTGCAGCTATGCCACTCATTCCTCCTGCTAGTTATCGCAGGAATTTGGAATTTGATCATGGTGCTGGCGAGAGGTCACCTACTCTTAGTGAAGGACACCATTGGATCTTTTACGTCCACCAACGAATGCTGGCAGACGAGTCACCTGTTTAACATCCATCCGAGGATGGATTGATCAATCATCCTGAACACAAAACACTGGGATGACAATTTATATCTGGGTCAGGATTTGAACCCACGATAGACAGCTTGGAAGTGAGTGTGTGTACCTACCTCCAGGCCATCTTATCAGCCCCTTTATCTGGGATTATTTTACTGTCGAGTCGTAAAATGAACAGTACCTTGGAGTTTTATTCAAACTTTGCAAATCAAAATCAAGGCAAAACCGTGCCAAAAACTCTCGTGGCCCGAAAACAGAAAAGAGAACACATTCTTCGGGTCAAGACCACTTTTCACGACACACAGTCCCATTTCCAGAAATAAAACTTATTTCTTTATAAACCATCTTTGGTCAATTTGTTCTCGTTTCCAATACACTTTTAATCACGTGACTAATCTTCTTCCCGACTAAACTATTCCTTCATCTCAGATTTTACATCCGATATGAAACAACATTACCACTTTACACGAGAGAATAGTTTGTTTGAAATTGGCACAACGTTTTACCATCTTGCATAACATAAAATTACAACCGTAACTTTATATTAATAATCATTATTGGGGTAACTTTGAATGACCTACAAACATGTTGCATTTCCTCCAAAACCAACAATCAAATTAAATCGTCTCAAGAATCCTCCCCGGGAAATTCCATGAGACATACTCTCCATAATACACACTCAACATCTTGATTTTATCTTCTTCGATACTATTAAAAGGCAATGTGTGTGTGTGTGTGTGTGTGTGTGTGTGTGTGTGTGTGTGTGTGTGTGTGTGTGTATGTCTCTCTCTCTCTCACTCTCTCTGTCTCTCTCTCTGTCTCTCTCTCTGTCTCTCTCTCTCTCTCTCTCTCTCTCTCTCTCTCTCTCTCTCTCTCTCTCTCTCTCTCTCTCTCTCGCACTCCTCACTCCCACAGAGAATAGCAACGTTTGGTGAGGTGTCACTCTCCTGAGCTCCTCCTTATTCATCGTCTCTGCTTCCCCTCCCCCCTCTCACCTTACACCTGCCTCCTCTCTCTCCCTCCCTCCCTCTTCCCCCTCCCCCCCCCTTTGCCAGTTTATAATAAATGCGTTTTCACCGAGAAGGAAAAAAACGAATATGTTCCATTAGCACCACTACGATTCACCACGCGGTCAACTTAAAAAATCCCAGACCATCCGTGCATTAAAATCCATACATATAAACAAATAGTAGCTTCATAGTAATACAACATGACACCATGTGAACCTTATTTTATATCATGTTTTTTTTTTAAAGGATATTACATGTATGTTTACCCCAGGGGAGTGGGCTCTGTTTGTACAACACTTGCTGAAGAACCATCTCCATCATGCTGTTGAGTAGAAAATCTTTTCTGATCAGGCCAGGGGGCAAGTTTAGTTGAGAAATATGTCCGGCAGTTTTTGTGTCCCTTTCCAAATGCTTCTTCATGGTCTTTAATTTGATTGTGGACATGTCGGAAGAGAAACTCTACTCTCATTTATGCTGATGTTGATATCACCCCATTTTTTTTTGCCAGAGCTTTGATCTTTATCCATCCATGATTTCCTTGGACTTGCCACGTTTCATTCTTCTTCATAACAGCACGGCACAATGAACAATTTTCTTCTCCACCTGGATCCAAACTTAAGAACGATGATGCTGCCATGTCAACTCATGAATGATCACAAACAACTGCAACAGAGAACAACAACAAGGAACAGCTCGTAAGGATTATCAACACCTCATCGCAGAAAGCCTCTCTACAAACAGAATATGCCGATATAATTTACTGAGCTAACAGATATTATAAATAAAACAAAACGTGCTCTGTCTGCCCTTCTTGGTATCTAAGTTCGATAGTTGTTGTCAAGGCAGCCTTGTTGAATTTTTAACATCAGGTGTATTCTACATGCCGGCGCAATATCTAAACAATAGGAAGCGGGCGATCACTGTGATCAAAAGACCAAAAACAAGAGACAAAAGATAAAGGGTTCCCCAAAAATAACAAAGATAAACACGAACTCCATTTTCAACCGTTATGTTTCAACTCATTTTAGTAATAGACAGCTGTCATCTTGAAATTTTGCAACCATCTATATAATAATAAATGTGTGTGTGTGTGTGTGTGTGTGTGTGTGTGTGTGTGTGTGTGTGTGTGTGTGTGTGTGTGTGTGTGTGTGTGTGTGTGTGTGTGTGTGTGTGTGTGTCCTCTATAACTCCAAAACCATGAAATTTAGCAGCTGAAACTTTGCAAGAATACTAAGGGAACTCCAAGGAAGTGAAGGAATGAAAATTAGGTGTTTGGGTTAATTAAAATACCCCTTTTAAAGATAATTAACGGCCTTATTTAATTATAGCCTTTATCAGGCGATCCTTGGACACCTCGCTGTCTCTTGACGGGGTCTTAATTCACCATTTTTTTTGGCCTGTTCAACAATGCTTTGATTTGGAACAGGCAACAATGATTTCTTAACGATAAAGTTTTTTTTTTCACTTTCTCACTCATATCATCAAATGCCTGATAATCATACCTACAAATTGCTGGATACATTGCAATACTTATAAACCCTTGGAGACGTCAATGTTCATCTACCTGACACCTACCAGAATCCCCTCTGTCCTCCTCCCCTTTCTCTCCCCCCTCCCTCCCTCAATATTATCCAACCTCTCTCTCTCCCTTTCTCTCTCCCACACCTATCTCTCTCTCTCTCTCTCTCTCTCCCTCTCTCCCTCTCTCCCTCTCTCCCTCTCTCCCTCTCTCCCTCTCTCCCTCTCTCCCTCTCTCCCTCTCTCCCTCTCTCCCTCTCTCCTCCTCTCCCTCTCTCTCCCCTGCTCCCCTCTCTCCTCTCCCTCCCTCTCTCCTCCTCTCCTCTCTCTCCCCTCTCTCTCTCAACATTATCCAACCTCTCTCCCCCTCCACACTCTCCTCTCTCCTCTCCTCTCCCACTCTCAACATTATTCTCTCTCTCTCTCTCTCTCTCTCTCTCTCTCTCTCTCTCTCTCTCTCTCTCTCTCTCTCTCTCTCTCTCTCTCTCTCTCTCTCTCCCCCTAAGCCTTTCTCTCCCACCCCTCTCCCTCTCTCTCTCCCCCTCTCCCACCCTTTCCTCCACCTCCATCTCTACCCTTCTTTCTCCCACCCCTCCCCTCCCCCTGATTCCCCATCCTTCCCCTTTTGTTAAGGGGACTGTTAAGGAATGACGGTTTAGTTTTGAATTTTAAACTGCTTCCTTACTGGAATCAGATTTGGAGTCAGCCGACCGAAGGGGTGAAAAGGTCGCTGCATGTGCAAACATGTCGGCAGCCCTTTGCCAGGTATATAGCGTGGTTTTTTAAATGCTCCCACCTGATTTTATATCGAACCGGCAGTTAAAAATAAAATGTTGCTGTTTGGGCACATTTTATCACCTCTCCTTCCCCACCCCTCATGCTGCCTTCCCTTCCCCACCCCTCATGCCACCTTCCATTTCCCTTACGTTGCTTTCCATTCTCTTCCCCTCCCCCATGCTGCCTTCCCCTCCCCTCATGCCACCTTCCATTTCCCTTATCCTGCTTTCCATTCTCTTTCCCTCCCCCCATGCTGCCTTCCCCTCCCCTTGCACTGCCTGCCCTTCCCCTCCCATCGCATTCTCTTCCCCTCACGCTACCTTATCTTCCCTTGCCCTCACACTGCCTTCCCTCCACCTCCCTCACGTTTACCCCCTCCTCTCTCCACTCCCCCATGGACACTTCCTGGCAGTCTCAAAGTGCTGTTCTAACGCACCACATTTCGTTAAATCGTGTACTACCCTCCCCCCCACCCCTTCTTCAACGTCCCACGACCAAATGCAAGACGAAAACCCATCCCCTCATGCCTACCTCTTAACAGACCACCTCCCCACCCCACTTCCCCCCTCTCTCCTCCATCTGCCACACTCCCACCCCCACTCACGGAGTGTATTACGAAGTTTGGTGAGGGGCCGCTCTTCCCAGCCCCCTTCCTTACTTTTACCCCTTCCTTGCTCCCCTCTTCCTCACCCTTCAGCGCCCCTACCCCTACTCCCTCCTCGATCTCCCCTCCCTCCCCTCTTCCCATCCTTCTCTCTCCCTCCTCTCCCTCTCTTTCTCTCTCTCTCTCTCTCTCTCTCTCTCTCTCTCTCTCTCTCTCTCTCTCTCTCTCTCTCTCTCTCTCTCTCTCTCTCTCTCTCTCTCTCTCTCTCTCTCTCTCTCTCTTTTTTTTTCCCTTCCTCCCCTTTTCCTCCCTTCCATCCCTCCTCTCTCCCTCTTTCTCAACCCCCCCCCCCCTTAATATTCCAGTCAGCAAAGCGATGGGTTATATTTGCTAGTTTTGAAGAATACAAAGTAATTAGAAATACCAAATTACTCGCTGTTTAAAAAACCTGTTTTTAGTCGTTGCTTTGTGTGAAAATGATTGTCACGTCTTTTATTTTGTTAAGCAAAAAAAAAACAATGGTTCAGTGTCAAAAAACCCTTTTTCTGAAATCCACAACTGTGATGATGTCATCACACAAAAATGCTGAAACTGGATATCAAATGAAAGCTCGTTAAAAATTGAATCTAAATCTGTCATTCTTATTTCAAAATGGCTTATCATAACTTGGTGTTGGCTAAGTGGTTAGGGGGGTGGCTTGGGATCCTTGGGTCCTGAGTTCAAATCCCGTTGGCCACTGAATTAACACCAGGGGGTTGACTCAGCCTGTTATCCTTCTGAGGTTGGTGAAATGAGTACCAGTGTGTACTGGTAATTTGGGCACTGCATCAGCAGCATGTCCATGCTGCTAACCAATGATACAACCAGCATTCAAAAAGGCTTACACGAAGGGAAGGGGAATCAAGGGAATGATTAAAAATCTGGTATTGGTGTGGAGCAGGCATGATGGGCCGAATGGCCTCCTCCTGCACCTTAATTCCTTGTAAAGATGCAAAGTTATAAATTATTTTGTTCTGATTTTTAAACATTTGATGATGTCATTGATCAGGTGATATCTGAGCATTTCCAAAAAAGTCACCTGATGGATTTTGAAAGTTTGAACCCTCCCCTACCGAAATCCGTTGAGACACCAAACATTAGGCGACCTGTGCAGATCAAACCTCATCGCTGTTGTAATGAAAGTATTTGAAAGCTTTGCTTCGTTTAGTGTTGAACATCATAACTACTGTTCAAAAAAGTATTTGGCTGTATTATATATTATATTATGTTATATTATGTACAGAATTGGTGAAAACTTTGCAAGAAAAAGGTTTTTTGCCGTTTCCAGTTCCTGGTTCAGTTTCTCTAAAATTTTCCGGTTCCAGCAGTTCTGGCTTCGGATTCAGGTCCGGTTCCATCACTGCCAACCTGTATGCGATGTAAGACCAACAGGCCTTGTGCTTCAGCCTTGTGGTGAGAAATTCTTATCAAGTTGAGAGTTTTAGATTCCACCAAATTCAGAAGAAACATACGTGATGTTCGTGCACCAGCACATAGGGGAGAGCAGTTCATCATTGAGCTATGGACAAGGGCCTTGTAGGCTGTGAATAGTCCAAATTACCACTGAAGGTGGGCAGAGGTTGTTTTCACCCCTGTCTGTCTGTCTGTCTGTGAGCAGGATATCTCAAATAGTTATGGACGGATTCAGACGAAACTTGGTAGGCAGGGTGTATGTGTGATAAGGAAGAATTGATTCAATTTATGGGTAGATCCGAATCTGGATCCGGATACGAGAATTTTTTTATTTTTAAAGTGATTCTTCACTATTGAGAGATAGGGCCAAAAACGATGTATAGTATGATGTCTCAAAAATTTGTGGACGAGTTATGACAACATTTGGTAGATGAGTTGGGTAGGTGACAAAAACAAGACGATGCGATTTTGGTTCAGGTTTTTTTTTTTTTTTTTTTTTGTATACCTTGGTCGAGGCTCGTATGAGAGCTAACACACAACTCACAGCAAGGAGGCATGAGACAAGAGGGGCGGGAGTGGAAGGGACAAAACATTGGGGAACAGACACAGGTGAACTGTGGAAGGGAGAGGGATGGGGATGGGACGGGGAACATGGCGAGGGGAAGATGGACATTAAAGGGACTTTCAGGAAGGAAAGCAGGAGAATTGAAGGAAGTGGGCTTGGGTGGATTATCGGGGGTAGAAAAGATCGAGGATTTGGATGGGGGAAGATAAGAGGTGGTGGTGAACAGCTGTTTTGAAAGCCTGAAGGGAAGAATGGGAAAGAATAGAGTGAGGAAGTTTATTCCAAAGGCGGGAAAAAAGAGGAATGAAAGAGTGAAGATGAGCAGTGATTCGTGATTTTGGTAGTTTTACCAGAAGGGGGTTGTTGGCGGACCTTGAGCGCCCTGTGGAAATGTGGTTGGGACAAATCGCAGAGAGAGCAGGGGGCAAGGCTGGAGAGGAGTCGGTAGAAGACAGAAAGACCACCGACCAACCTGCGGTGATTGAGTGAGAGGCCCAAAGACTCAGCTTCATTGCGGGAGATGCCAATGATCTTAAAAGCCCTGGTTTCGACAGCGTGAAGTCGAGAAAGGTGGGAGGCAGGAGCACCAGCCCAGAGGGGAGAGCAGTACTCCATCAGGCTACGGACAAAAGCTTTGTAAGTGGTCAGGAGCTCAAGAGGGCCGAGGAAGGACTTTGCACGACGGAGGATTCCCAGTCGGCGACTGGCTTTTGAGGCAAGGTTGGAAATGTGACTTTCCCAGGAAAGGTCATGGCAGATAGTGAGACCCAGAAGCTTGAAAGAAAAGACTTCTTCCAGAGGATTGTTGAGAAAGTGGATGGGGGGTTTTGTAAACGGTCCTTTCGAAGAGACATAGTGAGAGTGTGAGATTTGTCTGGATTGAAAGACATGTTCCACGTGTTGGACCAGTTTGTGATTTTATCCAGATCTGCAGTGAGTGAAGAAGCTGCTGCTTGCCGGGCTGAGGGATGACAGATGGTACGGCAGAGGGTTGAGTCATCGGCAAAGAGAAATAGAGGATTTTCCAGAGAGTCCGAGAGATCATTGATGAAAACCAGAAAAAGAACAGGGCCCAGAACGCTACCTTGAGGAACTCCAGCCTGCACAGGAAGAGGGGATGAAAGAACTCCATTTAGGGCCACACGTTGACTGCGACAGGAGAGGAAGTCTGCGAGCCATGAGTGGAGATGGCCTTGAATACCATGGGCAGAGAGTTTGGTGAGTAGGGCAGGGTGCCAGACTGTGTCAAAAGCACGTGATATGTCCAGGGATACGGCTCGGATTTCCTGTCTGGCATTGAGGACCTCCATCCATTGATGGGAGAGCAGTAGCAGCATATCTAGGGTAGAGTGACCTGGTCTGAAACCAAATTGATGATTGGAAATCAAGCCATTGGAGAAGAGGAAGGATTTCATGTCTGAAGCGATGATGGATTCCATAACCTTGCTGATGATTGGGAGAAGGCTGATTGGTCTATAGTTACAGGGATCTGTTTTTGCACCTTTTTTATGCAGGGCAGTGATGTTAGCAGATTTCCAAGCAGATGGCAGATGACCTTGGGAAAATGAGAGGGTGAATAGAACAGAGAGAGGGTGAGCAAGAGCAGAAGAGCAGGCTTTGAGGACACGTGGGCTGATGCCGTCTGGACCGGTTGCAGAATCTGACTTGAGGTTTGAAAGCAAGCTCTCCACCTTGTCAGGAGAAAAGGATACAGAGTCCAGGGACAGTTGGGTGCGACTGGGTAAAGTGGGTAGAGATAGTGATGGGTTTGGGACACAAGATTTAGCTGCAAACACCGAGTTTAGACATTCAGCTTTATCACGTGTGGAATCAGCAGTGCGGCCATTTGAGGTAAGGGAGGGGATGGAGGGGGAACATACACCAGAAACAGATTTGATTAAACGCCACCAGGATTTTGAGGAGGGAGAGAGGTTTGAGAGTTCAGACTTGAGATGAGAAAGATGTTGTTTTCTGGCTCTCCTGAGGGTAGCTACACACTTGTTCCGAGCTTTGTGGAAAGAACTGAGATTGCCCTCAGTTGGGTTTGCTTTCCATGAGGCAAAGGCAAGTTGTTTCAGGACAACTGCCTCGCCACAAGCTTCAGTAAACCAAGGGCGGGAGGAAGGGTAAGACAACTGAACACGAGAGGGGATAAATCTGTGCATGAGGGAGAGCAAGTTTCTTTGAAAGAATTCCCAGGATGAGTTGATGTTTGAGAAAGTAGTGATAGGAGACCAGTCTGTAAGTTTGATGGCTGCTCGGAGACCCTGCCAGTCGGCTTGAGTGAAATGCCAGACTCGACGGCGGTGAGGTGGTTCTCTGATAACAGCCAGAGAGATGTCCACTTTAATAAGGACGTGGTCAGAAGAACCAATTGGAGCGAAGGAAGAGCAGCAGATATTGTCAGGGAAATTTGTCAAAATCAGATCCAGAAGAGATGGAGTACCATTGGTTGAGATCCGGGTCGGGAAGTTGACCGATTGAGTCAGTCCCAATGAGTCACAGAAAGCTTTTGCTGATGTCCCATGGCAGGTGAGAGAGGTACCCACACCTAGCCAACTGGCGTGATGACAATTGAAGTCGCCACATAAGAGGAAGAGAGAGTTTGGATGAGAAGATAGAAGATGGTACATGTTTTCGGAGAGTGAGGTGTAGATGGAGTCATCACTGTTCGGTGGACGGTACAGTACACATATAAACATGAGGTGGGAGTGGAGGGGAAGCCGAAGCCAGAGGTATTCCTGGGGGTGTGGGGGAGTGAGAGCAGTGCAGGGAGAGTGAGGAATAGAGTCTTTGATGAAGAGAGCAACACCTCCACCAGGACGAGGCTCAGGTCTGTCATACCGTAAGAGGGAGTAACCAGGGAGAGATACTTGGGAGTCAGACACGTCTTGGGAGAGGAAAGTTTCTGTTAGGCAGATAATGTCTGGTTTGTCAGTGGCAACCTGCATGGAAAGATCTGAAAGGTTTGAGCGAAGGCCCCGGATATTTGAGGTTTTGAGCGGCAAGAGGTC
This sequence comes from Eptatretus burgeri, assembly GCF_056783735.1. Lineage (NCBI taxonomy): Eukaryota > Metazoa > Chordata > Myxini > Myxiniformes > Myxinidae > Eptatretus > Eptatretus burgeri. Next base: position 90,909,308 of record NC_140968.1, read on the forward strand.
TCCTTCGGGGCTCCCTGCTGACATTCTCAAAGTTAAGTTCCGGTTGTTATTTGTCCCGTTTTAACTGTTTAATTTTCTCACCTACATGTTAATGTGTGTTCCTAGTTCGGTTTTGTTTCAAAAATCGTGCTATTTTGTGAGTATTTATGTCGACGTTCTCACCTGGTGTTTGAGGCCTAGTCCTAGGCTTGAGGCCTACCGGTTCCACTTGGTGTTCGATCGTTTTTTTTTTTTGTTTGTTTGTTTTTTCTCCCCATTACCTTCAATTTCTATCCTCCCCATTACCTTCAATTTTCATCCTCCCCACTTTCCAAACATCCCCCATTCTCCCAACTAATCTCTTTCTTATCTCAAAAAAAAAAAATAATAATAATAAAAAAAAACCCAACAACAACAACAACAACCTTCTCCCGATTCTGCTACTTCTTCTTCCTCTTAACTTCCTCCTCGTCTTCCTCGATTTTTTTTTTTTTTTTTTTTTTTTTTTTTTTTTTTTTTTTTTTTTTTACACTTCCATGACCTAATCTGTTGAACTCTCTCATACATTAATATTAACAACAAAAACGATCTTATAATGCTTCATCTTCCTCTCTCACACATGTGGTACTCTTTACTGTTTCACAATGCACTACTCTTCTGCTATTTTAACAGACTGCTCTCATTTCGACCTCTCCTTCATTCCTTGCCTAAAAAATCCAACTATTACAGCGCTTCTTCTCTCCATGCTCTGAATTCGCCTTCATTGCATCCATCAAGAATTGTGTTAAATCGCATCTCTGACCTAAAACTTTTAAAAACCACAGTTTGCCATGGATGCTCGCTTTCCATCAACCATTCTTTTTTCCAACTTCAGTGCCAACTCACCCCCTCACCCCTCACTCTCACTCTCAAAGCAACCATCCCACTCTTCTCCCTCCAAGCCTCCCTCTCACCTCTTTCAAAAATTCTCCCCTCACCTTTCTCCCACCTTTCATCCCCCTCACTCTTCCTTCTCTAAGTTCACCCCCCTCTCATCCACCAACCTGCCTCCCTCCACTGCCCTCTCACCTCCATCTCTTCACTCCACCTTCTCAAATCCTCAACTGCCATCTTCCTTGTCTCTTGTCCCCCCTCTCTCACAGCACCACAGAGCCTTTTCTCCTCCTCATTCGGCCCCCTCCCCTCGCTATTCTGCAATACCCCACACTCCTTCAGCAACCCTCCTTACCTCCCCCCCTCGTCCCTCGTCCGACCCTCCCCCGCCCCCTCCACCTCCTGCACCAAAAGCCTCCTCCCCTAGGTTCGGATCCAGATTCAGCCTATCAGTGGGATACAAAACGTAAACTATTCAGCCTGGTGGAGGTATGTGCTCCACCGCATTCCGTTCTAGTTTATCAAGGACTGACTTGGAATGACAGAGGATGCCCCATCTGCAGCTGGCTTTGGAAACCAGATTTGTTATGTGGTTGGCCCAAGAAAGGTCATAGCTGATGGTGAGGCATTGAAATTCAATTGAGTGAACCTCTTTCAGTGGCTTATGATGGAAATAGACAAGTGGGTTTGTTTGACGATCCATCCAGAGCGACAGTGTGCGACTGACATTTTCTAGGATTGAATAACATCTTCCATTTTTCAGGCCAGCATCTACTCAATTTCAGATCAGCAGAGATTGATGCAGCATCTTACTCTCTTTCACTGTGTTAAGAATACTGCTTGTCACACAGTGAAGTAATCTGCGAAAAGGAAGAGAGGATTTCCCAGATTACCAGCAAGGTCGTTAATGTTGGAGGCTTATGGGACTTTTTGCGGCCCGAACTAGTTGACTGACATGTGGCCTCACGTGTATAGTTGCAAAGCCCCACCCCACCTGGGCAAGCTCACCACGTTCCCGTGCAGGTTACAATGTATTGCTTTACCACAATTTTGAGCAAAGACACTTGTACACCGAATTATCGAGGTCCTAACTTTGAATTTTACTCGATATAATAATTCCAGGGCTGATAGGGTGGCCTTGATGTATGCACACTCACCTCTCAGCTGTTTAGTCTGGGGTTGAATCCCGACCCAACTATAACATGTCATCCCGGTGTTTCACAGGCAGGATGATTCATCGATGTGTGTGCGGTCCCATGAATGAGGGTGACATAAACTGAGCATCCAGGTCTGCCGGCATTAGTTGGTGGACTTTATAGATCCCACGGTGTGTTTCACAAAGAGTAGGTGAGCTACCACCAGCACCCTGAACAAATTAAAAGTTCCTGCCATAACTATTGCTGGGAAGGCAATGACAAACCACCCAGTTTAATCCTTGCCGTACAACTGCTTCGGCAGTACTGAACCTGCCTGCAAACAGAACATCGGAATAATAATAATGATTGTACATGAAATAAATTAAACTTGAATTCCAAACTCTCCAAGGCGCTCAATCTCTCGTATTAACATTTAATTCAAGGAAGTGGTTTGGAATGGGATGGGGAGTAAGAATATCAGAAAAAGCTGAAATAAGGTGGCTGGATGTGTTTGGGCATGTCACGGGTGCCTTTGCAAGTCAAGGTATTTGTATAAAACCAATTGGCCATTGGGTCTTTGTGTTGAAGCTTTTATCTTCCTTTTGAAGTGTTTGAATGGTAGGCATCCACCTGTTTTTTATGTCAACCTGTAAAAAGACTTGTAATATGTGCTTTAAAGCTTCACATCAAATGGATTTTGAGGATGCAAGTAAAGCAGCTGCGATTAAATTATGCACAAAAGCAAGTTTCCTCTAATATAAATTGGAGATCAGATCAAGAACCATGGTCTTCAGTATGTAGAGTGTTGGTATTGCCGAAGCAGTTTATATGGCTATGGTTGTAATCCTAGGTGGGTCGCCCTCCGACACTGAGGAAGGCAGGGCAGGAATTTGGAATTTGGCCAGAGTGCTGGCGATGAGCTGGCAGGATAGCCGAGAGGTATGTACACTCGCCTCTGAGCTATTTAGCCTCGGTTAGAATCTCGGCCCAGCTATAAACTGCCCTCCTTGTGTTTCACATGCAGCAGGATGTATCAATATGTGTGCCTCCCTCGGATCAACCTTAAACTGGGTGTTTTGTCTTCTGGTATTAGTTGATGGATGTTAAAGGTCCAACGGTATCTTTCACGAAGATTATGTGAGCTATCGCTGGCACAATGAACAAATTACAAATTTCTGCACTCTCTATTGAGCATGCCTGGTGTTGGCTTAATGGTTAGGGTGGTGGGCTTGGGATCCTCGTGTCCTCAGTTCAAATCCCACTTTACTGTTGAATTAATACCAGGTGGGGTTGACTGCCTGTCATCCTTCCAATGTCGGCAAAATGAGTGCCAGCTTGATGGTATCCTGTGTCGGAGTGGTGACCCGTTCAGGATTGTGTCCAATAGCCAAGGAGACTGCTTTGGCAGCACCAACGCTCCGCACAGAGTATGGTCTGGATGGATGGATGGCGAGTACATCAGAGTGGAGACCCGTCCAGAATAAGTTACCCTTGCCAAGAGACCGCTTTTGCAGAACCGATGCTCTGGAATAGGTTTGGTACATTCGTAAATGATGATGATGATAGTCTTACGTATATTGGTTTCACGACTTACTCTTCATTCCTATGTTTTTGGATTCGTTTTGTTTTTACTTCTGTTTGACCCAAAATGTACCTTCAATCGAGAATGAGTAACTAGGTTTGTTGGTGAAGGCTGGCGTCGACCTGCATTGGCGGACGAGTAGAACAGTGGATGGGGATGTTGATGGATGAAATAAAGAGGACGCTGATCGAGGTATGCTAACAGCCATGAGAAGCAAGGACAAGCTGGCATTTTTGGTGTTTACTCTCTGTCGGAGAAAAAGAGGACAGTTTTTTTTTTTTCATCTCCAAGATTGAGGCTCGTGGAAGAGCTAGAGCAGAATGGAAAGGGGTAAACATCAACAGCAGAGTATAAGTGAAAGTGAGACCAAAGGGAGGGGAGAAGGGCATATGGGGGTGAGCAAGCTGCACACAAGCTGAAATGAAACACAGCAAGAAGAGGAAGCAGGGTATGAAACAGACAAGGAACAAACCAACCGACAACTAACAAACGAAAAGGGGCGAGGGAGAGGGGGGAAAATCACAACAACCTGTAAGAAGGGAGTGCTTGGGAATGGGGCCATTTGGGGTAGAAGAGACCATGGGTATGGATGGCAGATGACCTGATGTAGTGGTGAACACCTACCTCAGGTCATCCTCATTCCTAAGAGGTTAACGTCCGAAACATCAGCTTCTCGACAACTTCCATTGAGTTGTGAGCCTGAGTTGATGGATGCAAAAAGCAGGCCCTTTTGATTGTTGATTTTGGTTCAGTGCTTGTTTGTTTTTTTTTATCTCTAAAACAAAAAAACAGGATGTTATTTCAAACTGTTAAGCACATTCACATTCATTTTAAACTCATGTTTTCAACATTATATCTGTGACCTGACTATTTCTCTTGAAAGGAAAGTATGTACGGAATTAGGACACTCGGTAGAGCGCATACCTCTGCCAGGCTGAACAGTTTACGTTTTGCAACCCACTCTGCATCCAGACCTGAACTAAAATCGAATCGGCTTGTTCTTGTCACTTACCCGAATCATCCACCAAGTTTTGTCATAACTTATCCACAATTTTTGAGATATCATGCTGTATATCGTTTTTGAACCAATCTCTCAATGGTGAAGAATCACTTAAAGATTATTTTAAAAAACTTATTGTAACCGGATCTGGATCTTCACCAAAATCGAATAAATTCGTCCTTGTCACACTCCAAACCTGTCCACCAAGTTTCATCCAAATCCATCCGTAACTTTTTCAGATATCCTGCTCACTGACAGCTAAACAGATAGACGGACAAACAGGGGTTCAAACATTACCTCCATCCACCTTTGGTTGCGGAGGTAAATATGCCATGAAATTACCTCCAGTTAAAATCAGTTGTGAAAAGTATTACACTTTTCTCAACTCTCAAAACAACTGGGTATTCGAGCAGGACTTCACGTGACCTCTAAAGTATCCAAGACAACCCTGGAATGACGCCGTTTCAGGAACTGAGGGTATTATTCTAACGACCGGCCGATGCCAAGTATGATCGAACAAAAGCGGCCACAGTAAACAAAGTTTAAAATTCTCACAGCCTTTTGGGCGTGAAGTGCAGCTTTATATTAGAAAACAGAACGAGAGAGCACAACATCAGGAAATGTCAGAGAGTTCAAACAATTCGGTGCAGTGGAATGAGCCAAAAATCCATTACAATTAAATTTCCTCATTAACGCTCCATGGAAATGACTCGGAGTCGCCTTTGTTTGAACGACGGTGACATTTTGTGAATGAAGCAGGACATTGCAATGCGTTGCTTCTCACGCTGGTAGACGTCACAAAGGCAGAATCATTTACATCATGAGCTCATGCACCTGCTGTGAGTGAATCAACGCTTACCTTCTTAATAACCTGCACGTTACACGAACATTACCTAATGTTTTGATCAACTCTTTCTTGTTCCGTCTGGGAAAATGAAAATTATAACCTAGATCAGCTTCCTTCAATTTTCAGAGTGTGTGATCATTTTTGGTGTTCTCATACCCACTCAATGGATGCGTGTTTAAGGAGCCGTAGGGTGTGTGAGGGCAGTGTTTCCGTTAGGAAGAGAAATGACTGGTTTTTGGGGTTTGAATCGGTGCTGCAATGGGTGTTCTTGGTGAGTTGGAACAATTGTTTCATCAGCTTTAGTTCCTTTAAAAAAAAAAAAATCCCACCCATGAGGTTCTCTGATTCAATAACTGGATTGGAAAGAAGTTCTGTCTTGGGAAACAGTAAAAAAAATTACTTTTTCCACATCTGAAAATCTGTGCAATTCATGTGTTGGCGGTGTGGCTTAGAAGTCTATGTACACTCGCTTTCAGCTGTGTAGCTTGGGTTCGAATCTCGACCCAACTATAAACTGTCACGCTGGTGTTTCGCTGTGTTCAGTCCATCGGGAGGATGTTATTCCGGAGCACCCATCCGCCAGTACTGGTTGTTGGTGGATGTTAAAGATCCCAAGAGTGAGGCATCACCAATGCCCTGGACAAGTTGCAAATTCCTGCCAAAATCAGCTCCGGTCGAGTATCCTAGATTGGTTAATGCCTGGAAGCGATTATTGACTCGTCTTGGATATCCCAAAGCTTTGTCTGCAGGACAGGCCTCTATTATTCCATACTGTATGATGCTTCCTTTATGGGCCAGTAAGAAGGTCCAGACTACGGAGGTATGCACACTCACTTCTAAGTTGTCTAGCCTGGGTTCGAATCTTGGCCGAGCAATAAACTGTCATCCCAGTATTTCATAGGCAGGATGATTCATAAATGTGTGTGCCGTCCCTCGAATGGAGATCACCCAGGTGTCCCATCTACCGGCATTAGTTGGTGGACCTTATATAAATATCCTACAGTGTCCTTCTCGAAGAGAAGGCGAGCTATCACTGGCCCCCGAACAAATTCCTGTTCCAACCTTCAGAGAGCATTGCATCAGCGGCCAGGCTTAATCAAACGTCAGGCCTGGCCAGCCGGTTCGTGAAAGACTTGGGATTAAAAACTTTCCCCGGCAAACCACAAAAGAACATGGGAATAGTTGTGGCTGTGAAAAAGAAAGAAAGAAAGAAAGAAAGAAAGAAAGAAAGAAGTACGACTCTTGCTGTATGATAGTGATAGCGAGCAACATTTGACACTCAACTGATGTTGTACGCTTGATGAATGATTGATTAAAATTATTTTTCGTTCAAAAAGGCAGAAAATATGAGCAAGGCAGATATCGACAAATAAGCAGTGTAGAAGGTAAGTGTATCCAAAGATTAAAGAGTTTATAGTAGTTTGTGAGCTCCCATATACGAACACTTCTTGTGTTGCTCTTGGGTCTCATGAGTGATGTGAAAGTAACAGGAAGACATTTCTTAATCTGCTAATGCATGTTTTTACACACATCTCGTTTTTTCATTTGCTGTTTCTAACACGTACGCACACACGCACACACGCACACACGCACTAGGCATTTCATCGATCATCAAATCGTTTTGTGAGAGAGGATTGTCATGCTGTTTTACGATATGTTATGATTCGATGTGGTCTGTGACAAGTCGTTGTGTGTCACATTTTTGACTGTAGGGACTTATTGTGGTATTTTGAAGTTTTTAGTCTATGAGGAAGTCTAATTGTTAGAATATTCTCAATTGTTCTTTGATATCCCTTTTTTCTCAAAATGGAGAAAGTGTTATGAACTGCAGTTTATTCCAGTGTCGCTACTTCATCAGACATTGCAACTGATTGACATAATGTTGTTGGCAATAGAACAGGAAATCAAGACTGTGCCTGGGTGGGAACAGTTTCCTGATGATAACTGGAATTCATCCCTTCATTATTGCTTTGGACACTTTTTCATTCCTTGTCCTCAACAGAACTTAAACCATCTTTTTTTCAGGTGTGGCCCTTAATCAAATGTAATATTTTTACATTTCAAGGAACTGAACAAACAAGTTATTTTTCCCCATTATCTCCCAGGAAGAATTATCACAGCTCCAGATTGTACTTTTCCATGAAACGTCAAGGACAGACAGCTGCAGGTGTGTGGCCTTTCATCACACAGGCTAGCGTTATTTGCAATGCTCCTCCCGGGCTCCCAACGGACAAGGCAACAAGATTTGGCAACTTCACTCCTCCACAACATTTATCCCTCCCTCCTCCCTTGCTGCTTCAACTACAATGAGATCCTATCCGTCAGCATCTTCCGTTAAACTTATTTCACAGTTTCTCTGCTGGAAACAGGAAGGTTCACTTGGCAGATCATCCCAAACAGACACAGCATGTCTGGTCATCCAATAAGGATTGCATACCATTCTAAATTCCCACTAATTAAACACCAGATAGAATATAAAGATGGTTATTACAAAGGTTTACAGAATAGATATATCAGAGCCCGTGTATGCAGGTCACATTCGTCATTTGTACATGGATGTTTAATTTTTGTTACCCTACATCAAGGGTAACATCAATTTTTGTTACCCTACATACCCGTACATCAAGCTAAAAGTGGGGTTAAGCAATTGGTTCACTTCTGTCTGTCTGTCTGTCTGCCCTTCTGTCGAAGAATGTGAGTTTATAAACGAGGAACAACTTGATCTCAATTGGATGTTAAATTTTGAACATGAATCGGATGAATAAAAAACAAACCTGTAGTTTATCAGTACTTTGGCTCTGAATTTGTCCCGATCGTACACGCACAGAGAGGAATGAGATGAGTTTTTACTCTGCCTGTCTGGCAGTCAAACAAAATTGAAATTCATTCCAAACAAGAAACGTACGGTGCTTAAGGCCGTCATAAAGGACACAAACAACAGGCACGGATAACTAATGTAACGTGTTAAATCAGGTGGTGTAGAAGACACTGCTTCAACTGCGATAAACTTCCAATTTTTTCTTCGATTAGTTTAAAAATCTTTATTTTATTTCAATTGAATTATATACTTGAACACTAGAACACAAATCACCTTTTTAGCACTTTCAAAACCCTTCCATTTAGTAGGACTTGGACAAAATATTATGGACCCCACCCATGAAACATTTTACATCATCACGACCAATCAAATTTGCCACTCATAGACCCCACCCATGTCCTTGTTTCTCAAGACAGTGCTGGATAATGTGTTCTATGAACTCTCAAGTTTTAATTGTTCTTTATGCAAAAAAGGAAGAAAAAATTCCACACGGATGAATTGCATGGATTAACTACGACCACCACTACCATGGCTACTACAACCACCACGACTACTACTACTACTACTACTTTAATGGTCCCAATTATTCCTACCTTCTTGTGGGGAACGTTACTGACCCAAGTCTTTCATGAACCGAGCTGTACAGGCCTGCCCTCGCAGAAAGAGAATTTCAAACGGGAAATTCATGGAGTCACCCGGTACTCTGAATGTGAATTTATTTTTCTATGCAAGCTCAAGACTCATGGAAGGGTGAGTTGAGATTGGGCAAAAAGGTAATGTAAAAATAATGGAGCCACAGCAACACCAAACAAGGAAATGAGCTGACAACAAAGGAGGAGAGACGGTAGGGGAGGACTACAGTATCCTGCAAGTAAGAGTGTTGGGGTAGATAAGGATAATGGCAGTAGAAAAGTTTACAGGTATAGATGGAGAGGGGGTGAGTGACATGAGATGATGGTGCACCACTCGCTTGAAGCCCTGGAGGGAAGAGTGCACTTCAACTCCCTCTGGAATAAAGAGGTGGGTAAACTGGAGGAAAGAGGAAGAAATTGGCAGAGGTGGGTGGCAAACCTGAATTTTGGGAGTAGAATCAGGAGGAGTAACATGTCCTTTCTGGAGTAACATGTCCTGGTGGTCAGAGGGGTGAAAGAGTAGAGGAAGCCAGAGAGATGGTTGATAAAAAGCAGAGGCCAGCGACCTGCCTGCAATGTGAGAGCAACAGGCCTTGTGCTTCAGCCTCATCATCGACGATTCAAATAATTTTGAGAACTTTCGATTCCACAGAATCAAGGAGAGACATGCAATGCTGGGGTGCAGAGAGAGAGAGAGAGAGAGAGAGAGAGAGAGAGAGAGAGAGAGAGAGAGAGAGAGAGAGAGAGAGAGAGAGAGAGAGAGAGAGAGAGAGAGAGAGAGAGAGAGAGAGAGAGAGAGAGAGAGAGAGAGAGAGAGAGAGAGAGAGAGAGAGAGAGAGAGAGAGAGAGAGAGAGAGAGAGAGAGAGAGAGAGAGAGAGAGAGAGAGAGAGAGAGAGAGAGAGAGAGAGAGAGAGAGAGAGAGAAAAAAAAAAAAAAAAAAAAAAAAAAAAAAACCTCAACAACAAACGTGTTGCAGATTGTGAGGAGTTGTTGTTTCTCAAGGAATGATGTGCTTGGAATGACAGGGGATGCCCAGTTTGCGTTTGCCTTTGGAGTCCATCATTTTGATGTGGTTAGCCTCAGAGAGATCAATGGCTGATGTTGAGGTTGACAAGTTCAAGGGACTGAATCACTTCAAGTGGCTGACCATGGAATGAGATAGGAGGGTTTGTTTGATGGTTCTTCCGGAGTGACCGAGTGTGATTGTGAGATTTGTCAGGATTGAAAGACATGTTCCATTTACCAGGCCAGCATCGAATCAATTTCAGATTAGCAGAAAGTGACACAAATGTTGTGGGATGGGGTACTGTACGACACAAGGTGAAATCATCTGTAAAGAGGAAGAGGGTTTTCCTAGCATTGAATACATCAATGCAGATTCAGAACAAGACTGGGTTTGAAGAACAAGACTACATTGGAAACCTTCAGCCTCCACTGGAGGGAAGAGGCAAGAGTGTTACATTGATAATCAATTACTGTGTGAGTGGAGGAAGTCAGATGGCCAGATATGAAGGTGGTCTTTTCTGCCATGAGGAGCAAGCTTTCAAAGCAGAGCAGGATGGCAGATCGTATAGTATATATATATATATATATATATATATATATATATATATATATATATATATATATATATATATATATATATATATATATATATATATATATATATATATATATATATATATATATATATATATATATATATATATATATATATATATATATATATATATATATATATATATATATATATATATATATATATATATATGCCTGGTGTTGGCGCAGTGGTTAGGGCAGCGGCTTGGGATCCAAGAGGTCCTGAGTTCAAGCCCCGTTGGGTCACTGAATTAATACACCAGGGGGTTGACTCAGCCTGCCATCCTTCCGAGGTCGGCGAAATGAGTACCAGTGTACTGGACCCGGTGTATGCCCCGGTTAGAATAGGTGTACCATATCCCTGTGTCGTAAGAGGTGACCAGGGTTGCGTCAGGAAGGGCATCCGGCGTAAAACATGTGCCAAATCACGATGCGGATCATACGGATGATCCGCTGTGGCGACCCCTAACGGGAGCAGCCGAAAGAAGAAGAAGAAGATATATATATATATATATATATATATATATATATATATATATATATATATATATATATATATATATATGTCCAGGAAGATGGCCTGAACCACTCCTGTTTTTTTTTTTTTGACTTTTCAGACTTTTGAGAATGGTCCTACTCTCCAACTTTTGCTGAGAGAGAAAACGGTCCTTTCTAAGCACTCCTCATGGGAGGGGGGGGGAAGGAAAATTCCCATGAACAAGTGAAAGGAAGTACACACTAAGCAAAAGTTTGGCTTCTTTTCTCTTTCGAACACGAAATCATCTTCTTCTTCTTTTGTGCACAGCGGGGCAGCATCATTGGATGAGGGTGTGGCTATGCCGCTGATGCAATGCCCTCTGCTGGTGAGAACAGTAATTTGAAATTTGTCCAAGGTGCCGGCGATGGCTCGCCTAATCTTTGCGGAGAACACTCTGGGGATATTTAACGTCCACCAACGAATGCTGGCAAACGGGCCGACCATTTAACATCCATCCGAGGGACAGCACGCACATTGATGAATCACCCTGCATGTGAAACACAGATGACAATTTTATACTTTATCGTTGGGATTTAAACCCAGGCGAGACATCTTAGTGATGAGTGTGCGTACTTCCAAGTCATCCTTTCAGCCTTCAACACGAAATGAATTTCGATCAAAAGAGAAAGGTATACTTGGAGGTAATTTCTGGGATATTGGCTGATTTGGACAAAGTCATTTGGGTTTAACCCCTAAATCATCCTTTAAGAACTCATCTGCACTTTGCTATAACATTTGCAAGGAAGAAATTAAATACACGAGTCAAAGTTATCGAAACTGATGGAAAAATAAACAAATATTCCAAGAGGTAAATTTATAAGAAAACACTTGATAACGAGAAAGCATCTCAAACGCAAAGCCCATATGCATCATTGTATTTGAGCTACATTTGATGAAAACAACAGTTTGATGATAAAATCTCAAACGGTAAAAAAAGTTATGAGAGAGACACACACACACACACACACACACACACACACACACACACACACACACACACACACACACACACACACACACACACACACACACACACACACACACACACACACACACACACACACACTTCATTCAATAAAATGTCGTAACTAGCAAACAACACCAGAAGAGCGACATAAAACAGGCCCAACAAATGGAAGCCAAATCCCATCATGGAAACACAAAGAGAGCAACTGAGGAAGGATGTCAGTCAGATACAACAGTTCAAGAAAGGAAACAGGAACCCAAAACTAAAAAAGAGAATCTAAAGAATAAAAAACAAATACAAAATCGAAGACAAAGACCTCAAGTGCTTGGGTGCTGAAAACAAACTCAAAATAGAAATGATAGCAAGGAAAATTAAAAACAACAACAACAACATATATTTTATATATATATATATATATATATATATATATATATAAAATATATGTTGTTGTATGTATATATATATATATATATATATATATATTGTTGCGGTCTTCGCGCCCGCCGGCGTGCGACGGCCACGTAACTCGAATCGCGGCACGTCGCCCACCGGACGGACAATCCAGTCGTGACCCTCTCGGACTAACGCCGGGAACCAGTCACGGGTGGACCTTTCGGTCTCACCGCGATCGAGCCAATCAGCCCCCGCGTGGGATAGGGTTGCTCGCCAAATTCGACCTACCTAAGTACCCACGCGGAGGGTAGACCGGGCGATCGCACCTCGCCGCAGGTCGACTTCGGACACGGGCCACTTAAGCGACCCGTTCCGTACTATCAGAATAACCGAGCGGTGTTATCGTCGACCTCGACGGTTCGATTAATTATCGGGCGTATTCAGCCCACTACCAACCCTTTACGTGAAGCAAGATGAGGGTTCAATGGAGGAAAAGACGAAGCGAAGCGGGAGAACAGTTCAACAATAAAGCACATTTATTCGCGACGAACGGAAAGCACACAAATACAATTCCACCAAATGCACACAAAAAAAAGAAAACACAATTCCATTTACACAAAAAGCAAACATAAAAGTGAAAACACAGTGCAGAGCTAATACCGACTACCGAGCACACGGCAACACTTATACAATTCTACTTCACAGACGGCGCCGACAACACATACCCAAAACCAAGGAAAAGAAATACCCTCAAGAATGAGGTAGGCCTGAGGCCGAGACCGGGTCGGGCCTACCCGTCTGGTGATGAGACGCGGAGCGGCGATGGCCCCGCAACCCGCGGGCCTCGTGGACAGTGCCTGGCAGGGGGTGGGAACGGGGCCCCCTTGGTCGCACTATCTCAGCGCGGGGGGAAACAGGAGGGGGTTGCTGATGCTCGGGGTATAGAGGATCTTTATTATGTGCGACGAGCGTCTCCACCTCGGCCAGGTCGCGCTGTCGGCCTCCCTCGGGTGCAGCTTCCTGCACGACGCGAGCACCCCCTCGTCTGGTGTCGCCGCCTTTCCACAGCTCCGTCCCCTCCGTTCCGACTCCAACGCACACGACGAGCAGCTCCACCGCCCGCGAAGTCTTGACCCTTTGCTTCCGACTCTCCTCTTCTTGACTCTCCGACCTCGTTCTGCTGACTCTCTCGTTCTTGACTCTCCGACCTGTTCTTGTTTGCGACTCTCCCCTTTTGACTCTTCGTTCCCTTTTTGCTGACTCCGACTGACTCTGACTGACGAACACGGTCCTTTTATCCCCCCGTAACTTCGCCTTTGACCCCCTCCCTTTGACCTTTCACCTCGCTCCCCATTGGCCCGAGAAAAAGTGGGCGTGAAGGCTTTTTGATCCACAAATTTGCATATATCGATCGTTCTGGAGGCGGGGCCAAATCGCCCCTCGCTCACCGATTGGACGGCAAAAAGTGGGCGTGTGTCGTTTTTGATCCGTTTTTGAAGCAGAAAATCCGTGATTTTGTACACGCTGTTCAACGTGCGCCCTACACGAGTCCAGCATCGGTGCCCATAGCGGGGCAAGAACGGTGGCGATGCTACGGTTGTGAGGTGTGCGTGAAGGTCGTGGCGGTTGTGGTGAAGCGGTGGTTGTGGTCGGTGGTTGATGTTGTGGTTGTGATCATGGCGGTTGGTCCAAAATAAAGATAGTAAAAGAAAAACGGCTATCCTAAAGAGTCGCAGCACGTATAAATGACATGTATTCCCACTAGACAACGGGTTTGGGCCTAACTACACATGCACTTACCGAGATACCTCACCTAAGGGACCTGAATGGTGGTTTGCGAATCTGGTAACCACAACACTACCCCTTCCCTTTTTACAGACTCGTCCCGAGTCGTCAAATTTTCGTGTGCCATCATGTGTAGTTTTCCCCTAGTACATTTTACCTACGGATCCCTGAGTGCGACATTCATGGTATTCGTGTCCCCAAAATAAATAACCTGAGGGCTGCGTAACTATCTAAACAAACTCACTCACACGGACGACTTAAATAAAATTGCCGGCGCTAGACAGACATGCCGGGGGCGCACTCATATTTACAGTACATCTTAACCTTAACTTACAAATTTTACACTAAACCATGGCCCAGGATCATTGAACTCTGCAAAAAGAAAGCAGTTAGCAGGGAGCCAGGCTGCCCACATGCAGTCTCTGGCTCAAACAATGCAGGTGACAGGGAACGTGGCTGGCTGCTCACACGCAGTCCAAGGCCTTCCCTTTTGAACTGAACTCAGTGAACCACAACGGTGCTTGGGCTGCACAAACGCAGTCTCCGTGCCAGCTCAAGTGGCACACGCAATGAGCACAACGAATGGATGCATGAACGCAAACACGGTGCACGGGCCGCCACTGCAGGCCCGTGTTGTAGCTGCCAACAGGGCAGTTCTCGCAGCTTGCAAACTGTTGCCTTGCGGATCCTGGCGCACATGGAAATGAACAGGGGGGGCAAAGCAAAATTGAACGGGGCTGGTGAACCTGGGCAGTGGGCATGGCATGGCAAAGGTGAGCAGGCAAACACAGCCCGCAGAAGAAGGCCGCTGCAGGCAACCACAGCCCGCAGAAGAAGACCGTTGCAGGCAAACACAGCCGGCAGACGAACTGGCCGGCACAGGCCTCGAAGAAAAACAGCCAGCAGATGAACTGGCCGGCACAGGCCTTGCAGCACACTGCTGCCGATGAACTTGGCCGGCCTCCGCCTTGAAGCAAATCACGGCCAGCCGATGAAGTTGGCCAGCCTTTGCCGTTCAGTGAAGGTTGGTGGAGGGAGTGCGGTGGTGCTGGCCACTTGGAAGGCGGGCTCGGACCTACCTACCTGTCTCCCTCCCAACCTATCGCCTTTGCCTGTCACTGTCCATACCCACTCCCTTAATTTGTCAAACCCCAATTTAGCCCCAACTTATTTTTTTATTGTTTTTATTTTTACTTCCCCACTATAAATCGTCCCCTAACCCCCTTTATCGTCCTTGTTCGGCTAACCTATTCTGTCACCTAGCCTACTCCCAACCCCTACGTTCCCTTGCCGGAGGGGAATAAGGGAGAGCTAACGTCCTGTGTCGAGGCCCAACTCAAGCCTCAGAATGGCCTCCCCAGAGTTCAGCAATCTAACCCAAAGTGGGTCCAGCGGCCCACAACGACAGCGAGGGGATGGATGGTGCGGAGGGGTACATCTCCTAATCTACCCTAACCATTGAACTGTTAAACTACCCCGGGGCTTTCAACAAGCGCCTCTCGCTTAAACTATTGGTTCTATAAACCCAGATTCCCGTCGCCTGTGTTGGTGTCCTCACAATTTCGGGCCTCGCCCCCCAATTTTCTCTCCGTGCCCTCACACGGTCTCCTGGCTGGGACACGTGGCTCCCTTTGGCAGGCACGACCCTCTGCCGAATCTCCCGCTATGGCACCCCCGGGCACTACACTGCCTCCGAGCCTACCAGCTCCCTAACACCGGGGAGTGCCCCCCATGGCACCTCCCCTGAAACGCACACGTGGCAGGCCGGCCTCCCGGGCCCCTTTCCGAGGGTCACCCGTGCCCACAACACTGCCCACGCGGCTAATGGCGCCCCGGGCCCCCGCACCAAGCAGGCGCACCCGTGCCCACTACTCTATCCCGGCCCCCCATGGGCCCATGGCCTACCGCGGCCGACTAGCCTGGTGCCCGGGGTACCCACTCAGCGATACTCACCTTTCGCAGCCACGCTCCCAAGCCCGTCAACAGGGCTCCTGCACCCCTCCAAATGGGTCTCGAGCCTACTTTCCCACCAACAACAAAACGACCTCCATTTTTCAATTTGACTAACCCAGCTAACTCACTTTACTCTGACCCCGGGGTCCCTTGGGCGGGAGTCACTCCTCCCCCCAATCACTCATCGCACCATGCAGTCCCCATTCGCTCCACACACACAGACCCGCTGGCCTCACTCACTCACCATGTACTCACCTCACAACCCACAACTCTTCAACACACACACCACTGAACTCTGCCATCCTTCTATCTGCATCCCCTAACTAACTCGTGCTCCCACGTCGTCCCTTAAACTACAGCACGTTCCTTTTAACACTACGTAGCTAAGCTACGTCCCCTCTACACATCCAAAGTCTGTCTCTGTCTCCTAATCTCTTTAATCAATTTCCCCACCTAAATCTGGCTACAATCCCTCTAACTAATCCATTCCATGGACTCCATGAGGACTTACCCCTGCCCCATGAAGTCGGTCTAACTAAGCTAACCCTTCCCCCTAACTAGTTTCCATCCTGTGCCCCGGTCAAGGGGGTCTTCCACCCCTTGCCCAGGAATCCTGTGCACCCGAAAGTGAGGCTTGCTTCTTTTTTTTTTTTCCCCATGCGCAGCACCTGCGCGGCAACTCAGAGCTCGCGCACTTTACACCTGCCCGTGACGTCATGCAGCTGCACGTGTTCCTCGTCCCTCCTTGGACGGGACCATCCGGCAGAGATACCCCTCCTGCCGGATTCCAACCCCACGTGCAGCCATGACGTCACCGTGCGCATAAAAAAAAAACAAGCACCACGTCTCGAGGGGTTCCCCACGCGAACACATGTGCTTTGCCCGTTGGAGCTTAACACACACGATCGCGTTGAGAACCCGTCCGGTCCAAATCCGTTTACCTGCCTAAACTTTGTCCGTCCGCGGGATCGGCAAATCCACCGCGTGCGTTTCCGGACCGGGACTTCACTCTCGCAAGCGAGCACGTGGTGGTCTCGTGCGTTGCACAGCACGAACCGCGTGCTCACTGCTGGGTGAACCCGGCACGGTCCGCGAAACAACTACAGCCGCTGCCCGGCTTTCGTTTCTCCCATGTCGCCGTCTCCGTCTCCATTCCACACACGCATACCTGCGTGTTACGACGCACACAGTCCACACCATTAAACTCACACCGGGAGACGCGGCTGCGTGCTCCCGCATGCCAACCGACATCTCCCTCACATACCGCTCTCTCACACACACGGTCTCCCTTGCACACAGCGACCTTGCATACGGCCGTTCACTCACGCGTGCCTCACTACTCTCACACCGTGCCTCATCCACACACGCGGGGGCACTCACCCGCGGTACCTCACTCATACACACGGCGACACTCACACACGCGGTCTCTTCCACACAACGTCCCTCACTCATACACGCGGGGGCACTCACCCGCGGTTCCTCACTCATACTGGCCGTTTCACTCACACACACGGCCTCTTCCACACACGGTTCCTCATCCACACACGGTGCTTCATCCAAACACGGCGTGCTGGGAAGCACGCACTCCAGCACCATTGCCACCACACCACTCACACACGGGGTCGCTTCCACACACGGGGACGCACTCACACTGGCCGTTTCACTCACACACACGGCCTCACTCACACACGGTGCCTCATCCACACCCGGCGTGCTGGGAAGCACGCACTCTGGCACCATCGCCACCACACCACTCACACACGGGGTCGCTTCCACACACGGGGACGCACTCACGCCTTGCACCACACACACAGGGACAACCACACTGGGGATTCGAGTCCCCACAAGGGTCTCCGGGGCCTCTATACCCCCCAAGCTCTCCGTGCACCCGTCCACAGCACTCGTCCCCTCAACCTCGCAAAGCACGACCGAACTCACCTGGTCGTGACTCGCCTCAAGGGGGCAGACTCCCTCCCCTCGTTCCTGGAGGAGGCCATCCAGGTGCTCGCACTGGGTCCCTGCACGGTCCGCGAGCTCACCCCCATTATCCTCCACGACCTCCGTGTGTGTGTGCGCGTCACTTACCCCGTCTTCATCGTGTTTATTGGTCTCTGCTTCTTTCTGGCGTCTTTCCCTTATCTTTATGTAGGTCAACCTTGCTTTCTCTTTAAGTCGCTCCCGTCCTTCCCTGTTTTTCACTCCTTGCTCTTTCATGATCTCCGCGTACCTCATCCTTGCTCTCCGTATTAATTGTTCTTTTCTTTCCCTCGCAATTACTTTCACCTCGTCTCTTGTCTCCCGAATTACTTTTTCCTTACCCGCCTCCACCGCGGGCCTGTCAGCCGTTGCACCCCCTTCCAGCTCGTTTGCTCCCACACGTGGAGTCGCCATTCCGAGTTCCCTGCTAACGGCCTTCATGCCCGCCTGCAGGCATCGGCCCATGTTCTGCGTCTCACCCCGCAGCTTTTTCGTTTCTTCCCTCATTTGCTGTGTACTCGCATCAATCTTTTCGTTCATGCTTTTTATTTCTGCATTCATTTGTGCCAGCATGGTGAATAGCTGGGCCATGTCGGATGCACTCAAGTGAGCCGTTTCGGCAGGGGTTGGGGAAGGGTCTTGGTGGAGAGGGGGGGAGGTGTCATACACCGCGGCCGCTGCCGCACCCACCTCGGGCCCTGGGTTCAGTTGGGCGAGTCCGTGTTCCTGCACAATCAACATTTCCTGCTCGGGTATTCCATCCTGGACCATGGATTCTACATTACTACACATATACATTTCTAATACCCCCGGCTCCCGCTCGCCTTGAGACGCCATCTTGCTTCTCGTGAAGGGTTAATTTAACTCGCTCGTAATTTGGAGGGAATCGGGGGTCGCTTCTCTCACCCCTGGACCGATTCCCGTGAATTTCGCTGGAGACAGGAGAGCCTGTTGTCCCGCTCTCCAATACCAGTGCCGCGAGGAGGGCGATGAATTTGTATCCCATTCCTGACACCAGTGTTGCGGTCTTCGCGCCCGCCGGCGTGCGGACGGCCACGTAACTCGAATCGCGGCACGTCGCCCACCGGACAGACAATCCAGTCGTGACCCTCTCGGACTAACGCCGGGAACCAGTCACGGGTGGACCTTTCGGTCTCACCGCGATCGAGCCAATCAGCCCCCGCGTGGGATAGGGTTGCTCGCCAAATTCGACCTACCTAAGTACCCACGCGGAGGGTAGACCGGGCGATCGCACCTCGCCGCAGGTCGACTTCGGACACGGGCCACTTAAGCGACCCGTTCCGTACTATCAGAATAACCGAGCGGTGTTATCGTCGACCTCGACGGTTCGATTAATTATCGGGCGTATTCAGCCCACTACCAACCCTTTACGTGAAGCAAGATGAGGGTTCAATGGAGGAAAAGACGAAGCGAAGCGGGAGAACAGTTCAACAATAAAGCACATTTATTCGCGACGAACGGAAAGCACACAAATACAATTCCACCAAATGCACACAAAAAAAAGAAAACACAATTCCATTTACACAAAAAGCAAACATAAAAGTGAAAACACAGTGCAGAGCTAATACCGACTACCGAGCACACGGCAACACATACAATTCTACTTCACAGACGGCGCCGACAACACATACCCAAAACCAAGGAAAAGAAATACCCTCAAGAATGAGGTAGGCCTGAGGCCGAGAACGGGTCGGGCCTACCCGTCTGGTGATGAGACGTGGAGCGGCGATGGCCCCGCAACCCGCGGGCCTCGTGGACAGTGCCTGGCAGGGGGTGGGAACGGGGCCCCCTTGGTCGCACTATCTCAGCGCGGGGGGAAACAGGAGGGGGTTGCTGATGCTCGGGGTATAGAGGATCTTTATTATGTGCGACGAGCGTCTCCACCTCGGCCAGGTCGCGCTGTCGGCCTCCCTCGGGTGCAGCTTCCTGCACGACGCGAGCACCCCCTCGTCTGGTGTCGCCGCCTTTCCACAGCTCCGTCCCCTCCGTTCCGACTCCAACGCACACGACGAGCAGCTCCACCGCCCGCGAAGTCTTGACCCTTTGCTTCCGACTCTCCTCTTCTTGACTCTCCGACCTCGTTCTGCTCCTTCTCTCGTTCCGACTCTCCTCTTCTTGACTCTCCGACCTCGTTCTGCTGACTCTCTCGTTCTTGACTCTCCGACCTGTTCTTGTTTGCGACTCTCCCCTTTTGACTCTTCGTTCCCTTTTTGCTGACTCCGACTGACTCTGACTGACGAACACGGTCCTTTTATCCCCCCGTAACTTCGCCTTTGACCCCCTCCCTTTGACCTTTCACCTCGCTCCCCATTGGCCCGAGAAAAAGTGGGCGTGAAGGCTTTTTGATCCACAAATTTGCATATATCGATCGTTCTGGAGGCGGGGCCAAATCGCCCCTCGCTCACCGATTGGACGGCAAAAAGTGGGCTTGTGTCGTTTTTGATCCGTTTTTGAAGCAGAAAATCCGTGATTTTGTACACGCTGTTCAACGTGCGCCCCACACGAGTCCAGCATCGGTGCCCATAGCGGGGCAAGAACGGTGGCGATGCTACGGTTGTGAGGTGTGCGTGAAGGTCGTGGCGGTTGTGGTGAAGCGGTGGTTGTGGTCGGTGGTTGATGTTGTGGTTGTGATCATGGCGGTTGGTCCAAAATAAAGATAGTAAAAGAAAAACAGCTATCCTAAAGAGTCGCAGCACGTATAAATGACATGTATTCCCACTAGACAACGGGTTTGGGCCTAACTACACATGCACTTACCGAGATACCTCACCTAAGGGACCTGAATGGTGGTTTGCGAATCTGGTAACCACAACAATATATATATATATATATATATATATATATATATATATATATATATATATATATATATATATATATATATATATATAAAAATATATGTGGTGTATATATATATAAAATATATAAAATATATGTTGTATATATATATAAAATATATATATATATATATATATATATATATATATATATATAAAATATATGTTGTATATATATATATATATATATATATATAATATATATATATATATAAAACAAATACAAAATCGAAGACAAAGACCTCGAGTGCTTGGGTGCTGAAAACAAACTCAAAATATAAATGATAGCAAGGAAAATTAAAAACAACAACATATATATATATATATATATATATATATATATATATATATATATATATATATATATATATATATATATATATATATATATATATATATATATATATGTGTTGCGGTTGAGGAAATTCGCAAACCACCATTCAGGTCCCGTAGGTGAGGTATCTCTGAAAGTACATGTGTAGTTAGCCCCAAACCCGTTGTTTAGAGGGAATAAATGTGATTCATTCGGGCTGCGACCCTTTAAGATAGCCGTTTTTCTGTTCTATCTTTATTTTGAACCAACCACATCTCAACCGCCATCACACAACAACCACCAACCGCAACGCCACTTCACAACAACAACAACGCCAACAGCCACGACCATACCTTCACAACTCGCTCCCGCAAACATCGCATCACCGCCATTCCAAACGTCGCCATGGCCATGGACCAGCACTTTAAACCCTTCACCACCTTCACCTCTCCTTCTCCGGCCATTCCCGCACCGCTTGTGGGCACCGAGCGTCAGGCTGTCCTGGCCTCGTGCGGGACGCACGCCGAGCCGCGGGTGCAAATAGCGGCCTTTCCGAGGAGAAGTCGGATCAGGAATGATACACGCCCACTTCTGATCCGTCCAATCAGCAAGCGCGGGGCGGTTTGGCCCCGCCTCCAGGCGCGTCAGAATAGAATCGATATATGCAAATTTGAGGATCAGGGGAGATTCACGCCCCTTTTTCTCCGTCCAATGGGCGAGCGTGGCTCCTCCCCCGAGCTCGTTCTGATCCAGAAATTTGCATATGGGTTCTCCTACACCACTATAAAGCGCCGAGCGCGGGGCGAATTCAGGGAGTTTTTCGGTCAAGGCGAGTTGGAGAAGAGTTGAGAGTCAGTTTTGAGTTGGAGAGAAGGTTGGAGGCAGTGAGTTGGAGTCAGGAAGGTCGAGGCAGTCAAGTCGGGTCTGGAGAGTGGCAGTCTGTCGGGGTTCGGAGTCTGTCAGGGAGCTGCAGAGAGAGGAAGCGTGGAGCGCGGTCGAGGTGATTTGCTGCAGTCGGCTGAGGAGAATTGGGGAGGGGGACCGGATACCTCGTGTCCGAGGCAAGGAAGACGGCGGTCAGCGACGAGGTCGCAGTGGAGTCGCTCGTCGCGGGACCCAAGCAAGCCAGCTATCCTCTTTCCCCAGAGCATCAACAATTCCCCCCTTTTTCCCCCCTGCGCTGAGATAGTGCGAAAAGGGGGCCTCGTTCCCACCCCACTCCAAGCAGTGCCAACGAAACCCGCGAAGGAGCGCGGAGTCGGGGCACCACCGCCACATTTCTGGCTCATCACAAGACACGGGTAGGATCCACCCGGTCTCGCAGCCCACAGGCCCCGTCTGCCCCCTTGTCTTTGACGGTGGCCCTTTTCTTTTGCTTTTGAGTAAATGTGTTGTCGGCGCCGTCTGTAAAGTAAAACTGTGTAAGTGTTGCCGTGTGCTCGCGTAGTCGGTAGTAGATCTGCATTGTTGTGTTTCTTTTGTAACATCTGCTTTTGGTGCATAATTGTTGTAATTGTATATGTGTGCTTTCCGTGTGCCGCGGAATAAATGTGTCTTATGTTGAACTGTTTTCCCGTTTCGCTTCGTCTTTTCTTGAATTGAATCTCCATCTTGCTTCACGTAAAGGGTTGGTAGTGGGCTTAATACGCCCGATAATTAATCGGAACCGTCGAGGTCGACGATAACACCGCTCGGTTATCCCGATAGTACGGAACGGGTCACTTAAGTGGCCCATGTCCGGACTCGACCTGCGGCGAGGTGCGATCGCCCGGTCTACCCTCCGTGTGGGTACTTAGGTAGGTCGAATTTGGCGAACAACCCTATCCTACGCGGGGGGCCGATTGGCACGATCGTGGTGAGGCCAAAAGGCCCACCCGTGATGAGTTCCCGGAGTTAGTCCGAGAGGGTCACGACAGAATTGTCCGTCCGGTGGGCGACGTCCGCGATTTGAGTTACATGGCCGTTCGCACGCCGGCGGGCGCGAATTCGCAACAATATATTTATATATATATATATATATATATATATATATATATATAAAGCTCACGGTGAGTGTGAATTGCGACCCCCTTCAAGGAGATATATATATATATATATATATATATATATATATATATATATATATATATATATATATATATATATATATATATATATATATATATATATATATATATATATATATATAGATATATATATAAATATATTGTTGTGAATTCGTGCCCGCCGAATATATATATATATATATATATATATATATATATATATATATATATATATATATATATATATATATATATATATATATATATATATATATATATATATATATATATATATATATATATATATATATATATATATATATATATATATATATATATATATATATATATATATATATATATATATATATATATATATATATATATATATATATATATATATATATATATATATATATATATATATATATATATATATATATATATATATATATATATATATATATATATATATATATATATATATATATATATATATATATATATATATATATATATATATATATATATATATATATATATATATATATATATATATATATATATATATATATATATATATATATATATATATATATATATATATATATATATATATATATATATATATATATATATATATATATATATATATATATATATATATATATATATATATATATATATATATATATATATATATATATATATATATATATATATATATATATATATATATATATATATATATATATATATATATATATATATATATATATATATATATATATATATATATATATATATATATATATATATATATATATATATATATATATATATATATATATATATATATATATATATATATATATATATATATATATATATATATATATATATATATATATATATATATATATATATATATATATATATATATATATATATATATATATATATATATATATATATATATATATATATATATATATATATATATATATATATATATATATATATATATATATATATATATATATATATATATATATATATATATATATATATATATATATATATATATATATATATATATATATATATATATATATCTGTATATATATATATATATATATATATATATATATATATATATATATATATATATATATATATATATATATATATATATATATATATATATATATATATATATATATATATATATATATATATATATATATATATATATATATATATATATATATATATATATATATATATATATATATGTATATATATATATATATATATATATATATATATATATATATATATATATATATATATATATATATATATATATATATATATATATATATATATATATATATATATATATATATATATATATATATATATATATATATATATATATATATATATATATATATATATATATATATATATATATATATATATATATATATATATATATATATATATATATATATATATATATATATATATATATATATATATATATATATATATATATATATATATATATATATATATATATATATATATATATATATATATATATATATATATATATATATATATATATATATATATATATATATATATATGTATATATCTGTATATATATATATCTGTATATATATATATATATATATATATATATATATATCTGTATATATCTGTATATATATATATATATATATATATATATATCTGTATATATCTGTATATATATATATATATATATATATATATATATCTGTATATATATATATATATATATATATATATATATATATATATATATATATATATATATATATATATCTGTATATATTGTTGTGCTTACCAAATTCGCAAACCACCATTCAGGTCCCTTAGGTGAGGTATCTCGGTAAGTACATGTGTAGTTAGGCCCAAACCCGTTGTCTAGTGGGAATACATGTCATTCATGCGTGCTGCGACTCTTCAGGATAGCCGTTTTTCTTTTGCTATCTTTATTTTGGACCAACCGCCATTGTTACCACCACCAATCACAACATCAACCACCAACCACAACGCCGCTTCACCACAACCGCCACGACCTTCACGTCACACCTCGCAACCGTCGCATCGCCACCGTTCTTGCGCCGCTTGTGGGTACCGGTGTTGGACTCGTGCAGGGCGCGCGCCGAACAGCGTGTACAAAATCACGGATTTTGTGCTTCAAAAACGGATCAAAAACGACACACGCCCACTTTTTGCCGTCCAATCGATGAGCGAGGGGCGAATTGGCCCCGCCCCCAGGGCGTTGGAGGGCGATCGATATATGCAAATTTATGGATCAAAAAGCATTCACGCCCACTTTTTCTCGGGCCAATGGGGAGCGAGGTGAAAGGTCGAAGGGAGGGGGTCAAAGATGAGAGGGCGAAGCTACGGGGCTGATAAAAGCGACGGTGTTCGTCAGTCCAGAGAGTAGGAGAGTCGAGAGGGAACAGAGAATCAAGACTTCGCGGGCGGTGGAGTTGGCAAGAAGGAGCTGGTCGTCGTGTGCGTTGGAGTCGGAACGGAGGGGACGGAGCTGTGGAGAGGCGGCGAGGGCAGACGAGGGGGTGCTCGCGTCGTGCAGGGAGCTGCACCCCAGGGAGGCCGACAGCGCGACCTGGCCGAGGTGGAGACGCTCGTTGCGGGGCAATAAAAATCCTCTATACCCCGAGCATCAGCAACCCCTCCTGTTTCCCCCCGCGCTGAGATAGTGCGACCAAGGGGGCCCCTTTCCCACCCCCTACCAGACACTGCCCGCGAGGCCCGCGGAGTTGAGGCACCATCGCCGCTCCGCGTCTCATCACCAGACGGGTAGGCCCGACCCGGTCTCGGCCTCAGGCCCGCCTCATCTTTGAGGGTATTCTTTTCCTTGGTTTTGGGTATGTGTTGTCGGCGCCGTCTGTGAAGTAAAATTGTATAAGTGTTGCCGTGTGCTCGTGTAATCGGTATTAGATCTGCATTGTCGCATTTGCTTTTTGTGTAAATTGAATTGTGTTTTTCTTTTCTGTGTGCTTTTGGTGGAATTGAATATGTGTGCTTTCCGTTCGTCGCGAATAAATGTGCTTTGTGTTGAACTGTTTCCCGCTTCGCTTCGTCATTTCCTTCATTGAATCCTCATCTTGCTTCACGTAAAGGGTTGGTAGTGGGCTGAATACGCCCGATAATTAATCGAACCGTCGAGGTCGACGATAACACCGCTCGGTTATCCCGATAGTACGGAACGGGTCGCTTAAGTGGCCCGTGTCCGAAGTCGACCTGCGGCGAGGTGCGATCGCCCGGTCTACCCTCCGCGTGGGTACTTAGGTAGGTCGAATTTGGCGAGCAACCCTATCCCACGCGGGGGCTGATTGGCTCGATCGCGGTGAGACCGAAAGGTCCACCCGTGACTGGTTCCCGGCGTTAGTCCGAGAGGGTCACGACTGGATTGTCCGTCCGGTGGGCGACGTGCCGCGATTCGAGTTACGTGGCCGTCAGCACGCCGGCGGGCGCGAATCCGCAATAATATATATATATATATATATATATATATATATACATATATATATATATATATATATATATATATATATATATATATATATATATATATATATATATATATATATATATATATATATATATATATATATATATATATATATATATATATATATATATATATATATATATATATATATATATATATATATATATATATATATATATATATATATATATATATATCTGTATATATATATATCTATACAGATATATATCTGTATATATATATATATATATATATATATATATATATATATATATATATATATATATATATATATATATATATATATATATACATATATATATACATATATATATATATATATATATATATATATATATATATATATATATATATATATATATATATATATATATATATATATATATATATATATATATATATATATATATATATATATATATATATATATATATATATATATATATATATATATATATATATATATATATATATATATATATATATATATATATATATATATATATATATATATATATATATATATATATATATATATATATATATATATATATATATATATATATATATATATATATATATATATATATATATATATATATATATATATATATAGTAACAAAGCGGGCACGAGTAGCTGTCCAATGGCTGGTGCGTGGATCGGGTGAGAAGCGCTGTGTGAGTTGTTTTAAGTGAAGAAGTGAAATGTATGGTGCACACATTGTTTTTTTATTGGACATGGTGTGGTAACAGGGAAGGTCATGGTAGGCGAAGTGTTAGAAATGCAGGTGTCACATGTAAGGCCGATGGGGTGGGGGAGTCATGTGGGTTTTGTGGGTGGGGATGATGTGCTTGTCCACAGGGATTGCTGAAGCTCACGGTGAGCGTGAATTGCGACCCCCTTCAAGGAGATTCACCACCTGGTGGCTAATGGTGACAGTGTCTGGAGGCAACTGGGAGAGGGTCTGGTTGGGCGACCAAGGCGGGTAGGACCTTGGCGACCCAGGAAGGCCAGAGGGGCCAGTGAGACCCCTTCCAGAGTGTTGTACGGGATTAGAGCTGATGGCTACCAGGGGGGAGGGAATCAAAGGGAGCGGGGCGGAGAAACGTCCGGGTTGGACTAAAGCTTACCTGTGGGCATGGTTGCACCTGAGATGCCCCCCATCATCTTGTGGTAACCCACCCCACGGCCATGACGGGATTCAGCCTGCATGATTAAAATGAGGACCATGACCTAGAAATGTGATGATGACCATGGTGTGAGTGTTGTGAAGATATGTGAGTCCCACCCGATCCCGCACAACTTGACAGGTGCAGCAAGGGCATGATGTCCGCATAATTTTGGGGCAAGCAAATTTGAAAATTGGCTCCCCAGGTAACGCTGGGTCTATTAGCATCCACTGGGGGAGGCGGTCAAGTGTAAATATCCTGTGAATAGTGTCGTTAAGGCTTAGAGTAGGAATGTAAATTATAAGTGTTGTGTTTTTATGGAACCTTTTGTTTCCCCTCCCCAGATCACTGGAAGAGTGCTGGGCAAGAGCGATGATCCGGAGGATGGAGTGCAACTTCGCTCAGTGCTCTCATGTGATAAAAAAAAACAAAAAAAAAACGAATGATTGTTTAGGCGAGGATAAGGCCATAAGGGGGTAGTACATTAAGCAGGATAGGTAAGTTAGCTGCGACTCGCTGCCCATTGCCCCTCCTACTTTATTTCGTTAGGTTAATTAGGTGTGAGTCAGTAAGTGTTAAGGCTGGTACGGTAGCGCCTGTGATATACCTTGCAGGAGCTGCGGTACCAGAGGAGGGGGCAGTGTTACGTTTGAGGGGGGGGGTATGCATTCAAAGGGTAATTAGGATGTTTAATTGGGTATGCCATGCTGTTCGAGTTTACCAGGATCTCGATGTAATAAGTAGCAATTCAGTGGTGATAAGTTGTCTAGTAAATGTTCATTTCTTCAAGGGGGGAAATGATAATTGTCACGTAATTAGATAGGGACACGGGATAGGGTAAGTGTGTCTGCGTAAACCCCTTTTTGGTATTCTCTGGAGACTGGCCGTGACGTCACAGGACAGTGCAGCGGATGGATCTGCCCCATGATCACGATTGGCAGAAGGCGATGGCGGTGGGCCAATAAACGGCTCGATTGGAAGTGACGAGGACCAAGGATAAAAAGGTTCTGTTTGGGGGTCGAAAAGGAAGAGGAAGAAGATTACAACCAAAAAGATCGTGTTTTTTTGGTATAGAGGCTGTTGCGCGGGGAGCATCCTTGTTGTTGTGCTGATTCGATCGTGTTCTTGATCGTGTCTTGGAGCCTTGCTGAGCCTCGTGCCTCACGTTGGTTGGCTCTGGGGTTCTGCTGACTCGGAGTACGGGGTCGAACGGCGGGCGGACCTGCCTCCCTCTCCTGCTCGCAACTTGGCGCCAGAACTGGTTCCCTGGCGGCTATGAGCGGACTTGGGCCAAGACCAGGAGGTCGACAGCACCACAGTTTCTCCTGCCCCCCCCCCTGACGAGAGCAAGGCCAGCTCGTCCGACGCCAATCCAGGGACAGTTGCGTCCACACCACGGTCCAGCCTGACCACCAGAAATAGCTACGTTTTGTGTGTGTGTGTGTGTGTGTGTGTGTGTGTGTGTGTGTGTGTGTGTGTGTGTGTGTGTGTGTGTGTGTGTGCGTGCTTGGCGCCTTAGAGGGATTGAGAACTGTATATTCATTGGAATTGTCTGTGTTTTTCCCCACGCCCGATCCCACACCATCCCGTCGAATCGCCCCGGATCCCTCTTCTTGCTGAGTCTTGTTATTTCTGGTAATAATAAAAAACAAATAAACATCATCAACTCAGTGAAAAGTGACTCGTGCCACCTTCCTCGTCCCGTTTGCGGTAGAGCGATTAGAACCGCCATGTTTGGGTTGTAAATAAATAAACCGCCTCCATCGTTTCGGCTCATTCTACGTTGGCGGGACTGTTCAAGTCCCGTGGACGTCACAATATATATATATATATATATATATATATATATATATATATATATATATATATATATATATATATATATATATATATATATATACATATATATATACATATATATACATACATATATACATATACATATATATATATATATATATATATATATATATATATATATATATACATACACACGAGATGACCCGTGAACCCGTTGTGACAGCGGTTGATGAAAAAAATCATTTCAAAAGAAAAAAAAGATAGCTCCAGCGAATTATACCATTGAGGTTGTTTGCATTGATCAAATACTCCCAAAGAGTACTTGACTGAATCGGGAATTGATTTGTTTAATAATTTTTTCGTTGCCCGATTTGAACGAAACTTAATACTGCACACCGTAGGAGAATGGTGAGTAAGGTGGCCCTAAATTTTTGCACTATCGTGTGCCGTTTTGGCTGTACTTCGGGAACATACATACATCCATCCATACATCCATCCATACATACAAGATGAGGGTTTTAGTAACATATATATATATATATATATATATATATATATATATATATATATATATATATATGGAGGCAAACAACAGGAGAAAACAAAACCACATGATTGAGAGTAACGTGAACAGATTCTACCGTGATTTGGAGAAACAAAAGCAGAATATGTCAACTCCCCCTGAAAAAGAAAAGCTAGAAAAATTCTGGAAAGGAATTTTTGAACATCGAAAGGAATATGTCAAGGAAGCAGAATGGATCCCACACTTGGAAAAGAAGAAGCAACATCTAGAGGAAATTCCCCTGGTGATTATTGATGAAGAAAAAATTAGAAAACAACTTCAAAAAAATGCCAAACTTCAAAATCCTAGGCCCAGATGGAATTCCAATTTTCTGGCTAAAACAACTTAATGCTCTCCACGATCACTACGCCAGGACACTGGAATGAACTGATCCAAGAGGAAAAGGCAGTGGATGAGTGGCTCATTGAAGGAAATGCATTTCTTATCCCAACATTTGAAGAAACCCAACTTCCTCACAAAAACTTTCCGTCGAGCAACAATATACAAACTTCGAACAGGAAGCACACAGAAGTGATGTACCATCACCTAACACAACAAGGAGGTTTAGAGGCAGAACAAAAGGGATGTAAGAGAGGTTATTATGGAACAATTGACTACCTACTACTGAATAAGATTTCACTTGCAAAATGCGAAGAACCAAATTGTCCACCACCTGCATAGATGATAAGAAAGCTTTCAACAGTGTTCCACAGTCATGAATGATAAAATGCATGCAAATATATAAAATCAATCCCCAAATAATCAAACTGATTGCGAAAGCAATGGAGCTCTGGAATACCACATTGGTATTACAGCAATCAGAAGGAAATATCGAAATACCAAATGTGAGGAGACAGTGTGGGATCTTCAAGGGAGACAATCTAACAGAAACAGACAACATAAAAATTGACCTTGAAACAACAATAAAGTAGTTAGACAAGTCTGGAGACGGCGATGGTTCACGAGCAATGTACACGGTTCGCCTTTTTTATTTTTTGAACTTTGAGGGGACGCCACGGGCAAACTGGCGGGAATCGGGAAAAACGGAAATGATGAAAGTTGTAGTAATCGAAGAGCACTACAAATCGACCACGAATTGCGAAATCCTAAACGTAGTTCGCCTTTTTTATTTTTTTATGGCGGGAATCGGGAAAAGCGTAAATGATGAAAGTTGTAGTACTCGAAGAGCACGACTTGCATACCAACTTTCATTCAAAACAGTTGAAAACCCTGGGAGCTCGATGCCCAATTTATTGATTTTTTTGACATTTTCTAAGTTCGTGACCTTGTGACCTTACAAAGGTCACACTTTGTGACATACAAAGCTTGACCTTGGGATGAAAATGAAAAATCGAGCTCCGTGGGGCTATGCAGGTGCCATTGGGCTAACCAAATACCGAAACCCCTGCCAGATGCAACAACCCCCCTCGGAGAAGATGTAACTTGAAACTGGCTACCCCCTAAAAACACGTTTTTTGGGCGTGGCTCCGTCCATAATGGGCGCAGCACGCCCATTCTCAGGAAAACACAACTAGATCATGATATAAACCTCCCACCCAAATTTTATCAGGATCGGATCAAAACCCACGGAGCTATGCTCGGGACAGACAGACAGACAGACAGACACCCATAATGAATATAGTGGTCACTTACGGACTCGTGAACCAAAAATGAAGCATCATACAAATAACCTTGAGTAGAAGAAGGACACCAAATATGACATAAACAAATGCACAAAACAATCGCCAAAGATTACCTATGTTGAACAAAGTTGATCCTGAAAATGTACCTCTACGCAAGAAACAAAATCAGTCATGAACCAACTTGCAGTGCCAGTGTTCCAATACAGCTGTGGAATAATAAATTGGCCCCAATCAGAAATTAATAAGTTATACATCAAAACAAGAAAACTCCAAACCATGCACAAAATGTTCCACCAAAAAATGTTCCCTAGAATGTACCTGCTGAGACAAGAGGGAGGGAGCGGCCTGGTGGAACTCGAGGTGCACAGAGTGACGAGTATTGGACTAGCTGAGTTTGTGAAATGCTCAACAGACTACCGGATTCATGTTGGAAATAAACATGGACATAACAAACCTGAAAAAGTATCTCTAATTCACCTTGCAAGGAATGTCCAAAAACAGGTGCAAATAGAAAATACCACACAGGAAAATGATACAGGTACAAATAGGGCCTGAACAATTGCAAAAACATTAAATTGGATTCAAACCAGGTCACTCCACCCTGGACTTGCTACTCCTGCTTTCCCAACAATGGGTGGAGGTCCTCAATGCCAGATATGAGATCAGAGCCATCTCCCTAGACGTATCGTGTGCTTTCGATATGTCTGGCACCCCGCCATGCTCACCAAACTCTTCCTATGTTATCCAAGGCAAACTCCACTCTTGGCTCGCAGACTTCCTCTCTTGCCATGTGACCCTTCATAAAATTCTCTCATCCCCTCTTCCTGTCCAGGCTGGAGTTCCTCAAGGCAGTGTTCTGGGCCCAGTGCCTTTTCTCATTTTCATCAATGATCTCTCCGACTCTGGAAAATCCTCTTTATCTCTTTGGTGATGACTTCACCCTCTGCCGTACCATCTGTCATCCCTCAGATCAGCAAGCAGCAGCTTCTTCACTCTCTGCAGATCTGGATAAAATCACAAACTGGTCCAACACGTGAAACATGCCTTTCAATCCTGACAAATCTCACACTCTCACAATGTCTCTCTGAAAGGAACGTCTGAAACCACCCTCCACCCCCCCCTTCACCCCAATCGAGTTTCTCAACAATCCTCTTGAACAAGTCCTTTCATTCAAACTTTTGGTTCTCACTATCTGCCATGATCTTTCCTGGGAAAGCCACATCTCCAAGCTGGCCTACAAAACCAGTTGCCATTTGGGCATCCTCCATTGTGCAGTCCTCCCTTGGCACACCTGAGCTCCTGACCACATACAAAGCTTTCATCCACATCCTGATGGAGTACTGCTCTCCCCTCTGGGCTGGTGCTCCTGCCTCTCACCTTTCTCAGCTTCATGCTGTGGAAACCAAGGCAATTAAGATAATTGTTATCTCCCGCGGTGAGGCTGAGTATTTGGGTCTCTCACTCTCTCACCGCAGGCAGGTCAGTGGTCTTTCTGTCTTCGACTGTCTCCTCTCTGGCCTCGCCCCCCTGCTCTGTCTGCTATCTGTCCTACCAATATTTCCGCAGGGCACTCAAGGTCCACGAGCAGCCTCCTTCTGGTTAAACTATCAAAACAAGAATCACTGCTCACCTTCACTCTTTCATTCTTCTTTGTTCCCACCTTTGGAACAAACTCCCACACTCTCTTCAATCCCACTCTTCCCTTCAGGTCTTCAAAATAGCTGATCACCATCATCTCTTATCTTCCCCCATCCAAAACCATGATCTTTTATACCCCCGTTAATCCACCCCAAATCCACCTTCTTCATAATCCCTGCTTTCCTTCCTGAAATTTCATGTAGTGTCCATCTTGTTCACCCTGTGTACCCCATCCCATCCCTCTCCCTTCCACAGTTCTCCTCATGTGTCTATTCTCCACTGTTTTGTGCTTCTGTCTCCTGTCCCTCTTGTCTCCTGCTCCCCCTTGTTATACGTTCTCCGTGTGAGCTATTATATGAGCCTTGACATTGTATTTAAAAAACAAACAAACAAACCAAAAAACGTGTTTGCAACACCATTTAGTAAAGACAAGGATCAGATGTTGAGGATCCCTCCCTCTACTCACCCCACCCCTATTGAACCCTCCCTCCCACCATCGTAACCCTCTTGTCTGTCTGTCTCTTCTCCATCTTTACCTCTGCCACTGAAGGTGGATGGAAGCTATGTTTTCACCCCTGTTTGTCTGTCTTTGAGCAGGACATTTAAAAAAGTTATGGGTAGATTCGAACGAAACTTGGTGGGCAGGTTGGGTGTTTGACAAAGACGAATTTAATAGATTTTCGTGAAGATCAGGAACCGGATCCAGATAATAAAATTATTTAACAAGTGATTCTTCACCATTGAGAGATAGAGCCAAAAACAATACATAGCACAATATCTCAAAAAGTTATGGATGGATTCGGCCGAAACTTGGTGGAGAACTAGCCGATTAGATTTTGGTTAAAGTCTGGATTTAGGTCTGGCCTATCGGTGGGAAGCAAAATGTAAACTGCTTAGCTTGGCGGAGGTATGCGTTCTACCAAGTACCGTTTTTGTTTCCATCTGTTTATAACTCAAATCACCCCCATTGTCCTTTCACACTGGACAACTCCGCTTCAACATTGCGCATCCAGATGAGCGAGGGACGACACTTCGCCCATGCTCTGGCAGAATTGTGCATCGAAGTGAGCTACCTCAGTGTGATGAGAGCGCATGTGCAACACTCATGAGACAGGAGGGAGGGAGTGAAGGGGGAGAGAGACCTCTCTGTAGGGATTGGAGGAGACAGGCTATAAAAGGTAGTGGCATTCACATGCACACAGCCAGAGAGAGAAAGAGAGAGAGAGGCACAGAGGACCATGGAGAGAGATGCCACAGTAAGCGCATGCACGGGAGACTCGGGGAAATGTCATGGTGGAAATACCCAGAGACACCCGGCATGCCAGACAAGACATGTCAGAACTGTGGAGAAGGGTCTGAAGATGAGCCTGCTGTAAAATGTCATTGGCATCTGCTGTCCTGCAAGACCAGCCTGCATCATGCTTCCTGGCGTTTCATCAGGGCACACACCACTGTCTGTTCTCATGTTCGTCTTGTGTTCCTCTATGAGTCTGTCCACGTTAAATAGTCTGCCCACGATAGTCTTAGAATAGATGTGGAAACTATTACATCCAGATTAAGCACATCGTTTGGCTCTCTTTATCATTTTAATTCACTTCTCCTTCCTGTGCCCTCATCTCCCATATTTTAAAAATCTGTTACTTTTCAAGTGAGTTGCTGTGCATTTTTAAACAAAGTATCGTCTTCCAGGGTCATCAAGTTTAGTTTCCAAATTATTAATTTCTCCCTTCATTTCCTTTTCCCACATTATCTTTGTTGTTCATTTCCCCCTTCATGTCTCCCATTTCTGCTTTACTTTCAGCTATTTTTGTGTTATTTTCATTAAATTTACCCATTATTTGTACCATAATTCCCCTGACCATGACCTGGTCTCCATTATGCCCACCACCTGTTTGTGCCGTGCAGGAGTGGGGGGGGGGGTGGGGTTCCGAGCCTAGTTTCTTTGCCTTGTCCCGCAGCGAACTTGCCTCCGAGTTTCGTTCGCCACGATCTCCGGTTTTGTGGACATCCGCCATTTTGTCTACATTTCCCACATGACCAAATTTTAAAATAAAATCTTTGCGTTTTTGACACAAATTTGAATTTTCTAATTTATCTCGGGGGTTATGGGTACAAATCCTACACTACTGATACCAATTGTCAGCAGGATGGGGTTCAAACCCAGGTCCAATATCTCACTACCCGACACCAGTTGTTGCGTCATGGGACCAGCGAACGCAGATGCTTTGTGCTGGATTTCTAAAGACCTCTGTGATTGACAGAAACAATGTTTCAATTTGCACTGGGATGCGTTCACATTAAAATATTATGATCCTCCAAGGATCATTCAAATAATGCCGAGACTAACGGTTCTCCACATCAGGGAAGACAGGAAGGTGGGAAAATATTTCTTTGAAATAAAAGATTTATCAAAATGTCCATGGAGATAAGGATGGACAGAATGATAAATAAATGGTACAGAACTTGTGGTAGACAGACACAAATAGAAATGAAAGGGGAGAAAACATGAATTAGTGTGGTCATGTTTAAATGATTTGCAGTATGTCGTCCTGATGAGCCCATAACAAGGGTAAAATCTGGATCGACGACTGCTTTCAGTTATTTGTAACCATAAAGACATAAATCTCAGTCTGCAAAGACCTGAGTGCCACGTGGACGCCATCCTAGTTTGGAGGTGATGTGTCGGCAAAATTTATGTGCATGGCATCAGTATCATGTCACATCTAGAGTCAGTGTGCTTCATATGTTTAATTTGTTATTTCTGATTACAAACCTTCTAACAATTAATCAGTAGGGCAGAGACAATATTTATGTGTGGCAGACGACACTTGTTGCTAACAGGTTGTGCAGTAAGTGCTGTGATGGGACTCGATCTGTGTTCTGCTGCCTTGTCAAGTTAGAGGGTTCATTTTGTATTTATTAATGAGCTTCGTTGGTGACGAATAAACAATTTGCAGAATGTCATCCTGATGAGCTCATAACAAGGGTGAAATCTGGATCGATGGCTCTGCTTTCATTTATTCGTGACCAGAAAGGCATAAATCCCAGTCTGCAAAGACCTGAGTGCCACACGGATGCCATCCTAATTTGGAGGTGATGTGTCGGCAAAATTTATGTGCACAACGTCAGTGTCATGTCACATCTAGGGTCAGTGTGCTCCTTTCGTTTAACATATTGGAGGCTCACCACGAGGGGAAGCACTTTAATTTCTCCCGAACACCCGATTCTAAGGCTGTCGACCACAGATAACTCTGCGGTCCAACGGGCTGGAGTTCTTACACAGCCACAGCTGCCTGATTGAGACTACCAGCCTTGCACTAGCAGGGTTACACTTCGATGTTTCCGTGATACCTTTAAATTGGCACAACAACCTAATTTGAGGCCATACCCTTGACGCCACACCTGATGATCTTTTGCTGAGCAGAACAGGTAGGTGCAGCACTGGCTAACAGAGCAAATAAGGTGGGGTACAACTTACCGTCTAACTATACTTGTACACTGTGTCGGACCAATGAAGGCAAGGCCAATCGAGACAGATTGGAAAAAACAAACAATTATTTATTTACACACACAAGCAATCATTTAGAAGCGATTATTTACAGACAAGAAAGCAAAAGGCAAGTAAGACCAGACTTAACTGCAGCACATATTATTTCTCATACAATCTTATTTACACACGAGGCATGGTTATCATTCAATCAGGGGAGAAGAGGACAAGAAGAAGAATTTGAGAAGAAAAGAAAAGTAGGGTCGATTATTTTCTCCGTCAACTCACACAACCAAACGGGGTTGCACCAGTCCAAATATACTAGAGAATGGGGGGGGGGGGGAGGGGAAAGGATGACGAAGATGGGCTGTGGAGTGGCGATGTGATTGGATGCACAGTTGCATCTCTGAGGTGTCCAGACCAAGTGGGCAAGTCCTCTCCGGCGTGCAACATATGCAATGGCAGGCAGCTCGCTCCGTTTCTGCTGGATCCCAGTATCCAGCAGATTCACACAAACTAAACCACATCCTGGGCTTTCCACACTGCCCTCCTTTGCACGATGAGCTCCCTCCCTCGAATCACATGCACTGCACACACCTCTGCCCCTTGCCAGACAAGTGTTTTGGCATCAATGAGGATCACTTCCTCAGCTTCTTCTTTCTTTCCTCAACACTCTGAGCGTTCTGCTCCTCATAGGACAAGCTTTGAGCTCCTTTCTGCTTCTCTCAGGCCAAGCTTTTAGGACAAGGACAGGTTCTGAGGCAACTCTGTCCCGTACACTCTCGAGGCTCCTTTCTCCAAACAGGACATCGCTTTCTCTCCCGTACACTCCTCTCTTCTTCATCCTCATTGAGCTTTTTCCATCTTGGCTCGTACAAGCGTCCTTCCCATTGCTCCACATTCTATGTGGGCGGGTCAATGATGCAGCTTGTAGGAAATGCCGCGTCATTCTGTGGGGACTGTCACGGTGGCCCTCGGCCCCTCCCCTCACGGGTGAAGGATAAGGAAAGCGCCCCCAGTCCCTCCCTCATGCGCAAATTCTCTCTGTAGTGCTGCACTATATCAAATGAGAGGCGCCGTCCCACAGGCCATAAATATCAAGTGTCGTGCTTTGTGCCATGGACATGCATGCGAGAATGGACACGGTCCCATGCGATGAAGGTTATCTGATTAGCCCGAAGGATTTATAACCATAGATGGACCAAATGTGTCCAATTAAACAATGCACAAATGGAGTAAAAACGGAGAGGGATGCAGCAGGAGCGAGGGCCAACCAAACAGCTGTGGGGTTGAAGGTAAGACTGATGGAGTGAAGGAGGGATTGGCGAAATGAGGTTTGGTGAAGGGGTTATTGGTATATTGAGAAAAGCAGAGGGGGGAATGGACCGATGGTGCAAAGGAGAGATTGTTGAAAGAAGCGGGGTGGGGGAACGGGCCAATGGAGTAAAGAAGGGATTGTTGGCTATGAGAGTGGAGGAAGTCAGTTATCCAAGAGTGGAGTTGATCTTGGATGCCGCAGTCAAAGAGTTTGGAGAGCA
Source organism: Eptatretus burgeri (assembly GCF_056783735.1). Classification (NCBI taxonomy): domain Eukaryota; kingdom Metazoa; phylum Chordata; class Myxini; order Myxiniformes; family Myxinidae; genus Eptatretus; species Eptatretus burgeri. The sequence continues at coordinate 90,948,061 of NC_140968.1, forward strand.
AGGCAGGATGTCACAGTGTATTGAAAGCTCAAGATACTGTATGTCCAGAGAGACAGCCCTGATCTCATGTCTGTTATTGAGGGCCTCCATCCATTGTTAGAGGAGTAGAAGCAGCATGTTGAAGGCAGAGTGACCTGGTCTGAATCCGAATTGATGATCTGAGGTTGGATCTTAAAGTGCGCCATCCCTCTTATAGACTTTAAGCTGGGTGTCCTGTACGCTGACATTTATTTGGTGAATGTTGAAGATCACATTGTATTTTTCTTGAAGAGTCGGTGAATTGTCATCGGTACCTTGAACAAGTTTCAAATTCCTCACCCGACTCCAGCCTGCAATGGCAAAGTAAAACGACCCAGTTGAAAATCCTTGTCGTTAAACTGCTTTCGGAGCACTTTACCCATCTTTGAGCACAGAGTGCCAGAGGCAACTGAATGTATAATATATATATATATATATATATATATATATATATATATATATATATATATATATATATATATATATATATATATATATATATGAGCATGGTGTTGGCATAGTGGTTATGATAGTGGCTTGGGATTCAAAAGGTCCTGAGTTCAAGCCCCATTGGCTGCTTGAATTAATACACACCAGGAGGTTGACTCAGCCTGTCATCCTTCCGAGGTCGGCGAAGTGAGTACCAGTGTACTGGGCCGGTGTATGCCCCGGTTCGAATAGGTGTACCACATCCCTGTGTCGTAAGAGGTGACCAGGGTTGCGTCAGGAAGGGCATCCGGCGTAAAACCTGTGCCAAATCATTATGCGGATCATAATGGATGATCCGCTGTGGCGACCCCCAACGGAGCAGCCGAAAGAAGAAGAAGAAAAAATAAATATATATACATATATATATATATATATATATATATATGTATACACACACAGAGTGCCGGGGGGGGGGGCACCGATTCAGTCCCATCACAGCGCTTGCTGCACTACCTGCCAAGTGAGTACATTGTCTTGTCTCTGCCTTGCTGATCACCAGCCAGGAATATTAAATTCAACCAAAGAAGCACGCTTACTCCATGACCCGATTCAATAAATATATATATATATATATTTACAAATTAATGAAATTTGAAGCTGAAATATCTGGCGTCAACAATTATTCACCCCCTGATTCAATACTATTGAGAATACGTGAGTCAATACCACGTGCACCTAAATAAAAATTGTTTATATCTCTCTGGTAAGCAAAATTTTTCAACATTTTGCTGAAAATATATGGCTGTAAGATTGTTAGTTTTTGTCTAAAGTCAGGAAACTCACGAAAGGCACCACTTATTACAAAAGTGCAGAAAGCAAGCCTCAGATCCAGTGTTTGGTACACTGTGTAGTCTTCATCCGGTACTGTGCAGAGATTCTGAGCCATGTGTTCAGTAACCTGAGAGGGGATGGGGTTATCCACATTGTTATGGATATATGGATGTATATATATATATATATATATATATATATATATATATATATATATATATATATATATATATATATATATATGCATATATGTCGATCTTGATATATATGCATTCAACATATACATATACATATATATGTTTATATATATATATATATATATATATATATATATATATATATATATATATATATATATATATATATCCATAAAAAATATGAATATATATGCACATATAAAATATATATATATATATATATATATATATATATATATATATATATATATAAACATATATATGTATATATACATGCTGTATATATACATACTGTATATATATACATACATATATATATATATATATATATATATATATATATATATATATATATATATATATGTGAAGCCTGGTGTTGGCGCAGTGGTTAAGGCAGCGGCTTGGGACCCAAAAAGTCCTGAGTTCAAGCCCCGTTTGGCCACTGAATTAATACACCAGGGGGTTGACTCAGCCTGTCATCCTTCTGAGGTCGGCGAAATGAGTACCAGTGTACTGGGCCGGTGTATACCCCGGTTAAAATAGGTGTACCATATCCCTGTGTCATAAGAGGCGACCAGGGTTGCGTCAGGAAGGGCATCTGGCGTAAAACATGTGCCAAATCACTATGCGGATCATACGGATGATCCGCTGTGGCGACCCTAACGGGAGCAGCCGAAAGAGGAAGAAGATATATATATATATATATATATATATATATATATATATATATATATATATATATATATATATATATATATATATATATATTAGCCTGGTGTTGGGGCAGTGGCTTGGGATCCAAAAGGTCCTGAGTTCAAGCCCCGTTGGGCCACTGAATTAATACACCAGGGGGTTGACTCAGCCTGTCATCCTTCCGAGGTTGGCGAAATGAGTACCAGTGTACTGGGCCGGTGTATACCCCGGTTAAAATAGGTGTACCATATCCCTGTGTCGTAAGAGGCGACCAGGGTTGCGTCAGGAAGGGCATCCGGCGTAAAATCTGTGCCAAATCATTATGCAGATCATGATGGATGATCCGCTGTGGCGACCCCTAAAGGGAGCAGCTGAAAGAAGAAGAAGAAGAAATATATATATATATATATATATATATATATATATATATATATATATGTATATGTATATACAGTATATGTATATACATATACAGTATATGTATGTATATGTATATATGTACATATGGATATGTGTGTGTATATATATATATATATATATATATATATATATATATATATATATATATATATATATATATATATATATATATATATATATATATATATATATATTCAAAGAAACTTGCTCTCCCTCATGCACAGATTTATCCCCTCTCGTGTTCAGTTGTCTTACCCTTCCTCCCGCCCTTGGTTTACTGAAGCTTGTGGCGAGGCAGTTGTCCTGAAACAACTTGCCTTTGCCTCATGGAAAGCAAACCCAACTGAGGGCAATCTCAGTTCTTTCCACAAAGCTCGGAACAAGTGTGTAGCTACCCTCAGGAGAGCCAGAAAACAACATCTTTCTCATCTCAAGTCTGAACTCTCAAACCTCTCTCCCTCCTCAAAATCCTGGTGGCGTTTAATCAAATCTGTTTCTGGTGTATGTTCCCCCTCCATCCCCTCCCTTACC
>NC_140968.1:90966179-91018679 GCF_056783735.1 Eptatretus burgeri
AGCGTGGAGCTTATTTCTCAATTTGATGAATGATGCACCATATTTTGTTCTCTGGCCAGGAATTACGACACAAGATGTGTAAATCATCACAGTTGACCTGATGGCACACAGCTTTCTTGTTGCCAAAAGTTATGGAGTTATCATCTTGTGTGGTACATTAACTTATCAGAGCAGTGGTTCAAAACACCGAGGAAATGATCGATTAGGCTAGGGCTTTTTTTTTTTTGAACAGTCGTTTGTTGTCCTCTCTTCATAGCAATAATAGGGAAGTGTCATGTTTTGTTTTGTTTGTACTGAAACTTAGCAAGTTTCAGTTCATGTTAACCAAAGTAATAACCTCTTGAACTCTCTTCACAAAGCTGACCTGCTCTTCTAATCATGGAGGATGGCAGGACTCCATATGTAGGGATGGGACAGGAAAAAAAAATGGCCACCCCATCAAATGTGTAGACAAAATGATATGCTGAAAAGCTAGTGTAGATTGAAGTCATAAACCTTTAAAAGCCATACCTTTTATTCTCTAACGTTTTCCTAACGAACAAGAATGAAAAAGATGTCAGAGTACATCATGAAAGTATCAAATCGAGAGATCGCCGAATTGTTCATCCACAGAATTGTTGATAAATGTCATCCAGTCCAGCACAGTAATGGCTGAAGCAATTACAATGATTCCAATGTAATAGTCCCGAGGGTATTGCACCTCTACCATAACAAAAAAGTTTAAAACTCAGATTGATAAAACAATACAATTGCAACACAACCACAACCTGTTCAGCGCCACTTACGCATGTGCAGAGTGAGGAACTCTCCTGTAAAACTCATTGTCTGCTGTAGTCTGTCATGGATTGCAAGGCCACGTGGATTGTAAGGTATGACACAATGTATAATTCACGAAAGTAAAGGGCCCAGAATGGTCCCTGCTGATCCTTTCATTGAAGTTCACAGGGGGTCATACTGGTTATTGAATTTATTTTTTTTAAATTCACCTTCCCATATACCGTATGCGTACTATTGTTCAAGCAAATTGTGCAGTACATCCTCCTGATGTAAACAGATGCGAATATGTGACCCCTTTTAAAGGCATCTATTTATTAAACGTACACAGTGTATGGGGAGGTGGGGAGGGAGGATATTGGAAATGCTAACATTGAGAAAAGAAACAGAAGGCAAGAGGATAGGAATGGAGGTAGTACATATTGGGAAGGAGTAAAGTGAAGAAATTTAAATTGAGGAGAAGAAGAGACTGTACAATGGTAGGACATCGAAGAAAAGGAAGTTAGCGGAGCTTGGGAGAGAAGGGGAGGACAATTCGGAGTATATCGGAGTATGGGGATAGAATAGAAGGGAAGGAGCAGATTGGGGAAAAAAATGAAAAACATGTAGGGATGTAATCCCCCCAAAAACAACCAAAAAAGGGTGGAAGGAATGATAAGAAAGGAATGACAACACAACACCACAAACCTTTTACGGATTGCCATTACATCTTTTGACATTTTTCAATCTCAATCACATAACAAATAAAATACACAATCACACCAACCCACACTCCAACTTTTACAACTACCTCTAGCATAGACATCTTCATACAATTGTGGCTATTGCCACCTATGACAAAAATGTCAAAATATGTTGTGATGGAAACCATCAAAGGATTATGGTGTTGTATTGTGGTGTCATTCCTTCCTACCTTGTTTGGTTGTTTTTTGGGGGATTCCATCCCTGCATGTTTTTTCATGTTTTTTTTCTGACTTTTGGTCCTCAAGAGATATTTTGTGTCCACATGAGAGTGTACAAGAGACATTTGAAAACATTGCTTTGAACTGTTTGGGAATTGAATCCATACCAGTGAAGTGAAAGTCAGGATTTCACCCACTGAGTAACTGTGATATGCATTGGAGAGACTGTTGTGTGTGTTATCTGAAGGAACTGTCCAATTATGGTTTAAAAATGTACTTTATAATCCACAAGAAAACAATTTTTGGCATGAACCATAAAATTAAATCTAACCGGACACAAAACAATTCATTTTTTTGCAAAAGGCCTAAAACTCATCCGAACGCATTTCTTTCTTCCGTTCCTGTCATTGAAATCTCCAATCACAAGAATTTGTGAGTGTTGTAGAGGAAGCTCTTGTACAGGAAACATAACTTTTCCGATTTAATCACCTTTGCAGTGACCTGCAACCGAACCATTTTCTTGGCATCACACACCTTGTCCTTTCTATGCAGGTTCCGTGCAGCCACTCAAGTCACAATTCAAACTAATAAGAGACAATCGAGAATTTTGTCACCTGTAAACATCCTTGTTGTGAAACTTTTGAATAATGGATTATGATGTAGCTTCTGCAGCTTGTGATTTTTTTATATCAGCAATCAAGACAGGATGGTTGATGCGAGGCCATGATGGGTGCTGGTAGCCATATTTAAAGATGGGGAGCACTGCAACATTGATATGAAAGTGGTAGGAGAGTTGAGTTGGGAGCATTTAGGAGGATGTCATGTCTACGAGTGTGCTCGTTTTGAAAATCCTCATCTCGATTTTGAACCAGGTAGGGTGACATGCAAGTAAAATATTCCAGCCATGCCAGCAGGGGACACTGCAATTGTGACGAACTCCTTCCCTCAAAAGGTATATAAAACTCGGTGTCCGGTCTACAATTACAAGCGTATGTGATTAAGTGGTACTATTGTAATGTAAATCTATTGTAATGTAGTATTTAATGGGATGTGAATGTAAAGTGTAATCCTCCATCCAAGTTTCCTTGTACTATATACTGTATAACAAGTTGGGACACCTGATCAAGATGGGTTATTTAGATTTTAACAAAGCATCAGGAATATTGATTATAAAGCTACAGCAAAAATTAACCCGGGAGTGCACCAGGGCAATGATGAGCAGAATGACCTCATTTCCTTGCGTGAGGTCGTATAGGATCCATCTATCCATCCATTGGGACCACACTGTACAGAGCATTGGTGCTGCCTAAGCAGTCTCCTTGGCTGTTGGGTACAATCCTGGAGAGGTCGCCACTCCGACACAGGATACCAGCAAGCTGGCACTCATTTTGCCGGCCTCGGAAGGATGACAGGCAGAGTCAACCCCACCTGGTATTAATTCAACAGCCGAGTGGCATTTGAACTCAGGCTCCGAGGATCGTGTGATGAATACTTCCACTCAGTGTAGTCCCTTGGCGACTGTGGACCCTTTGTATATGAATTTCCGTTCTACATATGAAATATAAAGAGTTGAATGCAATTGGTTCGATTGCTGACAAAGAATTCACCCTCTAACGCAATGAGGAAGGGCCGAGGAGTAAGCTAAAGTCTGCCCCTCTCCCACCGACGGGACACTTGATTGGTCAGAGTGGGATTATTTTATGTTTTAACATTGATTTGATGAAGAATTGCCACTTTTTATTGTGATGTTGATCTAGTGCATGTTACAATAGTTTGGCAGAGCAAATGCTAGGATAATTGTCCCAACAGTATGGAATTGGATAAAAAAAATCACCAAAGAAAAGGATTCTCTCTCACACACACACACACACACTCACACACACACACACACACACACACACACACACACACACACACACACACACACACACACACACACACACACACACACACACACACACACCCACAAACACACACACACACACACACACACACACACACACACACACACACACACACACACACTAAATCCCCCAAATAGTCAAGCTGATTGAGAAAGCCATGGATCTATTGAATGCCACACTAATCTTGCAGCACTCGGAAGGAAAGATTGAAATACCAGGAGTGAAGATACAACACGGGATCTTCCAAGGAGACAGTCTTACCCCTCTCCTGTTTTGCCTTGCTATGGATCCACCGAATAACCTCATTAATGAATAAGGACATGGATATACCCAAACATCCAGTAAAAGAATGTCCAAAGAAATAAGAAATGTTTACAACTCTCAACCAAACAATAAAAAATTGGCAGAACAACTGAAATTAGTGAAAAGGTACTCTGATGACATCAAAATGGAATTTGGCCTTGATATGTGTGCCAAGTGCACATTCATAGAAGGTAGACCAACAAAAACAGACAACATAAAAATCGACCTTGATACAGCAATACAGTAACTAGACAACGAAGCATCTTACAAATACCTTAGAGTAGATATGTTTTCCCACTAGATATGTCAAAATATGTCAAATGTCATATTTTGTCAAATTGTCATATGACCACCAAATATGTCAAAAAGAAAATGCACAAATCAATTACCAAAGAACACTTGTGTAGAACAAGGTTGATCCTGAAAACATACCTCTCCCCAAGGAACAAAATCAAAGCCATAATCCAACGAGCAGTACCATTGTTCCAATACAGCTGCAGAATAATAAACTGGCCACAAGCAGAAATCAGAAAACTAGATATCAGAACAAGGAAACTCCTCACTATCCACAAAATGCTCTACAAAAATCAATGCAGCCCGATAATGTACCTGCCGAGGAAAAAGGAGGTGGTGGCCTAATGGAACTCGATGAAGTGCACAGAGCAATGACTGTAGGATTAGCAGAGTATGTGAAAGTTCAACAGATTACCGCATGAACACAATAAGCTCAAAAAGGTATCTCTCATTCACCTTGCAAAAAACTTCCAAAAACAGGTGTGAATAGATGTCACACACCAAACCGAAACAGCAACAAATACAGCCGCAATGATTGCAAAAGAGACAAAAGAAAAATACAAGACGAAATACCAACAGATATAAAGTGACAACTGGGAAAAAGACAAAGGAGCAGGGAAATATAAAAAGAGTTGGACAGATTGAGGAAAGACAAAGAAGGAACACGGGAATGGCAAAGAAGAGGTCAGCTCAATTGGGAAGGAGAACTTCCTACAAACCATCCCTGGAACATTACAACAAATGAACTGCAGTGGGAAGTTGTCCTGGGCTCAGTGATGATCCTCAAAAGAGTCCTTGGAACAAAACTTGGAGAACAACACAATTTCACAACTCAGCTCATGAATCACGATCCTTCACCGAAACAAAGGTGGATGCTTCGAGTCCTGGGAGGGCTCTGTTCTACCTTGTGCAACCCGAATTGTGGAGATAACAATCCCTCTCCCTTCCACACATCTCCTCATGTCTTTGTTCCCTACTGTTTTTTTCCTTCCTTCTCCCACCCATTTTGTCTCCTGCTCCCCTTGTTGTGTTTTACTGTGTGTTCGCTCTTTTACGAGGTAAATAAAGTAAATTTTCCTGAGGTAAATAAAGAATGAATTTCAAAGCAAAATCAATCAAAATGCCAGGAAAGAGACAAAGAGCAGATGCTTATCGGGGGTTGACTTACAGCTAAACACAGAAATGGGTACCCAACAGATCATTCAGGGGGAGGGGTGGGGGGGGGAGAATCGTCTCGCTCACCAGAAAGTCGTCCGTGAAGCGAAAACGTCCTGAAATGCGTGTGTGCGTGTTATGTCCATCGCCAGCACCCAGCTTTGCCGTGCACCCTCTCGCGGGGCAGCCTTGAACGCTAGTCGAAGTCTGGAGGGCACCGAGATAGTCTGTCGCGGGTTTAGACCCTGGTGTTGTTGGTGACCGACCCGTGCCTCACTTGTTGGCGGCGCTGCTCACACTCACACCACACGCTCGCTTGCCGAAGCACTGGGAAGGATGAATTGTCTCGTTGTTGGTGCTGGTCAGACACCTACACGCGCACCACACGCTCGCTTGCTCAAGCACTGGGAAGGACGAATTGTCTCGTTATTGGCGCTGGTCAGACACCCGCTTCTTGCTCGCTTTTCAAGCTAACTTCTCGGTCTCTTCTCCCTCCCTGGCTTTCTTTTGCCCCGCTTTCTTTCTCTTCCCCTTTTCTCCTCTCTCGATTTTTTTCTCCTCTTTCACTTTTTTTCTCCTCTCGCTTTTTTTCTCCTCTTTCGCTTTTTTTCCTCACGCTTTTCTCCTCAGAACGTACCTCTCGCTCGTTTTTATATCTCCGGGCCGTCTCCACGAGGTGCCGTCTGCCCCAAACTCACCCTGCCCCACTGGCGCATGGTTACCATGACGACCCGTGCGCTCTCAAAAAAGGCGGGCGTCGGAGCTCACGAAAGATTGTTGCTGAGGAAGAATGGGGGGCGGGCTTCAGAGCTCGTGAAAGAAATGTGTGTAAACGTGTCTGTCGTAAAGAGAAAAGCTTCCCAGAAAGGGGCTGTCACACCTTGACGTTTTAGCCAGCGTATGGCAAGGTCTCAAAATGTATGTAAAACGCTGGCGTACGCTGAACTATTGATGTTTTTTTAAGTTTTGGGTGTATAATAACGTATTCGACGTATGCATAATGTATTAGTAACGTATACAGAACGTTTCGAACACATATAGATAACTTATACCAACGAATGCTGAGCGTGTTGTCGGCGTTCACAACCTATGCCCAACGATAGTCTAACTTATGCATAGCGCGCAGCAGCGTATCGCCGACGATCACGTGGCATAGGCTAGTCTTAGGCTGCGACTCGACGATTCAAATCATAACCGCAGGAGACATCGAAGTGTGAAGCCGCTGCCACACCTTGACGTTTTAGCCAGCGTATGCCGATGTATTAAAAATTTGCCAAACCAAGCTGGCACACGTCGAATACGTTATGGGTAAGTTTTGTATACGTTAAGAGCACGGTGGCATACGTCGTAGTACGCTGGCATACATCGTCATACGCCGAGTACGTCGAGAAATTTTCAGCATGTTGAAAGTTTCTCGACGTATGACACATGTTCCGCATAAGTTGTAGGCACGTTATGCGATCGTTGACACACGTCGACACATGTTACTTGTACGTTACTCATAAGTCGAAACACGTCGAGGTAATGGTTAGCGTCAGTGTTCCAGACTCCCTGGTTTTTTTTTTTTGTTTTTTTTTTCTTTGGTATGACGGTGATGTTGACACTTCGATTTCTAGTGCGATTATGACTTAAATCGTTGAGCGGCAGCCTATTAATTAAATTATATTATAACCGCACTAGAAATCGAAGTGTCAACATCACCGTCATACCGAAGAAAAAAAAACCAGGGAGTCTGGAACACTGACGCTAACCATTACCTTGACGTGTTTGGACTTATGAGTAACTTACAAGTAACGTGTGTGGACGTGTGTCAATAATCGCGTAACATGCCTACAACACGTTACTTATAGGTTAGAAATAACTTTCGGGTACGCCAAACATTACCTCGACGTGTTTCGACTTATGACTAACTTACAAGTAACGTGTGTGGATGTGTGTCAACGATCGCATAACGTGCCTACAACTTGTGGCCAGCGTTATGTGGAACGTGTGAGTCATACGCTGGCATACGTCGAAAAATTTCAAGCATGGAAAATTTGTTTAACAGCTCGGCGTACTTCGACGAATGCCAGCGTACTACGACGTATGCCAGCGTGATCTTAATGTATACAAACTTACCCATAACGTATTCGACGTGTGCCAGCGTGCTCTTAATGTATATAAACTTACCCATAACGTATTCGATGTGTGCCAGCGTTTTAGCCAAAATTTTCATATGTCAGGCATACGTTGGCTAAATCGTCAAGGTGTGACAGGGCCTTAAGAAAGGGGATCTATCCCTTACCCTTCTCAACGCATCACATTTAAGATCCCATTAGACATGGGGATGGAGCTAATCTGAACATGCATTTAAGGAAATAACTGTCTGAGGACCTGGATGTGTGGATGCATTCATCAGACCAGATTCTGAAATCCATAACTTTGTGTATATATATATATATATATATATATATATATATATATATATATATATATATATATATATATATATATATATATATATATATATACATAGTGTTGCAGTTCTGGGAACCGCATCCCTCCAAAGCAATAGCAACTATCATACAGCAGTCCCTAGACAGTTATTCCATTAATATACGTTTGGATAGTCCCTTCCCTTTTGTCTAGTGGGACAACGGGACAGTGCGTTCTGTGGATCTCATAGCTAGGTCTGTTTACACCACTCTAACTTCTCTTCTTTTCTGCTTATTCCTGAGGTAAATCCGAATTTAGGTCCTCGCGGAGGCTAACATGTGCAGCATGTGCCATGGCCGGGGGAGGGGATTAGGATTGCCACAACAACACCACATGAGCATCGACAGCACAGCTGTGAGGATGCAGCGATACCCTCAAAGGAACCTCTGCCACAAGTTCAAGATGATGGTTTGACGTTTCCAATGATCTGGGATGAGATTGCTGGTTGCATTGAAAAGGCATACGAACGAATATCTCTTAAAGAGGCTACACGGATGTTGTTTTTCACAACACAGAAGCAAATTACCCAATATCGGCAGAACGTGGCCGGCAGCTTGGTGCCAATAACTACATCGTCAGAGGTTGACAATAGAAAAACAACAACCACACCATGTTGTACAGGACACAAGACAGTGTGCAAGATACAGGTGGCACATTCTTTTCAACCCACTTCTGGATTTAATTATATCGGCATTCTCTTTTCCCTCCATTTCTCCATCTGATACTTATACCTATATTATTTTTCATTCCAAACCTCCATCTAATTATTATGTCTGATCATTCCCCTCAATTCCTGACACAGATCGGGGTTGGCCCCGCGCACACAATAGCAGAATTGGGCGAACGCGAGCCCTGGCCACCTGGGGCATGACGGATCCGCACGTACTGTAAGAAACATGCTCGATGGCAGGCGGAATTGTGCTTAGCTCCTGACACCATATTATGGTACAGAGCAGGGCACGGATGGCACACATCTTGTTCTGGTCTGTGCATGGGTTTATCCTAACATCTTACTGTCAGTCCTCGCTGGTGGCCGCGGGTGTTCCCCACGGATGGCGGACGTCTCCTCGTCTCTCCGCCCAGCGAAGCCACGATAAGGCAGAGGCGTGCTGTGCAGTTCGGATCGCTCGGGCCACGTGGCGCATCGCGGAGTAGGCATTGATCAGCGCTAATCGGGGTGCCCGGGCGGGCACGTGGGGCCGACACGACCCTCGGCCGGTCGCCGGGGCACGGTCCGGGAGATTGGTGCAAGGCAATTCATGTCGCTGAGTTCGGTGCAGGACAATTCATATCATGGGGCTCAGAGTGAGACGATTCCGCAGCTTGGAGTTATCTTGCCGGAAGTGGAGTGGACCCATTTCCGGCCATCACGGCCAGGCCACGCAGTGGTCTGGGCCCAATCAGAGTGGCCAATTCGGGTGATGACACATCGCTTTGGGGTAATGCCCCCACCCTGCACCCCAGGGTCTATAAAGGGCAGGTGGTGAGGCCGTCCGTAGTTCCGGTTTTGGTGTATTGCTCATCACTGCTGTCGGCTCGTCCCATTCTCTGCCCGGCCTGGGATCGATCTCTCTACCTTCTACTCCCACCTTTCTGTCGTCATCGCCTGCGACTCCGCCTCTTCCTCCCACCCTTCTCCGTTGCTGACTCCACCCACCCACCTGGTCCTGTCTACTACTCCGCCCACTCGCTCTTGACTCTGCTTTCTCCACCCATTTGGCTCGCGACTCCGCCTTCTTCACCCAAGTCCCTCCCTTCATGCCCGATGGTCGCATCTCATTCTCTGGATCGTAGCTCACTGCACGAAGTGCCACGAAGCAAGAGACGGTGCGCCAGCTGTCGGGGAGGTATCGCCCAGCAGAGCATCTCCCCAAAGCGTATTGGTGGTGCGATCGGGCAATTGTGCAAGGTATTGAGAGACCGTTAGCCTCATCTCCTCTCCTCCTTTTTCTCTTCATCAACTCCTCTTCATTGGGTTGTGTGTGTGTGTGTGTGTGTGTGTGTGTGTGTGTGTGTGTGTGTGTGTGTGTGTGCGTGCGTGCGTGCGTGCGTGTGTGCGTGTGTGTTTTTGTCCTGGCACCTGTCCTCATAAGTTAAGATTGCAGAAGAATATTATTTCGCGTTAAGTCTGCTCTGTGTCTGCTTTCGTAAGTTGCTTGTATAATTGCTGCACCTCTCACGCTTCTTTCTATCCTTGCATTACACATAACAGTAAAACTATTCACTGTGCCACATATCTTTCTTCGTCTGCTTGTAAATAAATTATTATTAGAAATGTTCCCAGCTCGTTTTTGTCTGTTCTTTCATTGATCCAGCATGGTCCGAATCCTAGCTTAGCCGGGGCTTTATTCCCAACAATCTGTTCCTTTTAGCCGGTACGTCCTTGGCAGTGTCGCTCGGCTGCATCCGATCCGGTAAAGTGATCCGGTTTGGACAAGGTATACTGAGGGCATGTTCCCCAGTAATTAAATCACATGAATAATTAGGTAACCCGGTTACCTCACAGATGGGAGGACCCAAGGTCACGTGGGAGGATCCAAGTACCCTAACACATTTTTGTGAAGGTTGTGTATATGTGAATATATAATACATATAATATATATATATATATATATATATATATATATATATATATATATATATATTGTTGTGGTTACCAAATTCGCAAACCACCATTCAGGTCCCTTAGGTGAGATATCTCGGTAAGTACATGTGTAGTTAGGCCCAAACCCGTTGTCTAGTGGGAATACATGTCATTTATGCGTGCTGCGACTCTTCAGGATAGCCGTTTTTCTTTTGCTATCTTTATTTTGGACCAACCGCCATGATTACCACCACAACCACAACATCAACCACCAACCACAACGCCGCTTCACCACAACCGCCACGACCTTCACGTCACACCTCGCAACCGTCGCATCGCCACCGTTCTTGCGCCGCCTGTGGGTACCGGTGTTGGACTCGTGCAGGGCACGCGCCGAACAGCGTGTACAAAATCACGGATTTTGTGCTTCAAAAACGGATCAAAAACGACACACGCCCACTTTTTGCCGTCCAATCGGTGAGCGAGGGGCGATTTGGCCCCGCCTCCAGGGCGTTGGAGGGCGATCGATATATGCAAATTTATGGATCAAAAAGCATTCACGCCCACTTTTTCTCGGGCCAATGGGGAGCGAGGTGAAAGGTCGAAGGGAGGGGGTCAAAGATGAGAGGGCGAAGCCACGGGGCTGATATAAGCGACCGTGTTCGTCAGTCCAGTGAGTAGTAGAGTCGAGAGGGAACAGAGAGTTAAGACTTCGCGGGCGGTGGAGTTGGCAAGAAGGAGCTGGTCGTCGTGTGCGTTGGAGTCGGAGCGGAGGGGACGGAGCTGTGGAGAGGCGGCGAGGGCAGACGAGGGGGTGCTCGCGTCGTGCAGGGAGCTGCACCCCAGGGAGGCCGACAGCGCGACCTGGCCGAGGTGGAGACGCTCGTCGCGGGACAATAAAAATCCTCTATACCCCGAGCATCAGCAACCCCCTCCTGTTTCCCCCCGCGCTGAGATAGTGCGACCAAGGGGGCCCCTTTCCCACCCCCTACCAGACACTGTCCGCGAGGCCCGCGGAGTTGAGGCACCATCGCCGCTCCGCGTCTCATCACCAGACGGGTAGGCCCGACCCGGTCTCGGCCTCAGGCCCGCCTCATCCTTGAGGGTATTCTTTTCCTTGGTTTTGGGTATGTGTTGTCGGCGCCGTCTGTGAAGTAAAATTGTATAAGTGTTGCCGTGTGCTCGGTAATCGGTATTAGATCTGCATTGTTGCATTTGCTTTTTGTGTAAAATTGCATTGTGTTTCTCTTCTTTTCTATGTACTTTTGGTGGAATTGAATATGTGTGCTTTCCGTTCATCGCGAATAAATGTGCTTTGTGTTGAACTGTTTCCCGCTTCGCTTCGTCATTTCTTTCATTGAATCCTCATCTTGCTTCACGTAAAGGGTTGGTAGTGGGCTGAATACGCCCGATAATTAATCGAACCGTCGAGGTCGACGAATAACACCGCTCGGTTATCCCGATAGTACGGAACGGGTCGCTTAAGTGGCCCGTGTCCGAAGTCGACCTGCGGCGAGGTGCGATCGCCCGGTCTACCCTCCGTGTGGGTACTTAGGTAGGTCGAATTTGGCGAGCAACCCTATCCCACGCGGGGGCTGATTGGCTCGATCGCGGTGAGACCGAAAGGTCCACCCGTGACTGGTTCCCGGCGTTAGTCCGAGAGGGTCACGACTGGATTGTCCGTCCGGTGGGCGACGTGCCGCGATTCGAGTTACGTGGCCGTCAGCACGCCGGCGGGCGCGAATCCGTAACACTGGTGTCAGGTCGTGCGATACAAATCCATCGCCCTCCTCGCGGCACTGGTAACGGAGAACGGGAAAACGGGCTGTCCTGTCTCCAATTAAATTCACGGGAATCGGTCCAGGGGTGAGAGAAGCGACCCCCGATTCCCTCCAAATTACGAGCGAAATTAACCCTTCACGAGAAGCAAGATGGCGTCTCAAGGCGAGCGGGAGCCGGGGGTATTAGAAATGGATGTAGAATGTGTAGAATCCATGGCTCAGGACGAGATCACCGTGCAAGAGAAACCCGTACCAGAAGGTTGGGAAAGGCATCGATGCCGTTCATCTGGTCGGTTTTTTTATTATAACTCCACCACTAAATGTAGTCAGTGGGAGTGGCCAGGGCAGGTGACAATGCGGCAGATTATGGAATGCCGGAATAGAAAAAATGAACGAAAAGATGGATACAAATACAAATGAAATGAAAAACGAAATGAACAAGCAAATAAACGGAATGGAAGCAAACATGAAGGAGGAAATGAAAGAACTACGGGGTGAGACACAGAATATGGGCCGATGCCTGCAGGCGGGCATGAAGGCCGTTAGCAGGGAACTTAAAATGGCGACTCCACGTGTCGGAACGAACGAGCTGGGAGGGGGTGCAGCGGCTGACAGGCCCGCGGTGGAGGCGGGTAAGAAAATAATTCGGGAGACAAGAGACGAGGTGAAAGTAATTGCGAGGGAGAGAAAAGAACAATTAATACGGAAAGCAAGGATGAGGTACGCGGAGATCGTGAAAGAGCAAGGAGTGAAAAACAGGGAAGGACGGGAGCGACTTAAAGAGAAAGCAAGGTTGACCTACATAAAGATAAGGGAAAGACGCCAGAAAGAAGCGGAGACTAATAGACAGGAGAGAACAACAGAAACTTATAAATGTATAGAGACACGGGAGACAAAAAAAATAGAGAGACTGCATGATAATGACAAGGTAAGTGACGCACACACACACACGGAGGTAATGGAGGATAATGGGGGTGAGCTCGCGGAGCGTGTCGGGACCCAGTGCGAGCACCTGGATGGCCTCCTCCAGGAACGAGGGGAGGGAGTATGCCCCCTTGAGGCGAGTCACGACCAGGTGAGTTCGGTCGTGCTTTGCGAGGTTGAGGGGACGAGTGCTGTGGACGGGTGCACGGAGAGCTTGGGGGGTATAGAGGCCCCGGAGACCCTTGTGGGGACTCGAATCCCCAGTGTGGTTGTCCCTGTGTGTGTGGTGCAAGGTGTGAGTGCGTCCCCGTGTGTGGAAGCGACCCCGTGTGTGAGTGGTGTGGTGGCGATGGTGCCGGAGTGCGTGCTTCCCAGCACGCCGTGTGTGGATGAGGCACCGTGTGTGGAAGAGGCCGTGTGTGTGAGTGAAACGGCCAGTGTGGATGAGGAACCGCGGTTGAGTGCCCCCGCGTGTGTGGGTGAGGCACCGTGTGTGAGTGAGGCCGTGTGTGTGGATGAAACGGCCAGTGTGAGTGAGGCACCGCGGTTGAGTTCCCCCGCGTGTGTGAGTGAGGCACGGTGTGTGGATGAGGCACCGCGGTTGAGTGCCCCCGCGTGTGTGAGTGAGGCACGAGTGAATGGAGCACCACGTGTGAGTGGTATGGGTTATGCAAGGGAGACCGTGTGTGTGAGAGAGCGGTATGTGAGGGAGATGTCGGTTGGCATGCGGGAGCACGCAGCCGCGTCTCCCGGTGTGAATGTGATGGAGTGGACTGTGTGCGTCGTAACACGCAGGTGTGCGTGGGTCGAATGGCGACGACGACGGCGACAGAAGAAAGAAAGCCGAGTAGCGGCTGTAGTTGTTTCGGGGACCGTGCCGGGTTCACCCAGCAGTGAGCACGCGGTTCGTGCTGTGCAACGCACGAGACCACCACGTGCTCGCTTGCGAGAGTGAAGTCCCGGTCCGGAAACGCCAGCGGTGGATTTGCCGATCCCGCGGACGGACAAAGTTTAGGCAGGTAAATGGATTTGGACCGGACGGGTTCTCCACGCGATCGTGTGTGTTCAGCTCCAACGGGCAAAGCACATGTGTTCGCGTGGGGAACCCCTCGAGACGTGGGGCTTGTGTTTTTTTTTATGCGCACGGTGACGTCATGGCTGCACGTGTGGTTGGAATCCGGCAGGAGGGGTATCCCGGCCGGATGGTACCGTCCAAGGAGGGACGAGGTACACGTGCAGCTGCATGACGTCACGGCCAGGTGCAAAGTGCGCGAGTTGTCGCGCTGGTGCTGCGCATGAAAAAAAAAAAGAGCAAGCTTCACTTTCGGGTGTACAGGATTCCTGGGCAAGGGGTGGAAGACCCCCTTACCTGGGCACAGGATGGAAACTAGTTAGGGGGAAGGGTTAGCTTAGTTAGACCGACTCCATGGGGCAGGGGTAAGTCCTCATGGAGTCCGTGGAATGGATTAGGTAGAGGGATTTAGTGAGATTTAGGTTGGGGAATTGATTAATGGGATTATTTGGAGACAGTGACAGACAGTGAATGTGTAGAGGGGACGTAGTTTAGCTACGTAGTGTTAAAAGGAACGTGCTGTAGTTTAAGGGACGACGTGGGAGCACGAGTTAGTTAGGGGAGGTAGTTAGGAGGATGGCAGAGTTCAGCGGTGAGTGTGTTGAAGAGTTGTTGGTGAGTTGTGAGGTGAGTACGTGTACATGTTGAGTGAGTGAGGCCAGCGGGTCTGTGTGTGTGGAGTGAATGGGGAATGCATGGTGCGATGAGTGATTGGGGGGAGGAGTGACTCCCGCCCAAGGGACCCCGGGGTCAGTATAAAGTGAGTTAGCTGGGTTAGTCAAATTGAAAAATGGAGGTCGTTTTGTTGTTGGTGGGAAAGTAGGCTCGAGACCCATTTGGAGGGGTGCAGGAGCCCTGTTGACGGGCTTGGGAGCGTGGCTGCGAAAGGTGAGTATCGCTGAGTGGATACCCCGGGCACCAGGCTAGTCGGCCGTGGTAGGCCAAGGGCCCGTGGGGGGCCGGGATAGCGTAGTGGGCACGGGTGTGCCTGCTTGGTGCGGGGGCCCGGGGCGCCATTAGCCGCGTGGGCAGTGTTGTGGGCACGGGTGACCCTCGGAAAGGGGCCCGGGAGGCCGGCCTGCCACGTGTGCGTTTCAGGGGAGGTGCCATGGGGGGCACTCCCCGGTGTTAGGGAGCTGGTAGGCTCGGAGGCAGTGTAGTGCCCGGGGGTGCCATAGCGGGAGATTCGGCAGAGGGTCGTGCCTGCCAAAGGGAGCCACGTGTCCTAGCCAGGAGACCGTGTGAGGGCACGGAGAGAAAATTGGGGGGCGAGGCCCGAAATTGTGAGGACACCAACACAGGCGACGGGAATCTGGGTTGTTAGAACCAATAGTTTAAGCGAGAGGCGCTTGTTGAAAGCCCCGGGGTAGTTTAACAGTTAAATGGTTAGGGTAGATTAGGAGATGTACCCCTCCGCACCATCCATTCCCTCGCTGTCGTTGTGGGCCGCTGGACCCACTTTGGGTTAGATCGCCGAACTCTGGGGAGGCCATTCTGAGGCTTCGTTGGGCCTCGACACAGGACGTTAGCTCTCCCTTATTCCCCTCCGGGAAGGGAACGTAGGGGTTGGGAGTAGGCTAGGTGACAGGATAGGTTAGCCGAACAAAGACGATAAAGGGGGTTAGGGGACGATTTATAGAGGGGAAGTAAAAATAAAAACAACAAAAAAATAAGTTGGGGCTAAATTGGGGTTTGACAAATTAAGGGAGTGGGTATGTACAGTGACAGGCAAAGGCGATAGGTTGGGAGGGAGACAGGTAGGTAGGTCCGAGCCCGCCTTCCAAGTGGCCAGCACCACCGCACCCCCTCCACCAACCTCCACTGAACGGCAAAAGCTGGCCAACTTCATCGGCTGGCCGTGTTTTGCTTCAAGGCGGAGGCCGGCCAACTTCATCGGCAGCTGTTGTTTTGCTGCAAGGCCTGTGCCATCGGCTGGCCGTGTTTGCCTCAAGGCCTGTGCCGGCCACTTCATCTGCTGGCTGTTTTTCTTCAAGGCCTGTGCCGGCCAGTTCATCTGCCGGCTGTGTTTGCCTACAGCGGCCTTCTTCTGCGGGCTGTGTTTGCCTGCTACCTTTGCCATGCCATGCCCACTGCCCACGTTCACCAGCCCCGTTCAATTTTGCTTTGCCCCCCCCCCCCTGTTCATTTCCATGTGCGCCAGGATCCGCAAAGCAACCGTTTGCAAGCTGCAAGTACTGCCCTGTTGGCAGCTACAACACGGGCCTGCAGTGGCGGCCCGTGCACCGTGTTTGTGTTCATCCATCCATTCGTTGTGCTCATTGCGTGTGCCACTTGAGCTGGCACGGAGACTGCGTTGTGCAGCCCATGCACCGTTGTGGTTCACTGCGTTCAGTTCAAAAGGGAAGGCCTTGGACTGCGTGTGAGCAGCCAGCCACGTTCCCTGTCACCTGCATTGTTTGAGCCAGAGACTGTATGTGGGCAGCCTGGCTCCCTGCTAACTGCTTTTCTTTTGCAGAGTTCAGTGATCCTGGGCCATGGTTTAGTGTAAAATTTGTAAGTTAAGGTTAAGATGTACTGTAAATATGAGTGCGCCCCCGGCATGTATGTCTTAGCGCCGGCAATTTTATTTAAGTCGTCCGTGTGAGTGAGTTTGTTTAGGTAGTTACGCAGCCCTCAGGTTATTTATTTTGGGGACACGAATACCATGAATGTCGCACTCAGGGATCCGTAGGTAAAATGTACTAGGGGAAAACTACACATGATGGCACACGAAAATTTGACGACTCGGGACGAGTCTGTAAAAAGGGGAGGGGTAGTGTTGTGGTTACCAAATTCGCAAACCACCATTCAGGTCCCTTAGGTGAGATATCTCGGTAAGTACATGTGTAGTTAGGCCCAAACCCGTTGTCTAGTGGGAATACATGTCATTTATGCGTGCTGCGACTCTTCAGGATAGCCGTTTTTCTTTTGCTATCTTTATTTTGGACCAACCGCCATGATTACCACCACAACCACAACATCAACCACCAACCACAACGCCGCTTCACCACAACCGCCACGACCTTCACGTCACACCTCGCAACCGTCGCATCGCCACCGTTCTTGCGCCGCCTGTGGGTACCGGTGTTGGACTCGTGCAGGGCGCGCGCCGAACAGCGTGTACAAAATCACGGATTTTGTGCTTCAAAAACGGATCAAAAACGACACACGCCCACTTTTTGCCGTCCAATCGGTGAGCGAGGGGCGATTTGGCCCCGCCTCCAGGGCGTTGGAGGGCGATTGATATATGCAAATTTATGGATCAAAAAGCATTCACGCCCACTTTTTCTCGGGCCAATGGGGAGCGAGGTGAAAGGTCGAAGGGAGGGGGTCAAAGATGAGAGGGCGAAGCCACGGGGCTGATATAAGCGACCGTGTTCGTCAGTCCCGTGAGTAGTAGAGTCGAGAGGGAACAGAGAGTTAAGACTTCGCGGGCGGTGGAGTTGGCAAGAAGGAGCTGGTCGTCGTGTGCGTTGGAGTCGGAGCGGAGGGGACGGAGCTGTGGAGAGGCGGTGAGGGCAGACGAGGGGGTGCTCGCGTCGTGCAGGGAGCTGCACCCCAGGGAGGCCGACAGCGCGACCTGGCCGAGGTGGAGACGCTCGTCGCGGGACAATAAAAATCCTCTATACCCCGAGCATCAGCAACCCCCTCCTGTTTCTCCCCGCGCTGAGATAGTGCGACCAAGGGGGCCCCTTTCCCACCCCCTACCAGACACTGTCCGCGAGGCCCGCGGAGTTGAGGCACCATCGCCGCTCCGCGTCTCATCACCAGACGGGTAGGCCCGACCCGGTCTCGGCCTCAGGCCCGCCTCATCCTTGAGGGTATTCTTTTCCTTGGTTTTGGGTATGTGTTGTCGGCGCCGTCTGTGAAGTAAAATTGTATAAGTGTTGCCGTGTGCTCGGTAATCGGTATTAGATCTGCATTGTTGCATTTGCTTTTTGTGTAAAATTGCATTGTGTTTCTCTTCTTTTCTATGTGCTTTTGGTGGAATTGAATATGTGTGCTTTCCGTTCATCGCGAATAAATGTGCTTTGTGTTGAACTGTTTCCCGCTTCGCTTCGTCATTTCTTTCATTGAATCCTCATCTTGCTTCACGTAAAGGGTTGGTAGTGGGCTGAATACGCCCGATAATTAATCGAACCGTCGAGGTCGACGAATAACACCGCTCGGTTATCCCGATAGTACGGAACGGGTCGCTTAAGTGGCCCGTGTCCGAAGTCGACCTGCGGCGAGGTGCGATCGCCCGGTCTACCCTCCGTGTGGGTACTTAGGTAGGTCGAATTTGGCGAGCAACCCTATCCCACGCGGGGGCTGATTGGCTCGATCGCGGTGAGACCGAAAGGTCCACCCGTGACTGGTTCCCGGCGTTAGTCCGAGAGGGTCACGACTGGATTGTCCGTCCGGTGGGCGACGTGCCGCGATTCGAGTTACGTGGCCGTCAGCACGCCGGCGGGCGCGAATCCGTAACAATATATATGTATATATACACACACAAGTGGGCCCCTTGGTCCGTTAGACCAACTTTCATTGGTCTTCAGAACCTTGTAGCATACCTGCCTGCTGTAGTGCTTGAGCATTCGCTTGCCTTTCACCATGCCCAAAGCCTGGTGTTGGCTTTGTGGCTCGGGTGGCTGACTTGGGATGGATCCTTGTGTCCCTCAATTTGAGCCCTGTTGGCTGCTGCATTAATACCAGGTGGGGTCGACTTAGCCTGTCATCCTTCTGAGGTCGGTGAAATGAGTATCATGTCCCCTCTCCGAAGGATTCGGAGAGGGTACTGCATTTGGATCCATTTGTTTGTTTGTCCGCACAGAACTTTCGTGTTTTTCTCCGCAACTGCTTGTCGGATTGAGACAAAATTTTCACCATGGGTGCGATTACTCAAAGAATGTTTCAATGATAATTATGACTACACACGTCACATTGTGTGGCAGCCATATTGGAAAACGGAAAAACTTTGGACCTCTGTATCTGAAACCGCACCAAGGAAAAAATTGAAACTTGGCAAATAGCAAGTACTCCTCATGGTAAATGAGTGATTTTTTTATGACATCATAGGTGCCCTCGTTATGATGTCATAATTGCATATGTAGAATGCCACATGTGATCAGTATGAAAAATTTTGAGGGTCATCAAGGGATAAAATGGTCCACAGAAAAAAAAACTTAATGACGTCATTGGTCACGTGATTTGGCAGCCATATTGTTTTAATAAAACAAACCTTCAAAAATCTTTTTCTCTGAAGTGGCTGAACATTTCAAGGCAAAACTTCACACCTATGCCTGTCCATGAGGAACAAAAGGTTCACACACATGATGTCATTCGTCACATGGTTTGACAGCCATATTGGATTTACCCTAAAACCTGTAAAAATCATCTCCCGAACGGCTGCACAAATCGAGGGGAAACTTCACACAAGTGTTCCCCAAGCAGTGGGTGTACAAGTGGCACATAGCAAGCACTCCTCATGGGAAATGAGTGGGTATTTTTGACATCATAGGTGCTTGCCTTCATTATGACATCATAATTGCATAAGTAGAATGCTACATCCGATCAGTATAAAAATTTTTGAGGGTCATCTAGGGATAAAATGGTCTACAATAATTTTTGATGACGTCATTGGTCACGTGATTCAGCAGCCATATTGTTTTTGTTTTTTTAAACCTTCAAAAATCTTCTCTGAAATGGCTGAAAAGATCGAGGCGAAACTTTACACATATGACCACCTATCCACGAGGAACAAAAGTCACACATATGACGTCATAGGTCACATGGTTTGGCAGCCATATTGGATTTACCTGAAAACCTATAAAAATACACCACTCAAAAGAAGTCCTGGTGAGGGCTTGCAATCTCTGATTGCTCTTTTTCTTGTTGTACTGGTAGAGCGGCTCAGCATCACTGGCACAGCCATGCTCCAATAAATGATAGCTACCTGGCAGCCAAGCTGCCATACACAAGAACAGAAAAGAACCAAGCCCAGATGAGATTGTCAGGACACGGATTATAGATTCGTTATTATTTTTGCCAAATTGTACAACTATTATTATTGTTAATATATTTAGTATTAATTAAGATATGCATTGTTACAATGTTATCATTGTTTTTGTGATTAGACTAGAAAGAGGAGAGGGTCTTGCATTTGTGTCTGTTTTGTTCCTTGCACGAAAATTGAAGATTGCATCCATTATTGTGTTTGTCTGTTTGTTTCTATATTTATTACATGCAAAATCGAAGATTTTTCAAGTATATTGGTCAGTCGATTTTGTTATTCTGTCTGTTTGTTTGTCTGTCAATCATCTACAGGTCAGAATTTTAAACTGATCTTCACGAAACTTCACCACATGGTAGAGTTTGTCAAAAGCAAGAAGCCTATTGTTTTTGAGGTCAAAAGGTCAACATAGACCGAAAGTCAACAACTTAGGTGACATTTCTAAAATCCTCAATTTTCATCCGATTGACTTGAAATTTGAAGAGGATTTGCATATCAGGTCACCAAATTCAACGTTTGATTCAGTGAATCACAAAGCGTTTGATTTGATCTCCACGAAGCATTTGATTCAGTGAATTGGGTTGCCCTCTGGAGTCTTGCTGGGCTTCATGGGGTGCCACCAAAACTGATCGATCTGGTTTCTGAACTATACTCTGGTACTGAGAGTGCTGTGAGGTGTGGTGGTTCCATCTCTGACTTATTTCCGGTTGTTCCTGGTGTTCGTCAGGGGTGTATACTGGCCCCCACACATTTCAGCGCTTGTATGGACTGGATTCTGGGGAGGATATCAGAGAGAACAAGCTGTGGTGCATTGTTTGGGAATGTCAAGGTCTCTGGCCTTGATTTCGCAGATGATGCAGTCATCTTTGCAGAAACGTCGGATATCCTTATGGGGGCCCTTGAAGTGCTGAATGAGGGGTCAGAACTCCTGGTATTATGGATTTCCTGGGTCAAAACTAAGATCCAGGCTTTTGATGACATCTTGGATGCTGCTATCTTGTCTTTACCCGTTTTTGTTGAGAATGTTGAGGTCATAGAGAGAGATTCACTTACCTTGGAAGTGATATTCATGTCTCCACATATTGTGCGCCAGAGGTCGACAGACATCTGTGTTGGGCTTGAGGAATCATGGATTCACCGAATCATAGGGTGTGGTGGGGTCGGTACCTATGAAAGTCCGAGTCTTTAAGTCCTTGGTCCTTACAGTCTTGCTCTATGGATGTGGGACTTGGTCTCTGACCAAGGATCTGAGATGGAGACTTCACTCCTTTCAGTACCACATCTCTTTGGAGAATCCTTGACTATTGCTGATCAGACTTTTTGTCCAATGAGTGGTTGCTGAGAGAGACTCAGATGAAATTTGTTACCTGCACAGTTCGTGAGTGTCAACTGCGGTTGTACGGACATTGGCTCGTTTTTCTGACGATGATCCTGCTGTACAGCACACTTAAGAAACCATTGGAAAGAGACTTTACCTGCAGGAGCTTTTCTCACTCCAAATTGGAAGGTGATGTGTAGTTCTCTGACTGTTGATCGCATGGGAGACCTAAATTGGGGACTGATCCATCAGGCCCTGGCCACACAGGTGTTACTCCAGAAATTTAACCCTTATGTGTCTAATTTATGTCCCTTTTGTAAGAATATGGAAAATTTGTATCATGCTTTCACTGAGTGCAAGAGATTGTCACCTCTGTTTCTGTATCTGAGTCATATGTTTTGTAAAGTTAAAATTGTGTTTTCTTTTCCCATCTTTGTTTATGGGCTCACTTTCAACACTGGAAATAAAGGTGTGGTTTTGCTTTTGAATTTCTGACTTGGAATTGCTGAGCTTGCAATTTTTAAGACCAGAAAAGCCGGATTGGTGAAGGCGAAAGATAAAAATTCACTTTTTTGTTTCAAAGGGATGGTGGCTGCATGTTTAAAATTGGAACATGCACATCATGTAAACATGGGTAGTCTTCTTGTGTTTGAAGAATTATGGTGCAATGGTGGTGTATTGTGAAAATGCATTGAAAATGAAGTTTACATTTGCATGTGAAATTGCACCAATATGATTGACATCTGAATCTGAATTGTTTATCAGACCCAGCTTGAGCACCTTTACTAAAGTAAGAAATGTCACACTTGTTTTGATGGTTTTCATGAACCTCAAGCAAATGGTGCCTTAACATCTGTTTGTCTCTCTCTCTCTCTCTCTCTCTCTCTCTCTCTCTCTCTCTCTCTCTCTCTCTCTCTCTCTCTCTCTCTCTCTCTCTCTCTCTCTCTCTCTATCTCTCTATCTCTCTATCTCTCTATCTCTCTATCTCTCTATCTCTCTATCTCTCTATCTCTCTATCTCTCTATCTCTCTATCTCTCTATCTCTCTATCTATCTCTTTATATATTCTTCTCTTTCTCCTCCTCTCTCTTCTCCTCTATCCTTTCTATTTCTCCTTCCTCTCTCTCTTCTCCTCTATCCTTTCTATTTCTCCTTCCTCTCTCTCTTCTCCTATCTCTCTCTTCTCCTCTCTCCCTCTCTTCTCCTCTCTCTCCTCTCTCTCTGTCCTCTCCCTCTTTCTCCCTTTTCTCCCTCTCTCCCTCTCTTCTCCCTCTCCCCCTCTCCTCTCCCTTTCCCCCTCTCCTCCCCTCTCCTCCTCTCTCACTCACTCTCTCTCTCTCTCTCTCTCTCTCTCTCTCTCTCTCTCTCTCTCTCTCTCTCTCTCTCTCTCTCTCTCTCTCTCTCTCTCTCTCCCCCAAAAAAAACAAAAACGGAATGGCCTGTCAAAGTCTGCCATTGTGTGTGTGTGTGTGTGTGTGTGTGTGTGTGTGTGTGTGTGTGTGTGTGTGTGTGTCATTTCTAGCGGGAAGGAACATCAGGACAAACGGAGGGGGGAGCGGGACGGGTAAATTTGTCTTCCTTTCCTTCTCCTTCTCACCCAAAAATCTGGCAAACACGACAACTAACTGGTCCGTCAGTGAAGCGATGGGTAGGCTCTGCTAGTATAAATTAAAAAGAGAAGTGCTCATGCGAGTTTAAAGAGATACATCATCTTAAAGAATTGCAACCTGGAGTTTGTGAAAGCAGGGGGGGGGGGAAGAAAGGAGGGGGGCAGTGCTTTTTTAAGATTTGAATATGCCTTAGTGTAATCTCCTAAACCTGGTGTTGGCTTAGTGGTTAGGGTGGTGGCATGGGATCCTCGGGTCCTGAGTTCAACCCTGTTGGCCACTGAATTAATACACCAGGAGGTTGACTCAGCCTGTCATCCTTCCGAGGTTGGCAAAATGAGTACCAGTTTACTGGTAAGGGGGACACTGCATCAGCGGCATAGCCATGTCCCAACCAATGATGCAACCAGCAGCCACAGGCTGCACGAGAGAGAGAGAGAGAGAGAGAGAGAGAGAGAGAGAGAGGGAGAGAGAGAGAGAGAGAGAGAGAGAGAGAGAGAGAGAGAGAGAGAAAGAGAAAGAGACAAAGAGAGAGAGAGAGAGAGAGAGAGAGAGAGAGAAAGAGAGAGAGAGAAAGAGAGAGAGAGAGAGAGAAAGAGAGAAAGAAAGAGAAAGAGAGAAAGAGAGAAAGAGAGAGAGAGAGAGAGAGAAAGAGAAAGAGAGAAAGAGAGAGAGAGAGAGAGAAAAAGAGAGAGAGAGGAGGAGAGAGAGAGAGAGAGAAAGAGAGAGAAAGAGAGAGAAAGAGAGAGAAAGAGAGAGAAAGAGAGAGAAAGAGAGAGAAAGAGAGAGAAATCCCCTGATACAGCAATTTTTTTCTTCTCAAAGATGGCAAAGTTAGCTGTGGTCAATGGACTATAGGTTTAGCAGGAAATAAACAACATTGAGCAAACTCATTGTTATTTCACATCCTTCCATTACGATAAGATGGATTCATTACCAGAATATCTCTTGGGCAGATGTGTCCAGATCATGCAATTTTCATGTAATTGCATTACCGAAGAAAGGGCAGTGTGACTTTAAGTTTGCTCACCGGGTGGGTGACAACACAGGAGGAGTGGAAAATGTTGCCTGTTATTGTGCTATTGTGACATTCAGAAACGAATCATTGCTTCTCTTTACTCTTCACAACATTGTCGAAAACATCCGAGATAACTAGTGTTTCATAGTGCTATTTTGTAGTGTTTTACAGTACTTTGATGAAAGGTTGTTTTTGCTTATCTTCAAGGAAGACCCTAAAAAAAAAAAATCTCCACTCCGTTATCATTTAATTATTTGATCAGCTCCATGATGCATATTTTTTCTTCAACAAATGTCGACGCATGAAGGAGCTTCGTCACAGAGAGCAAGATCTTTACACACTGACAAAGGGTAAAAGGAGAACAAGAAAGTAAAAACCAATGTGCACAATGCAAATGAGTCGTTGAGTGGCAGGACTGCAAGAGGGAGAATGATTGAACGAATGACTGAGTGAATGGAGAAGTCAACGAGACTAGTCTGCGTTTGGAGGTTGGTATGGAATGAAGCATGAGATGACAATAGATGGCATTCTTGGAAGATTGGAGGGAATAGCATGAGAAAGCAGATGTAGGGATGCAGTTCCACAGATGACAGAAGAGAGGGAGAGAAAGGAATGGAGGGTGTTCAGCTTTGACATGGGAGGGTAAACCAGGTGTGGGTTTCTTGAAGAACGCTTGTGATCCCAGGTTCTGGTGAATAGAAGGAAGAAGGGGCAAGTAGAGTGAGATGAGAATGAGGATATGGAAAACTCGAGTCCATCAACCTGCCTGTAGTGGCCGAGAAGCATAAAAACCTTGGACTTGATTGCTTTCAGAGGTGCAAGATTGTAAGCACCAGTCCAGGGTAAGGAGCTCCATTGTACTTCAGATGATGGTGTGAGTCATTGCTTTTGACGAATCTCTCCCCTTCGTTGGTGTGCTCACTAAGCATTGTGCGTTGGGTGATGGCTGTGTAGTCCAATGCGGGACCCACAGCGTCAACTGCACCAAACATCGCATGTATAGGCTGTTCCTTGCGGAGGTAGACGTTGGCAGGTTTTCCTTTGTTGCCTCTGCTGTCTCTTGATACCAAGTCTCCCACATTCAAAGTGGTCTAGGCCTTTGCAGCAAATATTATGCCAAGCTGACCTATTTGTGGCCTGATGTTCCCAGGTGGCAACTGTAATGGCACAAGACTTGAGTGTAGACTTAAGGACATCCTCAAAACGTTTCCTTTGTCCACCACATGGACGTTTACCAAATTTAAGTTAGCCGTAGAAAAGCACTTTCGGGATTCTATGGTCTTCCGTACGTGTGAGCTGTCCTGATCAGCGAAGCTGGGCTTGCATCAGGAAATACTCAATTTATTGGATATGACAGCAGTCTCGGATTTTGAAGTGTTAGGTGTTCTGTCTCACCAGGTGATGCCAATAATCTTATGAAGGCATCGCATATGGAAGACGTTTGATATGACGACGATAGGGTGTCCAAGATTCACATCCGTACAGAAGTGTTAATAAAACAACGGCATGATATACATTAATCTTGGTGTTCAGGCGAATGCCACATTCATGCCAAAGGTCCATTGTCCATTGGGACCATACTCTGTACAGAGCGTTGGTGCTGCCGAAGCAGTCTCCTTGGCTATTGGGCACAATCCTGGACAGGTCGCCACTCTGACGCAGGATACTTGAATGACTCGGTCATCCCAGCAAGCTGGTACTCATTTTGCCGACCTCGGAAGGATGGCAGGCTGAGTCAACCCCCTGGTGAATTAATTCAGCGGGCAACGAGGCTTGAACTCAGGACCCTCGGATCCCAAGCCGCCACTCTAACCACTGAGCCAACACCAGGCATGTTCATGCCAAAGGTGATGCATCAATCTTCCAAAGGACAACCACGCCTTACCGAGTCTTGATGTTACTTCGTCGTCAATTGTTGTATTTTGGGAGAGGACACCTGCGAGGTAACAGAACTTATCTACAACTTTGAGTGGCATGTCATCGATGGTAATATGTGAGACAGTATACACATGATACTTCAGATAAAGCATGATTAGCTCAACGGTACATAGCTCAGAATAGACTTGGCTTTTTGGTAAATACAAGGACCAGCCTTAAAGGCCAGTTTGGAAATATGATTTGCCTAGGAAAGGCTGCCTCTCAAACAGACTAAGACAGTAAAACCTTCAAACACAAAGGATTTAACCTCTTCCAAGGGTTGAACATAAAAGTAAACTTTGTGGTTCAACATTTGAGGCTTATGGAGGGACAGAGTGAGAGCTTAGGAATAACCTGCATTGAAAGACCTCCTCCAGGCAGCTGACTAATGACGTTTTTTTTTTTTTTTTACAGATTTGCAGACTGGCAAAATGTGACAGCCTGCCTCTCAGAAGTGTGTTGTACTTTTCTGCACAGCGCACAGTCATTTTTTTGTATACATAGTCGAGGCTCATGAAAGAGCTAGAATTAGTACACTGAATGGATCAGGACACAACAGGACAAATGAACAGTTGAGAGAGGGGAAAACACCAACAGCAGAGTTGAAGGCCAAGATCGAGGTAGACTTGTACAAACAATAAGTGTGGGGAAGAATGAGGGGCAGGAGAGGATGCATAGGGTGGACAAGATGGATACAGGAAACTCTCAAAAGGGAAGCTGGAAATTTGGAAGGAGGGATTGGGGTGTGTGTGGGGGTGGGAGGGGCTGGTTAACGAGGGTAGATAAGTTTTGGGTTGGGGATGATCTGAGATGGTGGCAATCAGCTGTCTTGAAGATCTGGATGGAAGAATGAGATTGAAGAGAATGTGGAAGTTGGTTCCACAGGCAGGAGAAAAAAAAAAGAATGAATGAGCGGATATGAGCAGTGATCCAAGATATAGATAGTTTAACCAGGAGGGGGTTGATGATGGACCATGTGTGCCCTGCAGAAACTTTGGGGGGACAAAGCATGGAAAGAGCAAAGGGTGCAAGACAAGAAAGGAGGCAGTAAAATCGGAAAGAGACCACCGACCTGTCTGTGATGGTGTAGTGATACACCCATAGACTCAGATTCATCTTGGGAGATTCCAATAACCTTGAAAGCTTTGGTTTCCATGGCATCAAGCTGAGCAAGGTGTGAGACAGGGGAGCCAGCCAAGAGGGGAGAGCAGTACTCCATCAAGTTGTTGATCAAGATCTTGTCAGTGATTAGGGAGTGCAGGTGTGCCAAGGAAGGACTTTGTATGACGGAGGCTGCCCAGTCAGCAGCTGGTTTTGGAGGCCAAATTTGAAATGTGATTTGCCCAAGAAAGATCATGGCTGATAGTGAGACCGAGGAGATTGAATGACTGGACTGAACTTTGAAGTCATTAGTAAAATGTGAGGAAGAAGATTTGCCATGGAAGCATTGACGTAGACCACAAATATGATCATTCTTTTCTACCGCCTTAACCCTGCCTCACACCATCCCAAGCCCACCTACTTCCAAATTTCCAGTTTTTCCTTCCTGAGAGTTTAAGCTTCTGTATCCATCTTGTCCACCTCATGCATTCTCCCCTACCCCTATTTCCTCCCTGCATCCCTTATTTATCCAAGTCTCCCTTTATTTTATCCTTCAACCCTCATGTTGGTGTTTCCACATTCTTTCTCCTGTCCCTTTTGTTCTGTTGGGTCATGATCCATTCGGTGTTCTCGCTCTTCCATGAGCCTTAACTTTGCGTTCGAAGAACACAACCTTCAAGTTACATCACCCTCAACAAGATTATCACAAAACAGAATACTATCCAGAGCAGCAAAATGTTTCCACTCCTGGAAAAAATTGGTTCACCATCCAAGAAGTAGCAGGCCCATGATAAAGAATTGCCAGCATCGAAGCCAAACTGATGGTCAGAGATTACAGAGTTGGAGAGGAGATAATGCCTGAGGTCTTGCTGCCATGATAGATTCCATCACTTTGATTATGATGGGAAGAACTCATTGGTCTGTCGTTCAATAGAGCAGACTCGTAGTCCTTTTAAATTGGGGGTGACATTGGCAGCTCTTCAAGATGAAGGCAGATGACCTTATGAGAAATATGTGGAGAAGAGCTAGTAAATAGGAAAGGACGGGGCTGAAGCTTCACAGTTTCTGATGATTAAAACACCTACGTCCTTGAAGCCAGTTGCCGTCAAGGTGTCAAGATGGACCCTCAAATGCTCAAATTCAGCAGGAAAGAAATGTACAGAGAGTGATCTGTGAATGGGAAAAAGGTGAAAATAGGCAGATAAGCATCGGAGACGTTGGCCTTATCAGCAAAAATGGATTTCAGGAATTCAGCTTTCTCAAAAGCAATGTCCAATATGACTACATCCTTTTTGGAGTGAAGATGCAGAAGGGGAATGTTTACTGGTAACAGACGACTTGGAGGAGGGTGAGGGGGTTGAAAGGTTTGAACTCATGTGAGCTTGACGTTTGACTGACTCTATCTTGTCTGGTGGGGATGATACACACCTGTTGCGAGCTGAGGAAGGGCTGCATTGGTTCACGTTAGTTTGTGCTTTCCAGGTGGAGAATGCCAGCTGCATTTAAAAAAAAAAATTGCTTACACCATGTGCACCATTTCACCAGGGTCGAGTTGTTAAGTAGGATGTGAAGGAGAGAAATAAGTTTGTTGAGAAGAGAATCGCAGGAGCTGTCGATGTTCTGAGATGATGGATCAGTTTGTGAAGGATTATAGTAGCTTGCAAGCCAGAGCAATCTGCCTTGCGGAACTGTCATACATGTCGGCATCTCAATGGCTGTCTGAAGACCGATGAGGAGACAAACATTTTCACAAAGACATGATCAGAGGAGCCAAGAGGAGCGGAGTAGGAGCAGGACAGTTTAAAGGGAGAAAGTTTAAAGGGAGTCGGGAAAGAAACAGACTGAGTTAGGATAGCTGTTTCACAGAAGGTGTTTGCTGTAATGTTGAAGACTGATGAAGGCAGATGACCTTATGAGAAATATGTGGAGAAGAGCTAGTAAATAGGAGCGGAGTAGGAGCAGGACAGTTTAAAGGGAGAAAGTTTAAAGGGAGTCGGGAAAGAAACAGACTGAGTTCGGATAGCTATTTCACAGAAGGTGTTTGCTGTAATGTTGAAGACTGCGGACAGTTTGTCCTGTGCATGAATCATGAAAGCGTCCATCATAGCACTTCTTACACAATAGACCTTTTGGAGTATTGCTTTGACAGCTCCAGCTGCTCCCAATTACTTGAAGCAAGAATAACTTTACTAACATGGTGGAAAGCTTATCGTTTGTTCTTGTTGGCCATCTGATGATTTTCACACACAAGTCCCAAAGCGACCCACATCTGGTCGGTTTTGACTCTCTTTTTTTATACCTCCCAACCCACTGATCTGTGAGGCTGATTAAAAAAAAAAAACCCCAGCATCTTTCAAAATGATTAGTTCAAAAACAAAATGAGAATCACAACATAGTCGTTCTGCAGTAAAATCCCAGAGATCCTCCCTCCAGCCTGAGAGGTCAGCGGTTCAAATTCCACCCGAGCCGAGTCGTACCAAACACTTTAACAATGGTTACGTGAGGCGTCTGCACTTGAGGCTCAGCATTTAAAAAGGATAGAGTACTGACAAACGACGATAGGTTGACAGCCATTGTGCAGGCTTGATTGGCCTAAATCATGACCGGTCTCTTCCTGCATTGAGCTTCCTTGTGAAGTTCACCACAGAGTCGATCCCATGACTTGTGCGCTTGACCAGCACTTTCTTCAAACTTGAGCCCGACGTTTGTTTTCACCTCAGCATGGATATAAAAGGTTCCGCTCATGAAACGATAAGCTGCAAACTGGCAATGAAGGTTTGTCGATGTCTGCAGAAAAGGGAAAGTGAGATGAAGGAACAAGAAAGCAGATGTATCTGGCAGGAATCACGCGAATACCATGTGACTTTTGTTTCTATCTTGGCAGGGCGATGTTTCGCGTGGCACGGACAAGTGCAACGTTCCTACATGGGACACCTCCCACGACTTCAGGCCACTCACGGCATTGCTCTGCCTTCCTGTTAACCCTGCTCACTGCCTAGCTCCACCCATATCTCCCAATTTCTCCCTGGATGCCTTCCCGTGGATTGCATCAGTTGAGCATTGACAGTGTTCCCAATCTCCGATGCAACCTTTGAATCTTTGCACAGGTAGTCGTTGCAGAGATATCCTTCACCATGATGAGTTTAATCACCACGGTATGCCATATTGCATTAGACCGATTTGGCTGACGACTCCACAACGTTATCAGGTGCATTTTGTACAACAAAAGTTGGTCTTTTCGCATCGAATACAATGCCTTCAGTCATAACGACGGATAACGGAAAGGATTCCCTTCGTTTGATTCGCAGAATCAACCAACACTGATTGATTATATGTATGTCTGTCTCCTCGTTAATTATATCTACACTTTCCTCATCATGCATTCCTTACCCTCTTCCAAGTCACAGTGGTTAATCAGACTAATTATCATTCCATTTCACGGACACGCCCCCTTCGTAGGTCGAGTCGGACACGCCCCCTTTGTTGGCCGAGTTCGGAGAGGCAGCGCATAGTTTGGTGATTAAAGTTATGGAAAGTTTTTACACCCCCTCATTATCATTCCGAGCTCAAAACTTTCCTCTAACCCTCCGAAATCCGTATTTTTCCACGACGGTTGCGTTATAATGGTTGCCGTTTCTGAATGGGTAAATTCTGATATGTTAACTTCATTGATGACGCCATCATCAAAAATTGCGTCATTACTTCGGAACAAAAGTTTGTAATAGATTCCGTATGCCTAGTGCTTGCATGACAACTGAAGTATTGCTGGAACTGAACTTGCAGACAAGAAAGCTGATATGGAGTTCGATGAACAGGAAAAGTGTGGCTCGTGGTCTCGAGTGCTGTCGTTTGGTGTACAATGTAAATCTTAAGAGTGATGAGTGCGGGGCCGAGTGGATGGAGCTCAACGAACTTTCATGAACCCGACAAAGGGGTTCTCGGGAGCACTCAATTTAAGTGGAAAATGAACAAAACTGGTGTTGACATTTCTGGGAGAGTTCACCCTCCCCTCCCTATCTCCCGGCTGTCCATTACACCCCCTGCCCTCTTTTTTTCTCCTTTTTCCCTCCCCTCTTCACTCTATCTCTCTTCGTCCTATCCTCCCATCCTTCTCCTCTCCACCCCGCCCACTCCTCTCCAAAATACAGTTTTGTGCAAGTCGAGTACACAGACAAACATTCTAATTCTGATGTATCGTACTCTGTTACAGAATGGCTTGGAGGTAAGCAAACTCGTCTCTAAGCTGTGTCGCCTGGGTTCGAATCCCGACCCAGCTATAAACCGTCATCCAGGTGTTTCACAGGTACGGTGATTCATCAACGTCCCTCGGATGGATGTTAAGTGGCTGTCCCATCTGCCAGCATTCGTTGGTGGACGTTAAAGATCCCGTGGTGTCCTTCGCAAAAAGTGGGCGAGCTATCGCCGGCACCCTGAACAAATTGCTATTGCTCGGAGATGGCAAATCGTCCAGCATGACCATCCGGCCTCGAAACCGTTTCGGCAGGACCACCGAGCTCCGTATCGGAGTACGGTACATCAGCCTGGGTGTGTTCCATTACCAATCAGCTCGTAGGGCGCTCGCCAAGCGGCTTAAGCACTCCGTCGATAAGGAACGGCTTGCTTGGCAAACGCCAACAAGCTGCTTGCACACAAAACAGCCCCGATGTGATCGGGAAATGTATAATTTCGACATGTTTGCAGTTCCTGAGAGGTAATCTCGTGAGGCTGTCCGAGGTGTAGACCAGGTAAGACGGAGCGCATGAAACTGGGCTAAAGTGCAAGGAATAAGAATACTGGATATATCAAAGTTTATGTTCGTGCGGGAAGGGGTGGGGGCAGAATGCCTGCTGCTTGAGAGGGGCGGAGCAATGGGAATTCACAGAAGGGGGCGGAACCTTGGGACGTACACGGGAACGCCGATTGGTCAGTCGACTCCCTGGGGCGTTTGCTATAAGGTGGAGGCGCATGTGGCGGTCTGCATTCCACGGCGGCACGGACATTCTCAGCACGGGTTTCTCACGAGCTCCAGCGCTGTGCTCTTTTAAACAACCCCCTACTTGAGAGCGGCTGTGCCTCCCGAACGAGCAGCTCGACTTCGAGCCGTAGCTGCTTTCTATTCCGTGCCTTTGTTTTGCAAGGTGAGCAGGTGGCGTCCAGCCGTCCACGAGTTCGCTCGAGTTCCTCGTTTTGCGGAATATTCCACGAGCTGCTGTTGTAACATTCCGAGGTCGTTGAGTCACATTGACGTTCGCTCTTTTGGCTCGAAGAAGGCAGCAGCCGGCGACGCGCGAATTTCACATCGGGCCCGGTTTTCAAGTTTTAACTGGGCCGAGTTTGCAGGCAACGATGGCCACATTGCACGGGTGTTTCTCTTTGAACAAACCCGATCGTGAGAATTGCTGCACTTTGGGGTCGCGAGTGCACCGAGCTTTTCGATCCGATTGGGGGGTCGGGGGGTAGTTATGACAACGATCGTCATCGATTTTTTTTTTCCCCAAATGACTCTGTGCGGGTGTTTGCAAAAAGTTTAACCAATCCTTTTATGACGTCATTGACGAATTGTGTGAAGCGTTCGATGCTTTGCGGCTGTTGCAGCTGCTCATTATGCACGAACCCATCATGGCGGAATGCTCTCGTAGACGATCCGTACTGTTTAAACTCTAAGAAGTTGTCTTGGCTTTCTGAAATTTCTTCTTTTTTGTTTTTTTTTCATCAGATTGCTAGTTGTTCCTCTGTACCTGATGATTTGCAACCTGATGATTGCCCTGATGAACTATCAGCCCACTTCCTCCTAAAAAAAAAAATAATAATTTGTTCCGTTTGTCATTGAACTTTTTGCTTTCTCTCTCCTGCAGTTGCACTCTGCGTATTGCCCAGCTTCGCTCGAGCTTCACACCTCGTTTCACCGGACCATGTTCATGACTGCGATGAGCAGCGGTTGTCGGGGACCTTCGTCGTACAGCACAGTGGCGGCAAATGAAGAGGACACGGGCAAAGGTTTGCCTGTGGTTCCTTCAGCAAGACAAAAGGTGTGCGTGGAGAAGTCCCACAAAAGGCAACGCTTTGTTAACAAGGACGGCCGCTGCAACGTGCGTTTTTCCAACCTGAGCGAGCAACCGCGACGCTACCTGGCAGACATCTTCACCACTTGCGTGGACATCCGTTGGCGATGGTTGATGCTCTTCTTTGTGCTTGCCTTTATCCTCACCTGGTTGGCATTCGCCGTTGCCTTTTGGTTTCTGGCCTGGCTCAACGGGGACTTGGACAGGTCGGAAGGAACTCCTTGCGTGGAGAATGTATCTAGTTTCACGTCTGCTTTCTTGTTCTCGGTAGAAACGCAGACAACCATCGGCTTTGGCTCTCGCTACATCACCGAGGAGTGCCCGTCTGCCATCCTGCTCGTCGTATTGCAGTCTCTTGTAGGTTGCCTTGTCGATTGCTTTAGCATCGGTGCCATCATGGCAAAGATGGCACGACCAAAGAAGCGCGCACAAACTCTACTGTTCAGCAAATATGCCACGGTAGCTATGCGTGATGGCAAACTGTGCCTCATGTGGCGAGTCGGAAACCTGCGTCGAAGCCTCATTGTAGAGTCGCACGTTCGAGCTCAGCTAATCCGACCTCGTGTGACGCCCGAAGGAGAGTATATCCCCTTTGAGCAGGTTGACCTCAACGTCGGCTTCGATCGAGGTCTCGATCGCATCTTTCTCGTGTCACCCATAACGGTGGTGCACGAGATAGATGCCGATAGTCCATTGTACAACCTGGGTAGGCACGAATTGCGAAACCAGAACTTTGAGATCGTCGTGATACTCGAAGGAATCGTGGAAGCGACAGCAATGACAACACAGGCGCGCAGCTCCTACCTCACTTCAGAAATACTCTGGGGCCACCGTTTTGAGCCTGTGGTTTCTGAAGACGAAAAGCAGTACAAGGTGGACTACAGTCGTTTTCATAGTACGTATGAGGTTCCAACACCTCCTTGCAGTGCCCAGGACCTTGCAAACAACAAATGCATCCTAACAACACCTTGCACTTTCTGCTTTGAGAATGAGGTAGCTTTGACAGAGTGCAGCAGCTTGGTTGAGGACACAGCAGCAGAAGACAGTGATGGTGAATCTTCAGACAGTACCACAAGCAACCAGAGGTGCTTGTTGGTGAAATCTCAAGCAACCTTCACTTTCGACAATCAGAGCTCAAATGGAATGGAGTCAACTATCTGAACACTTCGTAGAATGAGACAGTACTGAACAATGGCCTTATGATGATAATAACTTTTACCAGGTACCTAGTCCCGACATCCTTTCATAGCAAGATGTGTGTTGGGCCTTCCTGAAAACTTGAACTCTCAAACTGCACACAACCCTCGTGCCTAGCAAAAGACTTTTTCTCTCAAAGCAAGATTTGTCAAAGGTGTGAAGAGTTGATGTAAAATTGGATTCATGAACTATTTGAACATCAACTCCAAATTGATGCCACAGAGTTGGTGGTGGTGGTGGTGTTGTTCTGGGGAGGCAGCAGGACCTTGTTTCCTAAAATGCAATAATTTTCCACTTTTTTTTTTATTTTTAATGCTCTGAATGCAGGAACAAAACCTAAGTTATTCTTGGACTGCTCTGGGGTAGTTGTAATTGTTATGGACAGACGTGCAGTGCACAGAATGAGGCCGGTGGCCTTTTGTGGGAGCGTGGTTTACGGGGTCATTTCAAACGCCAAGTTCGGGCTGTTCTTTAGCTTTTAATTTATGCAAGCGACCACGAGGTTGGAACATTGTCCTTCAGGGAAAGACGTCTGACCTTGTTTTTATTTTTTTGGTAGAAGTCACATGACAGTCCTTCACGTCTTTTTTTTTTTTGCGTTTTACTTCAAACTCAGACGAATTTCTGATGGCTGCACGTTTTGCGATGTATGTATTTAATTTGTACATATTTATTTGTTGTTGTTCTGCTTGTTCGTTTACTGAACATGAACATTTGAAACTTACACAATTGTCTTGGAGTTTTTATTATTATTGAAACAGTGCTATGATAAGAGATGTGTGTGTGTCACCATTTCCAAGAAATGGCCAAACGGATCTTTGTCAAACGTTCAGAGGATCATCAGTGAGTGCTGGGAGTGCCAGGGAGAGTTTTAGGTAAAATAAAATTTGGGTTTTATTTATTTCTTTATGTAATCGCTCTTATTGGTGCCTCAACCTTTGTTTGTAACTATATGGAAGGTAACACCAACTGACTCATGACCCCATTTTTAGTGGGTTTTGGGTTGTGTTTTGGGCCCCCACAAAACAAAGAAAAAGTTTGATTTCTTCAAAATTACAACAGCACTGAGCAAAGCCAGGTGCCCCTGCAAGTATAATATAAAATTTCAAACCTAAGGGGTAACAAGAACACATGTGGATTATCATTTATCTGAGATGTACAAGGAACAATCAACACTTCTTCATCATATCTGATTCACAGTGTGTTGATCTATTTGTTTACACAACACCTACATGTTGTTGTTCGTCTTTCGGCTGCTCCCTTTAGGGGTCGCCACAGCGGATCATCTGTTATGATCCGCATACTGATTTGGCACAGGTTTTACGCCGGATGCCCTTCCTGACGCAACCCTGGTCGCCTCTTACGACACAGGGATAAGGGTTGGGTTTCGCCATGATTCCGGGCTGCCATACACCCTCTCATAGCGCGGCCCAGCGCAGAGCTCCCGTCCTCAAGCGATCCTCCAACCCAAGCCTCCGAGTAGCCGGATTACAGGCGCACGCCACTATGCCCGGTTTACACAACTCCTACATCATAAATTCAAAATATCATAAGGAGAAATATTTTAATTGCTTTAGTGATGGGGGTATGCTAATACCATAAAAATACGACGACACTGTACGGGGGATTGGCCACTCATCACTGGTCGTGAATGTTTCCACAGCTGAGAATTTCCTTCGGCTAAGTCGGGATTCCATCACTCGGTGCTGCTGCAGGGATTTAGAACTTGGCCAGGGAATGGGAATGCAATGGCCTTCCTTTTCTAAAGGCCACAGGTGATGGTTGACAGATAGGGCCTTGATATTGGCTTCAAATCTCACTCTTGCAATTGCTGTCTGTTTATGTGGTTTATTTCCTTTTGAAGGATATCTTGTGATGTAGCGCCACCTACTTTCAGGACATGATAGAGACAGTTTATTCGTTTATTTTTTTTTTCTCGAGAAAACGTGCCCAGAACCAAACAGCTCAAGGCCGACCCTTTTGTACTAACTGAGTTTTTCTCAATTATCCCACCATCAAAGGATGTGTTTTATCTGATCTGAGCTCATGTACCACACTCGATTACAGAGCGGCAGTGCTGAAGAAACACTCTTGGCAAGGGTTATGCTGGGTGCTTTGCCATTGCCTTCCTTGCAATAGTTAGGGCAGGAATTTTATATATATTTTTTGGCTGCTGGTTGTATCATTGGTTAGGGGTGCAGCTATGCCACTGATGCAGTGCCCCTATGACCAGTATACTGGTGCTCATTTCGCCGACCTCGGAAGGATGACCTCCTGGTGTTAATTCAGTGGCCAACGGGGCTCGAACTCAGGACCCCAGAATCCCAAACCACCACCCTAACCGCAAAGCCAACACCAGGCTATTTGGCCATGGTGCTGGTGATAGCTCCCCTACTCTTTGCAGAGGACACTTGTGGGATTTTTAATGCCCACCAACTAATGCCAGTAGACCCGGTTTAACGTCCATCCATCTAAGGGACAGCAGAGACATTGATGAATCACCCTGCCTGTGAAACACCGGGACTACAGGTTAGAGATTCAAACCCAGGCTAATCTAGACAGATTAGATCAGAGTGTGCATTCCTCTAAGTCTTGCCAGCCTTTGCGTAAACCTATTAATGCTGGCAGATAGAACGCCCAGTTTAACGTCCATCATATGGATGGCACACACTGATTTACATATCATCAGCAACCTTATTATATGAATAATGTGTGGATAAACCAAAGGGGAAAGTGTATTGCATTCACTGCGACCAGTCATCCAATATTTTACTTGATCGAACTCGTTTTATAACTGGCTTCCCACGTCCCTTTTCATACCTTCCCTGGACACCATTTGTGGACTATATTGTCAGCATTTTGGCTTATTTTGGTTGTAATGCCAATTGCCGTGATGCAGGTAGCCTAAATACATACACAGCAACACCTTAACATGCTCTTGAAGCCATCTCAGGTATATGTAAATACTTAAGCCTCAGAGCTTATACTTAAAACCACAAAGCTTATTTAAAAGCTGTTCTTAAAACCCCCACCTGAGTGTTCCCTGTTTTTGTTCATGAGAGATGGTCACCCTGCTTGCACTGATCCATTCAATTCATCAACCTTACAATCACAAAACCCCTCGACGTGATTTGCCGGCAGCAAATGTATCAGTCAGGTGTCCTTTTTCTCAAGCAGGTTGAACTCCATTGTTCTGGAATGCGGGGTTACGTGCCATTTAGACCATTCGGTATTTGATGCCTCCATGTATGCGTGCCATATTGGTGTTAGCGGATCAGAGCCACTTTCACAACTTAACAATTAAGGCATCGTCTTCACCTATAACTCAGTGAAGCAATTTGTTATTGTTACCGCACAAACTACCTTTATCAGTCAAGTGATTTCTCATTTACTAATTCTAACTAGTTCAGTTGATGCTGCTATACATCGTTCCCATTCTTGATAGGCCACCTACTGCATGGTTAGTGATAATAACTCGAGTGCAGATGACAAAGCTACCCACAATTCAATATGAAAAGGTTGTTCCTCGGGTCGTGGGTCCTCGGTCCCATTGTAGTTGCCACATTGTTAATCCGGGTCTATAGACAGACTAATTAAATTGGCTGTGGGACAGCTGTCCGGGTCTTAGGTTTGTTACCTGGTGGAGTTGAGTCGGATTAAAACACCCATCCTGCTCCACCGTGAAGTCCATGTGTTCACTTCTGAGTGTATATTTAAGATGAGGAGGTAAAGCTGGCCATCTAATTTGCATTGATTTTTTTTTATCACGCTGCCTCGAGAAGGGTATGCCATTGTGTGCCTGTGCCATGGTTAAATGTTCCACCCATTGATTAAACAGGTTCGTGAATTTAATTATAAAGGGATCGTGGAGGTTAAGTTACATTAAGTTATTAGTAGATATGTGAGTTTGTGTCTCACAAGATAGTCTAGACTCAAGAGGTAGCACACGAACATTTAAGGTGTCTAGTTTCGGTTCGATTCCTGACCTATAAACTGTCAAATGGGTGTTTTGCAGGCAGGGCACTGCATCAATAAGCCTGCCATCTCTGGGATGGGCCTTTAGCCGGGTGTCCCGTCTGCGAGCATTACTTGGGAGATGTTAAAGATTCCATGCACAAAGCCTTTTCTGAGAAGGAGAGTTATCGCCGGCACCCTGAGCAAAATGCACATTCCTGCCCCAATCGCCTTCAGTCAAACTCTAGGCCTGGCCAGGCGATTCGTAGAATACTTCGCCAAAATCGTCCTCCAGTGGTTCCCCTGTTAAAGAAGCAGTATTTAAACACTTTTATAAATAACAATGCACAATAGAAATGTTCACAAGATTAATTTTTTTCCTTTCTTAATTTCACACTTCCCACCTCACTGTATTCATTCTTCTAACTAGAGTTCATCGAACATCTTACCCTGTACAGGCTTGAGAAAAAGGATATGGGAAGGGTCTTTTAAACTCTTGCTTTACGTTTCCGAGCACGATCTATGTTTGTTTTGTTCGTGAACCTTGTATAACAAGTGTGATGGTAACCACACAATGCAATGCCCCACCATATTTGTCAGAATGCAAAATCTTAAACAGTTATTCTGCCCCCAAGGCATGATGGCATGAATGCTTATTCTTGTGGCATTTTTCC
Source organism: Eptatretus burgeri (assembly GCF_056783735.1). Taxonomy (NCBI): domain Eukaryota; kingdom Metazoa; phylum Chordata; class Myxini; order Myxiniformes; family Myxinidae; genus Eptatretus; species Eptatretus burgeri. Next base: position 91,005,187 of record NC_140968.1, read on the forward strand.
ATTACTCTGCCCTCAGGGCATTAATATATATATATATATATTTTTCCAAATCCTGCCAAACGGAAGGTTTTTGAAAGTGATAAAAAGGCGATTTGCGTTCTACAATGTTCAAGTATGTAATGAAAGTGAAAGAAATTAAAGATTTTAAAGGTTGAAGAAAAAATAATTCTGAAGTTTATTGCCGTTGATGCAGCATCTTTTACACCGCCTTATTTAACACACATAACATTACATTAGATCTTTGTGCCTCTTGTTTCCTGTTTGGAATGATTTTTCAATTTTGTTTGACTGCCAGATAGAGAGGCAGACAGAGTCAAGATAATATCTCACTCCTCTCTGCGCACGTGCGATCGGGACAAATTCAGAGCCAAAGTACTGCTAAACTACAGGTTTGTTTTCTGATTCGTGTTCATCATATAACATTCAATTGAAATCAGGTTGTTCCTCTGATAAACTGACGTTTGTCGACAGACAGACAGACAAACGGACAGAAGTGAACCAAATGCTTAACCCCACTTTTTGTTCCGCATGCGCAGGGTAATTACATCATTGCCGTTGTCATGTTCTCAGGAGCAATGCTTAGTTATGGGCTCAAAATGATAAAGAAAGCAAATTTAGACTAAACACGAGCCATGTAGAATGGTCTTTGCAGCACAGCAGCTGCGAAAACTTAAGGAGGCAAAACCAAGCATCAGAATATAAAGTGTAAAAATAAAATGAAGGGAAGGAATGGGGTGGTGGTCGTGGGGGGTGTGGATAGGGGTTTGAGAGAAAAGGAGAAATGTATGCCGAAGGGAAACCGAGACAAAACATTCTTCACAAATCCAAGAAAGACCCTTTGATGCATTTGGGAAACTGAAAAGAAAGGTTTTACAAAACAAAGAGGGACAGGTGGCCAGGTACAGATGTGAGTATGTAATAGGCGAGTCAGCTTGACCACAAACTAATCAAATCATGACTATTAACCAATAATCAAAGTGCAAAATGTCGAAGTGCTTCAACCCCCAGAGGAGTTTGACAGCTTTCGAATGAATGAGCGACCCACATTTCATTTATTATTTTGCAGGTACATCAAGACATACATTGCACCCCTGCAGGATTGCTAAAAAGTGAATCGAACCACTCTCAAGTAGCTCTATGGAGAAACAGCATCGATCGCGACCATAGGGGCAACTACTACATTGCAGTCGTGCTCATCAGCAAAATGAGTGAAATGAAATTTGTGTTTGTGTCTCTTTTCTCACTTTCAGTCTACTATATGAACTAAAGCGTAATTTGGTAAAGGTTAAGATTGTTTTCCGAAGGTCTTATATTCCTTACATCCAGGAGGGTGGGGTAAATTAGGGAATTCAAATTGTTGAAAGAGAGAAAAGGGTAGAGGATAGAAGAGATAACAAATGGAAGGCTGTGTGGCTTGAGAAGGAAATTAAGGAGACATGAGTTACTGGTGAAGATGGAAAAGGCATGCGAGGTCAACAATCAGCTGTTTTGCGGACGTAATAAATGAATTACCAACCGAGCGTAGTGGCGTGCGCCTGCATTCCAGCTACTCGGAGGCTTGGGTTGGAGGATCGCTTGAGGACGGGAGCTATGCACTGGGCCGCGCTATGAGAGGGTGTAGGGAAGCCCGGAATCATAGCGAAACCCAATCCTTATCCCTGTGTCGTAAGGGCCGACCAGGGTTGCGTCAGGAAGGGCATCCGACGTAAAACCTATGCCAAATCAGTATGCGGATCATAACGGATGATCTGCTGTGGCGACCCCTAACGGGAGCAGCCGAAAGACGAACAACAACAATAAGTGAATTACCAATTTTCAAAGAATTTGAGAATGCTGGACAAAATATTAAAGGGATTACCTCGTTTTTTAAAGATTTGGATGTTTAAAAATATTATGAAGTCGATTCGTGAATACTCGTGTCGGTGATTGTGAAATGCCCAAAAGGTAAGAATCGATGCATCGAAGTGTCCTTGAAATATGTATTGTAATGCCTCCTAACATGGAGAGTGTGAAAGGGCTTTATGGGATGAAATATCAATATGACCCTTGTGTCATTAGCTTCGTGATAACTTTAAGTGACATTGCAAGTCAACGAAGAATTTGTCGGCTATGTGGGATTTCTAGAGTCAGTGTGCCACACTCAAAGGTCTTGCATTAAATGACTTGTCTTGCAATTTTCATCAATTCAGATAGACTTCATTATTGGTCATCTCACAGGGTGGTGCAGAGGTCACACACTTACCTTTGAGCTGCCTGGTCTGAGTTTGATTCCCCACCAGACTATAAACTCATAGATGTGTTTTGCTTGTAGATGGTTGCATTATTGAGTGTATCTTCCCTCGGATGGACACTAAGCTGCTAGCGTTAGTTTCTGGATGTGAGAGATCCTGCAGTGTCTTCTTTTAAGAGGAGGCTAGTGGAAATGTTGAGTACACGTACAAGTTAGAATGTTTTCTAAAGGATCCATCATGCTTGCGAGAGTAGATCAGGTGAGCAAAACTCCAACATTTCGACAATAGCTGGAACAGAGATTGTCAAATCAACTTGTATATTGGTCAAACAATACACACTGCATGCATTATGCTCGTTATTTAATGATTATATAATCAGTGACATATAGACATTCGAGGGATGGAAAAAAGGGGGATTGTACATTGAGAAAAATGTAACTTCTGCATATGGCATGACCATGGGCAAAGGAATACGAAACTTTGTCAATGCTAGGTCTTCATCGGCAGATAAATTGAATGATAGGATTTGTTAACCTTAACGAAGGTGTGGGAATCGCAGTGGGAAGGAAGATCAAACTGACGCTCCAAGCTATCGCCCCTCATCAGTGCAAGAGAGAGCATCCTGACCAGATTCTTCTCTTTCTCTGATGCAGGGCTAACGCTAAAGCCTTAGTCTTATTTAGTTTCCATGGCAATTAGACCGCATTTGTCAACATTTAGTTGACAACACCTATCACGACCATGGGGGCAACTACTACAAAGCCGCCCTCTGCGATGGTCGCGTAGATTTGAAGAAGTTTGCATCAATGATAATATTGAACAACATTGTTTTAGACTCAAAGTTCTTAATATGGAGAGTGTGGAAAAGAGGTTTTGAAGGAATAGGATAAGGGGTGAGGAAAGAAGAGAGAATGCATTGGGCATGTAGAGAAAGGACAAGGCAGGGTCGATTTCCGCCATCTTGAATATATGTAATAATGGCTCATTGCATAAATTAATTGGTGTTTGCAGAATAGTTATGAGAGTTGAATAAAGTAGTTTTAACAAATCACTTTCCTGAAGCTGCTTGCGATGTGTCATAGGCAACATGTGCGAAGACATTCCATTTGCTCACCACCTCGTGTTCATCCCACCCCCCCCCCCCCCCCCCCGTCAAAGAGGAAATAATCTTTCACACCATATGTGATGTATGAAGGGGATAAGGCATCAGTCCAAACAAGGAATGGTTGCTCAGAGGCATTTGAGATAAAGGAAGGTTTATATCAAGGATCAGCTCTCAACCATTTTTTGTTTGTAGAGGTGGTAATTGATGTGTTGAGTGAGGAAGCATGAAGAGGGGCTACCTTTGGAAATGTTGTTTGCAGATGATTTGGTGGTGACTTCAGACACTGATGAGGGACTTCAGGATGTGATGGTTGCAAGGCAGGAAAGTTTACAAAATGGTAGTAAGACACTACAGTTCTCTTGTCGGGAGCAGAGGCCTGAGTCTTGAGAAAGGAAGAGGAGAGATGGCTGCAGAGGAAGGAGATGCGGATGCTGACAAGGCTGATAAAGATCTCTTTGATGGAAAGGAAGAGGAATGAGGTGATCAGGATGTGGGTAGGAGTAAGGGACGATTGCAAAAGGGCACGAGAGGTACGTCTGCTTTGGTCGGGGCATGTGCTCAGGATGGATGAGGGGAATGTTCTCAGGCAGTTCTTTGATTCTGGATGCAGTTTCCAGAAGGGGAAGGGATAGGCTAAAATTGAAATGGGAGGAGGTGGTGGAGAGGGTGGAGAGGGTCATGAGAGAAGCGGAGGTTCAGAGAGAGGATGCTCAGGATGAAGGGGATTGGAAAGGAAAGACTCGTGTAGCCAACCACACAAGAAGACAGGATTTACTGAAGCTGTGAAAGTCGTAGTATACTATGTACAAAATTATTTACTTGTGAAAACTTCAAATATTCTTCAATATTTATTTGCTTGCAATAACAGAAAATAAATCACTTGCCAAAGTCACCAAATAATGCACAAGTATTTTTTGGGAAAGGAAAAAGGAAAAAATAGTTTTCTTGTTTTTTTTTTTACAATGATCTTGCGCTTGTGGAGGAGCTATATATCATACACAAAACAGACATGAGTAAGAACCAGTGTACTTTTACATAAATACAGGGATATTGGTCGACTAATGGATGGATGGATACCATAACCATTATACCACAAGACTGGAGCATAATGGTGAGAGCATCCACTCTGAGTCTGAGAGGTTGGTGGTTTGAACACCGGTTAAGTCATACCAAAGACTTTTTAAAATGGTACGTGCTTCTTCCTTGTTTGATGTTCAGCATTTAAAAATATCGAGCACAGACACACATCCACACACTTTGATGGGCACAATGGCCTCCTGCATTGAAATTCCTTGTAAGGGAGCTCACAATGTGGGTTAAATTAATTGGAATCTTCTCTAATTTTAAAATTTAATTATAAACGTCCCACAGACTAGCAAGAACAAGCAATCTGGATAACGAAAGTAACCAGAGGTGCTGATTTGCAGGAAGAACGTGTAAGTTGCAAGAACTGTAACTTGAAAAGCATTAAATAGGAGATGGGGCCATTTTGCAACGAGAAGGGTGCTCGGTAGAGCACATACCTCCACCAGACTGATAAATTTAGGTTTTGTATCGCACTGATGGATCCGGTTTCAGATCTTCACCAAAATGTAATCATTTTCTCCATGTCATATACCCAAGGTCTCCACCAAATTTTGTCTGAATCCAACCACAACTTTTTGAGATATATTTTGTTCACAGACAAGCAGACAACAACACCAACAAAAAATCACTCAGAGAGCAACACTTGGCAAAACAGAACAAAGTAAAATGGCACTTGGTAAGCGCATACCTCCACCAGGCTGAACAGTTTACATTTTGTATCCCACTGATGGGCTGGATCGGAACTAAAATCTAATCTGCTTCTTCTTGTCACCTAACTAACTCATCCACATAGTTTTGTCATAACTCGTCCACAACTTTTTGAGGTATCATGATATGTGTATATATATATATGTCGTTTTTGGCCCTATCAATTTTAGAAATTAGGCCGATGTTGACCTTTTGACCTTAAAATAATTGGTGGTTGAATTCATTGACCTGATATGCAAATCCTGTTCAAATTTCAAGTCAATCGGATGAAAATTGACAATTTGAGAAATTAGGCCGATGTTGACCTTTTGGTCGATGTTGACCTCAAAAATACATGTTCGTTGAATTCGGTGACCTGAAATATAAATCCTCTTCAAATTTCAAGTCAATCGGATGAAAATTGAGGATTTTAAAAATACCACCTTAGTTGTTGACCTTTGGCCGATGTTGACCTTTTGGCCGATGTTCACCTTCACAATAATAGGCTTCTTGCTGATGACAAACTCTACCATATGGTGAAGGTTTGTGAAGGAGGAGGAGGAGGAGATTGGGACCATAATCTGTTCAGAGCGTTGGTGCTGCTTAAGCAGTCTCCTTGGCTATTGGAGACAATCCTGGACGGGTCACCACTCCGACACAGTATACCAGCATGCTGGCACTCATTTTGCCGACCTCGGAAGGATGATAGGTTGAGTTAACCACACCTGGTATTAATTCAACAGCTGAGTGGGATTTGAACTCAGGACCCTAGGATCGAAAGCCCACGACCCTAAAATTAAGCCAACACTCGGCATGTGAAGATCACTTTAAAATTATGACCTGTAGGTGATAAACATACAAACAAACAAACAAACAGACAGGAATGAAAACACAACCTCCTTTCACCTTATGTGGTGGAGGTAATAAATCAATCGGATAACAATCAACTGATGATGGCCTTGAAAGATAACGGAATCATTCCATAGCTAAACAATGTTTGTTATTTCCATTTTACACGTGTGGGTAACAAGAGCACATTGTGAGTCACAATCCTGAGCATTTACAACTTGTACAATGAAGGGTGTTCCAGCTGTGTTATTCTAAATCCCCCAAGTAACAAACGTTACCTTAGCAACAGAAGTTCGAAGCTTGGCCGAAGTTCGACGACACATATCAAGACAACAGGTGATACCGAGTAAGGTTTACCAGGTACTTCAGCGCAGGAGGCCGTTAGGCCCATGAAGCCTGCGCAATCAGGCCGACATCTTCGTAGTTCCCCATCCCCACTACGTTCAGATACTCATCCAACTCCATTTTAAAACTATCCAGCAATTCAACTGTCACTACCCTTGCAGAGAGATGAGAGCCCATTCCATACATTCACTACTCCAAGAGTGAAAGACCTCTTCTTTACTACCACCCTAATTATCCTCTTCTTTACCACCACCCTAACTATCCTCTTCTTTACTACCACCCCAACCATAATCTTCTTTACCACCACCCTAACTATCCTCTTCTTTACTACCACCCTAACTATCCTGGTCTTTACTGCCATCCTAACTATCCTCTTCTTTACGACCACCTTAACTATCGGCTTTTTTACCACCACCCTAACTATCATCTTCTTTACTAGCACCCTAACCATCCTCTTCTTTACTACCACCCCAACTAGCCACTTCTTTACTACCACCCTAACTATCCTCTTCTTTACTACCACCCCAACTATCCTCTTCTTTACTACTACCCTAACTATCCTCTTCTTTACTACCACCCTAACCATCCTCTTCTTTACTACCACCCCAACTAGCCACTTCTTTACAACCACCCTAACTATCCTCTTCTTTACTACCACCCCAACTATCCTCTTCTTTACTACTACCCTAACTATCCTCTTCTATATTCCCACCCCAACTATCCTCTTCTTTACTACCACCCTAACTATCCTGTTCTTTACTACCACCCTAACTATCCTCTTCTTTACAACCACCGTAACTATTCTCTTCTTTACTACCACCCCAACTATCCTCTTCTTTACTACTACCCTAACTATCCTCTTCTATATTCCCACCCCAACTATCCTCTTCTTTACTACCACCCAAATTATCCTCTTCTTTACTACTACCCTAACTATCCTCTTCTTTACAACCACCCTAACTATCCTCTTCTTTACTACCACCCCAACTATCCTCTTCTTTACTACTACCCTAACTATCCTCTTCTATATTACCACCCCAACTATCCTCTCCTTTACTACCACCCTAACTATCCTGTTCTATACCCTTAAACTGTAACCCCTTGTCCTGTCAGTCAGTGTCCATTCTGCTGAAAATTATTCTCCACTTGTCCATACCGTTCACTCTCTTAAATATCTCAATTCCATCCCCTCATAATCACCTCCTTTCGAATGTATAAAGTTCTGTATTTTTTAGCCTCTCCTCATAGCTTAATCGAGCTGTGCCCTTGATCAGTCGAGTTGCCCCACGCTGTATCATCTCCATGGCAACCACGTCCTTCATCAGATATGGTGACCAAAACCAAACATCATATTCCCGATGAGGCCTCACTAAATTCCTGCACAGAATCTTCATTAATACTTTATCCCAGGCAGTGTTCAAGTATGTACTTCAAATTTAATAAAATAATGCCATTAAAGATCGTAAAAAAAAAAAAAAACATCCGGAAGTTTAGCGCTACTGAAGCAGTCTTATACACCGCCCTATTTATCACGTCCATATACTCCAAAACGAAAAGGTTTCCAAAGTGATAAGGAGGCGATTTGTCTTCTTCAGTGTTCAAGTCCATAATTAAATTTAAATAAAATAAAGATCGTAAAAGTCGTATAAATAAATTAATTCTGGGAACGACGGCACGATGACGCAGGAGTCGATTACACCGCCCTGTCCAACAAGTTACATTAGTTATTGGTGCCTGTTGTTTGTGTCCTTCATGACATCGCCAAAAACAGTGTTTCCTTATCGGAGTAAAAATAATGTCACTCCTCTCTGCGCATGCGCAGTCGGGACGACACCAGAGCCAAGATGCTGCGAAGCTGCAACTTGGTTCTCCGATTTATGTTCCAAATATAACATTGAACGAAAACGAAGTTGTTCCTCAATCACGAGCCTGGTGTTGGCTTAACGGTGGTGGTGCTTGTATGGTAGCTATCATTTCTTGATGCGCGACTGTGTCGCTGATGCAGTGCCCCTCTAGCAGTACACACGCTGGAACTGGTTCTCATTTCTCCGACCTCGGAAAGATGACGGGCTGAGTCAACCCCCTGGTGTATTAATTCAGTGGCTGGCGGGGCTTGAACTCAGGACCCTAGGATCCCAAGCCACCACCCTAACCACTGAGCCACCACCCTAACCACTGAGCCACCTCCAGGCTGTCTTAACGGTCAACGTGGCTTGCTTAAGATCTTCAGGTCTTGAGCTCAACTCCCTGTCGTGTTGTTGATGACATCAGGTTGGTTCACTCAGCCTGACATCCTAACTGAGGTTGGTGAAACGAACACCTGCTTACTGGAAACAGGGGGCACCGCATCAGCGGCACAGCCCACTCCCAGCAATGATGCAACCAGCAGCCACAGGTTGCATACGAACACAAACTGATGTTTGTACACAGACCGAAGTGAACCGATTGCTGAACCCCACTTTTCGGTGTGTGTGTGTGTGTGTGTGTGTGTGTGTGTGTGTGTGTGTGTGTGTGTGTGTGTGTGTGTGTGTGTGTGTGTGTGTGTGTGTGTGTGTGTGTGTGTGTGTGTGTGTGTGTGGTGAAAAGATCGAACACCGCAATCCCCCTCCTCGTGGGCTTTTTCACAAACTCATTTAAAAAAGGAATCCTGGAATCGATTTTGTAAATCCTCCTCGGTTCTGTTCTTTCCCCATTCCTGAACCCAATGTCTCCCTGGCAAATTGAAATCCCCCCACAATCAACACACAGACCTTTACACAGACCTTTCTCAATGATTCACGAACCCCTCTCTCCCCGCTACCTCCCTCAGGCCAGGAGAACCACAAAAACATCTACCAAGTATATTATTATTATTATTATTATTATTATTATTATTATTATTATTATTATTATTATTACAATCACTAATCTCTATCCACATACAATCCTCTACATTAGCTCCTTCCTTACTCTCAATATACAATATTATCTTTTGTCCAAATTGCCACATGCCCTCCTATCATCCCTTTCCCCCATCACACCCACACATCTTGTGGCCTTCTGATGCTGTCCTCCAGTTACTCTACTCATTAAACCAAGTCTCACTTATTGCAAGTATATCGTACTCCTCCTCTCTCTTTATTTTGGCTTCAAGCTCTTATATATTATTATTTAAACTTCTGGTATTGGTTGTGAATATCCTTCACTTTCCCCCTCCTGCAATCACCCTCTGCTGCCTCTCCCCATCAATCGTGCCATTAGCAGCAGCTCCCCCATCAACAACATCTCAAGCCGAACAAAAAAAACTCTGAACTCTCCTCTCATTCCCATTGCAAACTTTGCTGCCCCCTCTCTGTTTATCCTATGGACATCATTCTGGAAACACTACCTTTGCCCCTAAAAGATTCCCAATGCTTCCAAACCCAAATCCTTGCAGCCCACACCATCTTTCCTCCCATACGTTAACATCTATCGCTCAACCTATAAATTCCCAACCACCCATTTTCGGAAAAAAATTACATTGAAACTCCTTTCCTTCAATGGATAACCCAACGACATGGACCTAACCTTCAAGTTCTCAGAATATATTCTTCCCACATCATTAGCACCAACATGCACCACGACCAATGACGTCCCTCCACCATTACCCGACAAAACGCCATGAAATAATCCATCAATACCCCTCACCCCTGCCCCTCTGAAACAACACAGAATCCAATTATTTTTCAATCCCTGCCACAAAATGGAGAGTCCACATACACAAGAGCCTAATCCCCAACAAAAACCATCTCACTGGCCTCCCTCCCTCCCATCTCCATCCAACGCCCAGCGTCACACGCACCGATCGCACCCACAGTACACCGCAATCACTAAGAAACATTGGGAGAATGCACAATCACCAGGAATACTGAGATCATCCAGGATAAGTTTTGGATTCGTTTCATGGTTTGATGGAAATGGAATGTCCCACATGGAGGACACGGATTCTAATTAGGGATCTGTCCTTGCAGGCAAATTCTCGACTTGCTAATAAGCCTGTAATGCAGTGAACCCACTGACTGCCCCCCCCCCCTCCAAGGCCTCTGCCTTGTTACCACGTTCGAAGAGCGTCTTGACCTATTGTTCAAATGTGGGAGAGAAAACGCCAGACTTTTCGTCCGACGAAGCAGCAGCTGCTTTTTGTCCAATTCCTGCACATGGCCATCTTGTCGATATAATTTCCACCAGATGATGCTCAAGAACACTACCTTCTGCTTTAATGAAGCATGAATCTTTTATTCTTTCATTTATACAATGGCAAGACAGATGCCAAAACGACGTCGTCCAGTTATCAGGCCTTTGATGGAGGTCGAGAAGTCAGTGATGTGGAACTGCGATGTCCTGGAAATGGAATTCCCATCCAGGCAACTTCAGAGTGGCTGTCCGAGGGATCTGCGGGAGGGCCCGATCTGGACGTCCTCAGCCTCATGTAAGAGAAGGAATGCGACAATTAGACAATGACCATTTGAATTCGTTTCCTTGTTTCATTCATTTAAACAAACAAAAAAAACTTTTTCTTTCTCTGGCTCAAAACATTTCAATTGTGCTCTCTCAACATTCCCAACTTTTCAGGTCATCAGAGAACAGTTTGTGTAGTTAAGAGAATCTGCACTCACCACAAATGAAAGAGCTACAAGGTTCAAATTAAGGCAAAAGCAAAACGAAGTCGAGGTTATTTGTCCAAAGGCGAAGGACTTTCTGAGTCTTTATCTTTTGGCAAAACCCTCGAGCTGGTCATGCTCTTGAATTTCCACCCTGCAACACTGGACGATTTAGTAATCACTCCAAGTTTTTTTTTATTGTCTTTTTCTCATAGTACAATTATTATTATTATTATTATTATTATTATTATTATTATTATTATTATTATTATTCAATTGTAATTATTCATCAATTTATTTTCCCTCGTAAATGTGTAAGTTTGGTTCCAGTTGTTTAAAAAACACTTGGATTGCTGATTCCATCCTGATGCCTCCTCGTGTCTTCATATGGTATGTGTGCGAGCTCTTTCATGAGCCTTGGATCACTGCAACAAACATAGTTTATGTGGAATCAATCTTTTTCCAGCAGTTTTGCTTTCGACTTTTATAAAGCTTTTCTGTTCAACATCGAGGCTCATGGAAGAGTGAGGTGACAGAGGGTAAAAAGTGTGGTCACAATTGACAGTGGGGTTACAAACTGCACACATCGAGGAAGGTGAAGAACGGATAAAGGAGAAGGGGGGGGGGGTGAGCAAGCACTGTAACCTGCAAGAAAAAGGGTTGGATTAAGATGGGTTAATGGGGTTAGAAAAGTCACGAGTCGGGATGGGGAAGTTTAAGTAACATGAAACTTTCATATCATGATTTGGAATTTAATGTCGTTCTGAAGCCGACAGGATGGTGCAAAGGAAGCACACTCATCTTTGAGCTATCTGACTCGACACAAGCGGTCAACTTGGATCCTTCGCAGGTAGGGTGTTGCATTATTGAGTATGCCATCCCATGGCCACTTTTTGAAAGCGGCAGGCCAATGAGTACTACTACCCGAATGAAATTCCAAATTCTTGCCAAAACCTCAGTAACGATGCAACTGGCAGAACTCACGTGTGCGTTTGCTCGATGGAATACAATGCAATGGGTTATGTTGTGCTTTGTAACGAGTTCAATTTTGCTTATTTGCTACTAGATGGGTGGGATACCAGGCGCTGCCCGGGATGGTTGAGCTTTACTCTGCGGTGGTTTCGGGATGTGTTGGACTTTGAAAATCTGTGGAGTTATTGACCTCATGGTAGTTGCCTTTTGTTTGCAGGCCGGCGGAAGCAGTGCTTGACCCCATATCCCAATATACACTTTATAGTGGACTTTGGTGGCCTCAAAGCGGACGGCAAGGCCAACGTACGGTACCTCGAAACCTTACCCAGATTCTGAAGTACCCACACCCAAAATTTGGGGCCTCTAGGAGCTATGGTTCAGCCGTGAATGAGTAACGTAGAAACACACACACACACACACACACACACACACACACACACACACACACACACACACACACACACACACACACACACACACACACACACACACACACACACACACACACTTGAAAATATTGTATTCATTTATTTGTATGCAGCTTTTGGCTGCTTGGCTGCCTCATTTTCTGTGGGTGCAGCAGTGCTGCAGATGCAGTGACCCCTGTTACCAGCACACTGGTACTCATTTAACCAACCTCAGGATGGCAGGTCGAGTCAACCCACCTGGTGTTAATTAAATGGTGAAAAACTAAAGACTCTATGATGTAAAGCCTGGCACCTTAACCGTTAAGCCAACACCAGGCTTTGAAATATGTATAATTGTTTTAAAAAAAAATTAAGAATATATTATTTCCACGAACACGTGTTTTTTTTCCTCTTCATTTGTGAAAGTCAGAGTGTGGCGTTAAAACACACACTGTGAATGACGTTGAAGCATTCTGATTGACATTTCAAGATGAACTGCTATTTCATTGCTTCCCAAAAAATTAATAAATAACACAAGATGCTGCATTGCATATTGGTTGATCAGCAAGTTCATGGCCTGATAGAGTGGTGAAAATGAAGACTCGGATGCAGAGACGAGATCAGTTCAAAGATTAAAGTTTAAGTACAGTAGTTGTTGCACCACCATCACTAATTCGACTTGCTTTGTGTGCCTGGTCATGGATTTTTATTCATCAACATCGGATCACCCACCTCCCATCCCCCTTGTTCCCTTCCAAACTCGATCAATTCCCCTTTCCTCCCAATGTCCTTACAAGCCCGGCCGAATTACAAGCTTTGAACAAAGACAGGATAAATGTCCTTAGATATGCACGTGATAAGATGGAGACTTTCAGAACTACCCTGGGCTGTCCGGTTTATCATTCCCATCTGGGCATGTACGAAGGGCGGTGAAAATGTTCTTGGTGTGATATCCTCACAAACCCACCCGTTTTCTCTTTTTCACGACATAAATATGAGTTACATGATTGGTGGGAAACTATGTTTCCTTACACTTATACCTACCGGTACATGTATGTTGTGGAATTTTGTTTTTCCAACAATGCCGTTTCTTGGACCAGTGAGTTATCTCATTCCGTGAACTTTCTGAACACCCCACCGCTGCACCTCCGTATCCCGTGGGGTTGATATCCCAGGTTAAAATCCAGTATCC
>NC_140968.1:91026179-91046179 GCF_056783735.1 Eptatretus burgeri
CACACACACACACACACACACAAACACACACACACACACACACACACACACGTATTGCAAGTCTCGCAACCCCTTTGGTGAGACTGATAAAAAATTATCGTATCTGGTTGTGGATCCGGATCTTTACCAAAATCGAAACATTTTTTCCGTGTCACACACCCAACCTGACCACCAAGTTTCATGCAAATCCATCCACAACTTATTGAGATATCCTACTCACAATCAGTCAGACAGGGGTGAAAGCATAACCTCTGTCCATCTTTGGTGGTGGAGGTAATAAATGAAACTGGAGAAATGAACTATAACATGTGCTTTCCCTTGCAGTTCAGTTATGAAAAACATGATGTTGATATAATTTTTAAATAGAATTAGGGTAATTGAGCAGGCACATTTTGAAGCAGAAACAAAAGATTTAACCATTCAGAATTCAGCTTGGTAACAGGCATTTTTGGATTCAGCATGTCCAAATTAGGTTAAAATCATTGTTCAGGACTTTTACCCCAAAATGCCTCTTGATATTTCTTTTCTGGAAATCTGCCTGGTCGATACGAATCTCCTTGTGATTCAGCTCAGAAGTTCACTGATATCTCGTAATCTTCACCCCTGCACTAGATAAATAAAGAATGATAAAATTTCTGAACCCTACCAAAGTCTTTTGTTTGCATGTCCTTGAGCAAAGCCAACATTTCACAGGCTTATGGACTTTGTGTGCAGATGCTTGTCATTGGCCATACGTTCAAGATAACCGGTAAAGAAAAGCATCTGATAGAGATCCAAAGACAGGATTGGAATATACAGTAACCCGTTTTTACAGCACTAAACGAAAACGGTGGCTGTTAAAGGAAAACTTCACAAAGGACGTGTCTACAGTGCTCCAATAATTTTAACAATTTAAAAAATATGTCAACAAATGAAAGTTTCAATAATTTTAACCATTTAAAAAATGTCAAATCAAAGTTTCAATGATTTTACCAATTAAAAAAATTCCAAATCAAAATTTAAATAATTTAACCCATTAAAAAAAAATTCCAAATCAAACTTTCAATAACTTTACCAATTAAAAAAAAAATTCCAAATCAAAGTTTCAATAATTTTACGCATTAAAAAAAGAAAATTCCAAATCAAAGTTTCAATTATTTTACCCATTAAAAAAAATTTCCAAATCAAGGTTTCAATAATTTTACCCATTAAAAAAAAATTCCAAATCAAAGTTTCAATAATTTTAACCATTAAAAATAATAATTCCAAATCAAAGTTTCCATAATTTTACCCATTAAAACAAGAAAACTTCCAAATCAAAGTTTCAATAATTTTACCCATTAAAAAAAAAATCCAAATCAAAGTTTCAATCATTTTACCCATTTAAAAAATTCCAAATCAAAGTTTCAATCATTTTACCCATTTAAAAAAGAAAAAATTTCAAATCAAATATTCAATAATTTTACCCATAAAAAAAATCCAAATCTAAGTTTCAACCATTTTACCCATTAAAAAAAAAATCCAAATCAAAGTTTCAATAATTTTACCCATTAAAAAAAAAAATCCAAATTAAAGTTTCAATCATTTCACCCATTTTAAAAAAATGTCAACAAATTAAAATTTCAATCATGTTACCCATGTGAAAAAATGCCAAATTAAAGTGTAAATAATGTAAATTAAAGTGTAAAGTGTAAGTGGCAGGTGTTAGTTGGTAATGAAACGGAATTGCGCAAGCTGTCCTGTGCTGAACCAAATGTGATATGACCAATCTGTTTACTTTTCATTCATTTTTATCGGATCTATTTTGGCTTCAGGAAGAATATCCGGCCATAAAACATTGCCTCAAGAAGGGAACCATGATTGTATGGAGCCCGCAAAAAGCTAACCCCAGCTCAGCAGGGAAAAATGGCTGTAAAAAGGCTGTTTTTTATCGGATCTATTATTGACGGAAAGCCACAGTCAAGACTAGTAGGGTATAAACAGTTAAATATTTGACAAACATGACACGTTCAGTTTACAACCGTTTTCTAAGTGACCTCAACTGTGGTGTGACATGCAGTTGTGACAGCAATACAGCCGAGGCTCCTGCAGGTACGTATACTCGCCTATAAGCTGTCTAGCCTGGGTTTGAATCCCCACCGAAGTCCAAACTGCCATCCTGGTGATTCATCAATTTGTGTGCTGTCCTCGGATGGATGTTAACTCTTCTGGCATGAATGAGTTGGTGGGCGTTCGAGATCCTACGGTGTTCTTCACAAAAGTAGGCGAGCTCTCGCCAGCACCATAAGCAAATTACAAAATCCTGCTATTATGTAGAGAGGGATTTTCATCAGCGGCGCGGCCACCCTATCAACTAACGATGCCTCAAGTACTGCCATGCTGCGTACAAACAAGAAGAAGAGGATGAAGAAGAAGAACAAAACCATAAGAAGGAGTCTGGAAAATTTAAATTTCAGATTTTTTTTGTATACATACTCGAGGCTCGTGGAAGAGCTGGTACACTGAATGGATCAGGATGGAACAGACAAAAACATGACTCAAAACACGCATACATGGAGAAGGAAACTTCAAGGAGGAAAAACTGGAAAATTAGGAGGGATTTTGGTGGGGTTAATAATAAATAATTGGAACCATACTCTCTACAGAGAGTGTCGGTGCTGCCGAAACAGTTTCCTGGGCTGTTGGGCACAATCCTGGACAGGTCGCTACTCCATCGCAGGATACTTGAACGGCTCAATTATTCCAGCAAGCTGGTACTCAATTTTCCGACCTCAGAAGGATGACAGGCTGAGTCAACCCCCTAGTGTGTATTAATTCAGCGGCCAACGGGGCTTGAACTCAGGACCCTTGGATCCCAAGCCGCTACCCTAACCACTGAGCCAACACCTGGCTTTGAGTGGAGTTAATGAGGGTAAAAAAGATCATGGTTTTGGATTGGCGACATTCTGAGATTGTGGTGAACAGCTGTCTTAAAGACCTGGAGGGAAGAATGATATTGAAGAGGATGTGGAAGTTGATTCCACAGGTGGGAAAATAGAGAAACTTCATCCGGGCCCCCTTCAATGTTCTTTTTTAACAACCCATCCGGAGATTTCCGTATTTTCATCGTCAGAAACGCATTCCGTGTTTAAGTGAAATTGGGCTCTCAGCTAGTATGCTCAGCTGGGATTTTGATGATATGGATGGGCTGAGGTGGGTTTGGGCTGTGGGTGGGGTATTGACTGGGTTTTGCATGGGTCCCATCTGGGTTGCCCATGTCATTTTACAAATATAAAAATACGGCCCATGGGCCCTGGTCAGTTCCAACTTCATCAATATTGGATGTATTCATTAACATTCATTGTTTTTATTTTGGCCCTAATGAACATCATGCTCAATATGACTCATTATCTTTCTTCCTGGACAAAAATTCGGAAAAAAAAACGCTCAGGCAAGCTGTAGACATTGTTCCATAGAACCATTATACCAAACCAGAAGCAAAAACTATGAATAGTCTACGAGTTTTAGGACTTTGAAGATCAATTGATTAGACTAATTTCACTAAGTCAATTGGTGACACATCTGAAATTTTATTGTGTGAGGTTCTGTGGCATCTCCCCAAGTATCATCTCTCCAAGGTTCAAATAATTCTGACCACAGGTTGCAGAATAATGATCGATAGATTGATTGTGGACAGACGGACGGACGCATGACAGACATGGACCCCCATTTTATGTCACTTCCTTTGGAACTGACTAAAAACTATGAATAGTCTACGAGTTTTAGCACTTTGAAGATCAATTGACCCTAATGAACATCATACTCCTGAAGACTCATTATCTTTCTTCCTGGACAAAAATTCGGAAAAAACGCTCAGGCAAGCTGGAGACTCCAGAGAACCATTATACCAAACCAGAAGCAAAAACTATGACTCGTCTTTGAGTTTTAGGACTTTGAAGATTAATTGATTAGACTAATTAACTAAGTCAATTGGTGACAAATCTGAAATTTTATTGCAGGACGTTCTGTGAAATCTCCCCAAGTATCATCCCCGGAGTTTCAAGTCATTCTGACCACAGTTTGCAGACTAATGATCGAAAGATTGATTGTGGACGGACGGACGGACGGATCGACGTACATGGACCCCCATTTTATATGTCGCTTCCTTCGGAACTGACTAAAAATGAACATAACCAATCGTGTAATATACAGTTTGGTATGTTTTACTTATATTCCCAGACAATCTATCAATCTATCGTATTTATTTGGACAAAATGTACCTCAGCTCAAAGTGGGTTTGGCATGGTTAAACCCAGTCTCATTTCCCCAGTGTAATATTGTTGTGGGCCGGGGTTCGGTGGCGATAAACAACCACTCAGTGAAGCAGTGGAGTCTTCTCTCACCGAACACCCGGAATTTAGGTCGTGACTCCCGGATAAGTCCGAGAGTTCACGGGTCCCTTAGCGGACCGTGGTCGACAATATTTCGATGGCGTGGGGTAGGGTTAGTTGCCTAATTTCAATATACCTAAATATCCACTTCATACAACTACCGGGGAAAACCACACCCTCGAGCGACTTTGGCCGAACCGAGTCGCATGTACCGATTCGGATCCGGCGTAGCCGAACGGAAGTTACCAAAGCCACGCCGGACCAAATGAACAATCCACGGCACGAACGGCCCTACCAATTCGCAATACGCACCATGCTAGGCCAATGGAGGAAGGCACAGAAAACGAGCTGGTACATTTAACAGGGGTTTATTTTACAACGATAACCGGGGAGGGGGACACAGAGAGCAGAGTTAAACTGACTCAAAGCAATGCAGGTATGTACAAGGCACTTAAACAATTCTACTTAACGGACTGGCGCCACACACACACACACGCACACACACATACACACACACACACACACACACACACACACACGAGAACTGGGCTGGCCGGCCTTTATTGAGGCCTCCAGCTCGGAAGGAAAGGCGAGCCGAAGGCCAGGATCTGGCGTGCACCTGTCCGCCTCGTGCGGTGTACGACGATCTGGTCGAATGGCGGGACTCGAACCCACAGCTTTCATGCAGCGCCAAGCACCAGGAACCGCGCTCTCCAACCGGCCACACACCAATCAACCAAGATCAAGGAGAAGATCCGAGACGACGATGACCTAAGACCAGACGAACCAGCCAGCACCAAGACGCACGACCCCCAAGATGACCAACCTCCCCAGCTTGGCATTCCTTTATATCTTTCTTGTCCGGGGTGAGAAAATCGCCCTCTGTGGCCATCTCAACCCTCATTGGCCGGGGTGTCGTGGGAAAGTCGCCCTCTGTGGCCATCTCAACCCTCATTGGCCGGGGTGTCATGGGAAAGTCGCCCTCTGTGGCCATCTCAACCCGCATTGGCCGGGGTGTCATGGGAAAGTCGCCCTCTGTGCGTGATTGGACAAGGGGTGGAGTCGGAGCTGAAGCGATGAAAATCTCCGCCCACGTATGTGGTCGAACGCACGTGGGCAATGGCGTCGGTGTGCGAAGTGAAGTGAAGGAGATTTGTTGTAAAAATAACTAACTGCAAAGAAACTTCGCAGTGCTCACATGTAATTTAGACACAGGTAGGGGACCCTAACTATAAACACATACTTATCAAAATAACTAAACTTGGGGACTGCTGTCTGTCTGTGTGCACAAGGCTAACCAAATTCGTAACGATATCGCGTGGTTTCCACGTCCCCCCAAAATTTGATTTCCTGAAAGTTCGCGGGTTCCTCCATTGTTCGGTTCCAACAGTGTTCTGAATTTGAACGTTTTTTGCAACGTTTAGTGGTTATACATGCATACAGTTGTTTCCTGTGTATTAACCTGTCGACAAACGTGAAGGATGATCAACGTCCTGCCCCAGTGTTTGAAGTTTAATTGCCGAATTGTTCCTCTGAGGGACGTGAGGTAATACTATTACGAATCAGGAACCGATCACACACAACAGCCAGAGTCCTTATAGATCAGTTATATTGGTAAGTACGTGTTTCTAGTTAGGGTCCCATCCCAAGTCTAATGGGAATTAAATGTTCGTGCGCTGCAGGGTTATTTTGATTGATAGGACTTTTACATCACTTTCACATGACAACACTCTCCTCGCGGCATTCTTCACACGCTCGCCAGCAAGCGCGAGCGTGGGCGGAGTCTAACATAGGCATGGTGTCCCTCTTTAGCCAATCAGCGAGGAGCAGGCGTCTCACCTGCCCCGTTTCCAACTCAACACGATCGCCATTACGCACGTGGCCAGAGGTGAGGAGGTCGGCGGAGCTACAAACGCCTCCAATCAGTCTCCACCCAGAAGGGTGGGAGTTGCCCCGCCTACCGTGGGCCTGTCCAATGGAGGACGGCCAGGGAATCGCGCGATGGGTCTGACCAATGAGGAGGCGAGTGGCCAGGAGAAGAAGCCCCTCCCTCCTGAGGGGAAAGTGTGGTTGTCTGGACCAGTGAGTGGAGAGACGGTGTGCTCGTGGCAGGAGCGTTCACAGTTCGGAGGATCGTGGCAATTGCGGCAGACGGTTGGAGATTGGCTTGGTCTGGACCAGTTTTTCGGGAGGCCGTGTGATCATGGCGACTGCGGAGGGTTCTGCAGACGGTCGTGGTCATGGTTGGAGCGGTCTGCGGTCCTTTAGAGGGCAGGTCTGGTAGTCGAGCAGCCAGGATCCTAAGCTGTGGACTTCGGGTCATGGGTTTGAGTCCAACCAGTGGTTCGGAGTCGGTGTGGGCGCACGAAGCGGACAGGTACCCCAGGCCGGCTCTACCGACTAAGACCATTGAGGTCCATTTATTTTGGGTGTGCGAGCCTGTGTGCGGGCCTGTCTTGCCTAAGTAGAATTGTTAAGTCCTTTTTGTTGTACATTATTTGCCTTGCTTTAGTCGTGATAACTCTGCTCTTTGTGTGTTCCCTCCCTGCCTCTTGTAAATAAATATCCCTACTGTTAAATGTTTCAGCTCGTTTCTGTTTTTCTTTCATTGGTTTAGCACGGTCCGTGTTGGGAAATTGTGAAGCGGAAAATTGTGCATTTGGACCGACGGACCTCGGTAACCATCCGCTCGCGTTACGCACGGTTCGAGCACGCTCGAGCTCCGCCGAGGGTGAATTTCCCCGGTAGTTTAGACAACTTGGGTATTTAGGTAAATTGAAATAGGTAATCGACCCTATCCCACGCGGTCGACCTATTGGCGATCTTTGGTCCGATAAGGGACCCGTCGGCTCTGGAGTTATCCAGGGTGATGACCTATAATGGGCCCTCTCGTATGTATATATATATATATATATATATATATATATATATATATATATATATATATATATATATATATATATATATATATATATATATATATATATATATATATATATATATACACACACAGTCGCCATTTGACGAGTATTACTGTCGTAGTTTTAATTTGAATATCTGAGCTCACAGATTCTTGAATCTTCTTTTTCATCTGGGTGCACATGAAGCAGCTGCTGGTTTTTCAATTGCAAGATTCGCTGGTGTCTTTTTTGTAATTAACAAAATATGATCATTAATCCATATTGGTTCATTTCAGTGGAGACCAACATGAATGACTTATCAGTGTATAGGTCAAGAACTAAACACAGAAAGGTCAGAGCCGATGTGCAACACATTGTCCACACTATAGAAAATGAAGAGAAATCTGAAGTTTTTAGTCTTCACCACCTCCCTCCACATCGTCCTCTTCCTCCCTCTACCCCCTCCTCCCTCCACGCCTCCTCCCTATACCCTCTCCGCCCCTACCACCTCCCCCACCCCTCCTCCCCTACCACTTCCCCCCCCTCCTTCCTCCACCCCTGATCCCAAGTCAGCCACCCTAACCATAAAGCCAACACCAGGCTATAAGGCGAGCTGAGTGGGCCGTTGGTTTCAACATCTCACAAACAGTCCTGAAATCATTATTAGACTTACTTGAACAATCCAATATAGATGTTCCTAAGGATCTGAGGACTTTACTGATGATTTCAAGGTTGACTAATATAAAGGAAACTGTGGTGGTTGGGGGGGGGGGGGTTCTTTTTCTCATTTTGGTGTTGTCAATGCTATGGCTTCAAAGTTGTGCAGATCTTCCTCCGGTCTTGTCGATGTTGATACTTTTAACACTTCATATAAATATTGATGGGTTACCCATTTTTGGGAGTTCAACTGCAAACACGTGATCTAGTTTAAGCATGATGAAGGAAATTTCAGATTGTGACAGCCATTTGTAACAGGACTACATTGGTGGTTCAACAAAACCTTCTCTGAATGAATATTTATTTGATTTTGTCGAAGAAATGAAGTTGGTGATGCAAAAAGGGATTGAGCACGATTTTAAAAACTTCAAGGTAATTCTGGATGCTGTTAATTATCTGTGATGTTTCAGCTCAGGCATTTGCGTAGTGTAGAAAAGGTCACTGGTTATAATGCAAGTGAGCGGTGTACCCAAAAGGAAGTTTATATTCATGGTAGGATAACCTTTCCTGACTTTGATGCAAGGTTACAAACTGATGGGGAATTTGATGAGATGAAAGATGAAGATCATCATACGGATGTATCACCTCTGAAGGAACTTGGCGTTAGTTTTGTATCACAATTTGTTATTGACTACATGCACCTTGTGTGTTTATGTGTTGTGCGCAAAATCATTTTTAGCTCACCTGGACTTTAGTCAAGTGAGCTTATGTGATCGAGTAGTGTCCATAGGTTGGTCGTTCGGTCATTAAGTCAGTCCCTAAACACTTCAGTCATTTTCACTTGAACCAAACACACAATTTTGATTAAACTTGGCCACAAGCTTCATATCTGATGCCTAACGAATGTATATTGACCATATCAAAATCTGTGCTTACTAAGGGGGTCTACAGGGGTTTTATTGACCCCCCCCCCAAAAAAATAGGTATTTGCTCTCTTCTCCGACTATACACACAATTTTGATGAAACTTGACCACAACCTTCATCACCCATAGTTTACCAAAGTGTATCGACCGCATCAAAATCTGTGCTCATTAAAGGGTCTTGGGGGAAGGAGGTGGGGGCGGTGTTTAACACCCCCCAAAAATAGGTATTTGCTCTCTTCTCCAATATAATACACAACAGTTTCTCTGAAACTGAAACTTGACCACAATTGTCCTCCATTATCCGTGATGTGCCAAAGTTTGTTCATGCTATATAAAAAGTCAGGGTCCAAGTGGGGTTATGGGGGGCGGGGGGGGTGTTGCTCCCCAAAATAGGTATTTACTGTAACATTGGTTCTTTGATACATTTTGCTTATTCCATCCCACGTTGACTTCCTTTTCAGTATCATTATTCTACCAGGTAAGTGCCCAGGAGTATTGCCCCTATTTCAAAACTTTCCCTTATGAATCATGAACCGCAGGGAACATATCCCCCTTTTTCCTATTGAAACAATGCCCCACCATTCACAGATTTGACATTTAAAGCGTTTTGCAGAAATGTATCCCCTGCGAATTCTGGGGGTTTACTGTAGTTATATAACTGCTGAGGTGCGATGGGTTTCCCCCATGCCTTAATTGCTCGGTCTACTCCACCAATTAAAACTGACCTTCGTTATATAACTGAAATACAGAACGGTACTGTTAAATAACTGTAAAATACTGTTAAACAACAATCAAATAAATAAATGTATTGAAAATAAGTCAAGACATGTATTTCTGTTTTACCACATGCGGCAATGGATGCTCATAAAATACTTTAACTTTGTTTGCCTTGCTTCCTTCGAGAGAGTCTTGAAGAAGTTATAACTTTCTGAGGAGACAAGTGACCTTAACACCAATGTTGAGGAACCCTCACAGAAAAGAAGTTATGGTTCATCAGTCATCACCTTAATATGTGCAGTTTTATAGCATGGTCCACTCCTCGTAGGGTCAGCTCTCCAAGAGAGACAGTCACTGGTGGTAAGTAAAACTTGCTGGAAGTTTGTATTTCATTACCACAGGTTTAGTTTCTTGCAACATGTCAGTAATGCAGATTAACATTACCAGATATGAATGATTTTCATCTATAAACCAAAACAGATTTATTAAAATATGTATTGCTATGGGTTCGTTTACTCAAAGCTACAGCCAAAGCAGATCAAACATCTTTGCAAATTAGATCAAGTATTAAACACGCACTTAAGAGTGCCATCCACAAGGTTACCTGAAGGAGTCTTTTATTTAAATGGAATTGGCAAGGGGAGGTGAGAGGGGGACAGGGAGGCAGAGAGGATGAAGAAGGGGGAGTTAGGGAGAGCGACACCTCACCAAAGTCTGCTCTTTAGTGCGGGAGAGAGAGGTGCAAGTGTGAGAGAGAAAGACACTCACACACACAGGCAGAGACAGTGAGAGAGCGACAGAGGTGTTGGAGGAGAGTGCTGTATTTTATGAGGAGGGAGGAGTGAGGAGGGACAGAGTGAGAGAAAAGTGTGGGGGAGAGGAGCAAAAAAAAACAACAGGTGAGGGGTGGAGGTGGGGTTAGTAAAGCGAATAATGTGTGACGCTTAATGACCGAACACAAAAAATAGAAATGTGGCAGAACAGCTGTACCCACAACGACACAACAGTTTGTAAAGTAATCCGCTGTCACATCTGCAATAACTTTGATATTCCATTTGTAGAAAATTTGTGGGAAAATTAACCAAAAGCAATCACTGAAAACATTGAAGTACCGCTCACATATGACCTTATGATCCCATCGGGTGTGAACATCAAAAACAAAGCATTGTGATCGGATATTATACTTAGGTGCAAAAAAAGCGAAGGCGGCATTGCTAATTGAAGTGTTAATACCGATGATTTAGGACTAACGATGCAGAAATCAAGAAAATGACCAAATAACAAGACCTCAAGCATTAAGTGAAAAGATCCTGGAAGCTGAAGAATGTCAAAGTTGTACCAGTGATGACAAAGAACCTCACGGAGATATTGAAAACCATCCCTGAGAATATCACAACAAACGAACTACAGTTGGAAGCCGTCCTGGGCTCAGTAACGATCCTAAAGAGAACCCTCGGCACAAAACTTTGAAAAGAGAAAACATCACAGCTTGGTCCATGAATCGTGACCCTGAACCAAAATGAAGGTGGATACTTTGAGCTCACCCTGGGAGGACTCCATTCCACATTATGAAACCCCACATATGTAGATACTAATCAATGACACACACACACACATACACACACACACACACACACACACACACACACACACACACACACACACACACACACACACACACACACACACACACACACACACACACACACACACACACACACACACACACACACACACACACACACACACTGCCTTTTGTTTGTAGAGATACAAATGAACATGTGGTTTTTATTAAGGACTTTTACATTTCTTTTTCAGCTTCTTGTACTTGGGGAACTTTGGGGGAAGAAACATGGATGAGTGCACAAGACGCATGATGCACTTTATTATGTCCAACAGCCTTTCACTGAAATTGAACCTTTGTGGGCAAAACGAGAAGAAGGCCTTTGGCAATACTAACATGTTTGAAGCTGTTTGCAATAAGTGCTGTTACAGTTTACGTTTTTTCTTTCGTTAATGTTTGTCGTAAAAAAAAGTTTTCTTCTTTCAAGCAAATTGCAGAGGTACTCACACATTTCATCATAATGTTCTTAACAATAAAGAGACTTTGTGTCCGAATCTAACTCCTCATAAGTTAGTACATTACAGTGAAGCAAGTAAACTATTTCAATGAGGAATTTGAAAAATTGCATATGCATATATTATCGATAACCTTGTTCTCTTTTCTTCTTTTATTTTAGGGTCAACAAAAAGAAATGCACAAACTTCAGAGTGCACAAAGAAGGATGTAGAACAAGCAGTCTCAAAGTGGCTAATTGGAGGACGAGACCGAAATGGTTACAGAGCCAAGCGAGTGGCCGAGAAGCATTGAACGGTTTCCACCTTGTCCGTGATTGAAAATATGGGGGGGTGGGGGTTGGTTGAGTGTACAAGCCATAAGATGTATAACTTGGGGTTTTGTGTATAAGATGATGTTTTCATAAATTTGAATATGTATCCAAATGTTTTAGTTTTGGGTTGTTTTTTTTTTAGTATACTATCTGCATAGTAATTCATTTTGGAGGTTGCACAAACATTGATCACTCCTTTATTCAGTGAGACATTTTGGTATTTTTGTTTGTTTTATTTATTTACATGGTCTAGGCTTCTGGACGAGCTATGACACAGAACAAACAAGAAAAATAGCAATCAGAGATTGCAAACCCTCGCCAGGACTTATTTTGAGTGGTTCATTTTTACAGGTTTTAGGGTAAATCCAATATGGCTGCCAAACCGTGTGACCTATGATGTCATATGTGTGACCCTTTTGTTCCTCAAGGATAGGCGGTCATATATGTAAAGTTTTGCCTCGATCTTTTCAGCCATTTCAGAGAAGAAGGTTTTTGAAGGTTTAAAAAAACAACAATATGGCTGCCGAATCATGTGACTGATGACTTCATGAAATTTTTTTCTGTGGACCATTTTATCCCTAGATTACCCTTAAAAATGTTCATATTGATCGGATGTGGGATTCTACATATGCAATTACAACGTCATAAAAGGGCAACTATGACATCATAAAAAATCATCCTCATTCCCCATGAGGAGTACTTGCTATGTGCCAAGTTTCAATTTTTTCCTTGGACATACATTATGTTTCAGACATACAGAGGTCCAATTTTTTCCCCGTTTTTCCAAATATGGCTGCCACACCAGGTGACTCATGACGTCATAACTATCATCGAAACATTCTACTCTACATGGGTAGTCACACCAATGGTGAAAATTTCTTATCAATCCGACAAGCAGTTGCGGAGAAAAACACGAATGTTCTGTGCGGACAAACAGACAGACAAACAAACAAACAAACAAACAAACAAACGGACCCAAATGCAATACCCTCTCCGAATTCTTCGGCGAGGGTAATGAGGATCCAACATAAAGGGAACATCATCTAGGAGAAAGGGGAAACACCAACAGCAGGGCGGAAGGAGAAAGTAGATGGAGGCAGACAAACAAGGGATGCGGGTAACGACGAGGGGTAAGGGAGAATGCCAAGGGTGGACAAGATGGATATATAAGCAAAACTTTGGGAGGGGAATGGGGTGGTTTCACAGATGTAGAAAAGATCGTGGTTTTGAATGGGGGATGATTTGAGATGGTGGTGAACAGCTGTCTTGAAGATCTGGAGGGAAGAATGAGATTGAATAGAGTGTGGAATGTGGTTCCACAGGCAGGAAAAAGAGAGGAATAAATGAGTGGAGGTGAGCAGTGATTCTGGATATTGGCAGTTTCACTCGGAGGTTTTGCTGGTGGACCGCGTGCGTCCTGCAGATACCGGGGGCAAACAAAGCACGAAGATGGCAGAAGGTGCGAGTCCAGAAATGAGGTGGAAGAAGCCAGAAAGACCACCGACCTGTCGCCGATGGCAAAGTGATAGGCCCATAGACTCAGCTTCATCGCAAGAGATTCCAACGATCTTGAAAGCCTTTGTTTCCATGCTCAGGCTGGGCAAGATGGGAGGCAGGGGAACCAGCTCAGAGGGGAGAGCAGTACTCCATCAAGCTGCAGATGTAGGTGGATAGGAGTTCTGGTGTGCCAAGGAAGGACATTGCTCAACTGAAGATGCCAAGTTGGCATCTGGCTTTGGAGGCCAACTTTGAAATGTGGTTTGCCAAAGAAAGATCATGGCTAATAGTGAGGCCCAAAGGTTTTGAGTTACTGAACTTCTTCAAGAGAATTGTTCAAGTCGATGGGAGGGTCGCCAGAGGGAACGTTCGGAGAGAGATTGTGAGAGTGTGACATTTGTCAGGATTGAAAGACATATTCCAAGTGTTTGTCCATATTGTGATTTTTTAAAATGTCTGAAGAGAGGGAAGAGGCTGCAGCCTGGCTGTCTGAAGGATGCGGGATGTCGTGGCACAGGGTGGAGTCATCAGCAAATTGATAAAGAGGACTTTCCAAAGAATCAGAGAGATAATTTATAAAGATCAGGAATAGGACTGGGCCAAGAATACTGCCTTAGGGCACTCCAGCTTTTGATAGGGAGAGGAGATGAAAAGATTCTGTTAGGTGCCACACGTTGGCTACGAGAGTCGAGGAAGTCAGTAAGCCATGTGTGGAGTTGGCCTTCGATTCCATACGTAGACATTTGCAGAGCAAGGCAGGAGGCCAGGCTGTATCAAAAGCATTAAATACAGTATGTCCAGAGAGACGGCCCTGAACTTATGTCTAACATTGAGGGCTTCCATCCATTGTTAGGTGAGTCAAAGCAGCATGTCCAAGGTGGAGTGACCTGGTGTGAAACCAAATTGGTGATCTTTTGTGATATTAGGTGAAACTAAATGAGGTTGTTGGAGAAAAGGAAGGTTTTAATATCAACTGCGATGAAGAATTCCATGAACTTGCTTGTGATTGGAAGTAAACTGATAGGTCTGTTGTTGAGGGGATTCGTTTTTGCACCTTTTTATGTGGTGCATTGATGTTGATGGATTTCGAAGCAGATGGAAGATGACCTCGCATAAATAACAGGACAGAGAAAGGATGTGCAAGACCAGCAGAGCAGGTATTTAGGACACTTGAAATGATGCCATCCAGTAAAAGATGAATAAAAGATTAATGTAGTTGGCTATAGTATAAAGTATGGAAAGGGTGTTTTCAGATGTAGGTTCGAGCTCTGGTACGTGACTTGGTATTTTTTTTACCGCCCCCCCCCTCTCTCTACACACACAGTGGGAGATGGGGGTTTGCAGTTGTGTGAGTATGTATATTTATATGTCTGTTGATGTAATTAACCATTTAAGCTTTGTCATCAAATTTTCAACAAACCTTTAGTATGAGAGTATGGACAAAATAATAAAAAAATTGGATCAAAATCTGAAAGGGCAAAGTCATAGAAACGATAAATTGCCTTTATTAGCCTGGCCACAGGGCCTCAAGAGCGAGATGCCCCGATTTTAGTCTCACCCCGAAGGGGGTTGCGAGGCTATTGCAATGCCCGTGTGTGTTTTTGCTGGCCATCTCTATGGGATTGAAAATAAAACCGTAAAAAAACAAATTATCTTTTCCTGAACCACTTAACACATTGATGTGAAACCTCATACCTCTGATCAAGTAGCATTTTGGGAATATAGTTTGATTTTGTTTTTTTCATATTCACCTTCATTGATGCAATTTTGGTTAAAAGTGCACAAAAGTGGTCGTTAAATATCCTCACATTCAATCAATAATAATCAATAATGCTCTGGATAATGGCAATGCATGTGACATAATAAGGTGCATGGATGATATGGGTATATGGGCCATAATAGCGGCGTGTCCATTTACCGATAGTGTTTTTGTTCAGAATTAGCGTGCAAAGCGAGACGATGCGCTCTACTGGGTGCTGTTCTAGTTTTAATTGCCTATGTGTTTATTTATTTACCATTGAGCTTCAGTGTGTCTGTTCAGGCCATAACATTTTTTACTAATTGAGCTTTTGTCATCAAATCTTCAACAAACCGTATTTATCTATCTACACTAATAAATGTTTGTGTGTGTGTGTGTGTGTGTGTGTGTGTGTGTGTGTGTGTGTGTGTGTGTGTGTGTGTGTGTGTGTGTGTGTGAGATTGTTTGTTTGTGAGAATCTCCTCCATAACTCCAAAACCATGAAACCCAGCAGCCTGAAACTATGCATGCAGATTAAGGGTCTCCAAGGGAATGCATGAGTGAATATTGGATGTTGAGTTAATTAAGACACCAATTTTGTAGATTAATGGCATTAATTTAATTATATCCTTTATCAGGCGCATCTTCGGCCACCTTGCTCTTGATGGGGTCTTAAGGCGCACTCGGTAACCTCACTGGGGTGTAATTCGGCATTTTGTTTGGCCTGCTCAACAATGCCTTGAGTTGAAACAGGCCGCAACAATTTCTTCACGAGAAAGTGTTTTTTTTCACTTTCCTCACATATCATCGAACACCTGATCATCATACCTACGATAAATGCCTGGATACGCCAGCGTTCGTGGCTTTATTTCATTTCCGCACATGCCATAACCTCGAGAATCTCTTAAACTAAGCCCAATTACAAAATTTATGCTCCAGAATTGAACTTAGCAGCAGTTCAAACTGCTAAAAAAAGTGTTCATTTGTCTAATTCAGATATTGCTTGGGTGCTTCTGGCTGCATGGGTTTATATGACCGATTGGCAATTGGTAATCGCTTGCCAAGCCAGGTATTCCGTTGGAGTGCTTGCTCGAGTGCTTAAACCATTTGTCGAGCGCTCACCAAGCTGCTTGATTATTGGTTTCAAAACCACCAGAAGTAAGACCCATCACTTCGCTGATGGAAATGCCAATCTTTGTGTAATTACTCAAAAAAAAATCCCTGAATAAAAATTAACTGTCACCCTTGAAAAATCATGCGAATAAATTATTGAAATATCAACTGCTTCTTGTATCCTTTTCTTATCTGTGTTGCAATTGGAGAGACGTGTTTTGTCATGCTTTAAAAGGCGTATAATCAGCGTTTTCTGAATGTAATCGATATGAGAATCAGGATTGAACGAGAAGGGCATTCGGTAGAGCGCATACCTCCACCACATAATGCCTGATCCACGAGAACATATCGATTCCAACACGTTTTTGAAATATCATGCTATACAGTATGATATCGTTTTTGGCCCAATCTCTTAACGGTGAAGAATCACTTAAAAAAATTAAATAATTCTCATATCCAGATCCGGATTCGGATCTTCACTAAAATCTAATAATTCGTCCTTGCGACACACCCAACCTGTCCACCAAGTTTTTTTTCGAATCCGTCTTCAACCTTTTTAGATATCATGCTATATATCGGTTTAGCCCAATCTCTCAACGGTGAAGAATCACTTAAACAATTCTAATAGTTGGATCCAGATCCAAATCTTCACCAAAATCTAATCAGTTCATCTTTGTCACACATCCAACCTGTCCACCAAGTTTTATCCGGATCCGTTCACAACTTTTTGAGATATCCTTTACACAAACAAACAAACAGACAGAAAGGGGTGAAAACATAACCTCCTTCACCTTCGGTGGCAGAGGTAATGAAACTCACATTATTGTAAGTGAAGAAGAAGAAGATGAAGGAGGAAGAGATTTTCCACGTGGTTTTACGTAGAACACGGCACTTAAAAAGAAAACGTTGCTGTTTGGCCATGTTTTTTCACTGGTAATGCCCTGGAATGCTTCATTCCCTTACTCTCATGCTGCTTTCTTTCACCCTCCCCTCACGGTTTCTTTCCTTGCCCTTACTCTGTCTTCCCACCCTCTCTTCACGCTGCTTACCCTCCCCTCATGCTTCCTTCCCCCCACTCACACTTCCTTCCCCTCCTCTCATGTTTCTTTCCCCTCCTCTCATGTTTCCTTCCCCTACTTTCATGCTGCCTTCCCTTCCCCTCGCGCTGCCTTCCCCTCCCCTCACGCTGCCTTCCCCTCTGCTCGTGCTGCCTTCCCTTCTCCTTGTGCTTCCTCCTCCACCCCTCGTGTTGCCTTCCCCTCTCCTCATGCTGCCTTCCCCTTCCATCAACATGCCATCCCTTCCCCTCGCGCTGCCTTCCCCTCCCATCAACATGCGATCCCTTCTCCTCACGCTGTCTTCTCTTCCCCTAATGCTGCCTTCCCTTCCCCTCGGACTGCCTTCCCCTCCCATCGCACTGCCTTCCCCTCCCCTCAACGTGCTGTCCCCTCCCCTCACGCTGCCGTCCCCTCCCCTCACGCTGCCTTCCCTTCCTCTCGGACTGCCTTCCCCTCCCCTCGCACTGCCTTCTCCTGCCCTCAACGTGGTGTCCCTTCCCCTCGCACTGCCTTCCCCTCCCCTCAATGTGCTGTCCCTTCCCCTCACACTGCCGTCCCCTCACGCTGCCTTCCCTTCCCCTCGGACTGCCTTCCCTTCCCCTCGCACTGCCTTCCCCTCCCCTCACTCTGCCGCCCCCCCCCCCTCATGTTGCCTTCCCCTCCCCTCGCGCTGCCTTCCCCTCACGCAATCCTCTTCTCTTTTCTCTCCCCCCCTCCCCTCCCCCTCCCTTCCCCTCCCCTCCCTCCTCTCTCGCCCTCCTCTCTCTCGCCCTCCTCTCTCTCCCCTCCCCTCCCTCCACTCTCCCACTCCCTTCTCTCTGAACCCTTCTCCCACCTCTTCTCCCCATCGCTCCTCTTCTCTCCCCCTCCCTCCTCTCTCTGTCTCCACCTCCCTTCTATCTCTCTCTCTCTCTCTCTCCCTTCCCCGTCCCTCCTCTCTCTCTCTCCCTTCCCTGTCCCTCCTCTCTCTCTCTCCCTTCCCCGTTCCTCCTCTCTCTCTCCCTTCCCTGTCCCTCCTCTCTCCCACTCCCTTCTCTCTGAACCCTTCTCCCACCTCTTCTCCCCATCGCTCCTCTTCTCTCCCCCCCCCTCCTCTCTCTGTCTCCACCTCCCTTCTATCTCTCTCTCTCTCTCTCTCCCTTCCCCGTCCCTCCTCTCTCTCTCTCCCTTCCCTGTCCCTCCTCTCTCTCTCTCCCTTCCCCGTTCCTCCTCTCTCTCTCCCTTCCCTGTCCCTCCTCTCTCCCACTCCCTTCTCTCTGAACCCTTCTCCCACCTCTTCTCCCCAACCCTCCTCTTCTCTCCCCCTCCCTCCTCTCTCTGTCTCCACCTCCCTTCTATCTTTACCCCCTCCCACCTCTTCTCCCCCACCCTCCTCCTCTCTCCCCCTCCCTCCTCTCTATATCCCTTCCCTCTCTCTTCTCCCCAACCCTCCTCTTCTCTCCCCTCCCTCCTCTCTCTGTCTCCACCTCCCTTCTATCTTTACCCCCTCCCACCTCTTCTCCCCCACCCTCCTCCTCTCTTCCCCCCTCCATCCTCTCTATTTCCCTTCCCTCTCTTCTTCCCCCCCCCCCACCTAATATCCCTGTCAGCGAAGCGAGGGGTTGTATTTGCTAGTTATGAGAATATGAAGAACACAAGTCAATAAAAATGTACAATCCCTAATTTTTCCACTGAATTTTTTTTTTCTTTCTTGACGAAACTCAACTTCATGAAAGTTCTCGTTTTCGTCAAGTTTAGTTTTAGTGCAAAGTGGACGTGGATGGCTTTTCATTTTGAGATGCTTTCTCGTTCGCTTTGCAGCCACAATGGCAACACATACCTGAACCAGAGCAAGGAACGAAAGGGCCATTAAGCCATAAACACACCATAATTATCGATATTCTGCTTGCTCACGGTTCGCAATCCGCGTTAACTTGTCACCTAGATTTCATCACTCTCATGCTATCGGGATGGCCATATTTCTAATCGGTTTGTGGGTTGATTTTTATGATTCTTGTTCAGTGAGTTCGTCCCCAGCCGAGGATAAAACCATTTAATTTCTGTTCGTGTCGGTTAAAGATCAAGATCGAAGCTGAAAGTCAAAAGTGTATGTAGTGAAAAGGTGATCTTGGTTACTACTAAACCAGTGAGGCATTTGTAACAAAACTTCAGAGTTATTTGGAGTCCACCAGGAAAGAAATTGTTCAATTATGTTGGAAGGAGATCAAAAAGGTCAACATCGCAGAAGCCAGTGACCATTTGGCGAAGTGACCTTAAAACAACCTGAACTGAAAAACTGTTGAGCAAATCTGGACAAAACCCGGTGGACGTATTGGCCATCGGGAAAGATGTCACTGGACATGTTTTGTGTTCAAATGTAGTCTCAGTTTTTAACTTGAATTGCACCTTATTACTTACTAGTGAGGAATGCTTACACATTGTAAGCAATAACAAGCCGTGGTTTTGTGTTCAAATGTAGTCTCAGTTTTTAACTTGAATTGCACCTTACTACTTACTAGTGAGGAATGCTTACACATTGTAAGCAATAACAAGCCGTGGTTTTGTGTTCAAATATAGTCTCAGTTTCAACTTGAAATGCACCTTACTACTTACTAGTGAGGAATGCTTACACATTGTAAGCAATAACAAGCTGTGGTTTTGTGTTCAAATGTAGTCTC
>NC_140968.1:91051179-91173679 GCF_056783735.1 Eptatretus burgeri
TAAACACGAATGCACGGGCGTCCCTTTGAATGTTTGAATAGTTGGGGTTGGCAGTGGATATGCTCTTTGATGTAAATACAACTGTTTTTCCATGTTGCAAAAGGCATACCCCAGACCCTTTCTGAGACGCATCGATTTCTTGGGTGGTCGGCACTTTTGGACTTGTAATATTTCAGGCATGATTCAGTGGAATTGAGTGCTTGATAGCAGTGAATGCTTCCTTTAACGATAGCAGTGATAGCAGTCTTCTTGCCACATTTATGGGATGATCTTGCACAGCGGTTCTTGCAGAACTTTATCTGAAAAATTGGGTAATGTAAGTTGAGACGGAGTTCATGAGCTCAATTAATTTCTTAAAGTCCTTATTTTGGGGAGTCGGAATTGGCTAGATGTCTGCTATTTGTCCAGCGTCTGGGTGTATGCTAGTGTTTTGAGTTTTCCGAGCTGAAGAAGTTGATTTGGTTCACTTTGATTTGGCACTTCCTGCCATTGAAGACCAATCTTTCCTGCTCAGCTCTTTTTGGAAGGTATAGTGGGTTAGCATCATGTTCTTCCTCATTCATACCTTACCAGAAGATCCCCTAATTCACAGATAGTCCGAAGGGAAGTCGCTGAAAACAATATCGACCAAATGCTGAGTAAAAGGTTGTCAGCTCCTGTGATTCTTCATTGAGATGAACTGACCAGTAAACCTCTTTTGGATCCAACTTGAAGAATAATTTGGTGCTGTTGAATGCTGGGTTGAGCTCTTCCAAGGTACGGTAGGTATTTACCACAGTTATGGGACATCTTTTGTTGTTGTTGTTGAGACTGTTGTTGAGATGCTGGGAGCCCAGACATAGCCTCAAAGAACCATCTTTCTTGATGCTCATAATAGAACGACACCAATCTGTATGGTGCGTGACATGTTGCATGACAGCATGTTGTTCCATCAGATCCTGTCAAACTCTGCTTTCAGCTTGGGCTTCAAATGTATGCCGCACTTGTGTGGAGCATTGATGCTTGGTTTGCCGTCTTCTTTGGTGGACTGTATTAGATGAGCTGTAATGTTGAAGTTTCTGAGAGTTTCAAACTGCTTTGGGAAATGTCATTTGAAGTCATATATCGAGTTGATTGGTGAGCGAGCTGTGATATATGATCTCTTGTAAGGTGTCCCTTGAAGTGAGGAGGGTTGAAGTGGAAGTGGTGGGTTTGGCTTTTGATCTGTTGAGTTAAATGGTGAACTGACGGTGTGGATTGTACCCAGCTTCAGCTTCTTACATGTGGGTAAACCGGCCATCACTGGGCCAGGTACATCCACAATGTAGAATCTCTTTGGACCACCTAATCCTTGTATATGCACATGATGTGTATCCACTTGATGTACTGTACCTGATCTCAGAGCCATGGTGGGCTGTAAGCCTTGCTCTGGTTGGTTGGGTGAGAGACTTCCAGCGATCGCCATACATCTGTTTGATAGTTCGGAGAGGAAATGTGTTTGCACTGGCACCAGTGTCAATCCTTCTCTTGAGGAGTTTCTGTCCCAAGGAGGTCAGGACAGATGACATTTAGTGTGGTGAAAGCTTCATCTGTCTTGTATGGCTGAACTAGTAAATACCACGCATTGCTTCGCTGATGGTTATATTAAAGGGGGAGGGAGAAAATAGGAGGGAGAGAGGGAGAGAGAGAGAGGGAGAGAGAGAGAGAGAGAGGGAGAGAGAGAGGGAGAGAGGGAGAGAGGGAGAGAGAGAGGGAGAGAGAGAGAGAGAGAGGAGAGAGAGAGAGAGAGAGAGAGAGAGAGAGGAGAGGAGAGGAGAGGAGAGGAGAGAGGAGAGGAGAGGAGAGGAGAGGAGAGGAGAGGAGAGGAGAGGAGAGGAGAGGAGAGGAGAGGAGAGGAGAGGAGAGGAGGGGAGAGGTGGGGGGGGGGGTCGAGGAGGGGTGGTGGGGGAAGAGAAGGCAGACATGCAGTGGAGCGTTAATTACCACCCGGGCGTGTCCAGACCCAAACTGGCTGGAGACGTAACAACTTTTGTTTTAAAACATCCGTTTTCCACCAGATTTGCTTTGATTCCCTGGAGAGCACCTCATAAAATCTCCGAAAATATAGACACAGATCTGGCAGATGCTTTGGATAGGCAGTTCCTCTGGGGGATAGGGCACAAGGTCTTGCAGTGAATGCATGAAATCATATAGCTCAATGAAGCTGGTTAATTTTGTTACGTTCCAAAAATTTTTTTTGTTCATTAAATAAAATTCTGCAAACAGTTGCAAAAGATAAGTTTAATGCTTTGGAAATTTCCCATTTCCTTGTGGATCTCTGGAGAAGGAGGGAAGATAGCCTTGCTTGCTTAAAGTAAATAGGTATGTCGGCTTAGTTATAAGACTCGTTATTTCTTTAAATTATCAGATTTCACAACATATTTTGAAACTTATTTAGTCCGGATGATATCTGATCCTCAAAACAAATAATATTTTGATGATGTACTTTAATTAGTCCGTGAGAGTCGATCTTGGAAAATCGTATCAGATAATGTATGAAATCGCTCCAAACCCCTAATTTGAAAACGATAGTACCTACAAAAGCGATGTACACAATGATTCATAGCCATGATGAACAGGCATTCAGTAATTTGAGTGAGGAAAGTGGAGAAAAAAAGTTTATCGGAAAGAAATCGGTACGGCCTGTTCCAAGTCGAGGCATGGTTGAGCAGGCCAAAAAACATGGCTGCTTCAGACCCCATTGAGATTACCAAGGAAACGCCTTCAGGCCCCAGAGAATGAGGTGGCTGAGGATCACCTGATGAAGGATATAATTAAATAAGGCTGTTAATGGTCTTCCAAAGGGGTGTTTTAATGAACCCAAACACCCAATTTTCACTCTTGCACTTCCTTGGAGTTTCTTCGTATGCATGCAAAGTTTCAGGCTGCTAGGTTTTTTGGTTTTGGAATTATGGACACACACACACACACTCACACTCACACTCACACTCACACTCACACTCACACTCACACTCACACTCACACTCACACTCACACTCACACTCACACTCACACTCACACTCACACTCACACTCACACTCATTGGTATAGATGAGGGCCATGCATAGATCAGAGGTGATGATGTGTTCGAACATGCCTTTCTGTGGTTGTTCATCCCTTTGTTGGGTAGTCCCATTGCATTTGGTCATCTCTCATGATGTCCATCCACCAGGAACTTTAATGGCTCTTTGATCTCTCAATGCTTCTCTGCGGTTTTGGTTTGCCCCATGACGGGGGATGCTGCCTATTCGTCGATTTGCTTCTGCGTTGCTTACTTTTTGATTTCTGGCAATATTTCGTCCGCAGGCCCTTGGAACCACTGCCTGGCAAGTGTCATTGTACTTTGGGCACTTGCAGTGCTGGTGCGCAAGACCGCAATTTGTGCACGCTTTGCTGGTTTGCTGGATAGCATCAAATGCAGCCCTGTTATCTGCAAGGGTTTGTCAGCATTTTTTTTTTACTGGGAGCCATGGCCTCATATTTGCAGCCCTTGGTGAGGAGCTCATCGATTGTGAAACCTGTCGGTTTTTCAAGCAAACATTTTTGAAACACATCAAACTGAGTGGAGGCAATTACCAGCTCCAGTAGTGTTCGTCTAGTTCTGCGGGCTGAACGTTGCAGTGTTTAGCTTTTTCGTGGCATCTCGTGACTAACTCATCCAATGCTTCTCTCGACTTTTGCTTGCATCGCATCAGCTCGAACCTTTGGATGTGAAAATTAAACTTTATCTGTCGTTGGTCCTTAAATTGCATCCGTAATTTGTTGGGATCATTTTGATCATGATCTGTTTAGCTCATGATCTCATGATCTCAACAAATTTTTTATTTTGAGCTCTTCATTACCAACAGCTATTTTAATTTTGCTTGCTATTATCATCTGGTCCGTTACATCATTATCTACCAGACATACCAACATTCGCTCCTTCAAAAGCTTAAATCCTTCTGTCAGATCAGGTGCATTCCCATGTATTTGTGAATAGTTTGCCTTGGTGAGTTTGTGTGCATATTGACTTCTTCATTCGTATGCAGCACAAGGCTGTGGGTAGGATCATTTTCCGAGGGCATGCCTATGCCGCTGATGCAACATATGCCCTTTGCTGATTAGAGCAGCAATTTGATATTTGGCCACAGTGCTGGCGATAGCTCACCTTCACTTCACGAAAGACACCGTGGAGTATTTAACGTCCACTAATGAATGTTGGCAGATGGGACGCCCGTTTAAAGTCCATCCGAGGGACGGAACGCACATTGTTGAATCACCCTGGTTGTGAAACACCAGGATGTCGGATTCCAACCCAGGCTAGACAGCTTAGAGGTGAGTGTGTATGCTGACTGAAACTAGGAAATAAAACATTTAGAACATAGATCAATATGTTGGCAGTATTGATGAATGACAATAATTTAAAGAAACAAGGAGAATATCCTTGAATATCTCTTTTCTATATCACTGATACTTGTGTTGTTGTTCTTTGACATCATTGCGTCCTGATCTGGATGAATGTGAGGTCCAAAATACACAGTGATCGGTGTTTATTGCCGTCTACAAGCCGCTGGAATTTGCTGAAGTTCGGTCACCGAAGTCCTCATCGCTAATTGTCGGCACAGCAAGCGAAAATCGTGATGAACCTCGTGTACAAGAGGTTGAAAAATTACGTGCACAGTACCGTGGAGAGTTTAGGCTGTTGTTGTGTGGCAGTTTGACGCAGCGCGTGGGCGATCTTGTATCACTCGGACATCAACATGCTGGTGAGGATGTTCCATCCACGTACATCTCAGCATTGTCAGTGGCTGTCGTGTTCATCCCCACAAAACTTAGGAGTTCTGCAGGTTCAGTCGGCCTTTCACTGCTGTCACCATGCAGTGATATGTATCGATGCGAATATAATACAAATGGACAATGGCTGCAGAATGGTCTCTGAGTGGTTTACTTTACATCACCAAAAAAAGTTGCGGGGCCAGGTATCGGTGGCGAGCACAACCGCTAGAGGGAGCAGTAGAGTCGGCTCCACCGAACACACCAGAATTTAT
This sequence comes from Eptatretus burgeri, assembly GCF_056783735.1. NCBI lineage: Eukaryota > Metazoa > Chordata > Myxini > Myxiniformes > Myxinidae > Eptatretus > Eptatretus burgeri. Next base: position 91,056,225 of record NC_140968.1, read on the forward strand.
GTCGTGACCCTCGGATAAGTCCGAAAGGCATGGATCCCTTACAGGACCATAAATCGCCAATAATTCGACCGCGTGGGGTAGGGTCAATTGCCAAACTTCAATATACCTAATTACTCATGCGGCAAAGCTACCGGGGGATTCACACCCTCGACGGATCTCGAGCGGAACGAGCCGTTACCGTGCCTGAACCGTGTGTAACCCGAGCAGAGATTACCGAGGCCTGTCGGTCCAAATGAACAATTTACTGCCTCGCTATTTCTTAACACACACCATGCCAAGCCAATGAAAGAAACACAGAAATGAGCTGGAACATTTAACTAAAGGGATATTTATTTATAACTAGCATAACCTGCGCTCTGCGCGACATGTTGGGGTGGGTGTGTTTGAGAAAGGAACTGATGCAGAGCATCAGCAGGTAATTTTACTTTAATGCAGTAAGTGGTTTTTGTACCATGCACCTCATATGGTCTTTGAGATAATGTAAGCCGAATATCACGTTACTCGAGCGCAGAACAAAGTCGAAGATAGTGCGACACGAAACCACAAACTCGGAAATAATATACAAGATGGGGCAGGGGAGCACGCAAGAAGGCAGAGTTAACCGAATAAAAGGAATGCAGGTATGTACAAGGCAAAGGAAAGCACTTACACAATTCTACTTATCAGACTGGGCCCACGGACACACACACACACACACACACACACACACACACACACCCAAAAGAACTGGACCCTGTGGGTCTATCTCGGTCAACCCTAACCTAGCAAAAAAAATAACCCATAGCGCACACATGTAATTCCTATTCGACAGAAGGGGATGGATTCTAACTGTACACATACTTATCGACATAACTAACTTTGGGACCTGAATGTTGAGTGCGCATGGTTTCCAGATTCGTAACAATATACAGGAAGAGAGTAAACCGTTTCCGGCACATACTTGTATACATGCGTGTTATGGGCATAATTAAGTAGTTCCTTAATATCACCACAAAAGGAACCCTCCAGAAATATTGAGTGATGGGCACTGAAGGACCATACAAAAATATATACAATACAAAATTATTTGTAATACTTCTCTGAACAATAGAAAAATACATAATAGTATACAGAAGGAGCACACAAACAACAACGATGACGACGACGTCAGCAAGAAAAACTTCATGTTATAAAACATCCCTTTTTCACATGTTTCACTTCATTTTACATCCTCATTGAGATTCACAGGTAGACATGCGATATGCTTGAAGTTCAACATGTTGTGTTTTTATGAAACCCATCAGTGAATCGACGGGTACAGGCATGGCTAGTTATCATACAAATCGTACAGCATTCCCACACACGCACTCCATTCATTTGTGAGGGTACACGTTACAGCCAATGCTAATATGGACCATTAGGTGATTAAGGTTGGCTCAAATGGGGCTGTGAAAAGAGCTAAGACTATTGAGTAACCAGTTGGCAGAAGTTCGCCTATTCGCAACCTTAGAGAGCACTATCACAACAGTACATCAACCCCACAAAGTTTTATGACAAGCCATGTGTTAATGTGCTTATGTTGCTGATTAACATATTGGTTGTGGGGAGAGGGGGAGGGGATCCTGTGCGCTGTGCGCACGATTCTACATCGTGTAGTTGCAACAGTATTCAAAGTCCTTTTTTTAAAATCATAATTATGCATTTTCACACTCGCTTAGCATATGATGCCTTAAACCCAGCCATGTTATGATCCTGATGAGTCCCATACCGGTTTCACCGGAGGGGACCGTAGGTTTGCTCTCCATCTGTCCGTCCATCCCACCTGTGATTTTTCACACTATTTCCCCATTCCCTTTAACATATTCAATTGAAACTTGGTGTATGACTTTATTATGATAAGTTGCAGAACAAGTTCGAGTTTCACGGCGTATCGTCAATTTTTCACAGAGTTATGCCCTTTTGAAACTTAGAAAATATCATGTCTGGTGTTGGCTTAATGCTTAGGGGAGTGGGCTTGGGATCCCAGGGTCCTGAGTTCAAATCCTGCTTGGCTGTTGAAATAATACCAGGTGGGGTTGATTCAACCCGTCATCCTTCTGAGGTCAGCAAAATGAGTACCAGCTTGCTGGGATGATAGAGCCATTCAAGTATCCTGTGTCGGAGTGGCGACTCATCAAGGATTGTGCCCAATAGGCCAGGAGACTGCTTCGCAGCACCAATGCTCTGCACGGAGTATGGTCCCGATGGATGGATGGAAAATATCACATACATAAGTCAGTGTTCAGCTGCCCTGACTCCACCCTAATGCTTTACACCCATTGGCTGGACAGCTGGCCTGACTCCATCCAAATAAAATCATGCACTGCTATTGCATGAAGCAGCACAGATAGGCAGGCCTCAGGCCTTAGGCCTGAGCGTTAGTCCATGCATGACCCAGTGCAATTGGATTCATCCAAGGTATATAGCCATGATGTATTATTATATAAGCTGGACACGTATGTACATTGGGTTATTTTTAGATCCTCGTGGAGGATCTCCAAGTCTGACTCACGTTGTTGTTGTTGTTGTTGTTGTTGTTGTTGTTGTTGTTGTTGTTCATCTTCTTCTTGTGGACTGTTTTGTTTCACAGCCTTCAGTTTTCATCGAAACTTCCTGAAACTTGACATGTATATGTAAAAATACCCCGCGCAGACAGTAACCATCTCCGATTTAGAAAATTCCTCCGAGAAAAAAAAGTTATGACGTCAAAATATCTTCGCTAATGGAAATCGCCTAAAAAATTATCTCCGAAACTAGGCAAGCTTTTTGAATTCTGTTTGTGGAAATCGAACAGGGCATTAGCAGAGATGAATCACCGCACATATGATACATCACTATGACGTCATATCAAATTTTATGACGTCATATCAATTTTTTATGACGTCATTCCTATTTTTTGACATTTTTTGTTTCACAACCCAGAGTTTTCATCGGATCTTCGTGAAACTTGCCATGTATATGCAGAAAGCCCACGTGTAGTCAGTAACCATGTCCGATTTTGGAAATTCGCCTATACCATTATCTCTGAAACTAGGCAAGCTGTTTGAATTTTGTTTGCGGAAATCAAGCCGGGCATTAGCACAGATAATTTATCGCAAACCTGATACATCATAATGACGTCATATTCGTTTTTATGACGTCATTATTAAGAGGACGAGGATCTTAGCTCATTTGAGCTTGTTTATATTATTATTTTGTAATAACGTTTATATTATTTTGCTATAACCATTATCATTATGCCATTATCTTCAGACATAATTGACAGATTAATCTGTGATTATAATAATTATTACTTTCAGTAGGTGTGTCGATCAGCAACTCTGAGCCTATCTATCCACGGTCCGTTTGTACATGTCCATGTACATGGCCAATTTTCTCCAAATTTCCCCCTCAGGTGAGTCTTAAACAATGCCAGTGACTATTAGGAATGGGGTTATGTGCAGGGGTGTCGTGATGCCAGAGTGCACCGGAGCACTGCCCCGGCTCCAAAATCCATCCGAGGCGGAGCTTTGCTCCTCAACAGTAAAGGAAAACATTTTCACGCTCACGCCGGGGGTATCGCTGTAGCTCTCTGTTCTTCGAACAGGCGAGCAAGAAAAGAAAAAAACCCACATGAAAATAGATAAATCATTTTCAACCTAACATTTGTCAACATTATTTAATTACCCACTTCTTAGATGCTGTTATGCATTTTTCTACATTTTTATTTCAAAAATTTTTGAAAAATTTCGATTTTTAAAAAATAAAAAAAGAATATTTTTCCTCTCTTCCTGTCCAGGCTGGAATTCCTCAAGGCAGCATTCTGGGCTCTGTTCTTTTTCTGGTTTTCATCAGTGATTTCTCCGACTCTGGAAAATCATCTTTATCTCTTTGCTGATATCTTCACCCTCTGTAGTGCCATCTGTCATCCCTCAGACCGGCAAGCAGCAACTTCTTCGCTCACTGCAGATCTGGTTAAAATCACAAACTGGGCCTTTGGAACCCCCCCTCCCCATCTACACCAATCATCTGGAAGAAGTCCTTTCATTCAAGCTTCTGGGTCTCACTATCTGCCATATTTCCTGGGAAAGCCATATTTCCAAGCTAGCCTCCAAAGCCAGTCACCGGGAATCCTCCGTCGTGCAAAGTCCTCCCTCTGATGACCACATACAAAGCTTTTGTCCGCAGCCTGATGGAGTACTGCTCTCTTCTCTAGGCTGGTGCTCCTGTCTTTCACCTTTCTCGGCTTCACACTGTGGAAACCAAGGCATTTCAGATCATTGGTATCTCCCGCAATGAGGCTGTCTTTGGGCCTCTCACTCTCTCTCACCACAGGCAGGTCGGTGGTCTTTCTGTCTTCCACCGTCGACTCTCTGGTCTCGCCTCCCCCGCTCTGTCTGTGATATGTGCCCTCCCCCCATATTTCCACAGGCCGCTCAAGGTCTGCCAACAACCCCCTTCTGGTAAAACTACCAAAATCACGAACCACTGCTCACCTTCACTCTTTCATTCTTCTTTTTTCACCTTTGGAATGTTCCCCGCTCCATCCCTCTCCCTTCCACAGATCTCCTAATGTCTCTGTTCCCCACTGTTTTGTCCTTCCCTCTCCTACCCCCTCTTGTCTCCTGCCCCCCTCCCCCCTTGTTGTGTGTTGTGTGTCAGCTCTCGTACAAACCTTGTCAATGTATGCAAAAATAAATAAATATATATTAAAACACGTACCGATCGGTTGTCCTTCGCAAAAGTGGCCCTCTATATTTCTCATGAACGATTTACATTTACAGTAAATTTACATTCACTTGTTATCATCAAATATCACCAATGCCATGTGAATGATTTACGACTTTGTTTTGACAGTTCTGATCAGTCCCCCACAATTACCATCTCGTATTCAACCCTCATTCTCCGTCACTCTATCTTCCCCATTCTTTCCTTCCTTTCCTTACTCCATGCTTCCCTCACCTGAGGGAAGCTGACAGCATGTGATCATTTTACAGCCATGTGTGTGCGTGTCAAGGTGCACATGTTCACTAAGCACACATACCACCCTTCCCACTCTCCGTTTCCGTTTTGTTTTCTGTGATTGGCGTGAGCAGAAGTGTTACCGGCTATGTCTATAGAGGTATTCAAACATCATTTTAATCCATAAAGTTGAGAATTTGTCGAGTAGTTTGATACGTAAACCTTTTTTTAAATCGTAATAGATCTGTAAACAGAGGTATCAAATTTGCATGTCTGTTTTTGTGAGCTCTTCTGAAACCTAACCTCTCAAATATGCAGTGCTTCACTGTAAATGTGGTCAAAGGGGGTCTGGTGGAGGGGATCTGAACAAAACCGTCTTTTTTTTCATTGGAACAATAATAATTCGCTCTCCAGGTGGGCCTCCCTTGGCATTTGCAAGGGACAACTTGTATTTTAATGCCATGTCGGTGTATATTTACATCCACCACCGAATGTGGGTGGAGGTTATATTTTTATCCCTGTCTCTTTGTGAACAGGATATCTCAAAAATTTCTGGATGGATTCAAACGAAATTTGGTGGACAGATTGGATGTCTGACGAGGAGGAAATGCTTCAACTTTGGTGAAAATCTGAATCCAGATCCGAGAATTTTTTTTATGTGATTCTTCACCATTGCGCAATTGGGTTAAAGCGTCATACAGTATAGCACGATATCTCAAAACGTTTGGATTGATTCAGTCGAAACTTGGTGGACACGTTGGGTGGATGACAAGGACAAATTGCTTCACTTTTGGTGAAGATCCGGATCTGCATCTGAGAACTGAAATAAAAAAAAGTGATTCTTCACCATTGATCGGGCCAAAAACGAAATACAGCACAATATCCTCAAAAAGTTGTGGATGGATTTGGGCAAAACTTGGTGGATGAGTTGCGTAGGTGACAAGAACAAACCGATTAGATTTGGTTCAGTTCCAGATGCAAATCTGGCCAATCAGTGGAATACAAAACGTAAACTGTTCAACCTGGTGGAGGTATGCGCTCCTGACATGTGCCGTTCTAGTTTTCTAAGTTTTGGTGAAAGGTTTTAAAAGGAAACTGATGCATTACAACTGAACAATCTTAATTATTCTGTTGAATTAATTGTTTTTCAGAACAAAAAATATATACACATTTAGTTCGCATATCTGGGAAGCCAGAGAGGCCTCGCCTACTGGGTCCAGGCACCTCAGGGACCCTCAGGGCTTTGTACCCCCATCGCTTCACAATGCCACTGCCCATCTTCCCCATCCATTTTCATTCACATTCTCTTGTATGAGAGACAGAGAGACAGATATATATATATATATATATATATACATATATATATATATATATATATATATATATATATATATATATATATATATATATATATATATATATATACATATATATATATATATATATATATATATATATATATATATATATATATATATATATATATATATATATATGGAGAGACTGCTTTCCTTTTCTCCATACATTACTTTCATTTTAATTTCAAGTCCTTCTTGTTTTATTCTTTGTCCCTGAGTGAATGATGGCTAAGTCTTTTGTTTAAGTAAGATTGAAGAAGAATATGTGTTCTGGATAAATCTGCACTTTTGTACCTTTTTGCTTTTTTTGCTTAAGGCCCGGTCACACCTTGACGTTTTAGCCAGCGATGGCAACGTATTAAAATGTATGTAAAACGCTGGCTGACGTTGAACTTTTGATGTTTTTTTTTTAAGATTCGGACGTATTCATAACGAGTTGGTCGTATGCATAACATATTAGTAATGGGCACAGAACGTTTCGTTGTGTTATAGATAACTTATACCAACGAATGCTGAACCTGTTGTTGGCCTACACAACCGATGCCCAACGATAGTCTAACTTAGGCATAGCGCGTTGCACGCATCGCCGACGATGTCGTGACGTAGCCTATTAAAAGGCTGACGCACAACGATTCGAATCATAACTGCCGTAGAAATGGAAGTGACAACATCGCGGTCACACCTTGGCGATCTTGCCAGCGTATGCTGACCTAAGAAAAATGTGTCTAAAACGTTGGGGGTACGTCAAATACGGTATGAGTAAGTTTGGTATACGCGAGTAGAACGCTAAAGTACGCTATCATACGTCGTAGTAAGTAGAGTACGTCAAGAAATTTTAAACATGTTCAAAATTTTACGACGTACTCGGCGTATGACACACGTTCCGCATGTGATGGGGATAAGTTTTACACCCGATATGTGGACGCTTACACACGTCCACAAAGGCTACTTATAAGCTACTCATAAGTCGAAACATGTCGCGGTAATGTCTTTTTTACGCGAAACTTATTTCTAACTTATGTTTGACGTGCTTTGAACCAATTCTTTACGTAGTCCCAACACACATCGACGTATGTAGACGTATTCCAATGACGTCTTCCGGTCGACAAAAAAAAAAAATGAACGTGTTTCTAGCTTACAACTGCCATATAAAGACTTGTTCCCAGCGGTTTTGGGAATTGGTATATAAAAATGCTGCTCATAAAAGGGGAACCCAACAGTGTTTTCGAGTTCCTTTTTGAGTCGATGTCCATGTCAGCAGTAACAGTATCAGTATTAGTATTAGTATTAGTATTAGTATTAGTAGTAGTTTGTTCATGTTGGCAGTAGTAGGTGAGTGTGAGGGGGAGGGTGTGGGTTATGATGGATCGTCCTTGTGTCCGCGTGTCCACAAGTAGGTTCATAGGCTGCCACTCAACGATTTAAATGGCTGCATCTCCACTATTGAAAGTAGACGCTTGCGCTCAACAATCGGATTTTTTTTACACTCAACGACTTTTAAACGGTACCACTCAGCTAGTTTCATTGTTTACAATGAACGATTTAAATTGCTGTCACTCGCCTTTGTTTTTTTTTATTTTTTTATTTTTTATTTTTTTGACACTGGGGTTTGGAAATTTGAAGCGTTTCTTCTGAACGTGTTAAAACGCTCAAACTCGACTATTTTAAATAGACGCTGCCGATGGACAATTGGAATCATAGCCAAGCTAGACATCGAAGTGTGAACATCCTCGTCATGCTGAAGAAAAGTTTGAAGAATGCTGCAAATAAGTGTCCTGGCCGTGGCCGTGGACGCTGACGCAAGGACGATCCATTATACCGACGTCTTTCAGCCTATGAGTAACTTAAAAGTAGCGTCTGTCGATGTGTGGCGACGATCGCGTAACGTGCCAACAACACGTTAATCATAGGTTAGAAATAAGTTTCGGGTACGCTAAACATTACCTCGGCGTGTCTCAACTTATGATTAACTTACAAGTAGCATGTGTTGACGTCTGTCAACGATCGCAGACCGTGCATACAACTTGTGGCCAGCGTAGCGGAACGTGTGAGTCATACGCCGACATACGTCGTGAAATTTCAAGCATGAAAAAATTTGAGGACAACCAAAAAGTACAACGTTTAAAGCCAACGTACAACGACGTATGGCAGTGTTTTTCAGCGTGCTCTCAATGTTATCAAAACTTACCCATAACGTATTCAACGTGTGCCAGCGTTTCAGAAAAAAAAATTCAAAAATCGGCATACGTTGGCTAAAACGTCAAGGTGTGACCGGGCCTTTACAAATACTTGCTTTTCAATGATTGCTTGCTTGTACGTTTGTAATTGGGTCGCCGAAATAGGTGACCCTTATTGTCAGTAATTCTGTCTGTTGGTTTAGATGTTTGTTCGTTTGTCATCAGCATAATTGGTAGTAAACGTGGGTGGATTTTGACCAAACTCGGGTGGTAGGTACATCTTATGACCTCGTGTTTTGTAAATTGTGATGGTTGCTAGGGACGCTTTGGTTCCCGAGCAACAACCGAAAAACCTTCAAAATCGGTACCGTTCACGCAAAATCAATTCCGAAAGCCATTATCCCACGTAGGGTTATGAGATTTGGCATGAATGATCTACAGGTGATGCTCTATCAAATATGTTCCGGTTTTTGTGATATACTAGTGCGTGCCCGTAGGTGTGTGCCCGTAGGTGCAAACAAAACAAAAAAACTTTCAAACCGCATGCTAGAACCGTCTTCTGTACAGGGGATAGGAGTCATCAGAGAAGCTTGTCGTTTCTCGTAGGGCTTTGGGATAGTCCTTTGTGCACTTCCGGTCTGCCATGCAAGGGCTCGAGATGTTCCATTCCCCACCATGGGACGTGAATCATGTGTGATGTCACGATACGGTGTAGTTCCGGATTTGTGCGTTTGTCAGGAATCTCAGCAGAGACCACGCGATCGACATCTGCTGGTGTTCTGGGCTTGTCGCGAGGTACCACGGTCAGGAGTATGTGTATATGGGGAAGGTGACGCTTTTGCGTTTCCTTCACAATCACTTAAGCGTCCACATGCCCCAAGATGTCATTCTTGAGGAGGTCTGCTTTGAGTGCTTCCACCTTCATATGAAACACCCGGGCGATGATATCAGGTCTTTCATTGGCTGACTGACCCTCAAAAAGTGATTGTTTAATTTCTGGTCACTTTGGGTTGCAGGTGAATGTTAGGAAAAAGTCAGGTTTTCCCTTGACTCGGACCAAAGCTATTGCATCCTGAAACTCTTTGGCATACCAACGTGGTGACCCATAAATTGACGGCGGCAGAATGGTGAGGCGTCCAGGTAGCACCTCAGCGTCACTGTTCAACGCATCAACGATGATCTTATACTTTTCTGCCTCAATTGACTTCTGGTTGCAGCGAATCCAATTGAGACGGTGCGACTCAATTTTTGCCATCATGTCGCATACGTACTGCTGTGTCAACTTTCCACCATGAAGTAGTAGATTGAAGTGATGAGTAGGATCATGTACTTGGAGATGGTAGCGGTAGAAAGATGTTGGCGTTATCCCTGCTAACTCAGTGTGGTACCCCTGGGAGCCACAGAGTAGCATAAGTATGTATGATAGAGGGTCATACGCTGGATGCATGGCGTGTATTGTCTGTAAACCTCCTCCTCTGAGGTGAACACCGACTGCCAGCCTTCCAAACTGCTCTGTTGTCATTGCCCCTGGAGCAATGACAGCCACATCGCTGTCTGGTGAGGGAAGGTTGACGTTACCATGATGAAGGTCTCGGCGCCGCGTGCGACCTGTTAACACAATTTTCAGTTCATTTGCACTATCATTATGAACCACAAACTCAATGGCTGATTTGAATTGCTGGACGTATGGGTTGCACTCATGAATGGCCTGTTGTGCTCTTAGCAAAAAATGCTCATTCAGGCTACTGTTCGAGGTGTGGGCACGATGAAAATCCAGCTCATGGGCTGGATCGTGAAAGTAGATCTGAGCAAAGCGTGGGGTACAACCCAGATCGGCAAGAGGAGCACCAATGTAATGGTAAACCTTACCTTGTATGCACACTCCAGGATTGAAGCCAGGCATACCTATCTCTCGGACACCGATACTTGCCATTGCCAGCGCGTTGTTATACTGTTTCACGTGTTTCACGTGTTTCACGTGTTTCACGTGTTTCACAAAGTCCTGGTTAAGGAAAAGGTTTTTGATAGCATCTGGAGGTTGTGATGGAATTGAACCGGGTTTTGGATTCATAGGATCATGCTTAAGGTCGACCTTGCCGTGGTTGCAGCAAAATCCTCTTCTCTCCTCGGTCCACACAAAAGCATCACAATGTGAGCATTTAGTGCATTGAAATAATGAGGTCCTGCTTAACGCATGCCTGTACTCAACATGAAGTTGCTCTCGGAAGAAATCTGTATCATCGTATCGAGCAAGGTTGCGATTCTCATGGTGAGTCTGCTCTAGTCTCGCACGGTGTACGTCCTGATGGCGCAGGGCATCCCTTACCTGCCAGTCTAATCGCTGGTGAGGAATTTCTTCTGCACGACGCCTTGCCTCGCGTCCAGTGTTGTCTGCCAAGCGAGCAGCTCGTTCTTTATCTGTTTCTTCTGCACGACGCCTTGCCTCATGTCCAGTGTTGTCTGCCAAGCGAGCAGCTCGTTCTTTATCTGTTTCTTCTGCACGACGCCTTGCCTCGCGTTCCGTGTTGTCTGCCAAGCGAGCAGTTCGTTCTTCATCCGTTTCAGCTGCACGACACCTTGTCACGCGTGTAGCGTCGCGTGTCAAGCGAGCAGCTCGTTCTTCATCTGTTTCCTCTGCACGGCGCCTTGCCTCGCGTTCAGTGTTGTCTGCCAAGCGAGCAGTTCGTTCTTCATCCGTTTCTTCTGCACGATGCCTTGCCACGCGTTCAGTGTTGTCTGCCAAGCGAGCAGTTCGTTCTTCATCCGTTTCTTCTGCACGATGCCTTGCCACGCGTTCAGTGTTGTCTGCCAAGCGAGCAGTTCGTTCTTCATCCGTTTGAGCTGCACGACGCCTTGTCATGTGCATTGCGTTGCGTGTCAAGCGAGCAGCTCGTGCTTCGTCAGATCCATTGCGCGTGTATGACGCGCAGCTTCGTTCCTTCGCTGTCGTAAACAACGATTGGATTGGGGCATTGTGTTTAATAAAATCGAGAAAGTACAGAAATCGAGAAAGAAAGAATACAGTAAGTCGATAAATCAAGAAAAAAAATCGAGAAAGAATACAGTAATAGTCATTGACTGGATTGGGGTATTGGGTTTAAGAAAATCGAGAAAGAAATCGAGAAAGAATACAGTAATCGTCACTCTCCGGAAGTGAAGTCCTCACTGTCCGGAAGTTCGCATATGGCAGTTACGATTATTCGCAATTTATTCTTAATGGCCAATTATTCAATTAGCGCCAACGTATTTTGCCTTTTCCCAATGTCATCGCAAGGAAAAACACAAAGAGAAGAGGAAAGAGGAGAAAAAAAACGTGCAAAAAATAATTTACTTTCTGCTTCGGAGCATACCAGCTAACTCTGATGATCCCCAAATTTATGCTCCGTCTAATATGAAAACGATCATAACTTGGGGCATTGTGTTCATCTATAAATGCGCATAAGAAATCGAAAAATTATTAGAATACACGAAAAAAAAAACGTGCAAAAAAATAATTTACTTCCTGGTTTGTAGCATACCAACACTCTGATCTTACCGAAATTTATACACCGTCTAATAGGAAAACGATCATAACTTGGGCCATTGTGTTTATCTATAAATGCGCATAAGAAATCGAGAAATTATTAGAATACACGAAGTCATCACTCTCCGGAAGCCCGTACGTTGTAACCCGTAATGGCGAACGCGGCTGAGCTTCCCTTCACCATCGGCCACGCCCACGCAGCAACGTGTCTTGCCATTGGTTTGGTAAATAAATGACCATAACTTGCGAAGCACTTGTCCGATTAATATTAAACCTTGAAAAGGCACATCCTCAGGTCCCCAGCAATATATCTGGAAAGTTTCAATTAGATCGGACCAGAGGTTGTCGAGAAACAGCGGTCTCTCACACGCACGCACGCACGCACGCACGCACACACACACACACACACACACACACACACACACACACACACACACACACACACACACACACACACACACACACACACACACACACACACACACACACACACACACACACACACACACTGCTGGAATTATAGATAGATGGAATACTTTACCTGCAGCGCCTCCTACAATTAGGGTATGCGCGAAAATTGGCAAAAATTGAAGGCCCCCTAGCGACCAGGTGAGTACATCGATACGAATGAAACTTTGCAGGTTCATGGTACTCAATGAGTACTACAACTTTGCCTCAGGACATATTGACCGATTTCGATTAGGTCAGGGGTCAAAGGTCAATTAGTGCAAAAATCGATAATATGCGAGAGCTGGAGGTGCCTTCGTGCCAAATGCTACTCCTGCTGGGGTTATGGGCGGATGATCATGAAAATTCACACTAATCGTCTGGAATATATTGTGCACAAACAAACAAGCCAGATTTTCAATTTAGATCTTTGTTCCCCCACACCATCCCCTCGAACTTTGGGGATTTCCGATTTCAAACCGCATTTTCGGTACTTTTCATTCAAATGGATACCGAGTAGTTATCAGTAGATGGAACTGGTTGAGATTTGATATGCATTATCTAAAGGTGATTCCCTATCCGCTATATGACATCCATTTTGCCCTATATCTTATAGTTTCCATGCTCTGCGACCCATCGTCACCTACCGGCTTGTAAATAATTGTTTTTTGCTCTTTACAATCTGTCTCTTTGTCTTTTCCTTTATTTGTTCGATGCAGTGCACAGGTAAGGTTAGACGGGACGTTCTACCCCAATAATTTGCTTTGTCAGCCAGCACAACACTCACTGTATGCGAGTATGTGCTGAGGGCACTGACCCTGATTAACCAGTCGTCCACAGGTAAAGGTATCTCGCAAAGTACATCTTTGTCAGTCAGTGTCTGTGACTTCTGAGTGACGTGACAGTGACCACATCAACAGCAAAACGTTTTTTAAACTTCTATTTCAAATAAACAGATACAAGGTCAAATGAGGAAGTTCACCATTGCATACAATGCAATGTCCAATAACGATTCCCGCGTTGGGTTGTTTCTGCCGCCCAGTGTCCCTGTTCTGCCGGCTCAACTCACACATGTTCACCTCGTCCTCCGAGGCTGTTGAACCATCGAGTCTTGTCATGGTGTTCTCCCTCGTACGCTGGCCCGTCCGGGATGATTCAAGAGCTCAAAGGAATTATTTTCCCCGATACCCAATCTTAATGAGTTTTAATGAACCTGATTATAATCGGCTCCACGCCTTAACAATCGCTCTGGACATTAACACCTCGTTCGCTCATCAGAGATAAATCGAGCACGGGGAAGATCGAAACTCTCGGCTCATCACACGTCACCCGTCTCTCTCCACCTTGCTCTTGGTGGTTTATACAGTATCGCAGAACAATCCCGTGCCTTCCAGCAAATGCGATTGGAGTCCATACTGGAAGTTACGTCTGAGAACATTCCAGCACATTCCCAAATCTCACTAGGCAGTTTATATTACAATTTACCGATCCGTGCTACATGAAAATAATTGTCAATTTTAATTGTTCATTTACAGGAAATACTAATGTTTCTTCCCAAATACAACAACATCTAACTTTTAACTGACTGATGATAATGGTATCATCCAAATTAATGATGCTATCAATTGCTTCCATACTTGTAATTTATTTAGTAAAAAAAAAAAAAAGACGTTTAAACTTTTGAAACTCCGACCCAATTATTTGAATTATTTTTTGCCGTTCTTGTGGAGATAATTGAGTTTTGCCTTTCTTAATTTCTTTTATTGCTTGTAATTTATGGGACTCCTTTTGAGAGTCTTTTATACTCTTTATAGCACCCACTACATTTCTCAGGGCAGAAGCGTTGAACCAATTTAGGTCTTTATGTTTAAGAATTGTTGAACCTATATCCATTAGAGTATCAATTATCCCATGTCCTTTTTTTTCTAAATTGATGTCCGACACCCCTTTGCCTCTTCGGTTTATAGTCGCCTCGAGCAAGATACATACCTTCACCATTAGAGTATGGTGAAAGGAACATCACGTTCCCATCTTTTGTAATTATTTTATATTTCCCCAACTCGTGTTTCCTCATAATAATCATTGTATTTATTTGTTGGAAAACTTCACGTAGATGAATTCTGATAGATATAATTCCTCCATTGAAGGAATTCATGCAATTATCTTGGTCAGTTATCTGAGAATTCACTCTATTAATGGTTTTTCCTAACATGGGTAGATAAACCAAATTTTTTTTTGGTTCCATGTTGAATTTATAACCAATTGGGTTTGAGTATGTGCTAAAATGCCTGGTGTTGACTTAATGGTTAGGGTGGTGAGCTTTGGATCTGAGGATCCTGAGTTCAAATCCCCCTCAGATGTTGAATTAATACCGGGTGGGGTTGACTGCCTGTCATCCTTCTGAGGTCAGCAAAATGAGTGCCAGCATGCTCGTATCCTGTGTTGGAGTGGCGACCTGTCCAGGATTGTGCCCAATAGCTAAGGAGACTGCTTAGGCAGCACCAATGCTCTGCACAGAGTGTGGTTCCAGTGGATGGATGGTGGGCTTGGAGTCCCAGGATCCTGAGCTTAAATCCCACTCGGCTTTTGAATTAATACCAGATGGGGTTGATTCTGCCTGTCATTCCTTCCGAGGTTGGCAAAATGAGTGCCAGCTTGCTGGTATCCTGTGTCGGAGTGGCGACCCATCCAGGATTGTGTCCAATAGCCAGGGAGACTGCTTCGGCAGCACCAATGCTCTGCATGGAGTCTGGTCCCAATTTATTTGAATTGGATACATGGCTCCAGCACACCTACACACATGTACACACTCATGCAGAAACACACATTGAACTCACTGGTGAGCAAATTGTTTTGCCATTGTTGGAGGATCATTCAGATGAGTGCAGGCTGAGGCCTACAAGGCCAAAGCCATGTTTTACTTGTTCCTTGAACAATCTAAAATGAAGGTAATGTATCATAACATGTGCCGATCAACATTTAGCCAGGGTCAAAGATTGACCTCATCCTGTCCATGAAATAACTGAACAAACAATGAATTTAAAACTTTGGGTTTTTGAGTAAGAATTTAGAACCTGCCATGCATAGTGTCAACATCAAATAAATACACGCTCCTGCAGACCAGCATGCTGTCCTCATGAAACTCAATTACTCTTTCATCCTTGCCTTGATTTTTCCTGGTAAAGTGAGGCAGGATTCCCTTGTCAGGAAATTTGGGGGCGAAGCCTTTCTGTCTCCACCCATAGCATCAGTCCTTTCGCTCAGTATAGAATGAAGAAGTAGAACTCAATTGAGGTGCTGACTCACACCGTCATTTTTTTCTTCGTATAGTATCTCCCCAGAGTGTGCTACCTGAAATGTTTGTGTGGCCTGTGTTCGTAAATATATCCCTGCACTAATTTTCATTTTATCTTTTTCCCTGTGAGCTTAAAATTGGACTCGTCACAGACATTCACAATGTGAAGCTCTATGCCAAATTTGGTGATTATAGCTGCCCTGGTCCAGTTTTTCTGCCAAGAGGACAGACAAACACACAGACAGGATGATAGCAATACTCAAACATCTGGCCTATGGCTGTGGTTTGAGTAACTCGTCCCTATTGCTGAAGGGTAGAGTCGATCTGTGTTGGCGTATCATTAGAATAATGGATGAAATGAGGAGGATGTTGATGAAGGTATACTGTACTAACCTCCGTGGGAAGTAAGGAGAAGCTGACGTTTTGGGCGTAAACCCTTCGTTGGACCAACGAAGGGTAAACTCTCCAAAAAATCAAGGAGGTTAGTGTACCTCAATCAATATCCTGTTGATTTCATTCACTCTTTCATTCAGTAAAATGAACTGCTTTTCTTTGAAATATGCCCAGTAAGAATGTTGAGGATACTCAACATAAAACTAGGACCAAGGTGGGATTGTGGCATCTTACCCCACCTTCATGCACATACATGTAGGAGAATAACTTAAAGCTTTTTCCATGGATTAGATATTATAAAGATTGTTGTGCACCACCATTATGTGTTACGTGAAGCAATAAATGTAACAAGCATTGTTACGGTGTACCATTCGGAAAGATTTATCATTGTAATGGAGTCATTCTGGGCAAAAGGTCTTAACCTTGAGAAAGTGTTCCTTTTATTTTTATTTTCCATTCTTTCATTAATAACTTTCCAACCATAGCAAATAGAAAAAAAGAAAAAGATTTAGAGCTGGCCTAAGACTTTATGAAGGCCATGAATGTTGTGGGTGAAAAGTCAGATTTAGCATTTGTCCCTCTGGAAAATAAAACAGATTCCCAAATGTTCTGACATTTTTCTGCAAAATAATGAATAATATTCCTGGACGAACAAAAAACAATTTCCTCCGCCATCTTGACAGTACAGAACAGACAAATACTTCCAGATCGCAACAAAATCCTTGCATGGAACAATTACAAATTCAACAGTCATTAGCCAGTCAGATTGTCAACCCAATTAGAAACAAGGACAAATGTATCCAAGAGCAGCGTCCTAAAGGTTTTGTCGGCTAAAAAAAAAAAAAACAACTTCCGATATTTCATCACGTGCCTTGATCAAGCCAATAGCGAGACCCGTCATAGTGTATTTACGAAACGTAGTGTATTTACGAAATAAATAATGTATTTACGAAATTACAATACATTAAATAGAATAATCTTTAAATAGTAACGTGAACTTTTTGAAACTTTAAAGCAAATGTCCGAATATATTTAAAAGTTCATGATGGACGCTCTCAAAAGGCACCGTCAATGCGAGGATGTGTACAGGTGTTTAGTATTTAAGGAGATCCGGATCGTGTATATAAAAGAGCCGAGTCCTAATATAAAGGTTTTGTCTTCACAAGAAGAACAAGAAGAAGAACAAGAAGAACAATGCCAAACTCTCTTAGAGCTGCGTTCGCTACACAAGACGCTGCTAAAAATAATAACAAATCAAACGAGAACAGCACTCAGTGCAGGTACAGTACATACCTCCGCCAGGCTGAACACTTTATGTTTTGTATCCCACTGATGGGCCGCATCTGCTCACCTGAACAAGAATCTAATCGCTTCATCCTTGTCCCAAACTACTGTCGACTAAATTTTGTCCGAATTCACCCATAACTTTTTGAGATATCCTGCTCACAGACAGACAAACACAAACAAAAAAAATTAGAAAATTCTCATATCCCAATCTTCACCAACGTCAAATTAAGTCATCCTTGGCAGACACCCAACCTGTCCAATAAGTTTTGTCCGAATTCCTCAATAAATGTCGACGTATCCTTTTTGGCGCTATCTCTCAATGGTGAAGAATCATTAAAAAAAAATTAATTATGGTCCCTTGCCTCTCTGACAACGTCGGAGATGGGAGACATTAAAATAAACTCCGTCCGACTGACTGATCATCCGTCCAAGTGCTTTTGTGTACGCGATATTTTTTTAAAAAAAACGTTGAACATTTAACTTTCAGATATCTATTCTTCATGACATTTTCTCAACCTGCATTGATCATGTCTGTGATTGGCTGAATTTTGTTACCATGGCAACCATCTCAGTAACTTGGCTTGTGGACGTGATATTTCAGAAAACGTTCAAGATTTTGATTTCATATTGCACAGATTACACTATTCATATTATTCCAAACAACTATTCATAATTTTATATGACACTATTCCTCATCCGACCCAAAAGGCAGGGGACCTTGAGCATCAGCTACTTATATATTTTTTTTATTCTTAACAACAATCGAATCTATTGGTCCTTGGCGCACACCCAATCTGTCCACCAAGTTTCTTCTCAATCAGTCCATAACTCTTTCTGAGCAGGAGATATCCTGCTCACAAACAGACGGACAAACAGGGGTGAATACATAGCCTCCATCTGCATTCATTGGTAGAGGTAATAAAAAGAATAAACCACAACAAAACAGCAATAGAATAAACGAGAGCGAAGTCGATGGTGCACTGCTGCAAATCCACACTCTTCCCACCTAAACAAAAATTAAAAGATGCCATAAATTTCCACCAGGACCGGGTGTAGTGGCGTGCGCCTGTAATCCGGCTACTCGGAGGCTTGGGTTGGAGGATCGCTTGAGGACGGGGGCTCTGCACTGGGCAGGGTGTAGAGCAGCCCGGAATCATGGCGAAACCCAAATCCTGATCCCTGTGTCGTAAGAGGCGACCAGGGTTGCGTCAGGAAGGGCATCCGGCGTAAAACCTGTGCCAAATCAGTATGCGGATCATAACGGATGATCCGCTGTGGCGACCCCCTAACGGGAGCAGCCGAAAGATGAACAACAACATAAATTTCCAGCAGGATTGATCCAACATCAAATTTTGACATAAAAATGTTTTGTCCTGTTTTGTCCTCTGTGATACACGAGTCCCGACCTGCTGAGACATGTTACATATTTCATGCGTCTCCCAATGTTGATTGCATCTACAAAGTTTCATTGAAAAATGTTTTTTTAAAATGTGCTGTCATTGAATTTTTTTGGTATTTGACCTTTTGACTCCGCCCCAAGGGTCGTGGCCAAAATGATGCTGCTCCTGCACCTTCTTGCCATGTGGTGATCATAACTACAAAGTATGATGAATTTCGACCCAACCTTTTTGGAGGAAATAGCATGATGGATGGACAGAGCTGATTACAATATCCCCCTGATTTTATTTTTGGAAAAAGTGTGGGGATAATAAAAAAAATATAAACAAACAAAACTGTCGAGTGAAACAGGCAAATATTGTCCACATCCTTCGTCACGATGGCAAACGTCCTTCGTGGTAATGACCTCCAGTGAGGGCAAGTTGAGACAAAGAAGAGGAGATGACATGAGATGGGGCTACTTGGGAGATAATAATTGTTCACTTCCTATGCAAATGTACATTAATGCTGAGATTAAAGAAATTATTTGATATTGATTCAACGACGAAGTGCCTCACCTTCATAATTACCTGCAGACTCCTCCTTCTTCGAGAAAATGCAGTTTATATGATGTAAGGCAACTGTATTCATAATTATCTCACAATAACATGCTTAAAGTACAAAGTTAAAAATGGAGTAAAGGACATGAGGGAAATCCAGAACCAGGATATGTTAGTGAGCACTAGTAGGGGCTGCCCGGAGGCAGGGGTTGGATGGTTTTGGTGGGAGCGTTTGGGGGTGGCTATACCCGGCGCTTCCCGACTGGGTGAACTTTTTTCCGGCGGTGGTTTTGGGACGTGTTGCACATTCAAACACCATGGAGTTATTGGCCTCATGGTGGTTACCTTTTGTCTGCGGACCCCACATCCCAAAATACACTTTATAGCAGCCTTTGGTGGCCTCAAAACGGATATCAAGGCCGTGAAGGACGGCAAGCACATTGACTAATCACCCTGCCTGTGAAACAACAGGATGACAGTTTATAGCTGGGTTGAGATTCAAACCCAGGTTGGACAGTTTAGACTGAGTGTACATACTTCTCGGACATCCTGCCGTGGTTCATCAACTCGAAGCTTTTCAACCTTTTGGAAGAGGCTAAAGAGAGTCTTCTGCACTGGTTTTTTGTTTGTTTGTTTGTTTGTTTGTTTTTAATCTAGCAAGCATTGCTTTGTAGCCACTGAAAACATTTTCCAATTCTCTCTTGAACCCATAGTTTACTTGTCCCATTGCTTTACTCATTCTAATTTTCCCATTATCTTAATCGTTCTTTTAATTCATTTTAATTCATTTTTGCCTTCCTGACTCCCAGGCTATCCACTATCCCCAAGGAGAACCCAGCTGCAGTCGCTACGCCCACTGCTCACAACTTCTCCCGCTGCTTAATTATTTTCGTTGTGCTCAATGAAGTTGCACTTTGGGCGTATTCGTTAATCTTTTCTTCACTCAATATAATTGTCTTAACAGTGGACAAAAGTTAAGTTTAATGTTTTGGAAATTTCATATTTAAGATGTAAATATGGTCAAAGAGGGAGCATGGCTTTGCTTAAACTAAATACATTTAGTTATAACAATTGCTAAGTTCTTAAAAATTTCAACTTTCACTCCAGATGTCACCACTTACTTAGTTCAGGAGCTCCGATGCTCAAATCCGAAGACGCATTTCGATGATATCCTTGAATTAGTCTGTGAGAGTCTATCGTGGAAAATTGCATCATGAATATAACCATAAAATCGCTCCAAGCTTCTAATTTGAAAACGACAGCACTTACAAAAGCTATGTACACAACAATTCGTAGGTATGAAGATTTTAAAGTATTTCATTTTTATTTCGTGGTATATTAAAAGAGTGGAGGAAAAGACATGACAAGCCAGAATCAGGCTGATTATTGTTATTATTTTGTACACAGTTTATGGCTGTTGGTTGCATAATTGCTGGCAACTTTGCCACTGATGCAGTGCCCACTGTTCTCAGTAAGCTGGTACTCATTGTGCTGACTGTGGAAGGATGACAGGTTGTCAACCCACTTGGTATTATTTATTGGCTGAACAGGGGCTCAAACTCGAGATCCTACGATCTTAAGCCAGCCATCTTTATCGTGAAGCCAACACAAGGTTTATCAGGCTGATAAATACACATTTAAGAGGAGAGGGGGGTTGGGGGACAAAACAGTAGAGGTGAGCAGTTAACTCTAGCTTTGTGAGGGTAACAAGGTATGTGTTGCTACTTGCCAGCTATGCAAGTGCAACCTCATCAGGCTCATGAGGGACCAGGAGCTGAGACAGCAGGTGGGGCCAAACCAGAAAAATTTGAGGCCACAAATAAAGGGGTAAAATTTAATAAGCTACCAACCAATCTGCAGTCAGGGTCAGACCTTACACTTGGTTTCCTGCTGAGCTACTCCAATTATTGCCCCAAGGACCTTGGATTGCACTACTTCCAGCGTGCAAGGTTATATCTGGTAGCACCAGTCCAGAGAGGATAGAGACCTTGAATGAAGGTCTTGAAGCTGAGAGCGATCAATGAATGACTAATTATCTCTGAATAATTCCAAGGTGCTTCTCTGCCATGAAGGCCAGCTTCGATAGGCAATTGGCCCAGGAAAGATCATGGCAGATTGTGAGCCCAAGTCGCTCTAAAGATTGCAGCTCTGGCAGAAATTGATTGTTGAAGTAACTTTTAGGGTTAACCATACAGTCATTACGTAGAGACAGAGTAAGTGTTCTTTGCAGACTTGAAGGCATTGAATGACCCGTTCAAGGTGATTGACTAGTTCCATTGTTTTTTGTTTTTTTTCTCTCCAAAAAAGCAGACAAGGATGTGGCTACAGCGGCGCAGCCTGCCTGCCATTTGTATGTGCTGCGTTCTGAAATTCACAGGTATTGAATGACCAACTAGATTGTACCAACGATGGAGCAACACGATCAGAACTCAAACGGGTTGTTTGGAGAAAAAAGGGAGTTGTTGAAAATGTGATTTATTAACGTTTCGGCAAAAATGAACATAATGGCTTTTGAAATCATGATCGACACAATGCCAATGAGGGAATATATGAGTTGTCGACCTTTTGTAAATTGCAATGATTTTGGCCACATCGTAAAGTGAGAGAAGCTCTCATGTCTTGGCATGATCTGGGGTCTTGGCGTGGACTTACCTCTGTGAAGAATTCCAAGGTGCTTCCTTGCTTCACAAGCTTATGCAGTTGGTGTATCGTTTTCACCACTTTCCATGGACATCGTGCGTTCTCCCAGTCCTCAAGGACTTGTTTTATGATCTGGGGTAAGCCTGGTGCTTGCTTTGCAGTTAAGGTGGATGACTTAAGATGTTATAGGGTCTTGAGTTCAAGCCCCTGTCAATGGCCAAATTAAAGCCAGGTGGGTTCACTCAGCCTGCCATCCTTCAGAAGTCTGCAAAATGAGTACCAGCTTACTGGTAATCAGCGGCACAGCTGCACCCCAGAAGGTGACGCAGCCAAGCAGCCACAGACTACATACGAATAAATAAATAAATCTGGGGTCTTGGCATGGATCCTGCTTAACGTTTGGTCTGACAGACAGCACAGGTTTGCAGGAAACATCCTCATGATAACCTTGATAAGCACCAATCTGACAGTTTGTAGTCGGGTCGGGAATCAAGCCCACACGAGATAGTTCAAAGGTATGGGGTGGCCACAATGTATTGTCACACCTTGGAAAAATTGGCATTGCCTTTTATTATATCAGCTGACAACACTGAAGGGTTCTTTCTACAAGATATACCACATGCATGTGCAGTACTCATTTAGCTTATTACACATTTTACATCATATGACACAAGCTATAAGTGTCCAGTGGATCTGCTTGTGCTCCGCTGCATCACTCAATCTGAAAATCTGAAAAAAAAACAAACATTTTTTTGGTTACGTTCACTCCAAATCTGGTTACGTTCACTTAATCTGAAACAACAGCGGGAAAAAGGAAACAAATGAACACTCCGCACACGAAGGCAATGCCACCATTTTTACAAAGTGCGATGATATTGTGGCCACCCTGGACATACACCACCGACTGAGCCATCCTGTCGGAGTCGAAACACTTCTTATCCTGCATCAAACACCCAATCAGCAGCTACGTCATGGGAAATCAGTTGATTTGAATCATTGCTCTCCTGTTCAGTTCTCTGCTGAGGCTACGGTAGTAGTTCACAACCATTGTTCACGTGTTCATGCAACTCCCCACTCAAACATGGATTTATAAAAAGCGATGTTAAATAAAATACAAATGGCTGCTTTACCAGATTGAAGTGTCAACTAATGTTTGAAATGTTTGGTATCTCAGGCTCACAAACCAACAGATTTGTAAACGCATGAAGATTGAATGGGAAGAGGTTTAGTGGGTCGTAGTGGTTGAAAACCTAAAGGTCAATCAATCGTTGGACGTGGAAAGTGCAAGTTTATTTGGTAAACAAGAGTGGACGCAATCTTAAACGGTTGGTCGGTTGCTATGTAGTTTTCACCACTTTCCACGCACATCGTCCGTTCTTCCAGGCCTCAAGGACTTATTCTATCAGTGTATTTGAGCAGGAAATGTCTACAGCGAATTGTACTCACTTTTAACCCACTGTTCCGAAACCGAGCTGGACGTTCTGCGGCTCAAACGCAAGGGGTCATAAAGGGCTCCTCAAGAGGCCTCTGATAAGATTCACTGAATCAACTGCAAATATTTTTCTCATCGATTTGATAATGTAGTTTGCGAGGGCTCAGTTTAAACACACTGTTGGTGTTGTAAAAATAATAAACCCTTATTCACCCCCAAACCCCTGCATCCAATGGGGGAGCTTTCAGACATTGCGTTGAAGGCACGTGAAGAGGTGCATGTGACGTGACGAAGGTTGAATGTCACATCACTTGCGTCCATGAAGAGTGACAATGGGAGTAAAAATAAAATCTGACGTCATGAAGGTCAAACAGTGTGATCCATTGGTTCTCGGGAGTTTGTGTACATATTACGTAGAGTTTCACATGAGTTCCAAGAACTGGACTAGAATCGGTGGCTGCATGGTTGGAGAATTTGCTCTGAGTCTACGAGGTTGGTGGTTCAAACGGTGGTTCGGTGGTTCAAACCCCGGCCGAGTCGTACCAAAGAATTTTAAAATGGTACGTGCTGCTTCCTTGCTTGAAGCTAAGCATTTATAAAGGTTAGAGCATGGCCAACCAACTGACTTGTTGGCAATCGTAGTGCAGGCTTGGGTTGGTCTAACGGCCTCCTGTCCTGTGTTGAAGTGGATCCTTGTATTAAAGGAAATCATATTATTATTACTAGAAGCACCCGCTCCCGATGGGACCAGTGTGACCACTCCTTGGCTTTTTTCACAAGATATTGGCTATTCGTTGTTCACCTTGGCATCTTGGTTTTCTTGGTGTGTAGGTTTTCTATTATCATCGCTTTTCTGAAACCTTGTGAATTCTTGGCTTTTTTCATTGGCTCACCTTAGCATTTATGAAAATGAGGAGTGGTCACACTGAATGGTAGCCGTCAAGGGGGGTCATGTTATCATATTTAGGCATATTTTACTCCAAGGGGTCCCAGGCTTACACACCCAAAAAATGGTCGCGATCGGTTGAGCCGTTTTTGCGGTACCTGGGAACACACAGACGGGTCATTCCATCTCAAATCATCAAAGAATCTGCCGTCATCTCTCAGGTTTTTGTAAAACTTTGGGAACCAATTGAGACCCATGAAAAACGGCAAGAACTCAAATATTTTTGCTAACAGCCTCTTAATTAGTGAGATACAGACTAACGAACTTTGGACTAATTAGCACGACGTCGCGAATTCAAATGGCCATATCTCTAAAAGTATAACACCTAGAGAGCTGGTTTTGGTGTCATTTTAAAGGTATTTTCATGCCCTATGAATTTATTTGTCTGGGCAACATTTTCCTACCTCCAACCACAAAAAAGTTATCACAAAATATAAACTTCAATCGTGAATCCCCAAAAAATGTATCCTTCAAATTTCCTCAAATTCATCCCAGAGGTACCTTATGATATCAAGAAGCTTCCACATAAATTTTGTGATGGGCACTCCAATAGTTTCTGAGATATGAGCAATAATGTACATGTACGTATGGTATATAGGTTCGAAAATCAGCATTTGTAATGTATTATACAATCATTCTCACCAAGCCATGACAGGGAACACAGGGAACGACCATCAATTGCTTTGAAGTATCATATACTTTCATTTTCAACTTGGCCTGAGGGGAAGAAACAAGTGTTGCTGTTGCTGCATTGAAGAGGAAATTGAAAGCCTAAGTCAGGTTCGTGAACACTGTGTACTTGAACTCACTTATTGATTGCATAATACATTACAAATGCTGATTTTCGAACCTATATGCCATATGTACATGTACATTATTGCTCATATCTCAGAAACTATTGGAGTGCCCATCACAAAACTTATGTGGAAGCTTCTTGACATCATAAGGTACCTCTGGGATGAATTTGAGGAAATTTGAAGGAAACATTTTTTGGGGATTCACGATTGAAGTTTATATTTTGTGATAACTTTTTTGTGGTTGGAGTTTGGAAAATGTTGCCCAGACAAATCCATAGGGCATGAAAATACCTTTAAAATGACACCAAAAGCAGCTCTCTAGGTGTTATACTTTTAGAGATATGGCCATTTGAATTCGCGACGTCGTGCTAATTAGTCCAAAGTTCGTTAGTCTGTATCTCACTAATTAAGAGGCTGTCAGCAAAAATATTTGAGTTCTTGCCGTTTTTCATGGGTCCCAATTGGTTCCCAAAGTTTTACAAAAATCTGAGAGATGACGGCAGATTCTTTGATGATTTGACATGGAATGACCCAGACGGTGAATTACAGTAAGATAACCTTACGAGCAGAAGCCCATGGTAAAAAATACCACAATATTAAAAAAAAGGATCTTCAGCTCAACCGTTTTTAATGGCTTCTCCTGCTGCAGTCGTCTCCACACTCGCTGACGTCACTCTCGGTTCCACCTCGTCTGTTCCAGTTCATCATGCATTCATTAATATTCATGTAAATCCCAATACCACAATGGAAGGTTATATGTTTTGTGATGGCAACAAATTTTTTTGGGGGGCGATGGAGGTATGTGGCTGATACCACTGCCTGGGTTAATTTTTCTTTTCTGAAAAAAAATTACAATTTCCCCATTGGTTTGGATTAACATGAAGAAACATTTACATAATTATTTTTTTTCTCTTCGAGGAGCGTTTTTGTGTTTCAGGGTGGGACAGACAGACAGCATTGCTCATTAGCCTAATATATATGAAATGCTACTAATCCGTTGTTTAACACATACATGTATGTATATATATATATATATATATATATATATATATATATATATATATATATATATATATATATAACAACGGATCAGTTGGATTTTAACCTGGGGATATCAGCATCACAAAATCAGATGGTAACAACTAAGAAGCCAACCTGAAGTTTTATCAAACATCTCATTTGTTTCCACACCCATTTTCAAGACATTTCAATGCTCACTTTCCCCAAGAACTTTGCACTGAAAGTGCTACCGTCGCTATCTGTGGTTTTGAATTTTTGAAACGAGACATTTTTCAGTTCACATGAATTATACAGAAGGTGCAACATTCCTGAATTAAATCTGCCAGAGAGGATCAGGCTCTGCCAAGTGTCTCACATGTAAGCAAGTGTTGGCTGCTTTTCAAAAATGGTGCAAATTGTCTCTGCACGAGGGCTCCATCCAAAAAATGTAGGCCGTTCGATCTGCGTCGAGGTTATTTATATATTATGTAGTATGTACACGCACGGAGAGAGGGATCGAGGTTAAAATGGGAAATATATAATTGAGAAAAGGAAGCAAAGTGGAGGAAGAGGAGAGGGTGGATAAGGAAAAGTGGGATAAAATTGGATAAAATAAAATAAACAATCGTTTGTGTCAGGATTTAAAGGAAAAGCGGGAAAACAAGAGCGAGAATTGCTTTGAAACGAGACATGTGCCCCTACCTATGTGATATTTTCTAAGTCCAACAAGAATGACTCCGCTGTGGTCACAACCTGCGACAAAATCCAGTAACGGGCCGATTGGAAACGTGCGGTTAAAGCGGTCTTAAAAGATGAACAGCACCATTGGGCAACACACATTTACCGCACTATGAAAAGATTACCTCGACGCATCTCATCCACATCAGCCTCTGTCATGGTTATATCAGAACAAGCTGATCCATCACATAGTCACGAATTGGTTCACCATAATATGGGGCCATTGAAAAACTAGGTAACGCGATCATATAATATGTATAATGTGGGGCATCTGCTTGGGGAATGGCACAACGTAACGCTTCATTACCGTGCGTTCTGACGGGCTTGATTAAACCATATTATTATTCGACATATGATTAGGTTTTTGGGGGTCCCTCATCGTCAATAACAATCGACCCAAACAAAGCCAATTGAAATCTGACACAACAAATCGGGGCAGAAAATAATCGGTGGAGGCCTTCAGGCCTGATATCTTTGGCCCAAGATGGCGGCCATATCATTTTGTCTGGGTGCCTCGTGAGTGAGGTCCAGCAGCTGTTCGACCAGTAGGTGTACATTTCAAAAATCGACCTCCAACAATAACCCCAACAACTGTAACAACAATAGTGATGATGACAACAACAGCAGCAGCAATGCAGAGCTCAAATAGACCTGCGTCATGTCGCAGGTAAAAAGGGCATAACTCTGTGAACTAGAAGGGCACTCGGTGGAGCGAATACCTCCAGCACGTAATGCCTGATCCACAAGAACATATCGCGCCCAATACATTTTTGAAATATCATGCTATATATCATTTTTGACCATATCTCGCAATGGTGAAGAATCACTTTAAAAAATAAATAATTCTCGTATCCAGATCCGGATTCGGATCTTCACCAAAATCGGATCAATTCATCCTTGCGACACACCCAATCTAAAGTTTTGTCCGAATCCGTCCACAAGTTTTTTTTTTAGATACCGTGTTATATATTGTTTTGACACTATCTCTCAATGGTGAAGAATCACTTTTAAAATTATCAGATCCGCATCCGGATCTTCAACAAAATTGAATCAATTCTTCCTTGTCACACCCCCAACCTGTCCACAAAATTTCTTCCGAATCCGTCCACAACTTTTTGAGATATCCTGAACACAAACAAACAGACAGAAAGGGGTGAAAACATAACCTCCTTCACCTTTGATGGCAGAGGTAAAAGTTGACAAAATGCCCTGAAATTTGACCTTGTTCTGTGAGTTCTCAGAATAAAGCCATGTACTAAGTTTCATTTGAATATGTTATGGGGTATGGGGAAAAAGTCTGAAAAACCACAAATGGGATGGGTGGACAGATGGAGAGCAAATAAGTCCCCTACCGGTTGACTTCTAAAATAGTCCAGCTGCCAAGGGGGTGAACCGTGCACTGGAGGTCCCACAATGTTTAAAAAAAATTTAATTTGGACTCGAGAGAGTGTACATTAAAAAAACTGGCGAGTGCCGACCTGGCATCTTTTGGCATTTTGAATAATTTCCCGTTGAATGGCAACCATCTATAACGAGAGTGAGAATTGCTTTGCAATACATGTTCCCTACCGGTCCCAATGAATTTTCGTGTATTTGGGTTGTGTATAATGATGCATTCAGTGCCAAAAATAAAAAAACGAGAAGGGCACTCGGTAGAGCGCATATCTCCGCCACGCAACGCCTGATCCACGAAAACATATCGGGCCCAATAATTTGTTAACACATCATGCTATATATTGTTTTTGGCCCGATCTCCCAATGGTATGCCTGGTGTTGGCTTAATGGTTTGGGTGGTGGGCTTTGGATCCTCGGGTCCTGAGTTCAAATCACGCTCAGCTGATTAATTAATACCAGGTGCGGTTAACTCGGCCTGTCATCCTTCTGAGGTTGGCAAAATGAGTGTCAGCTTGCTGGTATCCTGTGTCGGAGTGACAACCTGTCCAGGATTGTGCCCAATAGCCAAGGAGACTCCTTAAGCAGCACCAACACTCTGCACAGAGTATGGTCCCAATCTCCTCCTCCTCCTCCCAATGGTGAAGAATCACTTTAAAATGAAATAATTCGGATCCGTATCTGGATTCGGATCGTCACTAAAATTAAATCAATTCTTCCTTGTCACACACCCAACCTGTCTACCAAGTTTCATCCGAATCTGTCCACAACCTTTTGAGAAATCCTGCACACAGACAGACGAACAAACAGAAAAGGTGAAAACAACCTCCTTCCATCTTCAGTGGCGGAGGTAATAGCGCTATGTACATACATGAAGCAAAAACATGCACACAGCTGATGATGATGATGATGATGATGATGATGATAGGCTCGGATGATAGGGTAAGGGTTAAAATAGTGCTAAATGGCATTAACTCCAAAATGGCCGATGTGTCCCTTACATCACTCCTCCTTGCGGCGCCTCATATGTGCATGTACTGAGATTAGTTTTTCCCTTAAATTTACACCAATAGAAAAATATTGTGAAGGACTACTAAAAATGTCAATAAACAAGCCAGGAGGCAACGATGGTTCGCGGGCACTATTGAGGAAGCCCTTCCGTAAAAACCTCTCTTCCGTCAAAATTGACCAAATCAAATGGGATTTTTAATATGTTGTACTTATGGACATTACGCACAGCTTGTAGGAAATGAAATTGCGAGAAAAAAAATCGAGAATTTTTTTTTAAATAAAAACTTCAAGTGGGCGTGGCTCCATCGACAAGGGGCGTGGGACACCCCTCATACAAAAAGACACAACTGGACCATGATATCTAGCTTGTGTCCAAGTTTCATCAAGATTACATCAAACGTCATGGAGCTCTGGAGAGAGTCACAAACAGACAGACACACAGACACAACGAAAATAGTGGTCACTGCTGGTGCCTGTGAACCAAAAACTGAAGACACTATCTTGGTGGAGCCATGGACTACCATGCCACTGGCGTACAAGTCGTAACTTTGCTCGTGTTTGTTGTGGGCAGCAGAAGTTCACTACAAAATTACGCCAGCGGCACGGTATACTTTACATTGAAGTTAAATAATAATTATCGGTGTATAGCCACTGTGCATTACCACTTTTAGGTTGGCATTCCACTGCGACCGCAAACAATCCCAGTGTAGCCGCACTGCTATAGCAGGTTTGCCACCACATCGTTGATTTCATAGAATGCATTGCAACTGCAGATGGAAACGATGGTAGTGTTGTGATTCATGTTTAGAATTTTAAGTTCGTCCATATTCCATACTAGTCTAGATTTCAGTTCGGATCATTGACACATGTCACGGTCAGTTTATGATTGAACTTCGAAGGATGATACTGATACTAAGTGATTGGAGAACTTTGACTGGGTAATCACTGGGTATTGATTTTGACCATTCTGTCAAAAATAAGTTAACGGTAGAAAGGAGATCCTACCTTCCAGATGCGTCACATTCATCATCATCATGATCATCACCGGGTGCAGCATCGGTGGCTGCAGAAGCTGTAATCCCCACACCGAGCCTGTGCTGGCTGTGGTGTACTAGTAGCGCCTTGACAGCGACCTTACTTTTGGGGCTTCCTTCCACATCAATCCACTTAGCAGCCCATTCCTGAAATTTCTTAATGCTTTTCTCACTAAAAGGAATTACTTTGCTGTGGGTGTTGATGACATGCATCAAACAGAACCCCGAAGAACTGCCTTCAGAATTTTTGGCAGCACCAGCATCAGACGACATGTACGCCGCCATGTCAGCTCGTGAGTTTACAGCTTGCCTGAGCATGGTGCTGTACGTCAATTGCGCTGTGATTTGACGATGTATATAAGAAAATTGTCACAATTTCGGGTGTTTCTTTCCATATTTTGAAAAATTGTGCAAGTTTGGTGCTTGACGAGTTTCAGATATGATTTCTATAATATTTTCACACAACATATTATAAATACAGGTAGATACATGAGGTGGGTCACGAAACTAAACAAAACAAGAGCTCGGCCCACGGTCTAAACTGCCCTTGATCAGTTTCAAGATGAAATCTGGTGCTGGTGATGCGTCGTTTGGAAGCAGCTAGGACTCTTAGTCTCGTCACCTCGTCCTCGGATTTATTCACCTCGTCCTTTATCCATCCATACTCAACTGGATTCAGCTGCACCTTACCAAATACAGGCCTGAAAGTGGAGCCTCATAACATTCAGATCAACGTTTGGGGGAAGTGCTATCAACTATGGAGCTGTGACGATGTTTGCTCTGGCTGTTTTATGCTTCCAAACCGTGAAACGTAGCTCTGTCATTGAAGTTGCTTCTGCATGTCCATCACATACAGCTATGAATGAAGTGGATTCCTTCACAGTATTTGTGACGTCTGGTCAGCTGAGGTATTCCCTTGTGCTGGAATCTTGTGGCCTCCCTGAAACACTTTCAGTATCTTAGCCTTTCCAATACCTCAGCATTGTGTCAGTTCGAGTGTCAGTCAACATCCAGAAAGAGAGTGTTTGCGACCTCTTTAATCGCTGGCGCAGCCGATGGGCCCACGCTTCCCAGTTGCTTCGGAGGGGGAGGAGGGAGGAAAACGGATGGTGCGTGTTTGGAGGAGGTGCGATGAAGTGTGCAGTGACTGGCAAATGATGTGGAAAGATGTGGGTTGGGGGGGTTTCGGAAACAAAGGAAAGAACGTGTGAGAGGATAGACTACCGCGAGTGTAAAGGGGCTCCATGTGTAGATGTTTAATGAACTAAGGTGGCGCTCGGTCTGGTGTCTCCCGCTCACAGGTACGCTCCATTCCGTTCTGTCAGTCAAGCTCCGCTCGTTTCATCAAGCTCTGCTCATTAGATGATGCCAAGAATAAGAAGAAGAAGAGAGAGAGAGAGGGCAGGCCAGGTCAGAGAGGTCTCTTTTATCATCCCCCAGCAGGGGCGGTGCTTGAGAGTGGAACAGAAGGAGCAATGGGTGTTCTATAGCACTCTCATTGGTGCGCAGACGCCCACCATGATATTGGCCCTGCCCAAGCGTACTCATTTGGACTTTTACGGGCATGCACCAGAGATCCGAGAATCACATGGAGCGAGGTACTTGATCGCGCACCCCGACCATGAGCGTGCCTCCTAATCCCCGCTGGTCCCAAAAGGCAGTGCTGGTTGTTAATGGTGATGGTAGTTGAGCGATGGCAGCGGTAGTGTATTGTAGTGCTTGGAGTGTGGTGAGTTTGTGGTGGAGGCAGTTGTGGTCGAGGTTGTGGCATCAATGGTGATTGTAGGTACTGTAACCTTAAGCTGTGGTCTGATGACGTGGGGATTTTTTGGAAGGCATTGTGGTGGTTGTAGAAATGTTGTAGCATTAGGGTTCGAGTATGGCGAAGGTTAGAGGTGAGCATCGGGTAATGGCGTGAGATTTGAACGGGAAATGGTGCGCATTTGCTGATGAACTGACCATTGCAACACGTGAATGATCGAGGGGTCGAATGTGAAGTAAAATAAGTAAAGGATAAAGAATGGGAATAAAGACTTGCCTAAAAGCCCTCACAAAGTATTTTGTCCCATAAACCCACTAGACATAAGGGAGGGGCTATCTAAAATGAATACTAATGAAATAACTGTCTTGGGACTGCTCTATGTTATGTGCCATTACCTCTGGGGAAGCATCGTCATTGCAGAATCAAAACAATATCATGCTATATATTGTTTTTTGCCACAGCAGGATACATTAGGAGATATGTGGAAGGGAAAAAGGGATGGGGCGGGGTACACAGTGGATACAAGATGGACACCACAGGGTCTTTGAGGACTTCACATGACAGGGAACCTTCGGGAAGGAAGGCAGGGAATTTGGAGGAGGTGGATTAACGGAGGTAGAAAAGATCGTAGTTTTGGATAGGGGAAGATATGAGATGATGGTGAAAAGCTGTTTTGCAGGCCTGGAGGGAAGAATGGGATTGAAGAGAGTGTGGGAGTTTATTCCAAAGGTGGGGAAAAAAGAATGAAAGAGGGAAGGTGAGCAGTGATTTGTGATTTTGGAAGTTTTACCAGAAGGGGGATGTTGGTGGACCTTGAGTGCCCTATGGAAATATGGAGGGGGGGGGACATATCGGAGACAGAGTGGGGGGGGCGAGAGCACAGAAGAGGTGATAGAAGACAAAGACCACCGACCTGCCTGTGGTGAGAGAGTGAGAGGCCCAAAGACTCGGTCTCACCGCGGGAGATACCAATGATCCTAAATGCCTTGGTTTCCACAGCGTGAAACCAAGAAAGGTGAGAGGCAGGAGCACCAGTTCAGAGGGGAGAGCAGTACTCCATCAGGCTGTGGATGAAATCTTTGTGTGTTGTCATGAGCTCAGGTGTGCTGAGGAAGGACTTTGCACGATGGAGGATTCACAGTCGGTGCCTGACTTTGGAGGCCAGGTTAGAAATGTGGCTTTCCCAGGAAAGATCATGGCAGATAGTGAGACCTACAAACTTGAATGGAAGGACTTCTTCCAGAGGATTGTTGAGAAAGTAGATGGAGGGAGGGGTTCAAAACAGTCCTTTTGGAGAGACATAGTGAGAGTGTGAGATTTGTCAGGATTGAAAGACATGTTCCACGTGTTGAACCAGTTTGTGATTTTATCCAGATCTGTAGAGAGCGGAGAAGTTGCTGCTTGTTGGTCTGAGGGATGACAGATGGAAAGGCAGATAGATGGTGGAGTCATCAGCAAAAAAGATACAGAGGATTTTCCAGAGAGTTGGAGAGATCATTGATGCAGACCAGAAAAAAAAAGGGCCTGGAAAACTGCTTCGAGGAGCTCCAGCCTGGACAGGAAGAAGGGATGAGAGAACTCCATTCAGGGCGACATGTGGGCTGTGACAGGAAGGAAGTCTGCAAGCCATGAGTGGAGATGGCCTTGGGTACCAAAGGAAGAGCGTTTGGTGAGCAGGGGCAGGGTGCCAGACCGTGTCAAAAGCACGTGATATGTCTTGGGATATGGCTCTGATTTCAGGTCTGGCATTGAGTACCTCCATCCATTGTTGGGAGAGCAGAAGCAGCATATCCAGGGTAGAGTGACCTGGTCTGAAACCAAATTGATGATCGGAAATCAAGACATTGGAGAAGAGGAAGGATTTAATGTCTGAAGCGATGATGGATTCCATAAACTTGCTGATGATTGGGAGAAGGCTGATTGGTCTGTAGTTGCAGGGATCTGTTTTTGCACCTTTTTCTGCAGAGCGATAATTAATTTTTGCTGATTTCCAAGCAGATGGCACATGACCTTGAGCAAATGAGATGGTGAATAGAACAGAGAGAGGGTGAGCAAGAGCAGAGGAGCAGATTTTTCGGACACGTGGGCTGATGCCGCCTGGACCTGTTGCAGAATCTGAGTCGAGGTTTGACAGCAAGCTCTCCACCTTGTCAGGAGAAAAGGACGCAGAGTCCAGGGACAGCTGGGTGTGACTGTGTAAGGTGGGTGGAAAAAGCGATGGGTTTTGGACACAAGATCTAGATGCAAATGCAGAGTTTAGGCATTCAGCCTTTTCATGTGTGGTATCAGCAGTGCTGCCATTTGAGGTAAGGGAGGGGATGGAGGGGGAACATACACCAGAAACAGATATGATTAGATGCCACCAGGATTTTGAGGAGGGAGAGAGGTTTGAGAGTTCAGACTTGAGATTTGAAAGATGTTGTTTTCTGGCTCTCCTGAGGGTAGATACACACTTGGCCTGAGCTTTATGGAAGGAGCTGAGATTACCGTCAGTTGGATTTGCTTTCCATGAGGCAAAGGCAAGTTGTTTCAGGACAACTGCCTCACCACAAGTTTCAGTGAACCATGGGTGGGAGGAATGGTAGGACAACTAAAGAAGAGAGGGGATAAATCTGTGCTTGAGAGAGAGCAAGTTTCTTTGAAAGAACGACTTGATGTTGGAGAAAGTAGCGATTGGAGACCAGTCTATAAGTCTGATGGCTGCTTGGAGACCCTGCCAGTTGGCCTGAGTGAAATGCCAGACTCGACGGCGCTGAGATGGTTCTCTTATAATAGCCAGAGAGATGTTTACTTTGACAAGGATGTGGTCAGAAGAACTGATTGGAGCGGGAGAAGAACAACAGTTTTTTTAGGGGAATTGGTCAAAATAGGATCCAGAAGAGATCGAGTCCCATTGGTTGAGATCTGCGTCGGGAAGTTGACCGATTGAATTAGTCCCAATAATCTTTTGCTGAAGTGCGATGGCAGGTGAGAGAGATATGCACACAAAGCCAACTGGCATGATGACAATTGAAGTCACCACATATGTGGAAGAGAGAGTTTGGATGAGAGGGTAGAAGTTGGTCCATGTTTTCGGATAGTTAGGTATAAATGGAGTCATCACTGTTTGGTGGACGGTCCAACACACATATAAATAAGCGGTGGTAGCAGAGGGGAAGCCATAGCCAGAGGTATTCCTGGGGGTGTGGGCAAGTGAGGATAGTGCATGGAGAGTGAGGAGTAGAGTCTTTGATGAAGAGAGCAACACCTGGGAAGAATGGGAAAGAATAGAGTGAGGGAGTTTATTCCAAAGGCGGGAAAAAAGAGGAATGAAAGAGTGAAGGTGATCAGTGATTCGTGATTTTGGTAGTTTTACCAGAAGGGGGTTGTTGGCGGACCTTGAGCGCCCTGTGGAAATGTGGTGGGGACAAATCGCAGAGAGAACAGGGGGGGCAATGCTGGAGAGGAGACGTTAGAAGACAGAAAAACCACCAACCAACCTGCGCTGATTGAGTGAGAGGCCCAAAGACTCAGCTTCATTGCGGGAGATGTTTTGAATTCATTGAAGTTTTGAGATATCATGCAAAATATCATTTTGGCCCTATCTCTCAATGGAGAAGAATCACTTAAAAATTTTAATTATTATCATATCCAGATCCGGATTGGGATCTTCACAAAATCAAATCTATTTGTCGTGGTCACTACACCCAACCTGTCCACCAAGTTTCATCTGAATCCGTCCACAACCTTTTGAGATATCGTGCCTTATATAGTTTTTGGCTGGATATCTCAATAGTGAAGAATCACTTTAAAAATTCCAGTAGTCGGATCTGAATCTTCACAAAAATCTAATCAGTTCGTCCTTGTCACACACCGAACCTGCGCACCAAATTTCATCCGGATCCGTCCACAACTTTTTGAGAAATCCTGCAAACAAACAGACAAACAAACAAACAAACAAACAAGCAGTCATAGACTGGTACTTACGAAATCGTCAACTTGACCTCTGACCTTGTCTAATAAAAGCTGTCTCTAGAGAAGGTAGCGACGCAAACCAGAAGTTTCTACGATGATTCTGTATCAAACCATCAAAAATCGAATGTTTTGGATGTTTGACCTCACTGTGACCTTAACCTTTGACCGATTTTGACCAAAATCTAATCAGCGCTCGCCATCACCCTCCTGAATCACGTGGTGTAATTTGACATTGCTAGCTTCTTCCGTTCTCGAGTTATCATTTTTTGGATGTTTTACCTCACCGTGACCTTGACCTTTGACCGATTTTGACCAAAATCTAATCAGCACTAGCCATCACCCTCCTGAATCACGTGGTGTAATTTGACATTGGTAACTTCTTCCATTCTCGAGTTATCGTGCCTACAAACAAACAAACAAACAGAAACGGAAGCCATCAATATACTTACGAAACCTTTAGATTTCGTAAGTAACAAACAGACAGACAGACAAGCCGGTAGGCGACATGGGTTGTCGCTATAAAATTGCATACTAACCATACAGTTTTTGACGGATCGGGCTGAAAGTTTTTGACAAAGATGTTATTAAAGCGCGCATAAAAGCGCGGAAGCTGATTTTTGATTTTCGAAAAAGAAAAAAAAATACATAAAAATATTTTTCGGATTTTTTTCAAAAATTTCAAAATCCCATTCCTTGGCAACGGCGGCATCCAGAGCAACGGTGCTCAAAAGCATACTACTAGATCCTGGTATGAACCGACCAGTCAAGTTTCATCAAAACCGGTTGACTCCTGCGGCCTCCAGACCTGTCCATTACATACAAACATACACACAGAAGGAAAACCTGAGAATAACGGAAGTCCAGCGACCACCCAAAAGTGGTGCAAACATAACCTCCTTTGGTGGCGGAGGTAACAAATATAACTTGTGTCTGACAATTTCAGTCTCGGAAAAACGTTGTAATCATTTCCTTTAGGAGAGATTGTATCAACGATTCGATCCGTCAGCAGAGGTTACCGAGTCGCAAATTAGTTCAAATGGTGAAATGCTCGCTGATTCGCACATGCAAGGATTAGCAAGATCAATGTTTGCAAGCACTAAGAATTTCAGAAGCCCGGATAGCTCAGTC
This sequence comes from Eptatretus burgeri, assembly GCF_056783735.1. Classification (NCBI taxonomy): domain Eukaryota; kingdom Metazoa; phylum Chordata; class Myxini; order Myxiniformes; family Myxinidae; genus Eptatretus; species Eptatretus burgeri. Next base: position 91,093,434 of record NC_140968.1, read on the forward strand.
GGTAGAGCATCAGACTTTTAATCTGAGGGTCCAGGGTTCAAGTCCCTGTTCGGGCGATCCTTTTTTTTTGGTTTGTTTTTCTAATCCCTTTGGTGAATGTATTGTGTTTAGAGCATGTGCTCTGAGCCGGTAGGAGGTGGCTCGAACCCCCCTGGCCAAAAACTCCCAAAGATTTAACAAAATGGAACATGCTGCTTTCAGGTTTATCAGCGTTTAAAAATGAATGAGCACGAACAAACGACCATCTGTTGGCAGCCATTTTGCTGGCTTTCTGTGTGCCTCCAAATGGTGTCCTCCTGCGTTGAGGGTTGCTCATTATTATGATTATTAAACTCTGATTACATGTTTTTTTTTTGCCACTCCTGCTGACGTCGGGGAACTGCGAGCTTCGTGGCTTCAAGTCTTCTTGTGAAAGCAAGACCATGCGCAAGAATATCACAAACCACAAAGATAACCTTGTTCGTTCGGGCTCAATAAACTACCTGCTTCATCTTTGTTCAGACACAAAAAATACCCAACGAAATCTATGGCAATATCTCGACTTTCTTTGGATTCCTGTCTGGGTCAGGTGCGTTGACCTACCTTCATAGGAAATTTCTTTAGTCCCACTGACACTGCCTTTTGATTGTGATGTCTCAGAAGTTCCGTGACCCCTCCTCGTCTAACCCCGTCTTTTGTTCTCCTGTTTCTTTAACGAAAGGGATTAGATTAGATTAGAGCAGTTTTAGGAAAGAAAAAAAAAGTTTCTTCAAGGTTAATACAATCACCAAGGTTAAACATGAAGCGACCGACTATGATGTCGCTTTAGCGGTGAATTGCCAGTTCTTCGCATTTCAAGTGAAAGCATATGGTCATCTTGGGTTTGTGAATAAGTTTGTAAAAAAAAAAATTTAAACTTTTTTTGCCTTCACATTTGTAAGCACATCAAGCTTGGCCGTTTCTTTCTGTACATTGGATAACAAGTGGAAACAGAGATTCCTCAATGCTGCCACGCATTTGGGTTTAGATAGTCATAACATGAGATACAGAACGACGGGAAGCACGATACAGAATGCGCAATCTGACAAACAAAGGACCAGATGTGGATCCAGAATTTAGAAAAAAATAAATATAAAAAGTAAAAGGGGGTAAAGGTTGAAGTGCATAACAGCTGTGGGACGGTCATTAAAAAACATGGGCAGCAACAATTCTGAGGAGCAATCATTCGATGTCATATATATGTATATAGGATTTAATGGGCTGAACAGTATTATGTGTGCTCACCAGAATAGGAGATCCAAGTTGTCTTTCAGAAAAATACAGGACATTATTCATTGTTCAACATGACATTATTCTAACACACACACACACACACACACACACACACACACACACACACACACACACACAAACACACACACACACACACACACACACACACACACACACACACACACACACACACACACACACACACACACACACACACACACACACACACACACACACACACACACACACACACACGCCAAAACATTATGACCACTGACAGGTGAAGTGAATAACATTGATTATCTTGTGACAATGGCACCTGTCAATGGGGTGGGATATATAAGGCAGCAAGTGAACAGTCAGTTCTTGAAGTTGATGTGTTGGATGCAGGAGAAATGGACAGGAGTAAAGACCTGAGTGACTTTGACAAGGGCCAAATTGTTAGAGCCAGACGACTTGGTCAGAGCATCTCTGAAACGGCAAGGCTTATGCGGCGTTTCCAGTCAGCAGTGGTGAGTATCTACCGACAGAAGGTCTACTTTGGCACAAGTCAAAAAATTTTTAATGGTCGTCACGGGAGGAATGTGTCACAATCCACAGTGCATGACACCCTGCTGCATATGGGGCTATGTAGCCGCAGACCGGTCAGAGTACCCATGATGACCCCTGTTCACCGTCGAAAGCGCCCAGCATGGGCATGCAAGCGTTGGAACTGGACCTTGGAGCAGTGGAAGAAGGTCGCCTGGTCCGATGAGTCGCGTTTTCATTTAGATCACATGGATGGTCGTGCACGTATGTGCTGTTTACCTGGGGAAGTGATGGCACCATGATGCACTGTGGGAAGACGACAAGCCGGTGAAGGGAGTGTGATGCTCTGCTGGGAAACCCTGGGTCCAGCCATTCATGTGGATGTCAATTTGACACGTGTCATTGCATTGACACGTGTCTAAACATCATTGCAGACCATGTACACTCCTTCATGGCAATGGTATTCCCTGATGGCAGTGGCCTCTTTCAGGAGGATAATGCACCCTGCCAAACTGCACACATTGTTCGGGAATGGTTTGAGGAACATGATGAAGTGTTCACGGTGTTGCCCTGGCCTCCAAATTCTCCAGATCGCAATCCGATTGAGCATCTGTGGGATGTGCTGGACCGACAAGTCCGATCCAGGGTGGCTCCACCTCGCAACTTACAGGACTTGAAGGATCTGCTGCTAATGTTTTGGTGCCAGATACCACAGGACACCTTCAGGGGTCTTGTGGAGTCCATGCCTCGGCGGGTCGGCGCTGTTTTGGTAGCACACGGAGGACCAACAGCATATGAGGAAGGTGGTCATAATGTTTTGGCTCATCAGTGTATATATGTATCGCATATACTAGCGTGGATTGACTCGCTACGCTCGCCTCACCACACATTGCTGCAGTTGGACAAACACCACCACATTATGTAAAACACCTCACTCCCATGTTATTAAAAGCACCTCATCATGACATTATTAAAAACACCTCATTGCCATGTTATTAAAAGCACCTCATCATGACATTATTAAAAACACCTCACCACCATGTTATTAAAAACATCTCACTGCCATGTTATTACCAACACCTTACCACCATGTTATTACAAACATCTTACCACCATGTTATTAAAAACACCTCACTGCCATGTTATTAAAAACATCTCACCACCATGTTATTAAAAACACATCACCACAACATTATTAAAAACACCTCATTTCCATATTATTAAAAAAGCCTCATCATGACATTATTAAAAACACATCACCACAACATTATTAAAAACACCTCACCACAACATTATTAAAAACTCACGACCATGGTATTAAAAGCAACTCACTCCCACATTATTAAAAACACATCACCACAACATTATTAAAAACACCTCACCACAACATTATTAAAAACACCTGACCACCATGTTATTAAAAACACCATTCCCATGTTATTAAAAACATCTCATCATGACATTAATAAAAACACCTCATTTCCATGTTATTAAAAACATCTCATCATGACATTATTAAAAACACCTCATTTCCATGTTATTAAAAACATCTCATCATGACATTATTAAAAACACCTCATTTCCATGTTATTAAAAACATCTCATCATGACATTATTAAAAACACCTCATTTCCATGTTATTAAAAACATCTCATCATGACATTATTAAAAACACCTCATTTCCATGTTATTAAAAACATCTCATCATGACATTATTAAAAACACCTCATTTCCATGTTTTTAAAAACACCTCATCATGACATTATTTAATACACCTCACCACAACATTATTAAAAACACCTCACAATGACATTATTAAAAACACCTCACTACCATGTTATTAAAAACACCTTACCATGATATTATTAAAAACACCTCACCACTACATTATTCAAAAAACCTCACCACTACATTATTAAAAATACCTCACTGCCATGTTTTGAAAAACACCTCACCACTACATTATTAAAAACACCTCACCACTACATTATTAAAAACACCTCACTACCATGTTATTAAAAACACCTCACCACTACATTATTCAAAAAACCTCACCACTACATTCTTAAAAACACCTCACTGCCATGTTTTGAAAAACACCTCACCACTACATTATTAAAAACACCTCACCACTACATTATTAAAAACACCTCACCACTACATTATTAAAAACACCTCACCACTACATTATTAAAAACACCTCACCACTACACTATTAAAAACACCTCACCACTACATTATTAAAAACACCTCACCACTACATTATTAAAAACACCTCACCACTACATTATTAAAAACACCTCACCACTTCATTACTAAAAACACCTCACCACTACATGACTAAAAACACCTCACCACTACATTACTAAAAACACCTCACCACTACATTATTAAAAACACCTCACCACTACATTACTAAAAACACCTCACCACTACATTACTAAAAACACATCACCACTACATTACTAAAAACACCTCGCAACTACATGACTAAAAAGAGCTCACCACTACATGACTAAAAATACCTCACCACTACATTACTAAAAACACCTCACCACTACATTACTAAAAACACATCACCACTACATCACTGAAAACACATCACCACTACATGACTAAAAACACCTCACCACTACATGACTAAAAACACCTCACCACTACATTATTAAAACACCTCAACACTCCATTATTAAAAACACCTCACCACTTCATTACTAAAAACACCTCACCACTACATGACTAAAAACACCTCACCACTACATTACTAAAAACACCTCACCACTACATTACTAAAAACACATCACCACTACATCACTAAAAACACCTCACCACTACATGACTAAAAACACCTCACCACTACATGACTAAAAACACCTCACCACTACATTATTAAAAACAACTCAACACTCCATTATTAAAAACACCTCACCACTTCATTACTAAAAACACCTCACCACTACATGACTAAAAACACCTCAGCACTACATTACTAAAAACACCTCACCACTACATTACTAAAAACACCTCACCACTACATTACGAAAAACACCTCACCACTACATGAGTAAAAACACCTCACCACTACATTACTAAAAACACCTCACCACTACATGACTAAAAACACCTCACCACTACATGACTAAAAACACCTCAACACTACATGACTAAATACACCTCACCACTACATGACTAAAAACACCTCACCACTACATTATTAAAAACACCTCAACACTCCATTATTAAAAACACCTCACCACTTCATTACTAAAAACACCTCACCACTACATGACTAAAAACACCTCACCACTACATTACTAAAAACACCTCACCACTACATGACTAAAAACACCTCACCACTACATGACTAAATACACCTCACCACTACATGACTAAAAACACCTCACCACTACATTATTAAAAACACCTCAACACTCCATTATTAAAAACACCTCACCACTTCATTACTAAAAACACCTCACCACTACATGACTAAAAACACCTCACCACTACATTACTAAAAACACCTCACCACTACATGACTAAAAACACCTCACCACTACATGACTAAATACACCTCACCACTACATGACTAAAAACACCTCACCACTACATGACTAAAAACACCTCACCACTACATTATTAAAAACACCTCAACACTCCATTATTAAAAACACCTCACCACTTCATTACTAAAAACACCTCACCACTTCATTACTAAAAACACCTCACCACTACATGACTAAAAACACCTCACCACTACATTACTAAAAACACCTCACCACTACATGACTAAAAACACCTCACCACTACATGACTAAATACACCTCACCACTACATGACTAAAAACACCTCACCACTACATTATTAAAAACACCTCAACACTCCATTATTAAACACACCTCACCACTTCATTACTAAAAACACCTCACCACTACATGACTAAAAACACCTCACCACTACATTACTAAAAACAGCTCACCACTACATTACTAAAAACACCTCACCACTACATTACTAAAACACCTCACCACTACATGACTAAAAACACCTCACCACTACATTACTAAAAACACCTCACCACTACATGACTAAATACACCTCACCACTACATGACTAAAAACACCTCACCACTACATTATTAAAAACACCTCAACACTCCATTATTAAAAACACCTCACCACTTCATTACTAAAAACACCTCACAACTACATGACTAAAAACACCTCACCACTACATTACTAAAAACACCTCACCACTACATGACTAAAAACACCTCACCACTACATGACTAAATACACCTCACCACTACATGACTAAAAACACCTCACCACTACATTATTAAAAACACCTCAACACTCCATTATTACAAACACCTCACCACTTCATTACTAAAAACACCTCACCACTACATGACTAAAAACACCTCACCACTACATTACTAAAAACAGCTCACCACTACATTACTAAAAACACCTCACCACTACATTACTAAAACACCTCACCACTACATGACTAAAAACACCTCACCACTACATGACTAATAACACCTCACCACTACATTATTAAAAAACCTCAACACTCCATTATTAAAAACACCTCACCACTACATTATCAAAAACACCTCACTGCCGTGTTATAAAAACATCTCACCACTACATTATTAAAACACCTCACCGCAACATTATTAAAAACACCTCACTGCAACATTATTAAAAACACATCACTGCCATGTTATTAAAACACCTCACCACAACATTATTCAAAACACCTCACTGCCATGTTCTTACAAACACCTTACCACCATGTTATTAAAAACACCTCACCACAACATTATTCAAAACACCTCACCTCTATGTTATTAAAAACACCTCACTGCCATGTTCTTCCAAACACCTTACCACCATGTAATAAAAACACCTCACCACCATGTTATTAAAAACACCTCACTGCCATGTTATTAAAAACACCTCACCACCATGTTATTAAAAACACCTCACCACAACATTATTAATAACACTCACCGCCATGTTATTAAAAACACCTAACCACAACATTATTAATAACACCTCACTGCCATGTTATTAAAAACACCTCACCTCTATGTTATTAAAAACACCTCACAACCATGTTATTATAAACACCTCACAACCATGTTATTAAAAACACCTCACCACTACATTATTAACACCTCACTGCCATGTTATAAAAAACACCTTACCACAACATTATTAAAAACACCTCACCACCATGTTATTAAAAACACCTTACTGCCATGTTATTACCAACACCTTACCACAACATTATTAATAACACCTCACCGCCATGTTATTAAAAACACCTCACCACCATGTTATTAAAAACACCTCACCACCATGTTATTAAAAACACCTCACCACCATGTTATTAAAAACACCTCACTGCCATGTTATTAAAAACACCTCATCACAACATTATTAATAACACCTCACTGCCATGTTATAAAAAACACCTCACCACAACATTATTAAAAACACCTCACCACCATGTTATTAAAAACACCACACCTCCATGTTATTAAAAACACCTCACTGCCATTTTCTTAAAAACACCTCACCACAACGTTATTAAAAACACCTCACTGCCATTTTATTAAAAACACCTCACCACTACATTATTATAAACACCTTACCCCCATGTTATTTAAAACACCTCACCACTACATTATTATAAACACCTGACCGCCATGTTATTAAAAACACCACACCTCCATGTTATTAAAAACACCTCACCACCATGTTATTATAAACACCTCACCGCCATGTTATTAAAAACACCTCACCGCCATGTTATTAAAAACACCTCATCGCCATGTTATTAATAACACCTCACCGCCATGTTATTATAAACACCTCACCGCCATGTTATTAAAAACACCTCACCGCCATGTTATTAAAAACACCTCATCGCCATGTTATTAATAACACCTCACCGCCATGTTATAAAAAACACCTCACCACCATGTTATTAAAAACACCTCACCTCCATGTTATTAAAAACACCTCACCACCATGTTATTATAAACACCTCACTGCCATGTTATTAAAAACACCTCACCGCCATGTTATTAAAAACACCTCATCGCCATGTTATTAATAACACCTCATCGCCATGTTATTATAAACACCTCACCGCCATGTTATTAAAAACACCTCACCGCCATGTTATTAAAAACACCTCATCGCCATGTTATTAATAACACCTCACCGCCATGTTATAAAAAACACCTCACCACCATGTTATTAAAAACACCTCACCTCCATGTTATTAAAAACACCTCACCGCCATGTTATTAAAAACACCTCACCACAACATTATTAATAACACTTCACTGCCATGTTATTAAAAACACCACACCTCCATGTTATTAAAAACACCTCACTGCCATTTTCTTAAAAACACCTCACCACAACGTTATTAAAAACACCTCACTGCCATTTTCTTAAAAACACCTCACCACAACGTTATTAAAAACACCTCACTGCCATTTTATTAAAAACACCTCACCACTACATTATTATAAAGACCTTACCGCCATGTTATTAAAAACACCTCACCACTACTTTATTATAAACACCTGACCGCCATGTTATTAACAACACCTCACCACAACATTATTATAAACACCTGACCACCATGTTATTAAAAACACCTCACCACAAAGTTATTATAAACACCTTTCCGCCATTTTATTAAAAACACCTCACCACTACATTATTATAAACACCTGACCGCCATGTTATTAAAAACACCTCACCACAACGTTATTATAAACACCTTTCCGCCATGTTATTAAAAACACCTCACCACTACATTATTATAAACACCTGACCGCCATGTTATTCAAAACACCTCACCACTACATTATTATAAACACCTTACCACCATGTTATTAAAAACACCTCACCACAACATTATTATAACCACCTGACCGCCAAGTTATTAAAAACACCTCACCACAACATTATTATAACCACCTGACCGCCATGTTATTAAAAACACCTCACCACAACATTATTATAAACACCTTTCCGCCATGTTATTAAAAACACCTCACCACAACATTATTATAACCACCTGACCGCCATGTTATTAAAAACACCTCACCACAACATTATTATAACCACCTGACCGCCATGTTATTAAAAACACCTCACCACAACGTTATTATAAACACCTTTCCGCCATTTTATTAAAAACCCCTCACCACTACATTATTTTCAACACCTTACCGCCATGTTATTCAAAACACCTCACCACTACATTATTATAAACACCTTACCGCCATGTTATTCAAAACACCTCACCACAACATTATTGTAACCACCTGACCGCCATGTTATTAAAAACACCTCACCACAACATTATTATGAACACCTTTCCGCCATTTTATTAAAAATCCCTCACCACTACATTATTTTCAACACCTTACCGCCATTTTATTCAAAACACCTCACCACTACATTATTATAAACACCTTACCGCCATGTGATTCAAAACACCTCACCACAACATTATTATAACCACCTGACCGCCATGTTATTCAAAACACCTCACCACTACATTATTATAAACACCTGACCGCCATGTTATTAAAAACACCTCACCACAACATTATAATAAACACCTGACTGCCATGTTATTAAAAACACCTCACCACAACATTATTATAAACACCTGACCGCCATGTTATTATAAACACCTTTCCGCCATGTTATTAAAAACACCTCACCACTACATTATTATAAACACCTCACCACAACATTATTATAAACACCTTACCGCCATGTTATTAAAAACACCTCACCACAAAATTATTTTAAAAACCTCCACCATTTTATTCAAAACACCTCACCGCAAAATTATTAAAAACACCTCACCGCTATGTTCTTAAAAACATCTTGCCGCCACGTTATTAATAACACCTCACCGCGACATAATTAACTTGGAGGGCACTTGGAGAGCGCATGCCTCCGCCACGTAATTCCTGATCCATGAGAACATGTCGGGCCTATTACATTTTTGGAAATATCATGCCATGTATCATTTTTGGCCCAATCTCTCAATGGTGAATAATCACTAAAAAAATCAGATCCAGATCCGGATTCATATCTTTCCAAAAATAAAACCAAGTTGTCGTGGTTACACACCCAACCTCTCCACCAAGTTTCATCCGAATCCGTTCCCAACTTTTTGAGATATTGTGCGATATATTAGTGCCATATTATATTATATGTTAGTATAATATATAATATATATGGATGTTATATTATATGCCATGTTATATTATATATTAGGGATATATTAGTGGGATATCTGGGCCCCATCACTGTATGCTAATGGTGAAGAATCACTGAAAAAAAATTATAAGGGCACTTGGTAGAAACCAGACCCCTGCCACGTAATGCCTCATGCATGAGAACAAATTGGGTCCAATATATTTTTGAAATATCATGCGACGCAGTACTACTGTACATCGTTTTTGGCCCTTTCAATGGTGAAGAATCACTTTAGAAATTAAATAATTATCGTATACAGATCTGGATTCAGATCTTCACCAAAATCAAATCAATTCGTCCATTTGACACACCCAATCTCAAGTTTTGTCCTAATCCGTCCACAACTTTTTTTTAGATATTGTGATATATATCATTTTTAGCCCTATCTCTCAAGGGTGAAGAATCACTTAAAAAATCCTAGTCGTTGGATTTGGATCCGGATCTTCACCAAAATTTCATCAATTCTTCCTTGTCACACTCCCAACGTGTCCACCTTGTTTTGTCCGCATCCGTCCACAACTTTTTTTTAGATATTGTGATATATATCATTTTTAGCCCTATCTCTCAAGGGTGAAGAATCACTTAAAAAATCCTAGTCGTTGGATTTGGATCCGGATCTTCACCAAAATTTCATCAATTCTTCCTTGTCACACTCCCAACGTGTCCACCTTGTTTTGTCCGCATCCATTCACAACTTTTTGAGACGTCATGCTATATATCATTTTTAGCCCTATCTCTCAAGGGTGAAGAATCACTTAAAAAATCCTAGTCGTTGGATTTGGATCCGGATCTTCACCAAAATTTCATCAATTCTTCCTTGTCACACTCCCAACATGTCCACCTTGTTTTGTCCGCATCCATTCACAACTTTTTGAGACGTCATGCGATATATCGTTTTTGGCCCGATCTGTCAATGATGAAGAAAATCACTTAAAAAATTCTAGTAGTCGGATCCGGATCCAGATCTTCACCAAAATCTAATCAGTTCGTCCCTGTCACACACTGAGCCTGTCCACAAAATGCAAACAACTCAGTATAATCATTGCCAAGAAACTGCTTCGGCAGTACTAAACCTGCCTTCACCACTGAGAGTAGATGGAGGTTATGTTTTCACCCCTGCTTGTTTGTCTGTCTGCCTCTGAACAGGTATCTCAAAGCGTTGTGGACGGATTCGGAAGAAACTTGGTGGACAGGTTGGGTGTGTGACAAGGAAGAATTGTTTCGATTTTGGTGAATATCCAGACACTATAATTTTTTAAAGTTTCACCATCGAGAGATACGGCCAAAAACGATATATATATATATATATATATATATATATATATATATATATATATATATATATATATATATATATACATATAATATCTCAAAAATTTCATGTATTTTTCATGAATAATTAAATTTTCTGAAACAATTTCATGAATAATTTCATGTATTTTTTTTTCTGAAAGACCCCATGAACCCTCAACTGTGGCGAGTTCACATAATACTGCACAGTACATTAAATCCTTTCTTGTTCTCCAGGGCAGATTCTGGTGAGTGATTTGCATTCAACTTTCATAAGAACTTCAGGATTCATAGTTCATGCTGTTCATTAATTATATCATGGAGAAGCAATTGATTAACCCCAATTGAAGCAATTGCCTGCCCCCTGCTGGATATTTAGCCGATCAACAAGAAGACACGTCCTTCGCTGCTCACGGTGTACTTGTTTTTACTGCCATCTACTGAGCATTCTTTCTATTGCATAAAGGGATTTTTTTTCTTGACAGAAGGTGTTTCACATCATCACGTGTCTATCATGTGTACCATGCTCCATCACAAGATTTGTAACCCTGTTCTGCAATCATGTATGACAAGTTGTGGAATCTTGACTGTCATTTTCTTAACCCAAGCAATGTCACCACTTAAAATAGAGAAGTTTACCACAACTCTGTCGAGTTTATTGTAAAAACTATAGGAAGAGGCTGCACAGGTAAACCAAGAGCCAGGAGGAGGTCATTGGGTCTATTGTAGCAGTCCAGTTTCCACACCACATTGATGTCGGTGTTCCGCATGGCTCTGTGTGGTTGGGAGCAACACTCGCCGTTCCTTTTGTATATTCATGATATATCTGATAAAATTCTCTCGCAGATATCAAATGCTCATTTTACCCTATTCGCTTTAACACTTAAAATGAGGATGGTGTGAAGGTATGCACCCTTTACCTCTAAAGCTGAAGCTGTCTAGTCTGGGTTCGAATTCTGACTGAGCTATAAACTGTTGTCTTGGTGTTTCAGAGGCAGGGTGATTACCCCTGACACTGAAGGTGGATGGAGGTTGTTTTCACTCCTGTCTGTCTGTCTGTCTGTCTATCTTTTTGTGAGCAGGATATGTCAAATAGTTTTTGAGTGATTTGTAAAAAAACTTTATGGACAGGTTGGGTGTGTGACAAAGACATATTTATTCGATTTTGGTGAAGATCTGGATCTGATTTGTTTGTGTATTTGTTTATGTGTTTGTTTGTTTGTGAGCAGGATATGTCAAAAAGTTATTGACGGATTTGGACGAAACTTGATGGACAGGTTGGTTGTGTGACAAGGAAGAATAGATTAGATTAGAGGGCATTCCAGGCCATCCGTGCAGGTGTATCGTTGTCGGCACATCTACGGTGTGAAATGCGCTGCGGAACATTCTTGGAAATGCACTTTATAATTTTTGACATTTTTGAAAGATATTTTATTGATCACAACCGATCATACTGTATGCGATCGCATTCGAAGCTGACAACACACTCTCGTGACGTCTGTTGTGATGACCTTTTCTGCCAACACAAATGGCACCAATGTAAACTACAACGGGCGCATATCTCCGCTTTACCGGGCTGAAGAGTTTACGTTTGGTATCTCACTGATAGGCCAGATCTGTATCCGGACATTAACGAACATCCAATTGGCTTGCTTTTGTTACCTACTCAACTTATCCCTCAAGTTTTGTCATCATCTGTTCACAACATTTTTGAAATTTTATGCTATATGTCGTTTTTGGCACCATATCTCAATGGTGAAGAATTACTTTAAAAATTACAGTATACAGATCCAGATATTCGCCAAAACTGAATACATTCTTCCTTGTCACACACCGAACCTGCCCATCAAGTTTTGTTATAATCCGTCAATAACTTTTTGACATATCCTGCTCATAATCAAACAAACACAGAAACAAAGCAGAGCCAGATCTTCACCAAAATTGAATAAATTCTTCCTTGTCACACACCGAACCTGCCCATCAAGTTTCGTTATAATCCGTTCATAACTTTTTGACATATCCTGCTGTACAGTATATTGTTCTGGGCCCCATCTCTCAATGGGGAATCGTCACTTTAACAATTCTAGTATCTGGATCCGCATCTTCATCAAAACTTAATCAATTCGTCCTTGTCACACACACACAACATGTCCACGAAATCTTGCCCTAATGGGTCTGTAAGTTTTTGAGATATCTTGCTCACAGACAAACTAACAGACAGACAGGGGTGAAACCGAAATGTCTGTCCACCTTCGGTGGCAGAGATAACAATGGCCGCACACAACAGAAAGGGGGGAAATCTCTTGGACCCAACGGCAGCCAGACAGGTGAGATTGAGAGAAAGGAAGAAGGGAAGAGAAGGGCCACAGTAGAAGATGTAAGGGCTGCCCAGATAGGAGAAAAAAGAGGAACAAGAGGGACATCGTGGGTAAAGGGGGCATGGAGAAATTAAAAGAGGGACAGAGATAAATATCAAACAGGACATCAGAAGATATACCAGAGATAGCGAGGAGATTATAAATAGCACGACAACAGATAAAGGGTGGAGAAGAGGATGCTGGAGGATGTGTTGGGGTGATCAGGTGTGATGTGTGCACGGCCCCACAGGAACTTGTGGAGAGGCATGATCTGCCGGATGTAGTTGGCGATTGCCACGCAGTATGTGGACACACCCAGGAATGGTGTAAACAGGGAGCAGGTCCAGGTAATACAAGTCTGGACGGGGGCTCTTCTCGAGGGTGTGTGTGCCTGATTGTGTGTGGAGTGGAGTGAAGTCTGTGTGCGAGCTGCCTGTGCCAAAGCCCGATGCTGCACTAATACGGGTGTGCGCGACCGACATCGAACTGCATTATTTGCGATGCATGCAGTTCGGTGCCCGGCAAGCTGCTGGCATGGGAGGTCGACGTCGCACTGCCTATGTGTGCCGGCATGAGTGAGGATGCATGCAAGGGCATGAGTGTGGTGAGTGTAACTTGTGTGAAGAGTGGCATTAGAATGGGAGGCTCCATTAGAGATTGACTGGCCAGGGATAGGACCAGAGTGGCTCCACACTGAGGCTACAATTCTGAGAAAATATAGGGAGCCTTGGAGAAATAAGGGATGTATGAAGAATGAGTGCTGGGGGAGGACATGCAGGTGGACAAGATGAATACAGAAGTGACATCTGAGGAAGGAAAAACCGCAAACCTGGAAAGATTTGGGATTATGCTGGTTTAACGAGGGTAGAAAACATCATGGTTTAGGATTGGGGATGATCTGAGATGGTGGTGAACAGCTGACTTGAAGACCTGGAGCGAAGAATGACATTGAAAATGATGTGGAAGTTGGTTCCACAGGCAAGAAAACAGAGGAATAAATTAGTGGAGGTGAGTAGTGATTCTGGATTTTGGTAGTTTCACCAGAAGGGGGATTATGGTGGACCATGTGTGCCCTGTAAATACCTGGGGTGAGTAGGGACAGAGCATGGAGGGGGCAGAGGGTGCAAGACCAGAAAGGAGGTGGTGGAAGACCTATCTGCGATGTGAAAGTTATAGACCCATAGACTCAGCTTAATTGCACAACATTCCAATGATCTTGAAGGCCTTCTTTCCCAGGCCATCAATCCGAGCAAGGTGTGAGGCAGGGGTGCCAGTTCAAAGGAGAGAGCAGTACTTCATGAAGCTGCAGACGAAAGCCTTGTAGGTGGATCGGAGTTCAGGTGTGCCAAGGAAGGACATTGTACGACGGAGGATGCCCAGTCGGTGGCTGGCTTTGGAGGCCAACTTTGAAATGTGGTTTGCCCAAGAAAGATCATGGCTGATCATGAGACCCAGCAGTTTGAATGACTGAACTTCCTCAAGAGGACTGTTAAGAAAGTAGACAGGAGGGTTTTGACAGACGGTCCTTTCAGAGAGAGACAGTGAGAGTGTGAGATTTGTCAAGAATGAAAGACATATACCCAGCGTTTGACCAGCTTGTGATTCCTTTCAAGGACTGAAGCGAGGGAAGAGGCTGCTGCCTACCTGTCTGGAGGATAAGGGATGTCACGGCACAGGGTGGATTCATCAGCAAATAGAAAAAGAGGATTTTTTAGTCAGAGAAATCGTCGATGAAGATGAAAAAGAAAAAAAAGCTGTTGTTTCTTTGTTTTTCCACAAAAGTACAATCATTTGTCCAGATCCAGAGCTTCTCGAAGTAAAATTACCAACTATAAGATGAAGGTATGCCTGATGTTGGCATAATGGTGAGGGTGGTGGGCTTGGGATCCTCGAGTCCTGAGTTCCAATTCTGCTCAGCCGTTGAATTAATACCAGGTGGGGTGGACTCAGCCCATCCTTCTGAGGTTGGCAAAATGAGTACCAGCTTGCTGGGATGATCGAGCCATTGGAGTATCCTGTGCTGGAGTGGTGAACCACCCAAGATTATGCCCAATAGCCCAGGAACAGGAGACCGCCTTGGCAGCACCGACACTCTGTATCGAGAATAGTCCCAATGGGTTTGGATTTCGAAGATGAAGGTCGGATTGAGGATGAAAAAAAAATTAACAGTTAATCTTTATACAGTAATAAAAATTAAGGGACTGGTGTGTTTGTGGGTTTGTTGTGCTACTCCTCCTATAGTTATGGGCCAATTACATCCACACTTGCGACAGAGGATCAGCATCACCCCAATTAATATCTCGGGGTGTTTTAAAAAAATCTTTGCCAGTGGTTTTGGGCAGGGGAGGTGAGGGGGGAATGCAAATTTTCTGTGGAAATGTGTATCATGCAGCGCCGCCTCCAGGTGGAAGAGGGTATTACAAGTGTCCACCATTTATAGTATTCCGATCCCCACGTTTTCCAGTACAGTGAAGTGTTTTTAATCATAAGCAGAAGTTATGTTTTTGCTTCATGTACGTAACACGGGTTATTGTTTTTTTTCGGGAGCGATTGAGGCAGTCGTCAGTTGCCTATACACCGCCCAAATAAAGGTATGTGTCAGAATAACGTTTTGTATGCTTGGAACAAGATCACCCTGAGGGTGGGGGACTCTGATAGTTGTGTAATTTCCTCTTGGGACATGGAGTCAATGAAACAATTTGTGTTTGATAATTTCCGTCTTAAAAAAAAAACTTTATATTCAAATGAGAATTCATTTCGGAGAGAAATTCGTTCAAATGGCGAAATTCCCGCTCAATTAGCATATGCAAGAGGTGGGAAGATGAACGTCAATTAACATATGCAAGAGATGGGAAGATGGATATTCAATTAGTATATGCAAGAGATGGGAAGATGGACATTCAATTAGTATATGGAAGAGGTGGGAAGATGGACATTCAATTAGTATATGGAAGAGGTGGGAAGATGGACATTCAATTAGTATATGGAAGAGGTGGGAAGATGGACATTCAATTAGTATATGGAAGAGGTGGGAAGATGAACGTCAATTAACATATGCAAGAGGTGGCAAGATGGACATTCAATTAGTATATGGAAGAGGTGGGAAGATGGACATTCAATAAGTATATGGAAGAGGTGGGAAGATGAACGTCAATTAACATATGCAAGAGGTGGCAAGATGGACATTCAATTAGTATATGGAAGAGGTGGGAAGATGGACATTCAATTAGTATATGGAAGAGGTGGGAAGATGGACATTCAATTAGTATATGGAAGAGGTGGGAAGATGGACATTCAATAAGTATATGGAAGAGGTGGGAAGATGAACGTCAATTAACATATGCAAGAGGTGGCAAGATGGACATTCAATTAGTATATGGAAGAGGTGGGAAGATGGACATTCAATTAGTATATGGAAGAGGTGGGAAGATGGACATTCAATTAGTATATGGAAGAGGTGGGAAGATGGACATTCAATAAGTATATGGAAGAGGTGGGAAGATGAACGTCAATTAACATATGCAAGAGGTGGCAAGATGGACATTCAATTAGTATATGGAAGAGGTGGGAAGATGGACATTCAATAAGTATATGGAAGAGGTGGGAAGATGAACGTCAATTAACATATGCAAGAGGTGGGAAGATGGACATTCAATTAGTATATGGAAGAGGTGGGAAGATGGACATTCAATTAGTATATGGAAGAGGTGGGAAGATGGACATTCAATTAGTATATGGAAGAGGTGGGAAGATGGACATTCAATAAGTATATGGAAGAGGTGGGAAGATGAACGTCAATTAACATATGCAAGAGGTGGCAAGATGGACATTCAATTAGTATATGGAAGAGGTGGGAAGATGGACATTCAATTAGTATATGGAAGAGGTGGGAAGATGAACGTCAATTAACATATGCAAGAGGTGGCAAGATTGACATTCAATTAGTATATGGAAGAGGTGGGAAGATGGACATTCAATTAGTATATGGAAGAGGTGGGAAGATGGACATTCAATAAGTATATGGAAGAGGTGGGAAGATGAACGTCAATTAACATATGCAAGAGGTGGCAAGATGGACATTCAATTAGTATATGGAAGAGGTGGGAAGATGGACATTCAATGAGTATATGGAAGAGGTGGGAAGATGGACATTCAATAAGTATATGGAAGAGGTGGGGAGATGAACGTCAATTAACATATGCAAGAGGTGGCAAGATGGACATTCAATTAGTATATGGAAGAGGTGGCAAGATGGACATTCAATTAGTATATGGAAGAGGTGGGAAGATGAACGTCAATTAACATATGCAAGAGGTGGCAAGATTGACATTCAATTAGTATATGGAAGAGGTGGGAAGATGGACATTCAATAAGTATATGGAAGAGGTGGGAAGATGAACGTCAATTAACATATGCAAGAGGTGGCAAGATGGACATTCAATTAGTATATGGAAGAGGTGGGAAGATGAACGTCAATTAACATATGCAAGAGGTGGCAAGATTGACATTCAATTAGTATATGGAAGAGGTGGGAAGATGGACATTCAATAAGTATATGGAAGAGGTGGGAAGATGAACGTCAATTAACATATGCAAGAGGTGGCAAGATTGACATTCAATTAGTATATGGAAGAGGTGGGAAGATGGACATTCAATTAGTATATGGAAGAGGTGGGAAGATGAACGTTCTCAGCGACAAAGTACTTTTGGAGCCTGGATAGCTCAGTCGGTAGAGCATAAGACTTTTAATCTGAGGGTCTAGGATACAAGTCCCTGCTCCGGCGATACTTTTTTTTAGATCCTCGTGGAGGATCTCTAAGTCTTACTCACGTTGTTGTTCTTGTGGACTTTTTTCTTTCACAGCCTACAGTTTTCATCGAACTTCCTGAAACTTGACATTTTTATGTAAAAATACCCTGCGGAGACAGTAACCATCTCCGATTTTGAAAATTCCTCATAGAGAAAAAGTTATGACGTCAAAATATCTCCGCTAATGGAAATCACCTAAAAAATTATCTCCGAAACTAGGCAAGCTTTTTGAATTCTGTTTGCGGGAATCGAACAGGGCATTGGCAGAGATGAATTACCGCACATATGAAAATCACTATGACGTCATATCAATTTTTATGACGTCATTCCTATTTTTTGACATTTTTTGTTTCACAACCCAGAGTTTTCATCGGATCTTCGTGAAACTTGCCATGTATATGCAGAAAGCCCACGCACAGGCAGTAACCATCTCCGATTTTGGAAATTCTTCCTAGAAAAAAAGTTGACGTCATAATATCGCCGCTAATGGAAATCGCCTATACCATTATCTCGAAACAAGGCAAGCTGTTTGAATTTTGTTTGCGGGAATCAAGCCGGGCATTAGCATAGATAATTTATCGCAAACCTGATGCATCACAATGACGTGATATTCGTTTTTATGACGTCATCATTAAGAGGAAGAGGATCTTAGCTCATTTGAGCTTGTTTTTTTAAAGCAGTCGGTGATGTACTTTATGTTAAGAGCGTCCTCTCCGAGGTGGAGTGGATGGCGGGTCGAACCTCGACCGAGATTACGATCACGACATCCTCCCAAAGACTCAACAGTCCGTGTTGCTTCATTGCTTGACGTTTGGCATTGAAAAAGGATGTAGCACGAATAAACAACCATAGGTTGGCAGCCATTGTGCATTTTCCTCATTGTGTCCTCCTATTTTGAAGTTCTTCATCGTAAGGCAATTAATCATCATGATTTATATTATTGTTGCTAAATTCCCGTTTATAGTACTTTTCTTTTTTCTTAGAAACTGAAGACAAGGTGTAATGTTGTACTTGTGCGTTCACAACTATTATGAATTTAGGTATGTCGAATCATTGTGGATGCTTCGTTGGAAGATTTTGAGCTGGCAGTCAGTCATCCATCCAGGATCGCCTAGACGTGGGCCGACTCCTCCCTGAGCTGTCTGTCCAAGGTTGAAGTCCCAGCTCAGCAATAAATTCTCACCCAGGGGTGTATTCAGTGAGCAATTGGGTTGCTCCTGCTTTCCAAGCCAGTCGTTGCGTATTAACCGCTTTGCAAGCCGCTCGCCTCGCCACTTGGCAAGTGAAGCAAGTGATTGAGAGGTGCTCCGTTATGCTGGCAAAAATGGCCATCGTAGTCGGATTCAAAACGATAGTATTGTGACGTAACCAAGTTTGAATGTAAAATGTATATTTATGCTCCGCCCATGTCCTTCCTCATGCATATTTATGCTCCGCCCATGTCTTGCTTCATGCATATTTATGCTCCGCCCATGTCTTGCCTCATGCATATTTATGCTCCGCCCATGTCTTGCCTCATGCATATTTATGCTCCGCCCATGTCTTGCCTCATGCATATTTATGCTCCGCCCATGTCTTTCCTCATGCATATTTATGCTCCGCCCATGTCTTGCCTCATGCATATTTATGCTCCGCCCATGTCTTGCCTCATGCATATTTATGCTCCGCCCATGTCTTTCCTCATGCATATTTGTGCTCCGCCCATGTCTTTACTCATGCATATTTATGCTCCACCCATATCTTTCCTCATGCATATTTGTGCTCCGCCCATGTCTTTCCTCATGCATATTTATGCTCCACCCATGTCTTGCCTCATGCATATTTATGCTCCGCCCATGTCTTGCCTCATGCATATTTATGCTCCACTCATGTCTTTCCTCATGCCTATCTATGCTCCACCCATATCTTTCCTCATGCATATTTATGCTCCACCCATATCTTGCCTCATGCATATTTGTGCTCCGCCCATGTCTTTCCTCATGCATATTTATGCTCCACCCATGTCTTGCCTCATGCATATTTATGCTCCACTCATGTCTTTCCTCATGCATATTTATGCTCCGCCCATGTCTTTCCTCATGCATATTTATGCTCCGCCCATGTCTTGCCTCATGCCTATCTATGCTCCACCCATATCTTGCCTCATGCATATTTATCCTCCGCCCATGTCTTGCCTCATGCATATTTATGCTCCGCCCATGTCCTTCCTCATGCATATTTGTGCTCCGCCCATGTCTTTCCTCATGCATATTTATGCTCCACCCATGTCTTTCCTCATGCATATTTATGCTCCACCCATGTCTTGCCTCATGCATATTTATGCTCCACCCATGTCTTGCCTCATGCATATTTATGCTCCGCCCATGTCTTGCCTCATGTATATTTATGCTCCACCCATGTCTTTCCTCATGCATATTTATGCTCCACCCATATCTTTCCTCATGCATATTTGTGCTCCGCCCATGTCTTTCCTCATGCATATTTGTGCTCCGCCCATGTCTTTCCTCATGCATATTTATGCTCCGCCCATGTCTTTCCTCATGCATATTTATGCTCCGCTCATGTCTTTCCTCATGCATATTTATGCTCCACCCATATCTTGCCTCATGCATATTTATGCTCCGCCCATGTCTTGCCTCATGCATATTTATGCTCCGCCCATGTCCTTCCTCATGCATATTTGTGCTCCGCCCATGTCTTTCCTCATGCATATTTATGCTCCACCCATATCTTTCCTCATGCATATTTGTGCTCCGCCCATGTCTTTCCTCATGCATATTTATGCTCCACCCATGTCTTGCCTCATGCATATTTATGCTCCGCCCATGTCTTTCCTCATGCATATTTATGCTCCACCCATATCTTTCCTCATGCATATTTGTGCTCCGCCCATGTCTTTCCTCATGCATATTTATGCTCCGCCCATGTCTTTCCTCATGCATATTTATGCTCCGCCCATGTCTTGCCTCATGCATATTTATGCTCCGCCCATGTCTTGCCTCATGCATATTTATGCTCCACTCATGTCTTTCCTCATGCATATTTATGCTCCACTCATGTCTTTCCTCATGCATATTTATGCTCCGCCCATGTCTTGCCTCATGCATATTTATGCTCCACCCATGTCTTGCCTCATGCATATTTATGCTCCACTCATGTCTTTCCTCATGCATATTTATGCTCCGCCCATGTCTTGCCTCATGCCTATCTATGCTCCACCCATATCTTGCCTCATGCATATTTATGCTCCGCCCATGTCTTGCCTCATGCATGTTTATGCTCCGCCCATGTCCTTCCTCATGCATATTTGTGCTCCGCCCATGTCTTTCCTCATGCATATTTATGCTCCACCCATATCTTTCCTCATGCATATTTGTGCTCCGCCCATGTCTTTCCTCATGCATATTTATGCTCCACCCATGTCTTGCCTCCGGCATATTTGTGCTCCGCCCATGTCTTTCCTCATGCATATTTATGCTCCACGCATGTCTTGCCTCTAGCATATTTATCCTCCGCCCATGTCTTTCCTCATGCATATTTGTGCTCCGCCCATGTCTTTCCTCATGCATATTTATGCTCCGCCCATGTCTTTCCTCATGCATATTTATGCTCCACCCATATCTTTCCTCATGCATATTTGTGCTCCGCCCATGTCTTTCCTCATGCATATTTATGCTCCGCCCATGTCTTTCCTCATGCATATTTATGCTCCGCCCATGTCTTTCCTCATGCATATTTATGCTCCGCCCATGTCTTTCCTCATGCATATTTATGCTCCGCTCATGTCTTTCCTCATGCATATTTATGCTCCGCCCATATCTTTCCTCATGCATATTTGTGCTCCGCCCATGTCTTTCCTCATGCATATTTATGCTCCACCCATGTCTTGCCTCATGCATATTTATGCTCCACTCATGTCTTTCCTCATGCATATTTATGCTCCGCCCATGTCTTGCCTCATGCCTATCTATGCTCCACCCATATCTTGCCTCATGCATATTTATGCTCCGCCCATGTCTTGCCTCATGCATGTTTATGCTCCGCCCATGTCCTTCCTCATGCATATTTGTGCTCCGCCCATGTCTTTCCTCATGCATATTTATGCTCCACCCATATCTTTCCTCATGCATATTTGTGCTCCGCCCATGTCTTTCCTCATGCATATTTATGCTCCACCCATGTCTTGCCTCCGGCATATTTGTGCTCCGCCCATGTCTTTCCTCATGCATATTTATGCTCCACCCATGTCTTGCCTCTGGCATATTTATGCTCCGCCCATGTCTTTCCTCATGCATATTTGTGCTCCGCCCATGTCTTTCCTCATGCATATTTATGCTCCGCCCATGTCTTTCCTCATGCATATTTATGCTCCACCCATATCTTTCCTCATGCATATTTGTGCTCCGCCCATGTCTTTCCTCATGCATATTTATGCTCCGCCCATGTCTTTCCTCATGCATATTTATGCTCCGCCCATGTCTTTCCTCATGCATATTTATGCTCCGCCCATGTCTTTCCTCATGCATATTTATGCTCCGCTCATGTCTTTCCTCATGCATATTTATGCTCCGCCCATGTCTTGCCTCATGCCTATCTATGCTCCACCCATATCTTTCCTCATGCATATTTATGCTCCACCCATATCTTTCCTCATGCATATTTGTGCTCCGCCCATGTCTTTCCTCATGCATATTTATGCTCCACCCATGTCTTGCCTCATGCATATTTATGCTCCGCCCATGTCTTGCCTCATGCATATTTATGCTCCACTCATGTCTTTCCTCATGCATATTTATGCTCCACTCATGTCTTTCCTCATGCATATTTATGCTCCGCCCATGTCTTGCCTCATGCATATTTATGCTCCGCCCATGTCTTGCCTCATGCCTATCTATGCTCCGCCCATGTCTTGCCTCATGCATATTTATGCTCCACCCATGTCTTTCCTCATGCATATTTATGCTCCGCCCATGTCTTGCCTCATGCCTATCTATGCTCCGCCCATGTCTTTCCTCATGCATATTTATGCTCCGCCCATGTCTTGCCTCATGCCTATCTATGCTCCACCCATATCTTGCCTCATGCATATTTATGCTCCCCCCATGTCTTGCCTCATGCATATTTATGCTCCGCCCATGTCTTTCCTCATGCATATTTATGCTCCGCCCATGTCCTTCCTCATGCATATTTGTGCTCCGCCCATGTCTTTACTCATACATATTTATGCTCCACCCATATCTTGCCTCATGCATATTTGTGCTCCGCCCATATCTTGCCTCATGCATATTTATGCTCCGCCCATGTCTTTCCTCATGCATATTTATGCTCCACCCATGTCTTGCCTCATGCCTATCTATGCTCCACCCATGTCTTCCCTCATGCATATTTATGCTCCGCCCATGTCTTTCCTCATGCATATTTATGCTCCGCCCAGGTCTTGCCTCATGCATATTTATGCTCCACCCATGGGTTGCGTCATCTCCCCTGCACAGGGTGAGCTGACTCTTCTCTGGTCTGGCTGGATGTGTGTTTTTGTGGAAAAGGCACGTTTTTTAGTTTTTAACCGACGCATTTGTAGTACCTTATTTTATTAAAGAAAAGGTGATTTTAAACTCTGCAAGTGTTGATTAAACTGCCTGGAGCATTCTTATTTAAGAATCGGGACACATAGGCTGTTCCAGGATAACTACAACCAATGAAATGTTCAGTGTTATGTTAATAATGTCATAACATTATTTCAGAGTATATACCCCTACAATGTGTTGCATTCTCTTTATATTATTGAAATGTTCATTTCATACTTTAATTTGTACTTCACTTTTCATCCTAATTCTCCAAGATCTCCCAACATGCAACCTCCCTATCCCCCCCCCCCCACAAAAACACACACAATGGTAGGGTCCATATATAAGCTTGGCAGGAGGCTCCTCCTTCGGAGTCCCAATTTATTTCTCTTTCTTTCCTTCTTCCTCGTCCTCTGTAGTCACTACTAACACAATCAGTTTGTTTGGGGAAGTTGTCACAAGAGGATCGAGTAAAACTGAAAACTACAACATTTACTCGAGTGTCACGACAAATTTGTTTCCGTGGAGACCGCCATGTCGTTAAGCGGTGCCGAGCGCTCCGTTCCGCGGAGTGCTTGTTCGAGCACTTTAAATCAAGCTTGCCCCTTGATCTGCGACAGGAAGCTGCTTGCTACCGGAACACACCCCTAGCCCTAGTGTTTAACGAGTAGGTCAAGGCATCAATGTGTGCGCAGGACGAGGCGTCTTGGCTATCCTGGAAGCTCAATGGCTCAGAGGCACGCCCATTTCTCCTCTCTAGGGCCTTAATTTCCCATCCCACCAGCCCTCAAAATTACAAAAAAATTGTGAATCTGCGTATTTGACCAGCGGCAGCCGAGGAACTGTTTTATTGGGTGTTCACTCTTCAACTGTTTGTAGGGAATGGAAGGAAGGAGTTTTGGGGAATGTCGTCACCAGGATATTTTCACTGCATTTTTAGGACGATTTCTTCCACGTGATTTCTTATTATCATTTGCTGTACCATTTGCAACAATTTTTGTTTACAACGTGGAATAAAGTCAGACAGGATCGTCATCTTACTTTTGTAGTGTTGTGATTTATGGTGACAGCAAGGCCCTCACTTCCTTCTGGTATTGGTGGCATGATTAGGCCTGTTGTTTTGTGGTGGAGCCTGTGATTTTGACAATATTGGACCATCCTGTTACTTGAGAGACGGGTGGAGAAGAAAAGAAGTTTCCAGAATCTCTTGTTTTTGAATCAGAAGAGGGTCTTTGCCCAGAGGACGATTTGTACAATTCAGGTATTGAGCTCCATCAATCATCCTTTTGGCACAGGTATCACTGTGCATGCCTTGATCGGTTTTCGAAGCTGGGGGATATGTGGACAATGATAAGAAGGATGCACAGAAATCTTTCTTGTGGGGTTTCCTGCTGATTGTGGTCTTTGTTATCTCCTGATGGTTGTGGTATTCGCTCAGGTCCTACAGTGATTCCAGGAGCGATGGTCTGAAGAATGCATTGCCTGTGATTCTTATTTTGCGGAGTTGCAGGCTGATGTGTTATGTCATCCTTCTTCCCAGGATCACTTGCTGGACTATTTTCTTCTTTTTTTTCTCGCATTGGAGCTTCTCGGCCAAATTGATGTCCTGGAGTGGATGGCATCAGTGAACTTGGATTTGCATCAGAACAGGAGGAGGTGGTCTGACCCAGTGAGTGTTATCCTTGAGCGAGAGAGTTTTTTTGCTGTAAAACTGATCCTTTTGCAATTCTTTCGTGATGGCTCTAAGTCTGACTCTTATGGAATCAGTTTTCTTTCTTCCTCTGTGGACAATGTTTGTTGATAGTCACGTAGATTGGCAGACTATTTTTCTGTCTATATTGCTGAGCAGTTTGGACCGTCTACACAGCAATGGAACTGTGGTCATCATCATGGCCTGGGTTCCCTAATTGCCGTGTGTACATTGATGTTCAAGAGCTAGTGGAGTGTCCCACGAGACAGGCTGCCTGAACACCCGATGTGTAGTTTACCTTGTCCTTGGAATTGTATGATTATGATTATCTGGTGAAGTTGTAGCTTATTTTTGACCTGGCAGACAATGTGGGCAGCATCAGTTACAGCGTTCTTTTGTAGTCTTCTCTTTCCACACATGTCTTTCTTTGTATCCCTAGTCTCATCAAAGCAGAGGAGGGAGGTCTTCATGGATAGGTTATGTATTGGAACTTAATAAAAGTCAGGAGGGTAATGAAAAAGGATGTATAGAGTATACGAGTGGAAGGCGATGCTGGATTGGATGTAAAAAATAATTCCATCATATTTGCATATGTAATAAATATATTGGCGTGTTAATGATGTCAAATACCAAATACACGATACCACACCCAAAAGCTACACCTCATAAGGTCCAAATTCCAAGTCCCATTCTGACGGTATCATGCATGCTTGTCTGATATTGAAAATGAAAACTTCTCAATTATTGCCCAAAAAGGCCAACTGAGCTCAGTTATCACTGTTTATTAAATGCCTACAGGAATAGGTCACAAAGAAAGTTGGGATGCAGCATGAATAAAACACAAAAGCAACGCTCTTGGACAAAGTCCAACTGGGGAAATGACGAAACAAAATCATAGTAGTGAAAGCAAAGAAGTTTTTGTCTTGCTACTCTTATTAAGTTACATAAACGTTGTTTTATTATTTTATATTCTAACATGTGCTTGTTGTTGGCTTAGTGGTTAAGGTGGCTGGCTTGGGATCTTTGGGTCCTGAGTTTGAGTCCCTTTTTATCAGTGAATTAACATCAGGTGGGGTTGACTCAGCCTGTCATCCTTCTGAGGTCAGCAAAATGAGTGCCAGTGTACTGGGGTAGTAATCATTTGGGGTAACCTGCGTCAGAGTGGTGACCCGTCCAGGACTGCACTCCTTGACAATGAAACTGCCTCGGATACCCGATGCACCTTTATGGCACGAAAGGAATGGTATTATTATATTATATTCTAAAATAACATGGCATTACAATATAAATAGTTCTCTTATTCAGTAAAACCTTAAATAAAGCCAGATTATCACAAGTATAATGTCTCTTTTTTTTTCTTTTCTTTATCTCAACAGATTGAGTAAGACCAGACAGGCGACAAGAGGCGCTAGAGGACTGTGCTTTGAGCCAACATATTTTCTGAGATGCATAACCAGCTTTACAATAACAACTTTATCGTAGTGCTGTAATACAATAACAACTTTATCATAGTGCTGTAATACAATAACAACTTCATTATAGTCGTGAGGCTGAAAAAGTAATATTTGGAACAAATGTTTAATGTTTCTATCCTAACATACGCCTCCAAATTAGTGATGTGTGTGTGTGTGTGTGTGTGTGTGTGTGTGTGTGTGTGTGTGTGTGTGTCCAATGGCAACCATCGATGATGTGATTGGAATTTTTTTAAACTTCACGTTCAGCACAATAAAAACTCTCCTCATTTGACCTCACACACCGACAAGTGACCAGAAACAAATTGTCGCCCTGGGAGTAAAAGTGGCCACGCGCTGAGGCTTACAGTCTCTTGGCTTGAGGAAGCTCGCTGGGAAGCGGGTGAAACGTAGCTTGAGACCGGGTCTTCTCTTGCTTGCTTATTAATGGATTGTCAGAGTATATCCAATTACTTTCTGGCTTGGATGCACCTTTTTAATGCGCTGTATAATCCCAACCACCCCGATCTTATGTAATACTCGCAAAAGTGTCTGTTCCCAGTGACAGGCAAAGTTTAAGTGAATCTATCACTTTAAATTATTTCATGGACTTTAAAAAGGTTAATTGTGTTGTACTCTCGGTTTTTCACAGAGCCAAAGCTCTGAGCTACATATCTTGCCAACCGCAAAGTGGTGGTGCAACATTGGGTGGTGGAGGTTGGATTTACCTAAAAAGATGGCAAAATACATCTATTTTAAATTGTGTTACTCCTTGAAGATCTGTATTAAATCTACTTTAATCCAGATGTTCATGTCCACAAAGATTACTGAAAGGGACAATAAAATGACTGATTACATTGTATCAAAAAAAGTGAAATGAAACTGCAAAATCACCAATCGGCAGCTTTTCAAACACGGCGCAGGAAGCGGCCGAGACAGACTAATGCATCAGAGACAGAAACCATCGTTCACATTATATACTTGATTGTTTTGGAAATTGCTACTAAGGGTTAACACTGCTTCGTATAGTTCAGTTATATCATTCGCATATATGCCTCAGCATAAGCGTGAAGTAATTAATTGTTAGACACGGGTCACTTATGTAATAGGTTGATGTAGTGGATTCCTTTCCCTTCCTAATGTTTGTCTAAAAATCCTGACCCTTTTGACCCCATTTTTAATTTCCTTTCCTTTGTAATTCTGTACATTAACAACGTTTAAAGGTTTCGTGAAGCCTTGCAGAACTTGTTTTGGAGCAAGCAGAAACTTGATGGTAACGCAGTCGCTGGCAACCACTAAAGTGAAATGGTCACAAACGATATGTTTAAGAGATAAAAGGGGAGAGTGACAGCGGATGCAGAGAGTTATCCGGAATATTAATAGGAGAAGCTTTTCCCCTCGCTTGCTCCCGTTGAGCCAAAGCCACGCCACACCAGATCGAAGGCTGCTCCCTCTCCTCTCCTCAGCCAGAAGGCACGCCGAAAGATCCAGTGCCAGGACGTGAGGCATGCCGCCCTGCCGGGGAATTAAATGACAGATTCCTGCATGACTCTGCCAGGTTTCCTCAGGAATTCTTGTCTTGTGAATTCCCTCTTGTCTTTCTCTTGTGGTGTCTTTGTTGGGCTTGAAGGTTGAGGTATTTAATGATCTTCGATTGTTTGTTTGGTTGATTGGGCATGTACCTGTATTGGGTTTGGGATATTGGTTCTTTATTACTTGCGAAAATTGAAGATTTTTCAAGTCTGTATCTTGGTCGGTCTTGTGCGTTATTCTGTCTGTTTGTTTATGATGATGAAAATTGAAAATTTTCATCAGGTGTTGGTTTGCCTCATTTGTATGTTTGTCTGTGAGTGCAATAACTTTGCCAGAGGATTCCAAAGGACAAAAGTGAGGCTGTCATTGTTTTTTTTGACAATATAGGTCAAAGGTCAAGGTGACAGTGATGTTATTTGCATAAAACAGATACAACCAAAAGTTTTTGTGCTGCGTGACGTCAAACGTGACGCAAATGAGTTGGAAAACATCACCTACAAATTCCGAGCAGATTTAATGATCCAATCATTATTAAAACACAATATTTCTGTCGGGGCTGACACATTTCCAAAATGGCGGCAATCCATTGATGTATAAACTCGATTCCATGGCAACAAAGTCGCTCATGTTAAAGTAAAGGGGTATTTTTTTTAGGGGCAAAAAAGACGATAACTCGGAAATCAGAAATGATTCAATATAGAGGTATGAAATTGCAACCATGTTCAAAGGTCAAGGTGACAGTGATGTTATTTGCATGATTTTCGTCATACCTGTTAGGCTACCACCTGACGCCTTGTTTGCTTGTCTTTTTGTCTGTTTATATGTCAATCGCCTCCATGTCACAATTTTAAACCGATTTCACCAAACTTCACCATCTGGTACAGTTCATCATAAGCAAGAAGCCTATTATTTTTGAGGTCAAAAGGTCAAAAAGTCAACATAGGCCAAAGGTCAACATCTTTGTGAAATTTCTAAAATCCTCAATTTTCATCTGATTGACGAGGAATTTGAACAGAGTTTGCACATCAGCTCACTGAATTCAACCACCAATGATTTTTGAGGTCAGCAAAGGCCAAAGGTCAACAACTTAGGTTAATTTTCTAAAATCCTCAATTTTCAACCCATTGACTTGAAATTTGAAGAGTATTTTCATATCAGATCACTGACTTAAACGAATAAATATTTTTGAGGTCAACATCGGCCAAAAAGTCGATACAGGCCAAATTTCTAAAATTGTCAATTTTCATCTGATTGACTTGAAATTTGAAGACAATTTGTATTCCAAGTCAAAGCATGGTTTAGCAGGCAAAAAAAAAAAAACATGACAGCTTCAGACCTCAGTAAGGTTACCCAGGAAACGCCTGAAGATCCCAGACAGCGAGGAGACGGAGGATCACCTGATGAAGGATTTAATTAAATAATGCCGTTAATTATCTTCCAAAGGGGTGTTTTCATTAACCCAAACACCCAATTTTCACTCTTGCACTTCCTTGGAGTTTTCTTAGGATGCATGCAAAGTTTCAGGCTGTTAGGTTTTGGAGTTATGGAGGAGACACTGACACACTGACACACTGACACACTGACACACTGACACACTGACACACTGACACACTGACACACTGACACACTGACACACTGACACACTGACACACTGACACACTGACACACTGACACACTGACACACACACACTCACACACACACACACACACACACACACACACACACACACACACACACACACACATACACACACACACACACACCCTTTTATTAGTGTATATCTATAGATCTATATCAGTATTTCAGACATTCCTCTGGTGGATTTTGATTTGATAAAGGAAAAGCACGATAGGCCTCAGGTGCTGATGCATGATGAAAAAAACCACTTGAGGGCATTTGCAGACCATACATCAGCACCTGATGCATGGTCTGCAAACTTCCTCAAGTCTATTTTCCAGCTCTGGCACACTGTGACCATTTAATATATGATTCGCAACACATATCCAGCAACAGTGCCTCCAGAAAGTCTACACCCCCTTTCAGAAATTTCAACTTTTGTTGCCTTTTCGGCTGGAATTATATTGCATTCAATTCCAATTGCAATGCATTTTGCAAAAAATTGCAAAAAATAGAATTAAATTGCAATTCCACCAATTTCAGAAAATTAATTATAAATACAAAACGAGAATATATCGGGTGGATAAGTGTCCACCTCCCCTCCCCCACCCTTATAATAGCAAGTGTAATTTAGCTCAGGTGTAATCAATCACCTTCAAAATCCCACACCAACTTAATTGGCCTCCACCTGAGTTAAATTGAAGTGATTCTGATTATTTCAGAATAAAATCAGCTGTTTCTGGAGGTTTCCTCTGCTGGGTAGTGTATTTCACAGTGAAGACTCAACCATGAGAACCAAGGAGCTTTCAAAAGACCTCTGGGATTAAGTTATGGAAAGGCACAGATCAGGGGATGGGTATAAAAAATATTTCCAAGGCCTTGAATATCCGTTGGAGCATAGTCAAAACAATCATTAAAAAGTGCGGAAGGCGTATGGTACCACCAAGACCCTGCCTTGATCAACCCATCCCCCCAAACTGGATAACCAAGCAAGGAGGAGACTGATCAGAGAGGTCACCAAGAGGCCAATGGCAACTTTGAAAGAGCTACATGCCTTTATGGCAAAGACTGGTCACTGTGTGCATGTGACAACAATATCCCAAGCACTCCACAAAGTGAAAGGGGGGGGGGGTGATGGGCTAAAAATATGTTCACTCACCTCTGAGCCATCTCTGCTGATTTTGAATCTCGACCAGGGTATAAATTGTCACCCTGGTGTTTCACAGGTTGGGTTAAGAATCAATGTCTGTGCCATCCATCAAATGGACATAAAATTTGCATCCCATCTGCAGGCGTTAGTTGGTGGCCACTAACGATCCCATGGAGTCCTTTGTGAAAGGTCGGTCGGCCAACTATTTCAAGCACCCTGGCCTAATTCCAAATTCCTTTTCTAACCTACAGTGGGGCATTGCATCAGCAGTAGAGCCACGCCGCCTCAGCCAGTAATGCTACTCACAGGCATGTGGTGCATACAAAATAATAAGAAGATCATCATTGGGGTTTTGTTATTTAAAAAAAAAAATCACAACTGGTGTGATCCAGTGTTATATATGGATGTACTTGAACTTTTATGGGAATATTTCCCTGCTTACTCAGTTCTGGGGGAGCACTGTGTTGCTGCCCCTTCCTCTGGCTTCCCTGGTTGGCGTATGCTTTGTGGGTGAGCAGGCACAGGTTATGAGTGAGTGAGTGTGAGTGGTGCTGTGGGGTGGCTTGTCTGCATTTCGGCCGCATCTATTAATGGATTGTATTGTGTTCGAATGTCAAATGTTTAACTTGTTAGACCACAGCCTTGGCTTCTTGCATTCCAAGGCTCAAGCACAAATCTCCAGTGTTTATTGGGTGTGATGCGTAATAGGTAGATTCACCAAGTTAAAATTAATGGCCAGACACAGGATGCTCGATTGGCTCACTACTACCAAGCAGATACTCACAGATACTCATGACCCAGGCTTGAGCTCAGGACCTTAAGATCCGAAGCCGATCACGTTAACCGTTATGCCACCACCAATGTTACACCAGCTCATATTCTACTCCAATTTGTACACCATGCATTATTACCTCTGCCAGCGAAGGTGTATGGAGGTCATGTTATCACCCCTGCCTGTCTGTCTGTCTGTCTGTCTGTCTTATTTGTCTGATTATCCATCTGTCTGTGAGTGGGATATCTCAAAAGGTTCTGGACGGATTTGTACGAAAATTGGTGGACATGTTGGGTGTGTGACCAGGACAAATTGATTAGATTTTGTTGACGATCAGGATGCATGCATTACCTGAACAAAACATGCATTACCTCATTTCCTCTGCCTGAGCTGAAATGAAAATGAACCTATATTCACTCAAAACGTACCTTTATTTCATGATAGAAGAATGTTCAGTCCTCAAATGTACACCAGAAGCCTAAGGCCGACACCGAGCGAACAAAATGGGGATGATTTGAATTTTTGAAGTCACAATTGTAGGTGGAGTCATACCAAACAGACAGGGTGACTGGCAGAGAATATATATACTGTATACTAGTGGGGCACCCATAGGGCATCCACGGGCATCGACATGTATGACATTTGGACTGCCCCTCTACATATCTGATGCTTCACAGCTGTAAACTAGAAGGGCACTCGGTAGAGCGCATACCTCCTCCACACAATGCCTGATCCACGAGAACATATCGGGCCCAATACATTTTTGAAATATCATGCTATACAGAACTATATAGCTTTTGGCTCTATCTCTCAATGGTGAAGAATCACTTTAAAAAATAAATAATTTTCGTATCCGGATTCGGATCTTCACCAAAATCGAATCAATTCTTCTTTATTTTGTCCAAGTTTTGCCCCAACCTGCCCACCAATATTTGTCCGAATCCATCCACAACTTGTTTAGATATCGTGCCATATATCGTTTTTAGCCCGATCTCTCAATGGTGAAGAATCACTAAAAAAAAAAAATTCTCGGAGTTGTACCCAGATTCGGATCTTCATCAAAATCTAATCAGTTAGTGCTTGTCACACACCAAAGCTGTGCACAACTTTTTGAGATATCTTGTACACAGACAAATAGACAGAGAGGGGTGAAAACATAACCACCTTCACCTTTGGTGGTGGAAGTAAGAATTGATGTCACCAATAAGTGATGAAACCAGTCCAGCAGTTGAAGGGGTGTGTAGGATTGGGATTCTCTTGTACAGTATGTACCATTTGTGAATGTCTTTACAGCTGTGGAGGAATTCTGGGAAGGGTTTGAAACGGCAAAGGGCTTAGGCCCTAAAATTGGGTTTCTGGTTCCATGCTGCTCAATGAATGAGATAGGGAGGTAGGTCGCAATTTTTTTTGTTTTGTTCGTGTTTAAATGGAAGCAGTGCAGTATTTCAGATTCTACATATTTCCAACCAGTTTTGTATGCTGAGAGTCGAAAAGATGTAGAATCATGAACTCTAACATGTCCATCGTGAGATACAAAATTCGGGGTGAAACAGTATTGTGTCCACAAGTCAAAGAATTAAATGACACCAATTTAATATCTCTAAAAGGTTTCCTTCAAACAGTGAAGCTGGTCTCAGCAGTGATAACGAGAGCATATCATTAACATGGCTCGAGAGGACATATGAAGGAATGGAAGAATACTAATCTCCCATTCAACATTCCTGAAAATCTTGTATATTTAGACATTAGACCCTTTCCAGTTGACAAGAATCCTAGATTACACCCTTTGGGGGGTGTCCATGAGGTATATACTCTTCAAAATCAGCAACTTTTACCTCCCCCCCACCCCCAATTAATGCACTTCAAATTTAATCTGCATTATCCAGCAACATAGCAATTGTGAGACAGTACATCCCCCCCCCCAGATACCCATCTCTTCCACCCCCTCCCCTCTCTGCTTCTCCTGCTCCCCCTCCTCTCCTCCCACCCCCTCCTACCCTGTATTCCTGTCAGTGAAGCGACAGGTGGTATTTGCTGGTATAAAATCTAATGTGTATACTGTTTGCAGGGTATTAACGCCTCTACCCCAACAAAGTACAGTACCGTCTATTAAAGGCACACACAAAACTGAGATAATGATAAGATTTTGCAATTTTTCTTACTTTATAACAAAACTGCCTCAAAATAATTTTCAATTCAGTTCTGTATTCTCAAATATTCATTTCCACTTCGTTTTCAATTTTAGACTTCTGTTCACAATCCTCCCTTCCTCCCTTCCTCCCTTCCTCCCTTCCTCCCTTCCTCCCTTCCTCCCTTCCTCCCTTCCTCCCTTCCTCCCTTCCTCCCTTCCTCCCTTCCTCCCTTTCTCCCTTCCTCCCTTCCTCCCTTCCTCCCTTCCTCCCTTCCTCCCTTCCTCCCTTCCTCCCCATTTTTTTTTTGGCGGTAGCCATTTTTTGCCAGTCATAAGTATATCTTTCGCCTCATGGGTCTGACATCTTGTGCATTTTGGAAACCACATTGGCACTTTAATTGAAAAAAAACATGAACACCAAATATCTGTGCTGCAGCCTTGACTTGTGTCAAAGTCAGGGATGTCTATCCAGCGTCCATTTTCCGACTTTGAACAGACACCATCGATGTGTCCCAGGTGGGTTGTGCAATGTTTTCAACATGTCGATAAAACTTTCTGACCCCTAAACTGAAATAAACAGCCGCTGATTTTCTTTGTTGAGACCACAGTGGTCAACAATGGCACAGAGTAATGCCATACATAGTGGACATAAAATGGCCTCCTGGATGTCGACCCTCGCAGAAAACAAAAAAATAATAATAATCATAATAATTGGGGTCGGCAGGAATTATTGGGGTAGTTCAGGTTACCAGAAACCCAACATTTCTTTTTTTAGTCCTGACCTTGGTTGCCTGTCTTGGTTGCTTTATGCAGCTTCTTCAGGTAGAAGAGCATGGGAGGAGTCAATTTATATATAACATCCTTGCCACCTGGGTTAATTGATTAGGTGAGAGCAAATTGGTTATTCCCACCATTTACAGGTGAGAGAAGTGAGTGGGTGCTTGGTTATCATTCATTTGTTGACTGCTTTTGACATTTGCATGTGGTACATGCTGGGAGCCTCATCGGTATGCATTTCTGTCTGCGCTGTTGCTGATGATTCGCCAATAAGCGATGAAACTGGTCCGGTAGCTGAGGGGGTGTGTAGCATTTGGATTCTCACGTATGTACGATTTGTGAACATCTTTATAGCTGTGGAGGAACTCTGGGAAGGGTTTGAAACAGCAAAGGGCTTACTTTGGTAGCCTTTCTTGGTTGCTTTATGTGGCTTCTTTGTTGAGAAGAGCATGGGAGGAGTCTATATATTTATATATTTATATAATTTTAGCCACCTGGGTTAATTGATTTGGTGAGAGCTAATTGGTTATTCTCACCATTCACAGGTGAGATGTGAGTGGGTCTTTGTTTTATGTATATATATATATATATATATATATATATATATATATATATATATATATATATATATATTACGAAAACTCTCATCTTGTATGTATGTATGTATGTTCCTGAAATACAGCCAAAACGGTACACGATGACGCAAAAAATTTCTGCCCACCTTACTCACCATTCTCTTGCGGTGTGCAGTATCAAGTTTCGTTCAAATCAGGTAACGAAAAAATTATTAAAAAATCAATTCCCGATTCAGTCAAGTCCTCTTTGGGAGTATTTAATCAATGCAAACAACCTCAGTGGTATAGTTCGCTGGAGCTATCTTTTTTTTTCTTGAAATTATTTTTTTCATCAACCACTGTCACAACGGAAACCCAACGGGTTCACGGGTCGTCTAGTGTCATGTATATATATATATATATATATATATATATATATATATATATATATATATATATATATATATATATATATATATATATATATATATTTATATATATGTTTACATATATAGTGTTACGGATTTCAGAATCCGGTCTGATGAATGCTTCCACACATCCAGGTCCTCAGATAGTTATTTCCTTAAATGCATGTTCAGATTAGCCCCATCCCCATGTCTAATGGGATCTTAATTGTGATGTGTTGAGAAGGGTAAAGGATAGATCCCCACTCTTATGGGAAGCTTTTTTCTTTATGACAGACACGTTTACACATATTTCTTTCACGAGCTCTGTTGCCCACCCTTATTTTTCCTCAACAACGTTCTTTCGCGAGTGCCGATGCCCGCCTTTTTTGAGAGCGCATGGGTCATCATGGTAACCGTGCGCAAGTGGGGCGGTGTGATCTAGGGGACTCTGCACCCACCGAGATGGCCTGCAGATATAAAACGAATTGGAGGTCCATTCTGAGGAAGAAAGTGGAGGCGAGAGAAAGAGGAGGGAGAAGAGAACGATAAAGAAAGCGAAAGTTGAAGCGCTTGAGGGAAGAAGCGAACTGGAGAGAAAAGTGAGAGGAAAAGAGGCGAGAGAAGTAAGAGGAGGCAGAGAGAAGAAAGAGAAAGAAAGCCAGAGAGGAAAAGGAGGAGGAAGCGTGCAACTCCGCAAGTGAGCAAGCGAGTGTGTGATGTGGGTGTGAGCAGCACCGACGAGTGAGGCGCGGGTCAGTCATCGACGGACTATGTGGGTCACTGGAGGTCACCAGTTTCGTGAAGTGTGTGGAACTGCCCGTGTCGCAGCACCAGAGTCTAAACCTGCGACAGACTATCTCGGTGCCCTCCCATATGTCGATTGGCATTCAAGGCTGTTCGAGAGAGGGTGCACGGCAAGGCTAGGTGCTGGCGACGGACGTGACACGCACGCACACATTTCAAGAAGCTTCACTTCACGGACGACTACTCTGGTGAGTGAGACGATTCTCCCCCCCGATAAGCATCTGCTCTTTGTCTCTTTCCTGGCATTTTGATTGATTTTGCTTTGAAATTCATTCTTCATTTACCTCAGAAAATAAAAAGTTCTATTTATTTATTTTATTATTAATTAATTATTTGTCAATTTCCAACCTATCCATATTTGTCCTTTCCTTCCATTGGTCTAGCATTGTCTGAACCGAGATAGACTGGGAGGTAATTACCACAGATTTGACCAAAAATAGTCGGCACCCAGCAGCGGTTAAAACGCTCGGCCGCCCTAATTAAAATCTAATCAGATAACATTGGTGCTTTGCCGAGGGTGTGCTCCCCGCTCAGGTAACCATGTGACCTCTAGTTAAATGGCATAATTAGACAGTGGACACTGGAACTCGTGGTTAACTGGGTGGTGTTCGTGGTTCTAAAACAACCCACCGTACCACAACGTTAATTGTGAGCGGTGGCCCCAGGTCCGGCTCAACCGAGGACAACCGGGGATTAATCCCGCTGAGTGACAAGCTGGTGTCTCGGTACCCATGGCCGCAACAATATATATATATATATATATATATATATATATATATATATATATATATATATATATATATATATATATATATATCTCTTCTTCTTCTTCTTCTTTCGGCTGCTCCCTTTCAGGGTCGCCACAGCGGATCATCCGTATGATCCGCATAGTGATTTGAAACATATTTTATGCTGGATGCCCTTCCTGACGCAACCCTGGTCGCCTCTTACGACACAGGGATATGGTACACCTATTTTAACTGGGGTATACACCGGCCCAGTACACTGGTACTCATTTCGCCGACCTCGGAAGGATGACAGGCTGAGTCAACCCCCTGGTGTATTAATTCAGTGGCCCAACGGGGCTTGAACTCAGGACCTTTTGGATCTCAAGCCGCTGCCCTAACCACTGCGCCAACACCAGATATCTATATATATATATATATATATATATATATATATATATATATATATATATATATATATATATATATATATATATATATATATATATATATATATATATATATATAGTATATATATATATATATATATACA
Source organism: Eptatretus burgeri (assembly GCF_056783735.1). Classification (NCBI taxonomy): domain Eukaryota; kingdom Metazoa; phylum Chordata; class Myxini; order Myxiniformes; family Myxinidae; genus Eptatretus; species Eptatretus burgeri. The sequence continues at coordinate 91,131,713 of NC_140968.1, forward strand.
CACACACACACACACACACACACACACACACACACACACACACACACACACACACACACACACACACACACACACACACACACACACACACACACACACAGTCTGGCACCCTGCTCTGCTCATTGCCTGTGGCATACAATTCTGCCTTCATACCTGGATTTTTTGACTTCCCCTGCTCATGCTATCAATGGAGCCCTTTCCTCTCCTATCCCATTCGAGAGTGGAGTTCCTCAAGGCAGTGTATTGGGCCGTCTTGTTCCTTTTTTACGTAAGTTATCTCTCCAATGATCTGGAAAACCCTCTCTTCCTCAATGCAGATGATTCTACATTGTGTTATATAGCACTTCAGTGAGTGTACATCATGCAGACAGAAGCTGCATCAGTCTTTCCTGATGTGGAATTGATCAGATACTGATGTGACAAATGGAACATGTTTTTTAAATCAAGGCAAATCTCACAGTAATACCTTGTTCCTCTGGAATGATCGCCAAATGAACCCACCGATCTATTTCCATGGTCAGCCAACTGAAGAGGTTTAGTCTCTTAAACGTCGATGCCTCACTTTCAACCATGACCTCTCTTGGGCAGACCACATCAGAAAGCTTACTTTTATCGCCAGCACCAGTCATGGCATCCTCCGTCATGCCAAGTCATTCCTTGAAACAATAGAATTACTTCGAAGTCTTAGAGCCAACAAGGTCTTTGTCTGTAGCTCAATCGAGTCCTGTTTTCCAATATTGGGTGGCACTCCAGCATCACATGTGTCTCTCCTGAGGTCTTTGCAGGAAGCTAAAACCGTCAACATTATTGGCATCTCCCATTACGAGGCTGAAGCACAAGGCCTGTTGCTTTCACACAACAGCCGGATCAGTGGATTGTTTGTTTTTTTTGCTGCCTCGACATTGGTCTCGTGCCACCTGCTCTCTCTCATCCCTATGACTCTTGCCAGGAATTACAAGATGCATGCATTCTAACTACTTAATTTCAATATAATTTTATAATTTTATATCTCGACCACTGAAGAACACAAATCGGAACATGAATCTGAACACAACCCTACAATTTATCATTACTTTTGGCTCTCAATTTGGCAATTTGTACGGAGTCTCATCCCGGGCTTCAATCTGTCTGCCTGTCTGGCGATCAAACACATTTGAAAACAATTCCAAATGGGAAACTTACTGTTGTTAGGGACATCATAAAAGCCAAACAACAGCCATGAATAATGAATTTAATATGTTCAATAAAGTGGTGCAAAAGAAGGTGCATTAGTGGCAGTAAACTTCTGATTCAATGCTTTGTATTGTTTTTTTTCAACAGCCTTTTCAACTTTTATTATAGTTTAATTGAATGATATATTTGAACACTGTAAAACACATTTCGCCTTGTTTGATTGTGTTTGCACTTCCAAAATCCTCAAGTTTTTGGGGTGCAGCCATACCTCTTATAACGGAACCTCGACTAACGGATTTTCGCTTGACAGACATGGAAATATCCATTTAATTGAATACTTTTTTTTTCGCATTGGAGACGAGTTCAGGGAAATTGTCCAGATTGCAATCGAGCTGGATTTGATGGGGGTAAATGTTGATGATGTGGAGGAACTGCTGACCACATAGGAATAGCTTAACAAATGAGGAGCTGCAGGAGCTGGACGAACATCGAGCTAACCAAGAGGTCGAAGACGCAGAAGTCAATGAACCAGAAAAATTCTTCGGCAAAAATACTTTCAGTGATGCCTCCAGGATGTTGTGTGATGCACTAGATCTTGTCGCCAAAAATGACCCTGATATGGAGCAAAGCACAGGAGTTCAGCAAAATGCATTCAACAGCTTTGCTCCTACACATGCTTCGCTTCGCACCATGAAGAGGAAGGATAGACAGTTAACTCATAATGTCTTCTTTGTGAACAAACCTGAAACTTCGCAGGAAGATGGGCCACATCCTGGCCCATCTTCCCGGGAGTAACTGCTTCCTCTCGTCTCCCACTGTTGCCAGGAAGGAGAAGGTGGGCAGTCAAACTGAGGCAGCGGTGGTGCACGTACGTACAGCATGACAAGCTCTGAATTAATTAACTGGTGAGGGTTATTAAATTTAATTTCACATGTTATTTATGTTCACGAAGTCTTCATTTTATCTATAAAATGCCATGCTGTAATTTTAATTACCGAAGAAATCTGGTATATCTCATTTATCGGGTAAGAATTAACACTGTTGGGAACGCATCTCCGTAGGCACCGTGTTATAATGACCTCTTTTAACGGATTATTCGCTTCGCGGACGAGTCTCAAGAACCTATCTCGTCCATTAAAAGAGGTATGATGGTACTTGAGGAAATGCGTTATGCCGTCTTGACCAATCAAATTTGCCGCACGCTCAGGGGGTAGAGGAACACGACATTCAGACAAAAATGGCAGCTTGTGCTCATGCTTGGAAATCTAGATTGTGCTCAAACGCAAAGCAAGGGTTGAAAACGCCCTTCTCATGTCGGCCAGGAGCCAGTGAAGCCCACTGTGCACCTCCCAAGAATCAATTAAAAAGAATCAATTTAAAAAAAAGTTCTCGTATCTGGATCCAGATCTTCACCAAAATTGAATAATTTCATTCTTGTCATAAACCCAACCGCTCCACCAAATTTACTCTGAATCCTTCCACATTTTAAAAGATATTGTTATGTTTGTGGGGTAGATGGAGGAATTTCATGGGAAAATTAGGATTGTATGGAGTTGCTTGGCCCGTGGACGTGTAGGAACCATCTCAATGTAAATTAAGTAGGGAAACTGTGAGCTTAAATGTTACTTGTCACCACATGGGGGCTGGTTCTGTGTTAATTAGATAGGCATTAAGGATAATTTCCTCCAGTATGTAATTGCCCCCCTTTGACCTTTCTCTGTTTTTGTATTACAAACCAGCCATGAAAGAATTACGTTTTTTTTTAACAACAACAACCATTATAACCGAGCTGCATGTCCAAGCATGCGAGAAGCCCCGTCTCCCCGGTTTTCTTGTGAACAAGTCACGCCCCCGGAGTGGATTATTGATAGGCGTGATATCGAAGGGAGAGCAGAAGCGATTGCACGAGTGGAATTCGGTGTGAGGGAGGCGATCGGAGAAAACGGAGCGTGTCTCAGCAAGAAAACGGGGAGACAGGTTGTGGCAGGAGTGAGACACCGTTGGAGAAGAAGGCATGAAGTGGGACAGAAAGCGAGAGAGGCAGGATTGGCGGTCGAAAGAGCAGGGCATTACGGCTGGCTTTCCTTCAACGCATGAAGGAGACTGCACGATTCTTGTGTCTGTGCTGAGGCGAGTTTGCCCGCGTGTGGGTCCGGCACCAAAGCTTCGTGTCGAGCCATCGGGGGAAAGAGAGAGTGCCATTCTGCAAAGCAGAAGGTCGATGTCGTTGAGGACGATCGACGAAGAGGCTGCACGGCAGTTGTTGAGCCCTGGCATTGAATACTGCCTCACGTACCATAGCTCACGAATTACATCACACACGTTCCCTGCCCAGAGAGCGGCTCGGCACCATTTTGGGTGCATCCTCCCACTCAGTGACAAAAAGCATTTTGGTGACCTTCAAGCTACTGAGACTATCTCCTGGACACGAAGCTAAGTGCTGAAATAAAGGAGGGATTTTTCTTTGTTTTATTCAGTCCCCCTTGTTTGTATTTGAGCCTGTGTGGAGGCACATCAAAATTAGATTTAGATTTAGGTTATCTCACGTCTTGATTTATTTTCATGATAATTGTTGATTCTTATGTTTATTAAATCGTTATTAATTTAAGTTGCTGGTGTCCTTGGATCTATTGTGGGTTCGAGAGTAAAACCCCTGTGCTGTGCTACCGTCCTGGTGAAGCGCCGAGCTGTTTCTTTGCCAAGCGCACCGTCATCTCCGAGAATCTCGGCTGTAAGCCTCCCAGGGAGAACTGTTTGGCCATCCGTCCAGGTCGGGGCAAACCCACCGGACGCGGCAATATCCTGGTCACAGACAGAGGTGAAAACATAACCTCCATCCTCCTTCGGGGGTGGAGATAACCAGAACCCAAATCTAATCAGCTTGTTCTTGACACCGAACCAATTCATCCACCTCGGTTTTTTTCATAACGCATCCACAACTTTTTGAGATACCGTGCTACATATCGTTTTTTTACTCCATCTCTCAGTGGTGATGAATCAGTTTAAAAAAAATCCTAGTATCCAGATCCAGATCCAGATTTTCACCAAAATTTAATCAATTCATCCTTGTCATACACCCAACCTGTCCACAACATGTTGAGATATCCTGCTCATAGTCAGACAAACGAGCAAACAAATAAACAACAAAACCAGGTCAAAACATAACCTCCGTCCACCTAAGGTGGCAGAGGTAAAAATAGAAAAGTCTCTTCAACAGAGTTGGAACTGAACCCGAAGCAGAATATATTTGATATCAAAGCAATAACCTCCTAATAATAATAATAATAATAATAATAATAATAATAATAATAATAATAATAAACAATTGATATTTGATAGCACGGGGTGTTTAAGCTCGACCAATTTGTATAACGTTGTAAATCCAGACTTTAATTGGTGAGGCAAGGATAACTGATTAATTCGTTAACAACGCAGGTGAGCATTTTGATTGATGTAGAAGCATCCAGTTCTTCCAAATGGACTATTCACTGACCTGAATGCTGAAAAAGGAATGATCAATGTTTCTTTGGTGCAATAATCAATCAGCAATGATTGATAATTGTAAGTTACCTGGAATACACCGAAATGTACATTAATCTCCATATTTGTTATGCGCCACAATGTAGTGAGCCATGTGGTTTCGATAAGGGACGTCATGATTTCGAGTGAAAGTTGGAAGGACTTTATGATACATCTTGAAATGATTTGTGTTGCTTTAGAAATGAACATTTGAGTCACTAATAAGCTACCAGTTTGAAAACGTCATGAATAGAAAAGTTCGTTCTTACAAGGATGCACAAGGAACTTGGACACAGGAGGAGTCCATTTGGCCCATCAATTCTGCACTTTATCAACACCACATTAATTCAATCTATCAGATTATCAGCTTCATTTCACTGGGGGAGGACGTGTGGCGAGTATCATGGGTAAGAGAACAGTCAAGCAGGTCATGGGACATCACCAATGTTCCTTTTTTTTTTCTTCTTTTTGTTAATGGTGTTGAGTGAGGGGGGGGGGAGGGTGAAGACTAAGTTGGTGGACTTGGTTTTCTAACGCATCACTTCTGGCCTCGCTTCTCTTGCCCAATCACACTTCCAAACTTCCACAGACCTCCAAGGTCACACCTCATTAATCTCCCAAATTCTAAGCTGAACACTCACCTCCATTCCTTTATCCCTCTCTTCTGTCACCTGTAGAACCGACTATCTGTGTCTGTGGTCTCTTGGCCCTCCATCCAGTTTTTCAAGAGTGTTGCTCATGGTCACCTCATGCTTTCTCATCCCAAACCCACCTCTCATGTCTTGATCTCTTACTGATCCGATCAATGCCCTTTCTGCCCTTTGTTTTCCTTCTTATCCACTCCCTATGATGTCTTTGTCCCCCTATTGCCCCTTGACCCTCCGTCAGTCTGCGAACCTGCAAATTCTGTTGTTTAGCCCCACCGTGAGCATATAATTCTGCATTCAAAACAGCATATGTGGAGCATTGAGTCACATGGTGTTTATTTATTAATTTATTTGTGCAAAGTGGACTACCCAGTTCGGGGTTGCCACTTGCATGCTACAAATATCGGCAAAAACCTCTTGCATATAAAAGTATACTTTCATATCACCACCGAATTGAGTGTGGAAGCAGAAGCAAATTCCACCTAAATGAGCAGAAATATGTTATTATTTTGCACTTGTTTATTTCAGGACAGCCATGAGGTCACAGCTTGTTGGTGGACACACGACTCACTTGAGTATCGATGTCTGAGATTGCACAAACTTAGCAAATAAATTGGCAGCAGCTGTGGGCAGATGAGAAGGGCATGCGGGCAAGTTGATGCCGGCAAAGCTCCTGCGCGTGTTTGTACGTCCCATCTGCCTGTGCCAGGCGGGCAAGTCTCCTTGGCACGCGGTTGGGAAGCCACGCGTACAATGGTCGTGTTTGTAGAGCGCGTGGGCCCTGCGATCTGAAGCACCATAAAGCATACTATGCACACAGCTGCGGTTCCAAACGCGGCCTGCAACGGCGGCAACTATGCTGGCATCTTGAACATACTTCTGAAATGGCATGGCAGAAATGTCTTAAATGTCGAGCTGTTTACAAAGCTCATTTTTCAACGATCTGTTTCGCTTTTAATAGCAAAACTAGGGTTCTCTTATAGCCCTGTGTTTGCTTCTGAGCTCCCTGGTCCTGGGTTGGATTCCCAACAAAATCTGATCCGATTTAAAACTTTTGCCCGGTGCTGTGCTAAGCATGCACAAACAGCAATGATTATCAGGGGACAATACAGCCAAGCATTATTATTTCCCCTGCTGCAGTAGCATGTTTTACATTACATATCTACCTAATCTTAAGGCACCATCATGTCTGTGTCTGCGCAGTTCTTTCCTGCACTCATTAATTTATCCTTTGTGCCCAACAACCCCATCCGCCGTTCCATGCACCTTTTTATCACAATACACAATTGTGGTGATTGCTGAAGATTAATGAAATTAATTGCTTCTATATCTTGTTGCAATTATTCCTCTACTTTGTCTGGTGGAAATACTTTGTCTCTACTTTGTCACTCCCACTTCCAACATCTCTCAATCATCAAGATGCATTTTTAAGACAAAAAAAAAAAAACTTTCATATCCAGATCTTGATCTTTCGCAAAATCAAATCAATTCATCCTTGCCACACACCCAACCTATCCACCAAGTTTGGTCCGAATCTGTCCAAATCTTTTTGAGATATCTTGTTCACAGACAAACAGACAGACAAACAGGGGTAAAAACAAAAGCTCCATCCACCTTTGGTGGCAGAGGTAATAAAGAGAGAAGCATGTTATACAAAATGATGGCTCGTGGAACAGCGAGGTGACAGAGGGTAAGAAGGCAATGAACTGGGCAGTCGGGCAACAGTTTGACACATCAATCAAGGGAATGAATTAACAGGGAGAGAGAGATAGAGAGAGGAAACACGATTGGCTTTGTGGAATGACCTGGACAGAAGCAAAACCGATGCGATCATCATCGAGTTCGGGCACTTCAGGTCAGAGTATCCCAATTTGTTTACGATAGGGAGAAGGCTATGCAAATGCAAAATGCTTATTTTATACTATCTTCAATGTACATGATTGTAAGATTTTCCTCCGAACTATTTGTGCTGACCTCTTCCATACAATGAAGAGATAACCGGGCACACTCAATCGGTCATTCACAATTTTAATCATTATCAGTTTGCTGTGACCTGTTATCACACTTTGCCTTGCACATATGCAAGTGGGTTTGTTATTTCATGTAAATGCTATAGTATATATTTAATGCATCTATTTATTTAAACGATATAAATAAATGCACTTTATTTTTTTCACTGCTGTGTAGTTTAACAAGCTCAAATGAGCTAAGATCCTCGTCCTCTTAATGATGACGTCATAAAAACGAATATGACGTCATTGTGATGTATCAGGTTTGCGATAAATTATCTGTGCTAATGCCCGGCTTGATTCCCGCAAACAAAATTCAAACAGCTTGCCTAGTTTCGGAGATCATGGTACAGGCGATTTCCATTAGCGGCGATATTATGACGTCAACTTTTTTTCTAGGAAGAATTTCCAAAATCGGAGATGGTTACTGCCTGTGCGTGGGCTTTCTGCGTATACATGGCAAGTTTCACGAAGATCCGATGAAAACTCTGGGTTGTGAAACAAAAAATGTCAAAAGATAGGAATGACATCATAAAAATTGATATGACGTCATAGTGATGTATCATATATGCGGTGATTCATCTCTGCTAATGTCCCGTTCGATTCCCGCAAACAGAATTCAATTTTAGAATTATCGGATACGGATTCAGATCTTCACCAAAATCGAATCAATTCTTCCTTGTCACACACCCAACCTGCCCACCAAGTTTCGACCGAATCTGTCCATAACTGTTTGAGATATCCTGCTCACAGACAGAGAAACATACAGACAGCGGCACAAACATAACCTCCGTCCACCTTTGGTGTTGGAGGTAAACAAACACAGTTGAAAAAAAACCCAACAAACAAAGCTGTGGAGAATAAACAAATCTTACAGGTGAACAGGGATTGTTTTTGATATTCCCTTTTTGTGTGAAATGGTGAGTCGATGTTATTAAGACAAGAGGACGAGATATTGTACTAATTACTGTGACTGCGTTCACTCTCTGGTTGCAGTGTTAGAATGTGGAATGAGAGGTTGGGTCGGGCTTGTGAGTCCAGAGTATACGGTCTAGCTTGACACGCACAGGTCTCAGAACCGTGTGTCAAACAGGTGGTCAACGGCTTTGTGGCGGAGGATGGGAAGGGAACATTGGCCTGAGGTTCTACCAACAACGGTGAAATTTACTGCTGCAACCTTCATTTATTTTGAATTTGGCGGAGCTTATTGTGAGTAAATGTGATAATGTGGGTTAATATATGGGTGGAAAATATCATATGAATGGGGTTGGGACAAAAAAATACCTGCTGGAGATGGGGCTTGATGCCCTTGGCTCACAAAATTATCAAGAACCAAGGTAAGTGACAGTTTTGTGTGGTTCTTACACGATGCATTATTAAACCATGGATCAATGATTATTCTCAACAGCATTGCTGCTGGACTCGTCTGACCAATGAGAACCCGGAGAACAGCTGGCAGCTGCGGCGACTACACACCGGAAGAAACTGGAAAAGTGTAGGTTTTGGTGGGGCAGAGGGCAATGTGGGGGCAGTCACACACAGGTGGTGAAGCAGGGGGAGGATGGAAACGTTTGGCATCCTCTTGTCGACTGCAGAGCATACTCGCAGATTTATAAACAACTTGTCACGTGACCATGAGAAGCTGGGAAACGAGACGGTAGTCTCTTTCTCTTAAACCTCTGCAGTCATCAGTGCCATTTGCATGTGATGGCAATGGGGTAAAATGTTTAAATTGAGCTTTTTTTATTTTGAAGATATGGGTCACAGGAATGGGGAAGTCAGTTATGATATTCCACAAATGTCTTCCTAAAATCACAACCAAATTTTCTGTGCAAAATTATAGCTTTATATATATATATATATATATATATATATATATATATATATATATATATATATATATATATATATATATATATTATATATATAAAGGGTGTCCATAAAGTCTCTTTACAATTTAAAAAATTTATTACAAAGGCAATTGATGGGATGTTTTTATCAGATTTGTTCAATGTACTCAGTGATTTATCAAAGTTCTCTTTTTCTGGGGTTATGTTAAAGATATCGTGTATCGAAAAAAGATACGGGACATCAACGACCTGAAGCAAAGGATTACTGACGCCATTGCCACCAGAGATGAGGCTATGCTACAGCGAACATGGCACGAAATCGATTACCGTCTTGATGTGCTTCGTGCAACGAATGGTGCCCATATAGAAGTGTATTAAATGAGGCAAAAAAAACTTCAATACCTACTCCTCATTTTGTAATAATTTCCACAGGTTTATCTATTCATTTGCTTTTGTAATAAAAATTTTAAATTGTAAAGAGACTTTATGGACGACCTATATATGTATATATTATATCTACATATTACATATCGTCACCCTCATTCCAAAAGGGCCCAAGTCATTTTATTCGTTGATGAAGCTTCGGCACTTTTGTTATGAGGGTAACGATATTTTGTTATATATATATATATATATATATATATATATATATATATATATATATATATATATATATATATATATATATATATATATATATATATATATATATATATATATATACTCATACATGATATATTTTGTGTAAAAATATAGATATGTATATATTTTATTTATCTGTTATATATTATTACATATTGTATGTACATTTATAATATATTTTATATCTCTATTATAATACCAAGCTTGCACACTAAAAACTCGGCTCGCCATCACAGGATCCCTATGGAATTACTGTGGCACTTAGCGGACATGCCGACAATGTTTGGGAAGTCTTGGCGTTCCATAGCACCACGTGCATTTTGCATAATGCGTATTTTTGTCATTCCCCGTGTTCGGTCTGTCGTCTGCTACCAACTACATTGTACTGCTGTCCCGTGCATGTGCACGGGTATCGCTAATATATATATATATATATATATATATATATATATATATATATATATATATATATATATATATATATATATATATATATATATATATACATATACATATTACATATGTATTATATGCCTGGTGTTGGCATAATGGATTGAGTGGTGGGCTTGGGATCGAAGGATTCTGAATTCAAATCCCACTCAGCTGTTGAATTAATACCAGGTGGGGTTGACTCAGCCTGTAATCCTTCTGAGGTTGGCAAAATGAGTACCGGCTTGCTGGGATGATTGAGCCACTTGAGTATCCTTTGTTGGAGTGGTGACGTCTCCCTCTAAAACCTGTTGGTGCCTTGTTCAGTCTTTCTCTGGAGTGAGTATATTCCCTCTCAATCGCTTCCCTAAATTCAAATGGCACCACAGCTGACTGCTTGTGAGAAGGCCAAATGCTTCAATTTTGTGTTGGCTTTCAAATCTTGTGTGCCCAATGCCTCTCTCTATTCCCACCTTACTGAGTCCCACCAAACTGCTCCTGGACAGTGTTTTGCACCTGAGAGACGTTTCTGGCAACCCTCGACTCTGATTGTGCAACTGCACTGGAAGGCATCAGCTTCTTCTACTTACTTATCTGCACATTAATCTCAACAGTTTGGAGTTGGCCATTCAGATCCTCCCATCTCCATTACCCTCTGCCCTCAGCATCTTCCTCTCTCAATCCCATGCTCTTTAAATCTCCTTCCTCAACATCCACCTAAATCTGTCATCCTTTTGATCTTTTCCCTCTAATTGGCTCATTCCATGCTTTCTTGATTGGTTATTCATTCTTTTTCCTCATCACATGTCCAAACCACCGCAACTTAGTTTCTCTCATCCTTTTTGTGATAAAACTCCAGCTCTCTCATGCATCTCCTCATTCCTCAACCGCCCTCTTAGTGATACACCGAACATCCACTGTAGGTCTGCTGTCCTAAAAACCTGCTATGCTGCTCTTGCACCTCCTCTGTCTGTTCTGCTGGTGCTTTCATTTGCCCGAGGTCATGTTCCATCTGCTTAGATTCCCTTAGAAGATAGCTAACATCACCAGATTATATAAAGAAGGTGGAAAAAACCGATCCCATTAACTATGGATTGATTAGCTTACGTCAAATTATCAGCAAGGTCATGGAATCCATCATCACACTTGACAAGAAATCCTTCATTTTCTCCAACAGCCTCATCTTAGATCATGAATTCTGAATCGGATCAGGTCCCTCTTCCTTGGACATGTTGTTTCTCCTCTCCCAACAATGGATGGAGGCCCTCAATGTCAGAGATGACATCAGGGCCATCTCTCCAGACATATCTCAATCATTTGATGCAGTCTGGTTCCTGCCTTGCTCTCCAAACTCTTCACATCTCGTATCCAAGGCCAACTCCACACATGGCGAACTGACTTCCTCTATTCTCATGAATCCTTTCATATCCTCTCTCTATTAAGGCTGCAGTTCCCCAAGGCAGTGTTCTGGGCCCAGTCCTATTCCTAATCTTCATCAACGATCTCTCTGACTCTCTGGAAAATCCTCTTTATTTCTTTGCTGATGACTCCACTGTGACATCCTTCATCGTTCAGATAGACAGGCAGCAGCATATTCTCTCTCTTCACACCTTCGTGGAATGACGAGCTGGTCAAACACTTGGAATATGTCTTTCAATCCAGGAAACTTCAATCCAGGAAATATGGAGACACTTGGAATAAATCTCACACTCTCATTCGATCTCTCCAAAGGACCATCTGGCAAACCCTCCCATATACTTTCTGAACAATGTTTTTGAAGAAATTCAGTCACTACTACTTTTGGGCCTCACTCTCAGCTCTGATCTTTCCTCAGCAAACCACACGTAAAGTTGGTCTCCAAGGCCAGTTGCCGAATGGGCATTCTCCATTGTGCAAGTTCCTTGGCACTCCTCAACTCCTTTCCACCGACAAGACCTTCATCCGCAGCCTGATGGAGTACTTGCCTCCCCTCTTGGCTGGTGTCTCTTCTTCACAACTTACGCAGCTTGACACCGCTGAAGCCAAGGTCTTCAAGATCATTGGAATCTCTCATGATGAAGCTGAGTCAATGAGCTGATCACTTTCACATTGCAGACTGGTCCGTGGTACCTCTGTCTTATTCCACCTCCTTTCTGGTTTTGCACCCTCTGCCCTTTCTCTGCTATGTTCACCCATCCTACCATGGTTTTTATGTGGTGGATGTGGTGTACTAACAACTCCCTTCTGTTGAAACTCCCAAAATCTCAAATCACTGCTCGTGTCCACTCATCCGTTCCTCTTTCCCCCGACAATGGAGGCAACTTTCACATTCTCTTCAATCTTGTTCCTCCTTCCAGGTCTTCAAGACAACTGTTCAGCACCATCTCAGATCACTCATCCAAAACCAGGATATTTTCTACCCCCATTAACCTTCCCGAAGCCCACGACTTTAAATTTCCAGTCTTTCCTTCCTGAGAGTTGTCGCCTTATCCATATCCATCTTGTCCACCCTACATGTCCTGCCCTACCCTCCATTCTTCCACACATCCCTTATTTCTCCAAGTCTTCCTGTATTTTGTCCCTCAATCCTGATGTTTGCGTGTTTCTCCCCTCTCTTTCTACTATTTATTTTATTGTTTACATCCTGATCCGTTGGATGTTCTAGGTCCTCTACGAGGAGGAAACACATGTAGGAAAGGTACGTGCCAGTCTGTAGGTCTTTATTTATTTGCTTGTATAACAACTACACTCTCAATCTAAATATGAAGTTAAAATATTTAGAAATAGGTTGATAAGAAGATTAATAATGTCAACCAAACATACCATCATGAATGTAATAAAATAATGTGAAAATCTGCATTTTCACTTTCTCATCTGTGGCAATTTCAACTGTCACCATGCCAGCTGTGACTGGGTGTTGGCTCGGCCACAACCGGACGCGGCGTTGCAGGAAAGGCCCTCTGTACTTCTTTGCGTTGGACTCGATCTGTAAATTTCCCAACATGGATTTCCACTCCCTGTACGTCTTCCCGCCTGAACCTGGTAACGACGAGCTTTCCACCCAATCTTTCTCACTCCTCTTCTGCCGTCATCAGCTCTCCTGATCACTTTATTGTCAAGGTCCATATGAGGCGCCGCGAGGAGGAGTGATGTAAGGTCCACATCGGCCATTTTGGAGTTAATGCCACATAGCACTATTTTAAACCCTTCCCCTATCATCCGAGCCTATCATCATCATATCATTAAAAAATGTCGCTTCCATCACTCCTCGCTGGGCCTCATACCTCTCTGGCTATTGTAAAGGAGCAACCTCAAAGACATGGAATATGGCTTTACGAACAGGCAAACTGGCAAGGATTCCAATTTGTCCCCCGCAACAAAGAATCGGACCACCATCACCACTGCACCTGATATCGATTCTGCCTTGTAATATGTTCACAAAAGCCTACACTCTCTCGTGCACTTATTTATCCCATCGACCCATCCCATCTTCGACTTTCCATGTTTTCATTCATATTTGAGAACGAATAACAAATCCGTGGCACACCATCTTTTTTTGACACTAAACATGTTTTTTTTGTCATTGCAAGAAAAAAAGCTGTATGCTATGTGTCCGTAATCGGCATACTCTTTGTATGTAAGAGGATGGAAGCAGACTCAACTAGAATGGCACTTTTTTGATAATTTTTTTTGATGTTTGATCATTTTATTTCTTCTTTGCACTCGCAGCACCATAGTGTGGCGTACCACTAATCCAATGATGATGTTTTTTGTGTGTCTCCAGCTCAAACTGCCACCTATTCCCTCTCAACCCCAAACTCTGTCAGTTGCTTTTTCTTCGATCAGTAATAAATTAACTTTGCTCTTAATTCTTTTATTTCTGACGGTTTGTCTTAACTTCCATTCAGAGTTCCACAGAAATCCTCTCCTCTCTGAAACTGCACCGCATCCCGATGCGTTTGCTGCATGGTAGCCGTCATCCTTCATTCGAAGCCATGTGTGAACACACTAACAAACCCAAAAGAGTGTTGTGTGCGTGGAATGTGACATGTCCAATTCTGTAGGAGCATAAATAAGGATGTAAGGTTTCCATTTCCAATTAAATTTTACATCTGTGTGCGTATTATATAAATATGATGCATACAGTACATCGATGGGGGTCTGACATCAAACGATCCCAGGAGGTTCCTGCCAGGGTTGTGCAGTGTGAATATTGTGTGATTGTTAAAGTCAGCGCCAGTAAGCCTGAAGGTACATTCTTTGAGAATGTATTACACTATGGGACGATGTATAAGTGTGTGTGTGTGTGTGTGTGTGTGTGTGTGTGTGTGTGTGTGTGTGTATGTGTGTGTGTGTAATTACCTCTGCTACCGAAGGTGGACGGATGTTATGTTTTCACCCCTGTCTCTCTGTTTGTTACTTACGAAATCTAAAGATTTCATAAGTATATTGATCACTTCTGTCATGTGTTTGTGTGTTTGTTTGTGTGTTTGTGTGTTTGTTTGTAGGCACGATAACTCGAGAACGGAAGAAGCTACCAATGTCAAATTACACCACGTGATTCAGGAGGGTGATGGCTAGCGCTGATTAGATTTTGGTCAAAATCGGTCAAAGGTCAAGGTCACGGTGAGGTTAAACATCCAAAACATTCGATTTTTGATGGTTTGGTACAGAATCATCGTAGAAACTTCTGGTTTGCGTCGCGACCTTCTCTAGATACAGCTTTTATTAGACAAGGTCAGAGGTCAAGTTGACGATTTCGTAAGTACCAGTCTATGACTGCTTGTTTGTTTGTTTATTTGTTTGTGTGCAGGAAGGATATCTCAAAAAGTTGTGAATGGATTTGGATGAAACTTGTTGGAAACGTTGAGTGTGTGACAAGGAAGAATTGATTCGATTTTTGGTGAAGATCCGAATCCGGATCTGGATCCGAGAGTTGTTTAATTTTAAAGTGATTCTTCACCATTGAAAGATTGGGCCAAAAAACGATATATAGCACGATGTTTATGAAAGTTTCGGGGTGCAGCCAAACACTGCAATCCTTAAATATATATATATATATATATATATATATATATATATATATATATATATATATATATATATATATATATATATATATATATATATATATATATACAGTGTACATATACAGTGTGTCCCAAAATAATGAATTCGCTCTTTAAATGATAATAAATGTGTTGTTTATTGAATTAGAAAGAAGATTAATGTATAAATGGTTAAATGGATAAATGCATGTTTACAAATGTTCAAACTGACGACCACCACGTTCCAAGCACAGCCAATAACGCGGACCAATGGATTCAACAACGTTACGAATCATTTCATTTGGAACTGCAAGACATTGTCTTTCAATTTCCTCTTTCAGCTCATCGACTGTTGCTGGTTTTGAGCCGTAAACCTTATCTTTGAGATATCCCCATATAAATAAGTCCATTGGAGTGAGGTCTGGGGAACGCGCAGGGAATTCAACACTACCTCTTCACCCAATCCATCTATTCGGAAAAGTTGCTTCGAGATTGGCCCTTACATCACGATGGTAGTGGGGAGGTGCTCCATCTTGCTGAAAGTAAATCTCTTCGACACGTGGACCGACGGATTCCTGCAGCAAGTTTAAGTAAACATCCCCAGTGACAGTTTGGTCAAAAAAGAATGGCCCTAGGATGCCCAATGCTGATATCCCACACCACACAGTAACCTCTGGTAAGTTTAAATGGTGTTCCATAATAACATGCGGATTTTCAGGAGCCCAGTAGGTGCAATTGTGTTGGTTAATTGAGCCATTTTACTTGAAGCTGGCCTCATCGCTTCAAACAATTTTGGATGGAAATGCTGCATCTTCTTCGCATTTACCCAGGTACCACTCACAAAATTCAGCTCTACGGTTAGGATCATCTTCATTTAGAGCATGGATTAATTTTAGAATGTAACTTTTCCAATTAATTGGCTTCAAAATGTGATGGGCGCTTGATTTTGGGATTCCTGTGTCATGAGGCATTTGTCGTACAGATTTCCGTGGGGATCGGTGGAGGGTTTTCAGCAATTGATTTTTGTTTGTGGGGGTGGTTGATGACCGTGGTCTTCCTGAACGCTCCTTATGGACGTCATGCACAGTTCAATCTGTTTCAAACTTATCTCTGATGCGAGCAATGGTGCGTCGCGTTGTTGGATCTTTGTGAAAATGTCTTCTAAATTGTCTTTGCACTTCCATGATATTTTCGTGCTTCCAGTGGCATTTTATGATAAATTTTCTTTCTTCAACACCGAGTCGTACTTCTGCCATTATAAGGGTCAATTTGATCTGAAAAAAAAAGAAAAATTCAATGAGTTATGGGAGACAAAATGTGAGTACATTTTTTTTGGGACACCCTGTATGTATATATATATATATATATATATATATATATATATATATATATATATATATATATATATATATATATATATATTTGTGATTGGAAGATTTGGAATCATAAGCAAACTATAATTTTAGAAGCATGAAATTTAGAACCTCCAATTTGAAACAAAACTTGTTCAATTCCAGCATAGATTTAGTAAATGTTTCATCTTCATTGTCATCCATCGAGACAATATGATTTTGAAATGTACTTTTTTAAATACTTTGTAAATGTGGTATGGGGAAGTACCTTGTACGTGTGGGGAGGTTTGGGGATCAGAGTAATGGGTGGATGTTTTCAAGGCCATGACACCAGATTAATTGACGTGAGTATAAACCCAAGCACCTGTCAGCATTCACAACACAAAGGGATTTGCAGTGCTCTCCCTTTTCCATTGGATTGCTGTGACGTCATTTGCACTGCATCCACCTTTTTTAAAACTGACCGTTTTAGTTTTTATGTTTTACTTGAAATTTAAGGTTTTTAAATGTTTCACTAGTTCGATTAAAAAATATTCGATTCATTCTCATATCGAGAATATGATGTTCATTGTTAAACAAAATTATTAAAAGGTAACATTTTCCAGATTTATGTATTTATTTATTACAATTGACAAAGTAACATAAACATAACAAGCTGAATCGATTTTTTAATTTATTGTATACCTTGTCGAGGCTCGTATGGGAGCTAACACACAACGCACATCAAGGGGACATGAGACAGGAGGAGCGGGAGTGGGAGGGACAAAATAGTGGGGAACAGAGACATTAGGAGATATGTGGAAGGGAGAGGGGTGGGGCGGGGAACATGGGGAATAGAAGATGGACATTACAGGGACTTTCAGGAAGGAAAGCAGGGGAATTGAAGGAAGTAGGTTCGAGGTGGATTTACAGGGGTAGAAAAGATCGAGGATTTGGATGGGAGATGATAAGAGGTGGTGGTGAACAGCTGTTTTGAAGCCTGGAGGGAAGAATGGGAATGAATAGAGTGAGGGAGTTTATTCCAAAGGCAGGAAAAAAGAGGAATGAAAGAGTGAAGATGAGCAGTGATTTGTGATTTTGGTAGTTTTACCAGAAGGTGGTTGTTAGCGGACCTTGAGCGCCCTGTGGAAATGTGGTGGGGACAATCGCAGAGAGAGCAGGGGGGCGAGGCCAGAGAGGAGACGGTAGAAGACAGAAAGACCACCGACCAACCTGCGGTGAGAGAGTGACAGGCCCAAAGACTCAGCTTCATTGCGGGAGATGCCAATGATCCGAAAGGCCTTGGTTTCCACAGCGTGAAGCCGAGAAAGGTGGGAGGCAGGAGCACCAGCCCAGAGGGGAGAGCAGTACTCCATCAGGCTATGGACAAAAGCTTTGTAGGTGGTCAGGAGCTCAGGTGGGCCGAGGAAGGACTTTGCACGACGGAGAATTCCCAGTCGGTGACTGGCTTTGGATGCGAGGTTTGAAATGTGGCTTTCCCAGGAAGGGTCATGGCAGATAGTGAGACCCAGAAGTTTGAAAGAAAGGACTTCTTCCAGAGGATTGTTGAGAAAGTGGATGGGGGGTTTTATAAACAGTCCTTTCGGAGAGACATAGTGAGAGTGTGAGATTTGTCCGGATTGAAAGACATGTTCCACGTGTTGGACCAGTTTGTGATTTTATCCAGATCTGCAGTGAGCGAAGAAGCTGCTGCTTGCTGGTCTGAGGGATGACCGATGGTACGGCAGAGGGTGGAGTCATCGGCAAAGAGAAATAGAGGATTTTCCAGAGAGTCGGAGAGATCATTGATGAAAACCAGAAAAAGAACAGGGCACAGAACGCTACCTTGAGGAACTCCAGCCTGCACAGGAAGAGGGGATGAAAGAACTCCATTTAGGGCCACACGTTGATGCGACAGGAGAGGAAGTCTGCGAGCCATGAGTGGAGATGGCCTTGGATACCATGGGAAGAGAGTTTGTTGAGCGGGGCAGGGTGCCAGACTGTATCAAAAGCACGTGATATGTCCAGGGATATGACTCGGATTTCATGTCTGGCATTGAGGACCTCCATCCATTGTTGGGATAGCAGAAGCAGCATATCCAGGGTAGAGTGACCTGGTCTGAAACCAAATTGATGATCGGAAATCAAGCCATTGGAGAAGAGGAATTTTGTACTTACATGATAAATCTTTGTTTCATTCATTCTAAATGAGTGTCACTACCCCAAGAGGTGCATTGTATTTAATTACCATCATTGTTGTTATTGATCATGGTGAATGTTAATTGCATCACTATTATTATGATATATCTTGGTTGAGTGTTTTGTCGGTGGCTTGCTTGAATGATTAAGTCCACCTTGTTTTATTTTGGAGGCATGGCTTTTGCTATCCTCCGATCCATGATGTTGCCTTGATTTGTTTTGTTGTTGTTGCAAATAACGTACATATATCGAGCTGACAGTAGTTCAGAAGTAGCAAACTCTGCCACATTGACCTGTCTAGTCGAGTTTGATTCTGATTTGACAATTAACTGTTGTTCTTGTGCTTTGAGGCAGAGCATTGCATCAAAGAGTACGCCATCCATAAGAGGGGGTGTCAAGCCGGTGCCCTGCCTGCGAGAATCCACTTCTTGGAGATAAATATCCCACAACCTTTCAAAAAAGAGTAGGCCATTGTGTGCTATACCCCAACCAAATTGCAAAGTCCTGCTGCTTAAGTTTCTGGCCAGACTCCCGTAGCTGATCTTAATGATGTCAGAAGACAGACCAACTGACGAACAAGGGCTGCAGAACGCACCCATTTGCAGATTATGAAAAGCATGATGCTGCAATTCCTTGTCAGGTAAACACATATTTCCTTTTGGAGAAGGAGGAACTTTATTTATGAAAACAACAACATGTCGAATCACATATCGTGATATTCATGAGAAGGATCATGTCACGTGGACCTTAAGGTTATTGCTCAGAGGGCAATGTCAAACCACCCATTGTACCTATATCACTTGTCAAGAGACATGCTTTGGCAGCACCAACTCTCCTATCAGTAGAATGGTACGTCGGTTGGATTAATCAAGATATCTACCATCCTTCAAAGTTTCTCATGAGCTGTTGCATCATCTGCTAATAAATGAACAGATCATGTCAATGAACATCGTTTTGTGTATCTTACTGCTGATAATATTCTTACCAGAGTAATTTAATGCCCAACATCATCTTATCATGACAAGTAAATGAACCATTTTTGTTGATGAGCAAAAGTAGTTCCTAAGGTCAAATAAATAAGATGATGATCAATCAACACTGACCCACTACTACCCCCCCCTCCCAAATCTGATCTTCATCAACAAATTCTCCTGAAACTTCCCAAACTGGCATAAAATCCAGCTTCCCTCGGCGGAATGGATTTGAATTGATCGGAAAATGAATGTGCATTAAATCTCAGGTTTAGGTTAAACCAAGCTTAACTTGAGGCCGCAACAGCACATCCCCCAAAGCTTCATCCATGACAGTTTGAAGGCATTAACGTGAGCAGCTTTGCATGTGGTCTCAACCTAGCGGCTGCTGGTTGCACGGAGAACTAGCGAAAGACTCCACGCCTCAAAGCACCGGCAGCTGTGAGCTAAAGCAGGCCATGCACGAAGAGGAAACCGGGAAGCTCTCTCTCCCGGCGTGCCGTGCCCTGGCCTCTGCTCCAACGCTGCCCACGCGCTGACATGACGCAGCCCTCGCTCTCTCCGTTTATTTTTCTTCCAAAGTAATATTTTTTTGTGGCCAGTCTGGCAGGGTTATTGGAGCTGGCGGGCGAGATGGTTGCAATTTACCCTTCTGCGGCACTTGCAGCCAGCCATCCACTGCTCGATCCGCCCTCCCAAAAGAACTATTCGCCAAGATTATTGTAAAAAAAAAAAAAACAAGAATAAGAAAAAAACAAAACAAATGTACACCAGACGTTACTGCTGCAACCGTTTTTGCAATGTTTTCCTCTTGTAGCTTCACGTTTCCATGTGAACACGCCAAACAGTATTAGTCAACAGCGTGAAGCCCTTTGCCCTGAATTTTCCCTGTCTTTCCCCGCATTATTCTTCTTGTTCACCCTAATCTTCGCTCTGAGGTCTTCATGTTTTGTGCAAGCACGTGCGCTTGCTCTCTATTTGGCAGCCAGTGCATACTTACGATAGGATAAGCCAGGGATTTAGACATTACATCTCCAATTAGTAGACATTAACGAACCCAAACTTGTATGTGAGTGACTCAAGTGTGGACTAAGGAAATCTTTTAGAAGGGAGAGGAAAAAAAAATGCTTCCACCCAATATTTTAAATCTTACTTCACTTTATGTATTCGTGACAATTGTAATTAAAATTCCAATGTTCCATTGCACGAGCTTGTCATGTGCTTCCAAGGAAGGATGATAAAATCATAATTATCTTGAAAGGAAAGATTTGAATGTCTTTTGATGTCCTTGTGCGCTCGATTGGCCCCGCCAAAAAGCGGCGATGTGATTATGTAATGTATCACGTGACCCGCCACGTCATCTCGAGGATGCTTTCGCTTTGGGATTTATGTTTACATGTGGGGCCAACATACGCTCTGAAAAACTCTCAAAAAGTTCTGACAATGCCAGCTGGATGTATTGTTGTTGCTTGCAGCAAGACTGCACAACCAAAGATAGTGTGAGTGTGCATGTTTTCCCAAAAGATCCAGCTGCAAGGAAAATATGGATAGCCAAGGTAAAACTGACTAAAGGAAAGTGGCATGGCCCAAATGCTTCAAACGTCATTTGCAGCGACCATTTTGAAGATAATTCATACGACCAGTGGGGATGTATGTCCAAGCACTACGGAATGTGTTGCATGGGGGAGGGGGAGGTGGTGTTTCTCGTGCCATAACGTAACGTGAATTAATCAATCGATGACAACTTTGTTCTGTGCACCCTTTATTTAAAGATCCGAGTATTTAATAATATTGGCATCTATGTGTATTTGTGCATGTACGTACAGTACAGTTGATCCGGCGGTTGTCCAGTTTTGTTCAATCAGTGATGATTTACTTGTTGTACATCACTTCATTCAATCACTACATATATATGTACATTGTGAGGATAGTCCCATCCAGTATGGTAATAATCATTACGAGAACTAAAAATTTTTTTTTTAAGTGATTCTTCAACATTCAGAGACTTGGCCAAAAACGATATATAGCACGATATTTCAAAATGTTGTGGAAAGATTATGAGAAAACTTGGTGGATGAGTTGGTTCAGTGACAAAGACGATCCGATTCGATTTTGGAGGTCCGGGACCAGATGTGGGCTCTCACCGGGATACAAAATGTAAATTGTTCCGCCTGGCGGAGGTAAGCGCTCTACCGAGTGCCATTCTGGTTACTACAATAATTACAGAGAAGTGTTACATCAAAATACCACTGAACTCCACATTTACAGTTCCACATTCTAGCTCGATGATTTACTTCTTTAGCAGTTGTTATTGGTGAGTCTTTCTTCGACATCATCCTGAATGTTGTGAACTCCAGGTATTTCATGACCTTGGGTTCACATGTACGGTACGAAAGTCAAAATCATGATGTAGAAGGTGCTATCATCGTAATGTGAGGATTCTTGATTAGAAAATTATTCGTCAAATTCACTTTCTGATGACTCTGATGCTAATTGTGTGGCCATTACCCTTTGTGTGCTGAGATAATCGGTCCGGCGGTTACGTCACACAGATGATGCAATGACCATGGTGGTTTTCTGGAATTTTCAGGGATGTTACCTGCCAGGTTGGGTTTTCAAACTTTAACACCTCAAAAAATTATTACAATTAAAAACCATGTTCAGTTTTTTGTTTATTACTTTAAAATCAATATCGTCACATCAAAAAACAAATCTGGTTCTGTGGACCTTTAAGTTTCGTGACTACTGGAATTTGTGGCTATTGATAAGTTTGTGCTGGTCATGAAATTACCCAAAAGTTCAATTGGCTTTCTAGCCCCCATTGCACTTAGCCTGAAACAGGGGTTTTATGGATTTGGTCTCGATTTTCATGTTTGTGCGTGCGTGCGTCTGCAACCATATCTCAGACATGTATGGACTGATTTTATTCGCACTTGGCAGCAAGACAACACATCATGGTATACATATGGCACACGGATCAAGAATGTGGGCTTACATACGCCCGTCATTTTTTCTCAAGATCAGATCCAAGATGTTGGACATTTTAGTTGTAAAAAACCCGATGTTGAACATGTCCTCAACCATTTGTCGGACATGCATTTACCGATGTTGTTCAAATTTTTTGCACAGATAAGGAAATGATGGCTTACATGTGTGCGTCATTATTTTTTGAGATCAGATCCAAGATGGTCGACTGGCGGCCTTTTTGTGACTTAAATGTGTCCCCAACCTTTTCTCCGACATTCATGGTCCGATTTTGTTCAAACTTTGCAATAGCCCAATTACACAATGGCATACGCTTGTACTTAACTTTATTCTGTGATCTGATCAAAGATGGCCGACTGGTAGACTGGCGGCCATTTTAGTTTACAAAACCCGATGTTGAACGTCGTCAACCATTTTTCAGACATGCATTCACCAATATTGTTCAAACTTGGTACCAAGATAATGAATGATGGCTTGCATATGCATATCATATTTTCTGTTTTTTTGAGATCAGATGGAAGATGGCTGACTGGTAGCCATTTTGTTACTTAAATGTGTCTCCAACCATTTCTCAGACATGCATGGTCTGATTTTGTTCAGTCTTGCCACAATCACAGTACATTCTGGCATACACATGCTCCTCACTTTATTTTGTGATCTGATTGCTGGACTGGTGGCCATTGTAGTTGTACATAAATATGTTCTCGCCCTTTAACTCATCACAGCAAAATTACTAAAACAATGGGGGCGATGACATTTTATGTCTCTGTTATTTGTTTTCATTGAAAACAAGTCTTCAACATTTCAATACCCGAAGGTCATTCTCACGCATCATATGATAATGTGAAAATCCGTTGTTGAGTGTTTTCTTTATAGTATTACTGTTTCTCCCAAAACGTGCTGTTTTGAGCACATTGATGAATCTCCATTCCCACATTATTATCGTTATTATTGAAACATTTAATGCAAATTGTCCACTTTATGTTCATCAATTGTAGTTACCTCCTTTCCTTTGTATGAAGGTATAATCACCTCCCTGCATTTGTGTTACAATATAATCACCTCCCGACCTTATTGTTACAATATAATCACCTCCCTACCTTTATGTTACAATATAATCATCTCCTTACCTTATTGTTACAACATAATCATCTCCCGACCTCAGTGTTAAAATATAATCACCTCCCCCACCTTATTGTTACAATATAATCACCTCCCTGCTTTTGTGTAACAATCTAATCACCTCCCTATCTTTTTTGTAACAATATAATCATCTCTCTTCCTTTGTGTTACAATATAATCACCTCATTACCTTTGTGTTACAATACAATCACCTCCCTACATTTGTGTTACAATATAATCATCTCCCTACCTTTGTGTTACAATATAATCATTTCTCTTCCTTTGTGTTTCAATATAATCACCTTATTACCTTTGTGTTACAATATAATCACCTCCCTACATTTGTGTTACAATATAATTATCTCCCTGCCTTTGTGTTACAATATAATCATCTCCCTGCCTTTGTGTTACAATATAATATTCTCTCTACCTTTGTGTTACAATATAATAATCTCCCGACCTTTGTGTTGCAATATAATCACCTCCCTACATTTGTGTTACAATATAATCATCTCCCTACATTTGTGTTACAATATAATCATCTCCCTGCATTTGTGTTACAATATAATCACCTCCCTACATTTGTGTTACAATATAATCATCTCCCTACCTTTGTGTTACAATATAATCATCTTCCTGCCTTTGTGTTACAATATAATCATCTCCCTACCTTTGTGTTACAATATAATCACCTCCCTACATTTGTGTTACAATATAATAATTTCTCTTCCTTTGTGTTTCAATATAATCACCTTATTACCTTTGTGTTACAATATAATCACCTCCCTACATTTGTGTTACAATATAATTATCTCCCTGCCTTTGTGTTACAATATAATCATCTCCCTACCTTTGTGTTACAATATAATAATCTCCCTACCTTTGTGTAACAATATAATAATCTCCCTACCTTTGTGTTATAATATAATCATCTCCCTGCCTTTGTGTTACAATATAATCATCTCCCTACCTTTGTGTTACAATATAATCATCTCCCTGCCTTTGTGTTACAATATAATCATCTCCCTGCTTTTGTGTTACAATATAATCATCTCCCTACCTTTGTGTTACAATATAATAATCTCCCGACCTTTGCGTTACAATATAATCATCTCCCTGCCTTTGTGTTACAATATAATCATCTCCCTGCCTTTGTGTTACAATATAATCACCTCCCTACATTTGTGTTACAATATAATAATTTCTCTTCCTTTGTGTTTCAATATAATCACCGTATTACATTTGTGTTACAATATAATCACCTCCCTACATTTGTGTTACAATATAATCATCTCCCTGCCTTTGTGTTACAATATAATCATCTCCCTGCATTTGTGTTACAATATAATCACCTCCCTATCTTTGTGCAACAAAATAATCATCTCCCTCCCTTTCTGTCATCGTATAATTACCACCAGACCTTTGTACCAACGGACAGTCTCCACCCGACCTTAGTTCAGTCTATTATACCATCACGACTCAAGTGAAACACCAAAATAATGGATGATCTGTTTTGGACCTTTCACCCATTAAATGCCTCCCTTAAGTGTAATTTTCAAAACGATTTCATTTTTGCAGCTCTTCGATTCAAGCTTCAATTTTTCTCTCCAAATGTTTGCTTTTCCTTTCACACGAAGCACAAGTGAATATTTGTAAGTGGTCCTGTTTTTTGTAATCCACTTAGTCTAATATTAAACGGCTTTGTTCTCTCACTACATGGAGATCTTGAATGTGTTTTTATTATATAATGAGGTCCACAATAAGAGTAATGTCTTCCTGATTCATGATTATATACATATTTGTTTTAGTTATCCTGGCCATGCTTCAGCCTCTGGTATGAGCCACTGGTCCATCGTGGGTGTTGGCATTCCAGAGCTCCAACTCACTGAATGGACTTTGGAGCTAGTCAGGGCAGGAATTTGGAATTCGCCCACTCTTTGTGAAGGACACTGGAATATTTAACGTCCATCAGCTGAGACTGGTAACACGAGCCTCAACTTAACGTCGATCCGATGGATGGCACACCCATCGTTGTCATTCCCTGCCTGTGAAGTACCAGGGTGACAAAAATGTAGTTGCTAATTCCAGCACAAAACTAGCATTCTGCGTTGGTGGCGCAAGAAACTAAAAACAAAAGAATAAGGTAGTTTTGAATTATCCGCCTTGAAGGATCACAAGGTGCTCCAAGATAGTCGGTTTGAGACTCCAACCTAGATTTCAGAGCTCAAAAGCAAGTGTGCCACACTTCCGCCTCATCCTGTATGAAATAAAGCACATTTAACCCCTTCAAATCACTTTGTGTGTATTAATACGATTTGCTTGTAGGTTTACCCTAAGGTAATATCCACAATCGAAAACACTCGAAACCAGTCTGCAATTGAACGACACCACCTCGTGAGGTTTCCTGCACCTAAAATTGCATGCTGTCTTTCTACGTTCCCAACCAGCGGGTGGTGTTGAAAACCACATTTAACATTGTCTAAGGAAATGATCAATCTTGACGTCATGAGCCCCTGAATGTCTCCTGCCACCCACCCCGACCAGACTTATACCTCCTTGTCACCCCCCCCCCCCTCTCCTGACTCGTACTCGGGTTAAAGCACCCGCTGGGTCTTGGCAAGGATATCTGGAATGAGGATGGCCATGTTGGCAGTGAAAGGTGGTGGCCGAATTGCTTCCACATTTCAAATTGAAGTCTGAGCACGGGTTGATGGAAACTGTTTTACACCTGACTGCAAAACCTTTATCAAGTTGAAGCTTTAAAAAAAAAATATATATATTTATTTGTTTATTTTTAAACCATTTTATGCAACCATGCAACCTTTTAAAATCTCGGATTGTATGTCACATGATTTGTAGTCTGGCTTTAATGGCCATCATTTTGCCAGTGATGTGGATGCGTGCATGATCATGCTTGCACATCTGAGTTTGATTTTGTGAGTCTGGAAGGTAAACTAAGCCACTCAAAATTATTCTTACGTGCATTTACAAAACCTCGCTCCAACCCCCCAAATCTTTTCGAAAATCCGGAATGGGTTGTATGGACAAAATGAGATTTTGAGATGTATGAACAAAAAAAAACCTAGCATTGGAAATTTATTTGAGATGCAACTCTAGGTGTGCTAGTTGAACACTCCGGTTGGTGTCACAACATTCTGCATTTAGCTTATTAGTATTCCTAGATTATATTTTTAATTCTTACCTATTCCAAAGTCATATGGTCAGAAGGAAAGAGAAATGTTGATCATTGATTTGGTCACGTGATCTGATTATCCTCACAAATGCTCTCTCTTGTAGGTCCAGATATATTTAGTTTAGTGGTTAATAAACCTGCGGTTTGTGGTTGCAACAGTAACTGGAGAAACATTTTACTTTTCGATATTACAAAAGGCAATTGTCTGCATAATATATGCTGGGAGGGTTCTTAACCTCCTGCCTTTAATTGTCCCACCTGTCTTCAATCACAATCATAACCGATGTTGTGAGGGGAATGTGCACATGTTGAAAGGCTTGTGAATAATTGCTAAAGATTGTGAAAATTGTATTTTGGTAATATCTTGTTGATTTTACCTTCACACACTAGTTAAGAAGAACATCACCATGGATCTGCTGGAATGGTTTTACCCATCACTTTGAAGTACCGAAGATTACTTGACCACCTTGTGTGATGTAAACTAATAAACATGTGGGTGCTGTTGAAAAACTAACATGTGAATTTGGGTTGGCATGTTTAGTGATTCTATCTGAGCACAGAGGTTATGAGGCTGGGATGTTCACAGACATCATGAGATGTGTTCTCTAATGGCATTGACCACCAAACAAGTGAACTCAAATGTAAGTTGATTTGTAAATTTTTACAGTAATATTCTTGTAAATCATGTAAAAGTATAGCGATATGCCCTAAATGCCGTTCTCCTGCCAGTGATTAATGTATAATCTCCTTCATGAGTTTTATGTTTCTCTTGATAAAAGAAAGACCCCACTCCTCACTTTACACTCCCCACTCCCCATTACATGCACAAAGCCTGGTGTTGGCTTCGTGGCTTGGGTGGCTGTCTTTGGATCTTTGGGTTCCGAGTTCAAGCGGTGTTGGCTGCTGAATTAATACCAGGTGGGGTTGACTCAACCTGTCATCCTTCTGAGGTTGGCGAAATGAGTACCAGTGTACTGGTATAGGGACATTGCGTCAGCGGTACAGCTGCACCCCAACAAAATGATAATTACCTGGCAGCCAAGCTCCCAAATGCAAGAAGAACTCGAGGGGGAGCACTCAGGAGAGTGCAAAACCTCCGCCGCCAATACTGCTGGGTCACTTAAGTGAACTTGATATCCTATTCATTGTAGGTCAAAACGGATCAGACTCGACTGAACCACGATTAAATAAAGTAAACGAGATCGACGCGCATGAAGAAATGCCAAAAAAAAAAAAAAATCTAAATTTTTTTGAAAAAAAAGGTGCAAATTTTTTTGGGGGGTTGGAAATCAATGAAAACATGTAGATATGCAAAAAAAAAAATTCAAATATTTTTCAAATATCGAAATTTTTTGGTGCAATTTTTTTTCTCGAACATATTAATTTTTTGGGGGGTTGGAAATTACTTAAAACATGGAGAAATGCAAAAAAAAAAAAAAAAAATTCAAATATATTTCAAATAAAATCGAAACTTTTTTGAAAAAAAGTTGCAAATTTTTTTTTTCTCAAACAAAAATTTTTTTTTTTTTGGTTGGAAATCACTTAAAACATGTAGAAATGCAAAAACAAAAATTCAAATATTTTTTCAAAATGGCCGCCATAGCGGCCATATTGGACTTTGGACCAAGTCCAAAATCTAATGGCATGATCCTTGGAGCATACCGAACCCCCCCACCAAGTTTCGTCGAAATCCATCCAGGAGTTTTTCCGTAACACTGTTCACAAACAAACAAACAAACAGACAGGGGTGAAAACAGCAACCTCCGTCCATCTTCGATGGCGGAGGTTAACTCGAGGGGGAGCACTCGGTTGAGTGCAAAACCTCCACCGCCAATACTGCTAGGTCACTCAAGTGAACCTGATATCCTATTCATTCAATTTGATGTCAATAGTGCTCACAGATTTATAGTTTGCAACTTTCCCTTTTACTTTTAACTTTTACATACTCAATTCATTCGTCAAAACTAGATTCCTTGAGAAAATTAATTTTACGTGGGTATATCCACCTGAAGTTCCAAAATCAGCCGCAATTATAATTTTGGCATGTTTTTTTTTTTGTTGGAAATCACTTATAACATGTGGAAATGCAAAAAAAAATCGAAATTTTGTTGAAAAAAATTTGCAAATTTTTTTTTTCTCAAGCAATTTTTTTTGGGGGGGGAAGGAGGGGGGTTGGAAATCATTTAAAACATGAAGAAATGCAAAAAAAAAAATTCAAATATTTTTTCAAATTGGCCGCCATAGCAGCCATATTGGATTTTGGACCAAGTCCAAAATCTGATGGCATGATCCTTGGACCAGACCTAACCCCCACCCCAAATCAAGTTTTGTCGAAATCCGTCGAGGAGTTTTTCCGTAATACTGTTCACAAACAAACAAACAAACAAACAAGCAGTCATAGACTGGTACTTACGAAATCGTCAACTTGACCTCTGACTTTGTCTAATAAAAGCTGTCTCTGGAGAAGGTAGCGACGCAAGCCAGAAGATTCTACCATGATTCTGTACCAAACCATCAAAAATTGAATTTTTGACCTCACTGTGACCTTGACCTTTGACCGATTTTGACCAAAATCTAATCAGCACTAGCCATCACCCTTCTGAATCACGTGGTGTAATTTGACAGTGGTAGCTTCTTCTGTTCTTGAGTTATCTGTACCAAACCATCAAAAATCGAATATTTGACCTCACTGTGACCTTGACCTTTGACCGATTTTGACCAAAATCTAATCAGCACTATCCATCACCCTCCTGAATTGCATGGTGTAATTTGACATTGGTAGCCTCTTCCGTTCTCGAGTTATCGTGCCTACAAACAAACAAACAAACAAACAGAAACGGAAGTCATCAATATACTTACGAAATCTTTAGATTTCGTAAGTAACAAGCAGTCATAGACTGGTACTTACGAAATCGTCAACTTGACCTCTGACCTTGTCTAATAAAAGCTGTCTCTCGAGAAGGTAGCGAAGCAAACCAGAAGTTTCTATGATGATTCTGTACCAAACCATCAAAAATCGAATGTTTTGGATGTTTGACCTCACCATGACCTTGACCTTCGACCGATTTTGACCAAAATCTAATCAGCGCTCACGACCACCCTCCTGAATCACGTGGTGTAATTTGACATTGGTAGCTTCCGTTCTCGAGTTACCATTTTTTGGATGTTTGAACTCACCGTAACCTTGACCTTTGACTGATTTTGACCAAAATCTAATCAGCGCTAGCCATCACCCTCCTGAATCAGGTGGTGTAATTTGACATTGGTAGCTTCTTCCATTCTCGAGTTGTCTGTACCACACCATCAAAAATCGAATATTTGACCTCACTGTGACCTTGACCTTTGACCGATTTTCACCAAAATCCAATCAACACTAGCCACCACCCTTCTGAATCAGGTGGTGTAATTTGACAGTGGTAGCTTCTTCCATTCTCGAGTTATCGTGCCTACAAACAAACAAACAAGCAGTCATAGAATGGTACTTACGAAATCGTCAACTTGACCTCTGACCTTGTCTAATAAAAGCTGTCTCTCGAGAAGGTAGCGACGCAAACCAGAAGTTTCTACGATGAATCTGTATCAAACCATCAAAAATCGTAACGTCGACCGAAGCAAAAATCTCCATTTCTCCACACAATTATATTATACCTTAACGTAACTCAACGACGCGTCTGCTCGAGCGCCCTGCATCATGGGACGACCCGTGATGCGGCGAGTGAAATATTTTTTATACAATCTTAAAACGTCTCCAAAACATCCGATTTTTACCAAAATTTCGACAACCGAGTTTTAAGCGTCCTAAGCGATCGCAAAAACCGAAGACAAAATTAAAATCGAAGTTAAAACGAACTCGTAACGTCGAGCGAAGCAAAAATACTCCATTTCTCCACATGAATTTACGGAATTATGTTTGACCTCACTGTGATCTTGACCTTTGACCGATTTTGACCAAAATCTAATCAGCACTAGCCATCACCCTCCTGAATCACGTGGTGTAATTTGACATTGGTAGCTTCTTCCGTTCTCGAGTTATCGTGCCTACAAACAAACAAACAAACAAACAGAAACGGAAGTCATCAATGTACTTACGAAATCTTTAGATTTCGTAAGTAACAAACAGAAAGGGGTGAAAACAGTAACCTCCATCCATCTTTGATGGCGGAGGTTAATAATCTCACACTCACACACACACACACACACACACACACACACACACACACACACACACACACACACACACACACACACACACACACACACACACACACACACACACACGCTGTCTTTTCATTTTCAGTTCGTCACAATTCCAACACACTCACTCATTCACTCATGGAGAAAAATATTGGAGATGAGATTGACACCACTTCGGGAAAGACCATAACGATACAAAATAGAAAACAACAAACAGACAAAAATACGAGTTAGGAGAATCAACAAAGCATTGCAAAGATTGGTGCCAAAATTATCCCCATTAAAGAAACTCAACACCGTGAGCTTTCCATGAAAACAACATCACAAGAAGAGCAAACCAGCCCATACAGACAGAGACCAGAGATCATAATGGGAACAGAGGCAAGATACACCAAGGGAGAAATTGAGAAAAGAAACAGGACAAATCCAACAATTTAGAAGGGGAAATCAAGGTCCAAAGCCAATGAGGAGAATCCAAAAAATAAAGAAACAAATACCTAATTGGAAATAAAGACAAAGAGGAAATGGTTGCTGTAAGCAAACTCAAAATAGAAATGATCACAAGAAAGATTAAAAAAACAAAGTATGACGAAGTCAATAAAGGGAGAAAACAAAACCACCCGTTTGAAAATAACCCGAAACAAGCTCAAATGAGCTAAGATCCTCGTCCTCTTAATGATGACATCATAAAAACTAATATGACATCATTGTGATGTATTAGGTTTGTGATAAATTATCTGTGCTAATGTCCGGCTTGATACCCGCAAACAAAATTCAAACAGCTTGCCGAGTTTCGGAGATAATGGTATAGGCTATTTGCATTCGCGGCGATATTATGACGTCAACTTTTTTTGTCTAGAAAGAATTTCCAAAATCGGAGATGGTTACTGCCTGCGTGTGGGCTTTCTGCATATACATGGCAAGTTTCACGAAGATCCGATGAAAACTCTGGGTTGTTAAACAAAAAATGTCAAAAAACAGGAATGATGATACGTCATAGTGATGGATCATATGTGTGGTAATTCATCTCTGCTAATGCCCTGTTCGAATCCCACAAACATAATTCAAAAAGATTGCCTAGTTTTGGAGATAATTTTTTAGGCGATTTCCATTCGCGGATATATTTTGACGTCAAAACTTTTTTTCTCGGAGGAATTTTCATAATCGGAGATGGTTACTGTCTGTGCAGGGTATTTTTACATATATACACCAAGTTTCAGGAAGTTTCGATGAAAACAGTACACTGTGAAACAAAAAAGTCCACACGAACAACAACGTGAGTAAGACCGAGATCCTCCACGAGGATCTAAAAATTCACACAAAAGCAAAACATATTGTTACCTTTGAGGGGGGGGGGTATGCATTCAAAGGGTAATTAGGATGTTTAATTAGGTATGCCATGCTGTTCGAGTTTACCAGGATCTCGATGTAATAAGTAGCAATTCAGTGGTGATAAGTTGTCTAGTAAATGTTCCTTTCTTCAAGGGGGAAATGATAATTGTCACGTAATTAGATAGGGACACGGGATAGGGTAAGTGTGTCTGCGTAAACCCCTTTTGGTATTCTCTGCAGACTGGCCGTGACGTTACAGGACAGTGCAGCGGATGGCTCCGCCCCGTGATCACGATTGGCAGAAGGCGACGGCGGTGGGCCAATAAACGGCTCGATTGTAAGTGACGAGGACAGGAGGATAAAAAGGTTCTGTTCGGGGTCGAAAGGGAAGAGGAAGAAGATCGGGACAAAAAGATCGTGTTTTTTTGGTGTGGAGGCTGTTGCGCGGGAAGCGTACTTGTTGTTGTGCTGATTCGATCGTGTTCTTCATCGTGTCTTGGAGCCTTGCTGAGCCTCGTGCCTCACGTTGGTTGGCTCTGGGGTTCTGCTGACTCGGAGTACGGGGTTGAACGGCGGGCGGACGTGCCTCCCTCTCCTGCTCGCAATTTGGCGCCAGAACTGGTTCCCTGGCGGCTGTGAGCGGACTTGGGCCAGGACCAGGAGGTCGACAGCACCACGGTTTCTCCTGCCCCCCCCTGACGAGAGCAAGGCCAGCTCGTCCGACGCTGATCCAGGGACAGTTGCGTCCACATCACGGTCCTGTCTGACCACCAGAAATAGCTACGTTTTGTGTGTGTGTGTGTGTGTGTGTGTGTGTGTGTGTGTGTGTGTGTGTGTGTGTGTGTGTGTGTGTGTGTGTGTGTGTGTGTGTGTGTGAACTTGGCGCATTAGAGGGTTTGAGATCTGTATATTCATTGGAATTGTCTGTGTTTTCCCCACGCCCGATCCCACACCATCCCGTCGAATCGTCCCGGATCCCTCTTCTTGCCGAGTCTTGTTATTTCTGGTTAATAATAAAAACAAATAAACATCATCAACTCAGTGAAAAGCGACTCGTGCCACCTTCCTCGTCCCGTTTGCGGTAGAGCGATTAGAACCGCCATGTTTGGGTTATAAATAAATAAACCGCCTCCATCGTTTCGGCTCATTCTACGTTGGCGGGACTGTTCAAGTCCCGTGGACGTCACATTGGTGTCAGGGTGTTGGATGTTCGAACCCCTCTAAATTATATTTGGTATCGGGAGAACATACCAAGATTAAAATCTCGCCACGAATTGGAATATAAAATTACTACAGAAAAGCGTGCGAGCGCGGGAAAATTTTGGCGGGATTTTTCAAATTTAAATTAATTGGCGGCAAACGGGACTTCTGCACCATGGCGGATGTGCAGATGTTTGAGGAGGAAGGCCACGTGTCTGGCAGCGAGTCGGGGGAAGAAGGGAGAGACGGGGGGTAGGGTGGACCCTCCCCCATTCTGAGTGTGGACCGTGCTTCATCGCCCGTAACGGGGCCACCAGCCCTGGAAACCGGCGCGATGTCGATCCAGACAATGTTGCAACGTTTAATAGGGGACATGACGGTACAAATGACAAATCAATTCGTGACACAGAGGGCAGAAATGACGGCACAGAGGGCAGAAATGGCAAATCAATTCGTGACACAGAGGGCAGAAATGACAAGATCAATCCCAAAGTAATCAAACTGATTGAGAAAGCAATCGAGCTCTGGAACACCACAGTGATATTACAGCACTCGGAAGGAAAGATCAAAATACCAGGAGTGAAGATGCGTTGCTGGATCTTCTAGGGTGGTAGCCTTTCACCCCTCATATTTTGCCTGGCTCTGGACCCACTGAGAAACCTCATTAATGAGCCAGGACATGGATACACCCTGATGTCAAATAAAGAATGTCCAAAGAAACAAGAAAGGTGACGTATCTATCATTTACATGGAAGATTTAAAACTCTTTGCACCGAACGACAAAAAATTGTCAGAACGACTCAAATTAGTGAAACAGTACTCTGACGACATTCAGATGGAATTTGGCAAAGATAAGAGTGCCAAGTGCACATTCTTACAAGGTAGACTAACGAAAACGGACAAAATAAAAATTGACACAAGTACAACAATACTGGAGCGAGACAGCGAAGCATCATACAAATACCTTCGGGTGGGGGGGGGGGTACAAAAGATCCTGGTTTTGTATGGGCGAAGATAAGAGATGATGGTGACCAGTTGTTTTGAAGACCTGGAGGGAAGAGTGGGATTGAAGAGAGTGTGGGAGTTTGTTCCAAAGATGGGGAAAAAGAGGAATGAAGATGAGCAGTGATTCTTGACTTTGGTAGTTTTACCAGAAGGGGGCTGTGACCGGACCTTGAGTGCCCTGCAGAAATATGGGGCAGGGGGGGGCAGGCGGGATAGGAGATGGTACAAGACAAAAAGACCACCGACCTGTCTGTGGTGATAGAGTGAGAGACCTAAAGACTCAGCCTCCTCCTTGGAGATATGAATGATCCTAAATGCCTTGATTTCCACAGCGTGAAGTTGAGCAAGGTGAGAGGTGGGAGCACCAACCCAGAGGGTAGAACAGTGCTCCATCAAGCTGCGGACCAAAATGTTGTATGTGGTCAGGAGCTCAGGTGTGCCAAGGAAGGATCAAGATGATGATGACCAGTTGGTGACTGGCTTTGGAGGCCAGCTTGGAAATGTGGCTTTCCCAGGAAAGATCATGGCAGATAGTGAGACCCAGAAGCTTGAATGAAAGGACTTCTTCAAGAGGATTGCTGAGAAAGGATATTGGGAGGTGGGGGAGAGGGGGGGGGGGGTCCAGATGGTCATTTCGGAGAGACAGAGTGAGGGTGTAAGATTTGTCAGGATTGAAAGACATGTTCCACGTGCTGGACCAGCTTGTGATTTTATCCAGATCTGCAGAGAGCGAAGAGGCTGCTGCTTGCCGATATGAGGGATGACAGATGGTACGGCAGAGGGTGGAGTCATCATTAAAGAGATAAAGAGGATTTCCCAGCGAGTCAGAGAGATCATTGATGAAAACCAGAAAAAGAACAGGGCCCAGAACGCTGCCTTGAGGAACTCGGCCTGGACAGGAAGAGGGGATGAGAGAACTCCATAAAAGACCACACGCTGGCTGCAACAGGAGA
This sequence comes from Eptatretus burgeri, assembly GCF_056783735.1. Taxonomy (NCBI): domain Eukaryota; kingdom Metazoa; phylum Chordata; class Myxini; order Myxiniformes; family Myxinidae; genus Eptatretus; species Eptatretus burgeri. The sequence goes on from NC_140968.1 coordinate 91,167,494, forward strand.
GGAAGTCTGTGAGCCATGTTGTGGAGATGTCCTTGGATACCATATCAAGATAATTTGGTGAGTAGGGCAGGGTGCCAGACCATATCGAAAGCACACAATATGTCGAGGGAGATAGCTTTGATGTCATGTCTGGTGTTGAGTATCTCCATTCATTGTTGGGAGAGCAGAAGCAGCATATCCCAGATTAGAGTGATCTTGTCTGAAACCAAATTGATGATTGGAAATTCAGCCATTGGAGAAGATGAAGGATTTCCTGTATGAAGCGATGATGGATTCCATAACCTTGCTGATGATTGTGAGAAGGCTAATTGGTCTGTAGTTGCAGGGATCTGTTTTTGCACCCTTTTTGTGCAGGGCAGTGATGTTTCCTGATTTCCAAGCAGATGGCAGATGACCTTGAGCAAATGAGAGGGTGAATAGAACAGAGAGAGGGTGAGCAAGAGCAGAAGAGCAGGTTTTTAGGACACATGGGCTGATGCCGTCTGGACCGGTTGCAGAATCTGAGTTGAGGTTTGACAGCAAGCTCTCCACCTTGTCAGGAGAAAAGGACACAGAGTCCAGGGACAGTTGGGTGCGACTGGGTAAGGTGGGTACAGATAGCGATGGGTTTGGGCCACAAGATTTAGAAGCAAACACCGAGTTTAGGCATTCAGCCTTTTCACGTGCAGTGTCAGCTGTGCGGCCATTTGAGGTAAGGGAGGTGATGGAGGGGAAACATACACTAGAAATAGTCTTAACTAGATGCCACTAGGATTTGGAGGAGGGAGACAGGTTTGAGAGTTCAGACTTGAGATTAGAAAGATGTTGTTTTCTGGCTCTCCTGAGGGTAGATACACACTTGTTCCGAGCATTGTGGAATGAACTGAGGCTGCCCTCAGTTGGGTTTGCCTTCCATGAGGAAAAGGCAAGTTGTTTCAGGACAACTGCCTCGCCACAAGCTTCAGTGAACCAAGGGCGGGAGGAAGGGGAGGACAACTGAAGACGAGAGGGGATAAATCTGTGCTTCTGAGAGAGCAAGTTTCTTTGAAAGAATTCCCAGGATAAGTTGATGTTGGAGGAAGTAGAGATGGGAGACCAGTGTAGAAGTTTGATGGCTGCTTGGAGACCCTGCCCGTCAGCCTGAGTGAAATTACAGACTCTGGCACTGAGGTGCTTCACTCATAACAGCCAGAGAGACGTCTACTTTGATAAGGACGTGGTCAGAAGAACTGATTGGAGTGGAGGAAGAACAGCAGATATTTTGAAGGAAATTGGTGGAAATCAGATTCAGAAGAGATGGAGTATCGTTGGTTGAGATCCGGGTCATGAAGTTGACCGATTGAGTCAGTCCCAATGAGTCACAGAAGTCTTTTGCTGAGGTGCCATGACAGGTGAGAGAGGTACCCACACCTAGCCAACTGGCATGATGACAATTGAAGTCACCACATATGAGGAAGAGAGAGTTGGGATGAGAGGATTGAAGTTGGTCCATGTTTTCAGAGAGCGAGAAGCAAATGGAGTCATCACTGTTTAGTGGATGTTGCAACACACAAATGAACATGAGGTGGGAGTGGAGGGGACGTCGTAGCCAGAGGTACTCCTGGGGGTGTGGGGGAGAGAGGGCAGTGCATGGAGAGTGAGGAATAGAGTCTTTGATGAAGAGAGAAACTCCTCCACCTGGACGAGGCTAAATGCAAAAATGACAAAAGAAAAATGTAAAATGAAATATCAAAAGATATACACCACAAAGGGAGAACCACAAGATTGCAGGAAGGTGTATATAAACAAGAGCCACCTCATAAAGGTTTTGTCTTCACCAGAAGAAGAAGAATAAGAGGAACAAGAAGAAGAACAAGAAGAAGAACGCGGAGCTCTCTTGGAGCCAGCGATCGCAACGCGACGCGGCTCAAAAACAAGAGTTGGAGAGATTGGGCATAGACAAAGAAGGATCTTTGGAATGGCTCAGAAGGGGACAGCTCAACTGGGATGGAGAACAAACCATTATAAATGCCCAAAATAAACAGACCTAAAGCCACAAATGGTATTCCCTGAGGGCATCTGCATTACAAGGTTGCAGCCTGACATTGTCATCTGATCAGGTACAACAAGGCATGTCATCTTTGGGGAGTTGTCAGTATTTTGCAAAGACAACATGAAGGAGGTGCGCGAGAGGAAAAGAGGAAAGTATGGTGAGCTGGAAGCGGGCTGTCAGGAGAAGGGTTGGTGAGTTTCTTGTCAGCCATTTGAGGTGGGGTGTGGAGGGTGTATTGGCAATTCCTTTCATGCATTTGTTGCTCAACTCGGAGTGGATGGAACGGAAAGGAGGAGGACGTGTGAGAGAGTGGCCCAGGTTTCCTTGAAAAGCTCACTTTGGATTTGAAGGAAGTTTATGGAGGTAGGTCGAGTGATCTAGGTTGAGGTTGATTGGGTGGTAGTTCTTTCAGCCCCAAAAGAGGTTGTGACTGAGTGTGGAAGAGAAATGGAAAGATGTGTGCATGGATGTTGATTTGAGCAGTGTATATAATGAGGCTAGTTGGTTGGTTGTGTTTTTTTTTTTTTGTGTGTGCATTTCAGGAGTGTGTGTGTGTGGTTGTTTTTTTTGCATGTGTTTTGTGCATTTTGCTGTTGAGTGGTGCATGTGGTAAGGTTGGGTGGTTGCTCCAGTATACATTTGCAGTGCTGTAGATTCTCAGAGTGGAAGCTGTTGTTTTGTTGTTGTAATTTGTGTTTTTGCTGATTGGGGGTCGGGGTACTTATGCATTTCCATGTACTTTCTGCATGTGGAGGCATATGGTTCCTTTCTGCCCCTCCCCCCCCCTTAGCTGACCGTATCGAGGTTGAAGGGCTGAAATGGGATGAAGCTGTGGACTTTGACTGAATACCTGGTCAGTGAGGCACACTTGTGGCCCAGGTGTGTTTTGAAATTGTAGTTGTGTATATGTATGTATATATATATATATATATGTATATACAGTATATATGTATGTATTTATGTACATATACATGTATACATACTGTATGTATATGTTTATATTCTGTATATGTTTATTTTATGTATACACACACACACACACACACACACACGAAGATGGATATTTTGAGACCTCGGAGGGCTCCGTTCCACCTTCTGAAACCTGCATATGAAGTTAACCAACGACACACATCCCTGCTGCAGTCTTCTTTCTTGCTGCTGCAGTTCGTTGATTATTTGTCTGAACTTTACCATGTAGTTATCACTTTGATTGTATACCTGACTGATTGATATACTTGGGGTAAAAGACATGATGAGCAAGCTTGGAATGAAAGGCACCAACGTATCACCGCAGGTAACGATGCTTTCATAATTACTCAAACAAAATGGTAGTATCGAATTCATAATTACTCAAACAAAATGGTAGTATCTAATTCATGATTACTTACTTTGACATTACATTGAAGCAAAACATAGTTCTGTTTGGAGTAAACGGTATTTATTTTAAAATCACAGTAACTGCACATTTCATTGGTCTGCAGTGCAAGATGGTGTGTAATACAAATAGCTGCAATTTTGAGGTTTCATAATTGACACCAACACTCCGATATTCTGAAATGGAAAAGTGTTATCCTGTTAGCAGTAAAAAAGTGGCTCATTGGGCTATTTTTCACTGGTCAAAAACCAGAGGGCTGCAGGAGGTCAACTCTATCCATCACATCAAAGACAAGGGTAATTGCAAGAAGGGCAGTGAGGAGGATATCGGGATACAAAGACAGATCCTGGCAAAGGAACAAAATTCACCAAAAGGGAATTAATCTTTTCTTACCTTCAGGCAAGCAATCCCATGTCGGAGTGTATCAGTATGCCATGGAAAAAAAAATCGTGAAACCATATTGGTATAAAACATCAGTAGCGGATTAGTGAACCAATAAGTGTGCGCTCCTTTAAAACCATAGCAGTAGCTTAAACTTGAACATCTAACATGTCTTGCATGTCTGTTTTCCATCATGTGAATGCAAATCAAACTCTCTGGCATTAACTTTGCTCGTGCTTGAAGTATATGTATGTATATATGTATATATATATATATATATATATATATATATATATATATATATATATATATATATATATATATATATATATATTTTCAATCTTTTTATGGAAACAATCTCATAATTATAGGAATTGTAAAAATACCTTTCAATCACTGTGCATAGCTCACACGACAAACAGTCGAGCTTGCGATGGCTGCCGGAGTGACGGTGACTGCTTCCCCACCTGAAGGTCAAGACCTCCACACCACACATGATGGTGAAGGCTTCCACACCTGCTCATGACATGAAAAGTTTTTGCTCACGCAACACTGTAATACCGTAAACGTGTACAATTAGACTCTTGACTCGATTATAATTCATTGTTAATGTCACTACAGCACACTGAACTTTATTCATGTCAAGATGTTAAATAGTGCAGCTGAAAGTGTTAAAAAAAAAAGAAAAATAACTTTTTGAACGGGTAGTTAAGATGTGGTCTTTATCCACGAGTTAAAATGGCAGATGTTTTGGCTGTGACTCGATGTACAAGGATTTGTTGAGTAATTGAACTCTGGGATTTGCTACGTGAAGTACATGGCCAATGAAGAAAAAAAAAGCCCAAGGTGGCCCAGCCACATTCATGGCCTGACTCTGCGCCTGTGATGTTCGTTTGTGCGTTAGCATATCTGGTCGTTCGCCAGGCCCTGTGCCTGCCTGCCTCACAGACCGAGATCCAATACCTTTTTGTGCTGAGTTTCATGTGTTTCTAAGCACGCAGTATTTATTATTGCAAGCCCTCTCGGCTGTACCACGTTTACCTGGGGAGAAGGCAGTGCATTATGCGCACCCGCGGTATGTTTCTGTTTGGCCACGGCACCGACGATTTCCCCGGGGGAGAGGACCCGACAATCGCGAGTCGGAGTCTGGGCAGCACGGTTTCTCCACGTCGGGCATGTGCTATGGGGTCAGACCATGCACCCTGCAACGATCTAAAGCAGATAAAGGCCTACCTGTGCTGTTTAGACGCCGAGCAGTCGGTTCGGCCCTAGTTGTGTCTGGTGGTTTCCATACCAAGCATCGAGGCCGTCAACATCAATTTCTCTCAGCGACCGACAAGTATACTTTCGCCAAAAAAACGGGCTGTATGTACGATGTTGTGCGAGAGAAGGAATTTGATCACAAAATCTTTAGTGAATTGCTCAAACTTTAGTCCGGGACTTTTATAGGTTATAAAAGTACAATATCCAAAAGTTCTGTGATTTCAGTAGTTGCCGCAGTGCCAGGAGCCATCTTTCACTCACGCCTTTCATTCCTATTTGGGAATTTTCATTTTGCCCTTTGTCTTTGCCGTTTTTGTTGAGGCCAAAGGCACGGGCATAATTTTAACGAGCCAAGTTATTCTTTTGTGGTATTGAGGATGCAAGTGACTGAAATAGGGGGTGGAAAAGGGGGAGGTGGGGGTATGTAGAGTGTATTGTTTCACCATGCCCCGAAGCCGCAGAGAAAAGGAGCAGAAATAATCATAAATCATACCGTTACCCCGGCTGAGCTGTTGCGTTGAGTCTGACAGTTTGCTGGGAGAGTTCAAAAGAATGTAAAGCTATATTCCAAATAAACAAAGACTACTTGTGCCACTACGTTATGAATTCAGGGCAACCTCCCTGTTTTGTGGTAATGGCGCCAAGTAAAACAGGCTCAGAGCCCTATGGGTGGCCCTGACGTTTTGCTCCAAGTCCCTCGGGCTCGGCTGGCAAAACGAAAGTCGTGTATAGAAGACGGTGAGCTTTGGGGAAAGCCCATACACTGGCTCGAAAGACTCGGTGGGAGACCGGCTGGGAAGCACCGTGTGGGTAAGCAATGTTTGTGTAGCATCCCTGATCGGCTGCACACAGCCTTTGGCCTAGTTCGGCAGGCCTGAGGTAAATACGCCGTCATGTTCACTGCACCGTGTACACCCACATGTTGCAGAAGTGCTTCGACGTAAGGTCGACTTTGATTGACCATTGCTTTTGCCATCGAGAAGTGGTTCCAAAGGATGATTTTGGCCTCAATTACCTGAACTATCGGCCTCCTATAAAACTTCCTACTATGTTTTATCTTCCCACTGTATCTATAGACTCGACGTCCTTCTTCATGCCATGTTATTTTGCTATTTAGGTCCAACTTGTATATTCCTTTCCTCCCTCATTTCACCTT
>NC_140968.1:91183679-91238679 GCF_056783735.1 Eptatretus burgeri
GATGTAGATGCATAAATATACAATTATATTGGATCATGCAATGTGAGAATGAAACTTTGGTTTGATTTCAAAGCATCATAAGCGCTTTATTTGAACTACCATTTTCCATTGTGTAGCGCTAATCGCGTCAGTTCCTGAAAGTGTTGCTCCGCGTGCGGAGCTATGAATGAGACGACATAAATGCAACTTCCGAGTGATGAGCGATGCATGGCACACACTTGCTGGGGGATTGAGTGGGATTAGAGAAAAGGAGGGAAAATTCCTGCAGCTGCTGGGCCGATCATGAGGTGTCAGCCGATTAGGAGTTTAAATATAGAAAAGCAAAACAGCACATGCTCCTTCTCCGGGTGTGCCTGCCACTCGTCAAAACGCGGAGCCTCCCAGCTGTTTGCATGGGTCAGAGCATACATCTTCTGCTGGCTTGCGCAGGCCGACTCTCTGGATCCAGATTGGAAAAATGTATATTCCATGAATACAGTGTTACTCATGGTGGGAGCCAAACTGGGCTGGGTTTTTATTTTTTATTTTTTTAAACATGCAAGCAAGGCTCTATTACGAAATTGTAAAATAACACACTGCAACAATAATTGTGCAATATCCCCTTATACATGGGTCACAGATACCCACTGTGTGTGTTATTTCGACTCGCTAATGCTCTTGGATCAAGGATACCTTTATTGTGCAAAGTGGAGGCCGATATAATCATAATCAGTCGATGTCCTTTGTGGACTATTTTGGGTGCAAATGAAAGTAGGCCCAAGGCCTGCATAGCACTGGAACGAGCATTAAATGAACAAATTCTGGGATTACATATCCAGCAAATATTATCTTAAGTCTTTCAATGGGTCATGCACTCAAAAACAACATCCTGAAGCACTTTTTGCCATTTAGTCTACTTCATTATCCCACACTTAAATAACTGGAACTGTAAATAAGAGGGGACAAAAACGAGGTATATGGCTCATGGGCTCACATATTTTCGAAAAATTAACCGATATGGCTACGAGGCTCATATATAATCACATAGGTCCAACCTCATATACTTAAATTTTATTTTAAATTAATTATCTATAAAAAATTCTATATCTATAAATCTATAAATCTATAATGTATAAAATTTTAAAATATCTACAATCTATAAAATCTATAAAATTTTAAAATATCTATAATCTATAAAAATCTATCTATAAAATCTAAAATATTTTAAAATATCTATAATCTATAAAAATCTATCTATAAAATCTATAAAAAATTAAAATAGGACCAGCACTTAAATTGTGACATGGAATGATAAAGTCGACATGACCAAACCTAATTTTCACTCCTCAACTGAGATGACAAAGAAACACTTCTGTCATTGAAAATGAGTTATTACTAAAATCTCTCATTTTTACCTCCGCTGCTGAAGGTGGATGGAGGTTACGTTTTCACCCCCGTCTGTCCGTCGTCTGTCTCTTGACTAACCCTAACAGCTTGGTTTGTTACTTGGCAAATTTTTTTTTTGCTTAGTATTTTGGTCTGTAGCATTTGTTTCTGTCTGTCTGTCTGTCTGTCTGTTGGGTCGCCGAAATAGGTGACCCTTATTGTCATTAATTGTGTCTGTTTGGATGTTTGTTCGTTTGTCATCAGCATAATTGGTAGTAAACTTGGGCGGATTTTGACCAAACTCAGGTGGTAGGTACATCTTATGACCTAGTGCTTTGTAAATTGTGATGGTTGCTAGGGACGCTTTGGTTCCCTAGCAACAACCAAAAAAAACCTTCAAAATCGGTACCGTTCGTGCGAAATCAATTCCGAAAGCCATTATCCCACGTAGGGTTATGAAATTTGGCACGAATGATCGACAGGTGATGCTCTATCAAATATATTCCGGTTTTTGTGATAAATGGAATACTTTACCCGCAGCGTCCTCTACAATTAGGATATGCGCGAAAATTGAAGGCCCCCTAGCGACCAGGTGAGTGCATCGATACGAATGAAAATTTGCAGGTTCATGGTACTCAATGAGTACTACAACTTTGCCTCAGGACATATTGACCGATTTCGCTTAGGTCAGGGGTCAAAGGTCAATTGGTGCAAAAATCGATAATATGCGAGAGCTGGAGGTGCCTTCGCGCCAAATCCTACTCCTCCTCGGGTTATGGTCGGATGGTCATGAAAATTCATACTAATCGTCTGGAATACATTCTGCACAAACGGTCGAGCCGGATTTTTGATTTAGATCATTGTTCACCCACAGCACCCCCTCGAACTTTGGGGATTTCTGATTTCAAACCGCATTTTCGGTACTTTTCATTCAAATGGATACCGGGTAGTTATCAGTGGATGGAACTGGATGAGATTTGAGATGCATAATCTTCAGGTGATTGATTCCCTTTCCGCTATATGACATCCATTTTGCTCTCTATCTTATAGTTTCCATGCTCGGCGACCCATCGCCGCCTGTCGGCTTGTCTCTTTGTTTGTCTGTTTTTCACAAGATTTTTGGCCACAGTTTTCAAGCAATCGTTCTGAAATTTTGGATTTTGATAGGTGATTGGCTTAGGACAGCAAGGCTTAATTTTGGTGAAGATCCAAATCTGGATCCAGATCTGAAAATTTTTTAAGTGACGCTTCTCCATTGAGAGATAGGGCTTAAATGATATTGCATGATATCTCAAACCATTGTGGACGAATTTGAATGAAACTTGGTGGATATGTTGAGTGTGTAACAAGGACTAATTGATTCGATTTTGGTGAATATCCAAATCCGGATCCGGATACGAGAATTTTAAAGTGATTCTTCGCCATTGATATATAGGGACAAAAACTATATATAGCACAATATCTCATGAGGTTATGTGTGGATTCTGACGAAACTTGGTGGACGGGTTGGGAATGCCACCAGGAAGAAAGGATTCAATTTTAGTGAAGATCTGAAGCCAGATCTGGATACGAGAATTATTTAATTTTTAACTGGTTCTTCACCATCGAGAGATTGGGCTGGAAGCAATATTGCATGATATCTCAAAACATTGTGGACGGATTCGGATGAAACTTTGTGGACATCGGTGTGTTACAAGGACTAATTGATCCGATTTTGGTCAAGATCCGAATCCGGATCCAAATTCGAGATTTTTTCAAGTGATTCTTCATCATTGAGAGATGGGGCCAAAAACTATGTCTCGCATGCTATCTCAAAAAGTTGTGGACAAATAATGACAAAACTAGGTGGACGTGTTGGTTAGGTGATGAGAATAAGCCGATTCGAATTTGATTAAGGTCTGGTTTCAGATCTAACCTATCAGTGGGATACAAAATGTAAACTGTTCAGCCTGCTGGAGGTATGCGCTCTCGGAGTGCCGTTCCGTTTCGCCAAGTTTCACTCCAGGAGTGATTTTTTTTTCATGTCTGGTTGTTTTTTGAACAGGATATCTCAAAAAGTTGTTAATGGATTTGGACGAAATTTTGTGGAGAGCTTGGGTATGTGACACTGACGAAATGATTAGATTTTGGTGAAAATCCGAATCCGGATCTGGATCCGAGAATTTTTTTAGTGATTTTTTTTTACCATTGAGGGATTGGGCCAAAAACGACATATAGCAGGATATTTTAAAATGTTGGGGACGGATTCGGCCGAAACTTGGTGGACAGGTTGGGTATGTAACAAGGAAGAATTGATTCAATTTTGGTGAAGATCTGAATCAGGATCCGAGAATTTTTTTCGTGATTTTTTTTTCACCATTGAGAGATTGGTCCAAAAACGACATATAGCAGAATATCTCAAAAAGTTATGGATGGATTTGGACGAAACTTTTGGGATGAGTTGTTTAGGTGACAAGAACAAGTCGATTAAATTTTAGTTCAGGTCCGAATGCAGATCCGGCCTATCAGTGGGATCCAAAACGTAAACTAATCAGCTTGGTGGAGGTGTGCTCTCCACCAAGTGCCCTTCTAGTTATATATGTGGCCTGTCTTCCATCAAGCAGTTAATGATATAAATTTTCACATGTATCCTACTTCATTTGTATCAGTCAAATACGGATGTCCGAGAAAAATCATCACTATACTTTAGATCAACAAACGAATCATCACATCACGATACTATACGGTGCAACCAACGGTCTGTAATTTTCAACAAGGTTTGTTGTTTTGATGACCGGACATTTCATAATTATTTCCTGTTCTACCCTCTTTATCATCTCACTTTCCACTCTTGATATTCAGCACATGAACAAGAGTTTGAAACAAAGGTTACTTATACGAGGAGAGTTCAAAAAGTTTTTACAAATGAGATAATGAAAATATTCCAAGAGATTCCAAGTTTTTTGTCAGTATACCAGCAAAGAACTCAAGCTTATGGATGGGTTCATTCCCCCATTCCACCAGAATTGGCATATTTTACTATAGTGGGGAAACTTAGGCCTAAGTCACATTTGCTCTATGGCGAGGATACGGCGGCTGTACCCCCCCTTGAATGACAGAAACGTGTGGCGGCCGCAGAGTTTCTGAGGTGGCCTCAGGGTGGCCTTACGCCGTCTGGCTATATTTTACAGGCCGTAGGGTCGCCGTGGAATTATAGCACGGAGTTATAACTTTTTTCATTTCTACGTTCGCCGTAGCAATTCGACAGCCGAAAAAAAAGAACTGGTAAAAAAACCCCACTGGCCGTCTGGCCGCACGTTCGCCTTAGGGCCCCCCTGCGGGCACCTTGCGTCTGCCTTGAAAATTCTATGGCCGCTGCAGCGACGCCCTAAGGTCACCATGCGACATCAAATCAAAGACCGTACGGCAACCCCACGTTTTCGGTCTCCACAATTTATAAATACGCCGTGCAGCTCCCCGAAAAATAAAAACATATGTGACTGCTACATTGTGTGACCGTGGAAATACTGTGGCCGCCGCATAATTGCTAGTGGCCGTAGATTTTGGAGACCCCACGGCCGCTGTGGCAAATGTGACTTCGGCCTTAGCATAACAATTGTGCATTTTGCAAGGAAAGCACCAAATTTGGCACACTAGTAGCCCATCATATTATGAACAGATTTGGATATTGGGCCATCTCAAAATTTTGATGGCAGTGGAAAATGGCTGCCACAGCCATCAGCGGCTGAATTTGAGATGGCCCAATATCCAAATCTGTTCATAATATGTTAGGCTACTAGTGTGCCAAATTTGGTGCTTTCCTCACAAAATGCACAATTGTTATGCTATATTTAGCTAAGTTTCCCCACTACTATGACTTGTAATATCCACTCTCATCGGTCGTGGTGTTATGCCATCCATATTTACACAGAGAGAATTTGTGTCCTCCCCAACCCCGAACTATCGGAACTATGAACATATTGTCCATCAAAAACCTTTGGAGGTTTTGTACAACCACCATTTATCAACTCGGATCCAGCGGATCAGGAGTGCATATTTAAGACACACACACACACACACACACACACACACACACACACACACACACACACACACACACACACACACACACACACACACACACACACACACACACACTTCTGGTAGTAGAGTATGATAAGTAAAGTATATAATTTTACACCTTGTTATATTTTGTTGTTGTCTTGGACTACAGGAGCACATTTGTCGAACATAGGAAATGACAAATGCAGAGTCAATTTAACAAGAGGGACAAGTAAACTTCTGTGTTTATTAATTAATTAATTTTTACAGAAATTGAGGTTCATGGAAGAGTTGCATGACAGAGATGAGAATGTTTACACATTGATAGAGCTGTCGTACAAGGGAGGACTGAGAAAGGGGGAAGGAATGAACAAGGTGGACTGAGTTTGGACATTTTTCCAGAAGGAGTAGAGGAGGAATGTTGAAGCAGATGAAGAAAACTTACAAACTGGGTGAATGTGAAAAGTACAGATGGATAGGAGAGGAGGGTCACCGAGAATATAAATATTGGGAATAGCAATAGTAGTTAGCGTGAGATCTTTCTCCACTTTGTGACGTTGTAGACTTGCCTAATTTTTGTTGTGAAGCCACATGTGGTCTCAAGGTGAGAAACAACCCTTTTGTTTTGACATCAGGAGTAAAAAAGGAGAAATTTGGAAGGAGTATGGCGAGGTGAGCAGGGGGGGGGGTGGGGGTAACGAGGGTAGAAAAGATCATAGTTCTGGATTGACCATTTGAGATGGTAGTGAACAGCTATCTTGAAGACCTGGAAAGAAGAATGAGATGGTAGTTGGTTCCACAGGTGGGAAAAAAATAGGAACGAATGAGTGGAGGTGAGCAGTGATCCTGGATTTTGGGAGTTTCACCAGAAGGGAGTTGATGGTGGACCATATGTCCTCTGCAGAAAATTCTTGAAGACCTTGGTTTCCACGGCGTCAAGCTGAGCAAGGTGTGAGGCAGGGGGTCCAACCCAGAGGGGAGAGAAATACTCCAAGAAGCAGCGGATGAAGGCCTCGTGGGTGGATATGAGTTCGAGTGTGCCAAAGAAGGAGTTTGTACGACGGAGGATGCCCAGTCGGTGGCTGCCTTTGGAAACGTGGTTTGCCCAAGAGAGATTATGTCTGATGTTGAAACCCAGGAGTTTGAATGACTGAACTTCCTCAAGAGGATTGTTAACGAAGTAGATCGGAGGGTTTCCCAGATGGTCCTTTCAGAGATAGATAGTGAGAGCGTGAGATTTGTCAGAGAGTCAGAGAGATCATTGATGAAGATTAGAAAAATTGACTGTGTTCAGAAAACTGCCTTGGGGCACTGCAGCCTGGACAGTGAGAGCAGATGAAAGGATTCCGTTGAGAGCCCCACGTTGATTTCACAAATCATGCTTGGGATGATTTGTGAAACCACCGATATTTTGAAATGCATAAGGTCATCGTTTGTTGTTGTGCAGGATAATATGACATCGCTTTACGACGCAAAGCTTTCTTTGGTCTCATCAAAGCGTCCACGAATGGTTATGAGCACTTTCCAAGCTGATCATATACACAGGTCATTACTCGATTGCAGGATGTTGCTGAAATGTTGAAGGAATTTCATATTTAGCCAGAAAAACAACACAAAATGGCCTCCTCTTTTCAAAATATACAGTGGAATCCAACCGGGTAAATGTTTCATGAAAAGGATGGCATACTTAATGATGGTCCCATCCGCAAAACATCAGGAGGAGGAGGAGGAGATTGGGACCATACTCTGTGCAGAGCGTCGGTGCTGCTTAAGCAGTCTCCTTGGCAATTGGGCACAATCCTGGACGGGTCACCACTCCGACACAGGATACCAGCATGCTGGCACTCATTTTGCCGACCTCGGAAGGATGATGGGCTGAGTTAACCCCACCTGGTATTAATTCAACAGCTGAGTGGGATTTGAACTCAGGACCCTAGGATCCAAAGCCCACCACTCAAACCATAAATCCAACATCAGGCATAAACATCATGGTTGGGAATAAACACCAAATGAGAAAGATCGAAGGTGAGTATTCCACATTTGAGCTATCTTGGTGGACCTGACAGATTTATGTTAGATCAGAATTTTTACTTTGAAGTGACCTCCCAACAGATTCAGGAAGTGGTATTCCAATAGAATGATCGACATGCCTTTAACAATACACAGACAATTTTTTTAAACCAGGGAAATGTCCGTGTGAATTTAGCTCGAGTGTTTACCCGATCTTTTGTCAGTTTAACCCATTCGCGTACCCGTACATGGTTGGCAGGTGTGTGCCATCTCACCATGGTCTGTATCTCTTCCACATCACTTGGTCACCTGAAATGAAAAGCTACATCCTTTGCACTCGGGGGAATCACCTACTGATGGCAGATCATGAATGCTTGTTCCTGTACGTACCGCACACCGCACGTTAGGCCTCCGCTCCTGAAACGAATCGTTCTGGATGTGCTGAGTTACTGCAGTTCTTCCCTTACAAATTAAAATACTCCCTTACAAAAACTCGCAGTGGTAAATCTCTCATGAGAGAACTGACCACTGTTGAACGGGCCAAGAAACTGCTCTGCGGAGCCCGAGCATTCATCCAGATGTGTTTAAGATGCGGATTTTAAACTGTGTAAAGAGACCGTACTATTACAGTAGGGACCAGAAGCGTGGCTCTGTTGCCAGACAGAAATATGGCCTGACCTATATTCTTTTAAATACACTCTGACATTTGAAGCTGTCCACACATCAGCCTTGTGATTCGTCGAGCTTGCAGCACATTGCAGGCACAAACTTCACTGGAGAGCTTGACATCAACGCGACGCAACTGCTGTTTGTACTTAAAAATAGTCTTGACCAGATGAAAAGTCTGCACATTTAACGATTGGGCTCCGCAACAGGAATAATGAGAAGGAACATAGAATACGAAGAAAGTGTTTGAAAGAGTACTTTTACGACAGTGTACAACGCTCCATCGTTGAGTGACTCGAAATCGAAATATTTATCGCCAAGCTTTAAAAATTAAATAAATAAATAAATACTGGGGATATTGTAATCCTTCTGTCCATTGAGCTATCTCCTCCTAAACGTTGGGCAGAAATTCACCACACTTGGAAGTTATGATCACCGCATGATAAGATGGTTCGAGAGCTGTGTAATTTTTGGTCTCGCCCCCCTGGGGAACTGGCGTGGGGTCGAACGCTCAAAAACTATAAAATGCAATTTCGGGCACGTTTTAAACATTTTGTGAAATTAAACTTTGACAAGTCTGGAGACGGCGATGGTTCACGAGCAATGTACACGGTTCGCCTTTTTAAAAAATTTTTTTTGACCTTCGAGGGGACGCCACGGGGAAACTGGCGGGAATCGGGAAAAACGTAAATGATGAATGTTGTAGTACTCGAAGAGCACGACTTGCATACCAACTTACAATCGAAACAGTTGAAAACCTTGGGAGCTCGATGCCCAATTTATTGATTTTTTTTTGACATTTTCTAAGTTCGTGACCTTGTGACCTTGACCTTGGGAGGAAAATGAAAAATCGAGCTCCGTGGAGCTATGCAGGGGCTATTGGGCTAAGCAAATACTGAAACCCCTGCTAGATTCGACAAACCCCTTCGGAGAAGATGTAACTTGAAACCGGCTACCCCCTAAAAACATGTTTTTTTTGGCCGTGGCTCCGCCCATAATGGGTGCACCATGCCCATTCTCAGGAAAACACAACTAGATCATGATATAAACCCTCCAACCCAAATTTTATCAGGATCGGATCAAAACCCACGGAGCTATGCTCGGGACAGACAGACAGACACACACCCATAACGAATATAGTGGTCACTTCCTGACTCGTGAACCAAAAATGCAATCGACAATGGGGGACGCATGAAAGATGTAACGATTTTTGGATTTGTCCCTCGGTTCATGCCCCGGGCGATGGGAACACAGGTCACAAGGGTCAAAACAGAAGATTTTTTTTGTTTGTTTTTTTTAACACAAAATTTAATATTCTTGGTGGAACTTTTTGCTATCTTTCAACTTTGTTTTAGGTTGGAAGTTTGGGGATTTGCAAAGGCGAGCCATCTACTTCACTCGAGTTTTTGTTAAAATGCTACATGTCACGTTGGGTGCACGAGACGACCTCAACTGAAATTGGCTTAAAGTTTCCACGTAATACGCTACCTGACATCCTTCAGTGCTGTCACAATCGCAATGAGATTCAAGATCGCCAATTATGTATTATTTACCTTGTGCAAACAATTAATTGCTCGAGTGCATTATTATGCACAAAGGGTTGTTGCATCCAGGAGCATGCCTTTTCTACGAAGGGATGTTCATCGAATTAATCATCGTAATTCTGCATTTGTTTGGTGATGTTACTTATCTTCCATTTGGCATGTCCTACTCCTTTAATGGCATCAATTATTCCCACCTTCTTGTATGGTCGAACGGGGAATGTTTTGGTCCTGGTTTTAGGTCCAAGTTTCTGTAACCGACTGGCAAGTGCTGATTTTCAAATGATGGTGATCCGAGCAAGAATGGTGTCATTTGTTCAGGGTGGCAGTGATAACTCGCTTACTCTTTACAAAAGATACCGCGAGATCTTTACCGTCCACCAAGTGCTAGCAGACGGGATGGACACCCAGATGAGGCGTGTATTGATGCCTAGCCCTGCCTGTGAAACACCAGGACGACAGTTTATAACTGGTAAGGAGTTGCTTTTTGGATATAATCCCTCATGGGTTCAAATCTTGGGGCGGAATCAACTCTGAGCTTATCGATGATGTCCAGTGGTCCCCAAAAAGAAGACGTTTATTTTATCCCCATGCAATTTTTTGCATGATCACGAGCTTTGGCTTCCGAGCTAAGGCGCATGTATGTTGGTTTGATAAGCTTTAATTGTGTTGTGTGCTTTGGGCTTGGTGCTGTTGTACGCATTCTTCGGTTTGCTTTTTTTAACCTCTCTTCTTTTAACAAAAGGAATTTCTCAGCAGAGACATGATGACTTGTGACCAAGAAACGTCCGTAAGGAAGTCATCCCCTTCTCAAATGCATTGCCAGAAATGTTTCTCCAGCCTGTAAGTACAATCGATGGAATCAACAGAACATTGATTGCTGTAGTATGCTTCTGATGTTTCTTGTGAAAAGAAGGAAAAGCTGATGTTTCTGCCATTCACCCTTTGTTGGAGCAAAGAAGGCCTTCCTGCCTTCACAACAACAGCCTTCACAATTGAGGCTAGTTTTCAATATCAAAGTTTGTAGGCTTACTGAGAGTGGTTATAGCAGTGAAGCAGCTGACACTGTGTTTAGGAGTGGATTGCTCGGTACCTTTCATACATTTCAACTCGGCTATAAGACACATTTGGTGTGTGTGTGTGTGTGTGTGTGTGTGTGTGTGTGTGTGTGTGTGTGTGTGTGTGTGTGTGTGTGTGTGTGTGTGTGTGTGTGTGTGTGTGTGTGTGTGTGTGTGTGTGTGTGTGGTGGTTGGGATTATCCATAATGTTTCACAAAGAGAACTTATTCCAATTGAAGTTGGTATTTGGATGTATGAGTACTAACCCCCAATTTTGAAATAAACACGAATGCTCGAGCGACAATCATGTGAAGCCGTTTGGGAATAATTTCGGTAAACTCAGTGTTTCTCCAAACTTTTTTTTTATTGCTTAAGCACAGATACGTTTCGCTTCCAGACGTTAATCCGTCATGACCTCGAGCAGCCTTCATCGGGTAATGATGTGCAAGACTGAAAGACACCCAACAGTGTTTGACCCCAACAGTATTTGGTGTGGGATGACAGTATGACCTCGAGGTACACGCACTCGCCTCTAAACCGTCTCGCCCGGGTTCAAATCCTGACCCATCCATAAGCTGCCATCCTGGTGTTTCACACACGGTGTGATTCATCAATGCGTGTGTCGTCCCTCGGTGCCCGTCACCGGCATTATTTGGTAGACGTTAAATATCCCATAGTGTCCTTTGTGAAGCGTCGACGAGCTATCGCTGGCACCCTCAACAAATTCCTGCTCTCCCTATGCAGGGTGGTTTGGAGAGAGAGAGACAGACAGACAGACAGACAGACAGACAGACAGACAGACAGACAGACAGACAGACAGACACGTTTGATTTGTGGTGGGGTGGTGAATGACGTTAACCAACTCCCCATCTCGTTACATACACACAATGTTAATAACCAGGGGCATATGGCAGAAAACGAGGTGGGATGGAAGGAGGGGGGGGGAGGGGTGAGTATAAAACAAAACAAATTATTAGCTCATTCTGGAAAACAACATTTGGACCAAAAGCACCATCTTGCCATTAAGTACATTTTATAATTTGTAAATCACTTTCACTTGTGTTGTCATCAGCTCGACAGGCAGCATTTTTCACGTGACCGTAAAGCCGAGCCCTTTCAGTGGTTGTGCTGCCCCGTCCACCCGTGCCTCTGCGATGTGCTTTGCTTGTACTCGCCGTGCCTACCCGTTGCTCTCCTGATGGGTTTAATCAAATGACAGCATGTTGTATTTCGCAAACACATTGTATGTCTATCTATGAATCTTAATGAGAAGTAAAATGAAGTGAAACACATGAAGAAACTGGAATGGCACTCGGTAGAGCGCGCACCTTCGCAAGGCTGAAGAGTTGACGTGTTGTATCCCACTGATACGCCGGATCTGCATCTTTGCCTTAAACAAGATCTAATCGCCTGTTCTTGTCACAGACCCAACGCATCCACCAAGTTTTGTCATAATCCGTCCGCAACGTTTTGAGATCTTGGTGCTTAGAAATCGTTTTTAGCCCGAGATCACTCGATGGTGAACAAGAACGACCGCACTGTGATTTGAACCTGCGACAAAATCCGGTAACGGGGCCGAGTGGGAAACTCAATGAATGCGTTTTACAAGACTAACTCAACACCTCTCATCCATGTCAACCTCCGCCACGGTTATATCAGAACTCGCTGATTCGTCACAGTCACGGATTGTTTAACCCAAATGTGGGGCCGTTCAAAAATTACGTAACACGATGTGTTTTTTTGAGGGAGGCGCGTCGCGTGCATGCTGACGGGCTTGATTAGACCTCACTTAAAAATTTTATTCGACATACGATTACATTTTTTGGGTCCCTCATCATGTGTAACACTCAATCCAAAAGAAATCCAATGGAAATCTGACGCAACAAACCCAGGCAGTGAATAATCAGCAGAGGCCTACAGGCATGAAGTCTTAGGCCCACCAAAAATACAAGATGGCGGCCATATTATTTTGTCTGAGTGCTGGAGTCGAGCGACAAATTTTGGGTCGGGTGCAGCAGCTGTCTGACCAATGGGTGCACATTTCAAAAATCGACCCACAACAACAACAACAACAACAACAACAACAACATTGATCGAGGTCTTGATTATAAGGAGAGAACTTATTGTGAAACACACATCGTACACATACGCATATCTGACATCTCGTTCAGAGCGATTGCACTTAGCTCTGAGTGAGAGATTAAATCAGGAGGACCTTGACTGAGGTATGCTGACCACCATGGGGAAAAAAGGAGGTACTGAAGTTTTGGGCGTCACCCCCTTCGTTGGAGCAAAAGTGGAAAGATTAATACCCAAAATGTCAGCTTCTGCTTCATTTCCCTGGCGGTTACCATCCTTCATTCGATTTCCTATTGATTCCATCCATTGCTCTACTTGTCCACCGATGCGGATTGACATGAGCCTTCACCTGCAAATCCAGTTCTTCATTCCACACATAGCCTACCTACTGAGCTATAGTCTGGGTTCGATTCCACATCCGACTACAAACCGTCGGATTGGCGCTTCACAGAAGGGCAGTTGCATCAACGAACACCCCGTTCCTCGGACGGACGTAAACCTGGGTATCCCGTCTGCTTGCGTAAGTTAGTGGACGTTAAAGAACGTGTCTCCCTCGTGAAGAATTGAAGAATTATCACTGGCACCCTGAACAAATTACAAAACTCCTTCCCAAAGGAGCTACAGTCGAATAAGGACCCGTTGGGCAACCGGTTCGGCAAAGACTTGGTCAAAATCCAGCAGGCAGACCCCACAAGAAGGTGTTATTAATTATGGCCATTGAAGTAGTAGTGTGTGGTGGGTTTGCAGTGAGTGGTGATAATTTCGCTTTGTGAAACACAAGTACATTTGAGCCAAAGTCCAAAGATGTATGGATACGTATCTCCGACGCTTGAATCCAAAGCAAACTTTCAAGCAAAACACGCTCGACTCGTTTATTTTTTGGCAGAGGTCTAGGTCTGTAGGTGTGTGAAACATACACAATCATCTAATTAATTTTCAATTACTTTCAAACACTACGTTTTAACGCAACATTTCTGCGCTATGCAAATCAGCCGAGCAAGGTTTGGTATAATTATTTCTTCTTCTGGTTTTTTTTTGTTTGTCAGTGCAAGCGTGCTTATCACGAATTGCTCCATTTCTGGCAACTATTTTTCTGATTATATTGTCAGAGCCAATGCAGTGCAAAGTTTGTTCCCTTCAGAGGCAATTTATGTTGATAATCTCCGTAGGGTCGCACAGAGTGGGCGCCGAATGGAGAATTGGACCGGGCCCGCGGCGAGCCATTTCCCGAAGCAATTTTCTCCTCATTTCACGCCTGTTTCAGCGTGGCTGTCTCATGCCGGGGTCACGGGGGCAGCGTGCTGGGGTTAAAGGAAAGTAAGCGAGGAAGTGACATTGCCTAACACCAAGGAGGCCTTTCCTCGCGGGACTCCATGAGAGATGGAGAGGGACTGCGTCCGCTCTACGTGCACCAGGCGGCTCTTCGCGGGAGGTCACTTAAGCGTTTGTTGTGCCACGGATGTCAAAATTCCAAAATGCGGGAAAATTGCTCGAGCTTTTAACAGGCCAAACAGCGAGAGGTTGTTTCGGCAATTGGACGATGCAACAGCACTTTTCTCTGTTCTACATCACGCGATTGGGAGTTCATTGTCGGAGGTGCAGCGCACCGGCCGGTATTGGACTTGTGGCGGTGTCGATTATATGTACTGAAGGCCTTGCCGAAATATCTTCAGAGGTCACACCTTTGTACCTGGATATGCACTTCAGAGTTGTCTATTTATTATGTACGCAAATATGGAGTACTTTTGACGCTCTCCCATCCACTGCCCTTCTTCACTCACACACCTGTAGGCTGTGAACATGACTCATCTCTTCCGAAACTACTTTTGCTCCTTTTACTCCACCATGACCCCAAAATTGTCTTTGTCCATATATTTGTTTCTGTCTGTCTCATCATCATCTTCCCTTCTGTTTTTTTTCTCAATTTCGACCTCTCCACCCTGTATAAGTAATAACTACATCACCGTGTAACCCATTCCTGAGCTTATTGGTCGAACATTTGCACATTGTACCCAGCAGGATGAAGGAGCAGGTGTAAAATGATGTATTCCAAAGTAATGGTACCTTTGAACCACCCATCCATTGGGACCATACTCTGTGCAGAGCATTGGTGCTGCCTAAACAGTCTCCTTGGCTATTGGGCAAGATCCTGGATGGGTCACCACTCCAACGTAGCATACAAGCAAGCTGGTCCTCATTTTGCCAACCTCAGAAGGATGACAGGCTGAGTCAACCCCACCTGGTATTAATTTAATGGCCAAGCAGGATTTGAATTCAGGACCCTCGGATATCAAGCCCACCACCCTAACCATTAAGCCAACACCAGGCATACCTTTGATCCACCACTTCTCAATTGCATGGTTTGCATTGGTGACATTATTTGGCCCTTGGAATGACACACCTATATATGGTGTATGTACAAACTCTGACAGTTTTTCTTTCATTTTTTTTAATGCACAGAAAGCAAGTCATTGGATGGTATTGTTAGCCCACGTCCTTGTTTCTCAAGACAGCATGGAGTAAGGTGTTCTATAAACTCTCTAGTTTGAAATGCCCCATCTTCTTATTACAATGACCAGATTGAGCTCACTCTCCACCACGATGCTACTTAGGCCTAGGTCACATTTGCTCTACGGTGAGGATACGGCGGCCGTACGTCCTCTGAATTGACAGAAACATGCGGTGGCCGCAGGGAAATGTTCGCCGTAGCAATTCGAAAAGCCAAGCTATGACGTAGATGTGTTCCAAGTCGACCGTACGTACGGCGTACGGTGGGCTTGCGTTATTCGTGCGGCTGCTGTAAGCTCTTCTCAATGAAAAATGAATTTTCCCAACCCCAAAAAAATTACGGCGGCCGCACTATTTCCATGGTCGCTGTACGGTGGCCTTTCGGTCTGTGTGACTACCTGCGGGCAACGCAGGGTCGACGTACGGTTCCCCTACGCCCGCCGTGCACCTACGTAGGCCTCTGTGGCAGTCTGCGTCGACCGTGCGTCCACCGTGCCCTACCACTAGAGATCGGAGTATAGGTGTTTGCCTATACACAGTGGTGCCCCCCAGAATCGCAATTTAATTCGTTCCATGAGGCTGTTCGGATTGCAAAAAGTTCGGATTCCAAAAATATTTTCCCAATAAGAAATAATTGAGTGAATTAATCCGTTCGTGGACCCAAAGAAAACCCACTTTCAAGACACTTTAAACTGAAATTCCCCATGTTTAAGGTAAAATAAGATGAGTAAACGACCTTCGGTGGTGGTGTGTTGTATGTAAACTGGTACAATCACCAATCCAAAGCTCCACACAGGCTCGAGCTCCGTCCTGGGTTCCAATCGCTCGCGCACTCTGCGAGAACGCTGCCCCCAGGGCAGCTCATCAAACATGATGCCCGCAGAACCACAATCACTTTCATCAAACACATCAGGCTGACGTAATCATGGATATTCCAAATTACAACTGGTTTTGCTGTGAAATTCAATCCTTGCCCGACAGTCCGTCACACCACGTGATCGGATTGCTTTTTTGTTATTAATTAAAACACAAGATGATTAAAAAAACAAACATCACAAATGAAGGTAAAAACACGAGGTAAGGCGTCACATTTGGCTCGGTTTCCGGAGGGTCTACAAAATGTACGGGCACTCGCAATTATAAAGGGGCCGCAGTATTTCCACGGTCACACAATGTAGCAGTCACATATGTTTTTATTTTTCGGGTAGACGCACAGGGTATTTATAAATCGTGGAGACCGAAAACGTGGGTGACCGAAAACGAGTGGGTATATATATATATATATATATATATATATATATATATATATATAATATATATATATATATATATATATATATATATATATATATATATATACCAGTTCTTTTTTTACTGAAATAAAAATATACCAGTATATATAACTGAATATACTATAATACACCGTGGTGCCCCCAGAATCCGAACGCCCCATTGTTTGAACAAATTGGAATCCAAACAATTTTTTCGAGAAAATTTTGCCCTAAAAACCTAATACATTTTAAAAAACCGAACACAACGTGGCGTTCATGTTTGTTCACATGTCTCCCACACCTGTTCGAGCCACATCTTCATGCTTTGTTCATTCAGTTCATCGGTGGAAGTCCTCGTGAAAGCATCTCTCGTGTGTCGATCGATACTTTAGGCCTCAGTCACATTTGCTCTACGGTGAGGATACGGCGGCCGTACGCCCTCTGAATTGACAGAAACGTGCGGCGGCCGCAGAGAAACTGAGGTGGCCTCAGGGTGGCCCGACACTGTATGGCTATATTTACAGGTCGTAAGGTCGCTGTGGAATTATAACCCATTCGTTACCGTCCGTCTGGCCGCACGTTCGCCTTAGGGCCCCCCTGCGGTCCCCCTGCGGTCCCCCTGCGGTCGCCTTGCGGGCACCTTGCGTCTGCCTTAAATTCTATGGCCGCCGCAGCGACACCCTAAGGTCACCGTGCGACATCAAATCAAAGACCGTACGGCACCCCCACGTTTTCGGTCTCCACAATTTATAAATACCCCGTGCGGCTACCCGAAAAATAAAAACATATGTGACTGCTACATTGTGTGACCATGGAAATACTGCGGCCGCCGTATAATTGCTGGTGGCCGCAGATTTTGGAGACCCCACGGCCGCCGTGGCAAATGTGACCTCGGCCTTAGGAACTATGAACTCTCCAGTTATAACAGTAATAATTCATATAAAAGTAATTCAACGTCTGCTCATATTCTCCTGCATGTGAACGATGTGCAAACCCACCCACAAGCCTTAGCTAAAGTATAAATCATTTTTTTTTTTTTTTTATTACAGCTCTATATGGTGACCTACAAAGTTAATCGAGAACAACAGAGCAAGTGTTTACATGTTCATTTTAGAACTATTTCGAAAACATCATTTAATTATAATGAGCAACTTGTTACCATTTTGTAATGAAAAAGAGAAATATTCACACTGGTGGTGGTGCACAACTTTTGGAGGTGCTTCATTGAATAGCGTTTGACAAAGAAATCCATCGGATTTATGTCCTCAACATCTCACTGAGTCACACTGACCAGGGCTGTCTATGTAATATGGGAGTCTAAGCTCATAGATGAGCTAAACAAGACAGCTGGTTCACAGACCCGATAGACTATTAAAGATGAACAAGGAGACAAAGACATTGCTCGTGAGTCGATGAGTGGCAGGAAGGGTTGGGGAGGGGTCAGCAGTTGTGGGTATGGGATGAAGCATGAGATGAGGGTGGGCAGCACTCTTGAAACATTGGAGAGGAGGGTACAAGGCAACAGGACACAGTGCCTATTCCGCAGACAAGAGAATGGAAAGAAAAAGAATAGAAGTGAGCTTTTCAGGGCTCATAATGGACTTCGCTCTGCGAAGAACACCGATTGGCTGGCATTGGCCAGCCATAGAGGCCACTTTGGAGATATGGTCTGTCCAAGACAGGATGTCAAAAATAGTGAGGCCCAGGAGTTCCAGGGATTATACCTCTCATAGTGGTTTGTCAGAGAATAAACTGGTGGGGGAGATGAGGGTGGGGGGAGGAGGGTTGGAAAGCCAATCCCGATGGTGGTACAATGACAGCATGGCTTTTTCCTGCATTGAAAGATGTTTCAGGTAGCTATGACTCCTTTTTTTTCTTCCAGATTTGCAGAGATTGTTGCTGCAGCAGCTTGCCTCTCAGAAGTGTGGTGTACCGACATACCCAGGCTTGGGTATGGGGCAGGGTGGGGTGGAGGAGAGCGGAATCAGGAAAACGTTATGCTGGATTTTCCAGGGAGGGCGAGGGGTTATTGATAGTGACCAGGAATCTGTTCAAAAGGTTGAAGTTCAGTTCAAAAATGTTGCTTTATGTGATGTCACAACATCATCAAGAGCAACATTTTTTTTCTCCTCTTAGATAATATTTCATTCAATAACCATTAAAGGATGGTCCTGTACATACCATTAGCAGACATTTAATAAATAATTATATACAATGTGAATAACTCCGATGGTTACACACACACACTTAGTCACTGACGGGAAGGGGACAAAGCAAGGGGACTCAGATGTGGTTGTAGCGGGGACGAGCAGGCGATGAGGGGACGATGACAAGACGATGATGAGGTGATTGGCAGGATGATGACCAGGCTCCAGGCGACGAACAAGCACAGGGTGAAGACAGGCATCCGAAATGGGCAGAGGCATGTAGGGAGGACGACCTCCTTAAAAGTCTCCTCAGAGACAATTCTCTCTCCCAGTGAGTTTTTTTTTTTGTGTTCATGACCTGATCCTGGGTATTACCAACATGTATGCAAAATGTGGTGGAGATCAGGTGAAAATTGTAAGTCGTCCCCCTCTCCCTGCAAGGGAGAGGGGAGGGGGGGGGGAGGGAGCAGTGGGTTGTGCCCATGACCTGACCCTGGGATTAACCAACACCAATGCAGTTATTACATCACGTACACGGAGCGAAACGCGGGGTAACAATTGCATACATGTTGCAGTTATTATGAAGCAATTGGTTCATATCCGTTCATCCGTCCGTCTATCCACAAACGCGAGTTTATGATCGAGGAACAACTTAGTTAAATTCAATGTTATATTTTCGACACAAGTCGGAACATGAATGGGAAAACGAGCCTTCCGTTTATATAAATATATAAACACGACTTTGTTCTGAATTCACCCCGATTGTGCTTGCGCAGAGAGGAACGAGACAATTGATTTCCTTTGTCTGCCTGTCCGGCAATCAAACAAAATTGAAAAACTTTCCAAAGAGGAAATTTAGTGGTTTTAAGGACCTCATAAAGGCCACAAACATCAGGTACGGGTACCTAACGTAGCACGTGAGATAATCTGGTGTAATAGACACCGCATCAACAGTGGTAAAACGGCGGGGAATTCCAAAATTACTTTATTATTCTACGACTTTTACAATCTTTAATTTATTTAAATTGAATTGTATATTTGAACATTGTGGAACACGAATCGCCTTCTTTTCACTTCCAAGAACCTCCAGTTTCGCAGTATTTGGACATGTTAAATAAGACTGTGGTGGTGGTGTGTCAGACTGCTTCAGTCACACCAAACTTCCGGAAATACACTTGATCCATTATATATAGATTCCAATGTCAAATTTCCGGGTCCAGTTGCACAGGAGGTCTCAATATCGTCTATCGATGAGAAACGTCTGAACATGATAATGAGGGAAGTACACGTGCTGCATGTTCCGACCATCTCATCGAGTCTCGCTGACGAGACAGCAATCTGTGACGTGGGAAACGTGTCTATACGAAGGGAGGGATTGGGGAGCTTGGCCTTTCTGAGTTAATACAGTATGAAAAAATTCCAGTTTTTTTCCCCCCAAGGCAGTATCCAACTGGAAGCATGAAGGGATGAACTGTTGAAGGAGTGAAAGCATTGTGTTGAGTAAGGAATTCCAGGAAGTGTTGATGTGAGGGGCTGACGAGATGAAGAATCCATCTTTAAGGGACATTGCAGATTTCAGACTATACCAATTTGCATTGCTGAACTGCTGCACACGTCGGTGCCTTGGCAGCTCTCTGAAGATCACTCAAGAACAAGCCCTTCCACAATAACTTAATCAGAAGAACCAAGGGGAGTGGAGGAAAAGCAGGATGGGCTTGAGGGGAAGTTTTACATCGCTAAATATAACAAATATTGAGTGCCATTTTGAGAGATACTAACAAGAAGACGTTGACTGAGTAAGGGCAACTGTTTCGCAAAAGTATTTGGCTGCAATATCATTGGCTCTTGTCGTTTGAGGATTGACTCATAACCAATTGGCATGGTGACAATTGAAGTCTCCATAGATTACAAAGAGAAATAGGTGGGAGAACTGCAGAGGCGTTCCTGTTGGGAATCTTATATAGACAGTTTAAGCTGGGGGTAGGGTCAGGAGAGTATATAGAGAGACAAAAGTGTAAGTGAAAGAAACATGAAGCTCGAGATACTCCATTGAGTCAGGGAAGGGCAGGGGCTGTAGGAAGGGACATGTGAACATATCGTTGAAAACCACCACCATGAAGAGGTCTTGGCTTGTCAAAGCGTAGGAAGGAGGAGCCAGTGAGGGAGATAGTTGAGTCGGGAATGTTCTATATGGGGAAAGTTTGTCAGACAGATCATCTTAGCATATGCAGAGGAAACCTTGATGGAAAAAATCCAAGAACTATGTTTGAATCCCTCTGACTTTAAAGATCCACAAAATGAGAGGGGGGAGGAACCAAGACAGGGGATAGGGGAAGGAGGGGGTGGTTGGAGAATTTGGGAAGGGAGGGAAGTGTAAGAGTGGGGGAAGCAGATGATGGGGGGGGAGTGACAGGGATAGGAGAGAAGGGGAGATGAACAGGGGAGGGTGGACATTATGCTGGAGTGCTGACCTGAGGGGAGTGGCGAGTGTGCTGCGGGCAAGGGTAACAGAGAGGACAGGAATGGGTATGGAAGGGTTTACATCCTGATGGAAGCTAATTGCCATTTTTCAGAGCTGGAGTCCAGACTTGAAAGTCATTTCTTGAGTCTCAAACCTTGAGGGCTTGAAAATGGCTCACGATGCATCACCCACTCCTTTAAAAAATAACACCAGTCGATGAAAGCGCCCAATGCATCAGATGCATCAGGTAGAAATGGAGTTTGATAAGTCCTACTCACACCAATCTATTCAAAGGACGCAAATATTTGTTCATATTTTCAAAAATCAATTTTTATTTTATTGTTCAGAAGTTAAAATGTAATGGTACGAGATGGCGTGTTGAAAAGTAATTCCTCCTATTATTTTTTCTCGAAAACAGATGAAGATATCCGAATGAAATAAAGACAGACACTAACACCAATCTTTATTCCACCATGGTGCATAATATTTGTTTCTCAACATAATCACCACTGCAGTCCACACATTTCTGCTAACGTTCAAGTAGTTTTGTGATGCCGTCACTATAGAGCTGTACGTCCTGTTGACGACTGACGAGTGCTTCACAGCAGCCTTCACATCATAGTTGGAAGAAAAAATGTTCTCCACGAAGGTGTTCCTTAAGTTGGGGCAAGAGATGAAAATCTGACTGAGCGAAGCCCAGGCTGGTGATCCTTTATGTTGGTACTCCATTGTCTCAGGATCATCTCTCACTCTCAGGATCGTATAGTGCACCCAACTCTCATCCTCAGTCATCTCTTCTCAAGTCAATCATTCCAACTCTCATGTCCTGCCAATCATCCCAACTTTCATCTCCAGTCATCTCATCTCCAGTCGGTCATCCAAACTATCATCTCCAGTGCTTCGCAGCACTGACAACATCGTGCTGCCCTCTGCCATCTTGACTAATATAGCACTGAGTCATTGAGTGTCAGAATCATGAAACTTCACACCCAGTGGCAAAAAGAACTAATGAGCAGATGACACTTTGTTTCATTCGAGTGTCTTTACCTGTTTTGGAGAAAAAGAAAAGGAGACATTACTTTTCAATGCACCCTTGTAATTTCAGCTATAATTCCTGTACTACATCTACTGTAAATCCCTTTTCATCACCTCTGCCACCGAAGGTGAAGGAGGTAATGTTTTCACCCCTCTCTGTCTATTTGTTTGTTTGTCTTTGTGTGCAGGATATCTCAAAAAGTTGTGCGTGGATCTGGATGAAATTTCGTGGACAGATTGGGTGTGTGACAAGGACGAACTGATTAGATTTTGGTGAAGATCCACATCCGACTACTAGAATTTTTTAAGTGATTCTTCACCTTTAGAGAGATAGGGTTAAACTAATATATAGCACGATGTCTCAAAAATTATGGACAGCTTCGGACGAAACTTGGTGGACATGTTGGGTGTGTGACAAGGAAGAATTGATTCAATTTTTATGAAGATCCAGATCTGGATCTGATAACTTTTTACGTGATTCTTCACCATTTTGAGGTAGGGCCAAAAACGATTATGTAGCTTGATATTTCAAAAATGTGCTGGGCCCAATATGTTCTCATGGATCAGGCATTATGTGGCGGAGGTATGCACTCTACCGAGTGCCCTTGTAGTTTTGAAAATGCAATGGGTTTTTGAACATTTCCAAACGAAATGCAGGTGGAACGACTGTAATTACATCCTTACCCAAAGAAGTTCATGTTCCGTGAGAAAACACTATCTGCCGGCACTGCCTCAGAACAATTCACTGTGGAACAACTTGAGGACTAGACATTTCCAAGTTGAGCTCTCTACTAACTAGGCTCAGCTTTCATCCAAGTTTGCAACCCGTTGATTTGATGACATTTGTACATGACATCGACAGCGGTAGAGGGGGAAGGGGTTTCAGAGCAGTTGAAAGTTGAGATGCGGTGATGGAATAATGGAAAGAAAAAAAAATTCTTTTCCTTAAAAGTAAGAACGTGATTTGATCCCCTGTGACCCATAACCCAAAACAAATTATCCTGACACTTGCTGACAAACTGTGTTGAACATGCAGGAATGAGGCGTGTTGAAACACTTGACATAGTTGGTAGTCCTTTGGCGTAAGCCCTATCATCACAGGGGATGAAGTATTCCTCATATCGCTGGAGAATAAGTCCTATCTATTTATTACGCATGAAAAGATGATGTGAAGGGGGATTGAAGTTAGGAAAGGATGGGGAAGGGTTTGGAGAGAAAAATGAGAATAGTGCGCCGTTAGTGGAGCAAATTTGAGGAGCAGCCATTTTACAATTGAGCTCGTTACCAGATCTGTGCTATCTCGATATCCCATGTTGGCAAGAAGTATATTGCACTAGTTTGATGACAATATTGGTACACAAAATGGACAGCGATGCAGGGGAGAAAGAATAGTAAGGAGTGTAAAGAAAGGAGGCTCGGATAGGAGGAAATGGAGGGGGAGAGAATGGGTGGGAATTTGCTGAAAAGCACGATGGGTCCTAAATAGGTGAGTAAAGTAAGAAGGGGGTGGGAAAGGGGAAAGTAAAAACGACTACATTTTCGTATACATGATATATCGTTGGACGTGTATTCTCAGTAGTCACCATTGCTGGAAAACAACTTCGTTCAAACAGTCTGTTCATTTGTTTGAGCATCCCAAGCTTCATTGTTGCATTCTGAAATGCTCTTTAGTTTAGCCACTTGTACTTCAGGACATTTTTATTCCAATTAACGGATGTGTGAGTCTTGCCCATGGGGATTAGGGGTTCATTTATTTAAAGATTCAAGATACAGCAGAACCTTCCATGATGCTTCACATATCGTGAGCAAATTCCCTTGAATAAGTGCTTGTCGCTTGAAACAAAGTTGGCATAATTGGTTTTCGCGACAGGAAACTCTGTGCTCGGCTGACGCGTTTGGCACTTCATAAATGTGAACCTTTCTGTTGGTATTTATTTTAATGCGATGACAGTTTTGCAATTGCAAGCTCTCTGTTTTTGTTTTTTTTTTCTCTTTTTTGTCTAACTGCCACGTCCTTCTCATGGGAAATGGCATGCTTCACGATGTGTATTCCTAAAGGAGTACAAGACACAAAGAAAATAATCGCGAAGAAAAGGGATAAGCCCATGCTGAAGAGTTCTTAACGGCACAAATTTCCGCAAGGAACTGGCATATTTTGAGATTTCTGAGCTACGTGACAACTCACTCGGAAACAGCTCAGCGGGCCTCGCCAGGAGTCTTGGCGCCAGTTACGTACCACTCGGACTTGCGTGCAAACCACAAGGCGGTGTTGCTCCGAAAGCTACCATTTGGGAGATGGAGTTCACTCCAGAAATCCCGTAGCAGATGAGAGAAGGACGCACAGCCTTCAAAGGTCTTTATCTGGCTAGAATGGCTTGCGGAGATTGCGTCTCCTGGAAGCTTCCCTGCGGCCATGTCTCGCCATAAACCATTGCCAGAAGGCTGCAGCCGGTTAGCCGGCTTTGCGAGTCGAAGAAAAGCACAACAGCTTTGGGGCTTTCAGTAAACAAGCGTGTGAACAGGATTTAAAAGGAGAAAGATCATGTGCTTCCTTCATTATAATATTACCAGGTCCTATGCACATGAATTTTTCTAAAAAGGTTTAGTTGATGTCTTTATTGCATCGACTGTGGATTCTATAACAAAGGGTGTTTTTTTGTTAACGGTTTAAAATGCATAATATTGTTTAGGTTAAGGCCCACACATCCAGTGGCTATTGTGAAGACAGTTATAAGGAAAGCACATTGTACCTGCTGTGGCTCTGCGAAGAATGATAAATGTCGAGACAGAAAAAAGGCGATTCTGCCCATCTAGCCTCTGCAGTCACTGTAGTTCAACAACTTTAATCATTGGTGTGTACCCCAACATTAGTATCAAAGAACACTTTATATAACACACACACACTAATACAGAATGTCATTATGTAACAATCCAGATGGAGAAAGCCAAGCAAGCAACCACATAGCTTGACAACAGCGGTGTCGATTTAAAAAAAATTTTATGTGTTAGTTTTGTCCGGCGAGACGAGTCACCAAATGGGGTGGGGAAGCATGAGAGAAGGATTACAAGCAGACTAGGTGGTGTAACATTTAGAGTGTCCTACCCAAGTCTGGGAGGTTGGTGGTTTAAACCCTGGCAGAGTCATACCAAAGACTCTAAAAATGGTATTTGCTGCTTCCTTGCTTGAAGCTCAGCAGTTAAAACAGGAGAGAGCATTGACAAACTGGAGGGTTCATAGAACACATTACCCCATGCTGTCTTGAGAAACAAGGACATGGGTGGGGGTCCATGAATGGTAGATTTCATTGGTTGCGATGATGTAAAATGCTGTAATATTTTGTCCAAGTACTGCTAAACAGAAGGGGTTTTAAAAGTTTCAAAAAGGCGATTTGTGTTCTACATTGTTGAAGTACATATAATTCAATGGAAATAAGATGAAGATTTTAAAGGTCGCAGAAAAAATAAATTCTGGAAGTTTACCGTTATTGATGCAGCGTCTTTTTGCACCACCCTATTTAACACATCACGTGTGTTATTTATGCCTGCTGTTTATCTCCTTGATGACGTCCTCAAAAACAGTAAGTTTCCTGTTTGGAATGATTTTCGATTTTGTTTGACTGCCAGACAGGCAGAGTAAAATATTTTATCTCGCTTCTCTCTGGGCATGCGAGATTGGGACAAATTCAGAGCCAAAGTAGTGCTGCTAAACCGCAGGTTCGTTTTTGGATCCATGTTCTGATTCATGTTCAAGATATAACATTCGATTGAAATTAAGCTCTTCCTCGATCATAAACTGACGCTTGTAGACAGAAGGACAGACCGAGAGACAGACAGAAGTGAACCAATTGCTTAACCCCACTTTTCGGTCCGCATGTGCAGGATAACAACCATACTTTTGGAAAACTAGCACAGCCTTGATGGACCTTCTAGCCTCCTTCTGCATCGAACTTCCTCATAAGGGAACTCTAGGTGCTGGGTGAAAGGTACAAAACGACGAAGATGAGGCCCTTGTCCTATTGCCCGGCATTGCTCTCAAAACAACAGTGGCCAGATAAGGTCATTTGATCAGAATTCCAAAAGGAAGGATTGATTGAGGAGGTTACATTTCCAAGGGAAGACAACTTAGAGTGAACATACAGTATCAACAGCAGCTGCTTGGTGGAGATGTGTACTTTCTGTTAAAATTGGCTGAGAATTTTGTTGCCCAATCAACACTCGGCTACTTGAAGATATACTGGGAATTCGAATACGAGTTAGAAAGGCCACAGTACTGCAATTGCAGTAGGTTACAGATCTGGAATCGTTGTGGATTTGGGAAGGAAGTAACAACATCTCGAAGTTTGGTCAATTCCACCTGGTAGCAATCTTTTGTGGTGCTGCCGTAGCTGCCTGTGGGGAATCCGATTGGAGCATGGCGCGAAAGGACAGGGATCCACAGATTGCTCGTAATGAGGGAGGCGTCGAGCGGAATCTCAATGTGAACATTGAACAAAATAAACTGTGAAATTCGTGTTCAGTCAGTTAGTTCTTCACAAATGTTCCCGTCAGCAAAATGCCTGCCCCAAATGTACACGTCCTTTTGTTCATGTAATACCAGCGTTCACTTGAAAATCTGAAATTGTTGCTGAGAACAAACACCATGTGCAGAAAACACCAACGGAAACAATACAATTATCAATTAACGTAAATTGTGAATGAGCTCGCTGCGACCAGACTGCCCAACGTTTCGTGAATATCATGAGCGTCAAATGATAAAGTGCCTTCACCTATAATTAGTTATGAAATATAGAGGAGTTGAAAAAGATTTGAAACAGCGCTTCATGTTTATGAATCTAACTGCCAGACATGCTCATATAAACCAGGAAGGGCAAGGTTCCACAATTGGAATCCTTTTTGGCCATTTTATGAAACTCATCATAGAAAACATCTCTGAAAATGAAAACTCTCAACATTAGAGAGTTCATTGCACAGCTTATTCTGCGCAGTCTTTAGAAATGGGGACGTGGGCGGGCGGGCTCTGCGAGCAGCAAATTTGATTGGTCGAGATGACGTAAATTTCCGTAACATTTTGTCCAAGTACTGCTAAAGGGAAGGGTTTTGAAAGTGATTAAAAAAAAAGACGATTCATGTTCTACAGTGTTCAAGTATATAATTCAATCGAAATAAAATAAAGATTTTAAAGGTTGTAGAAATATTCTTTTTTCAGATGCTTACCGTCATTGATGTAAAATCTTATGCACCGCCTTATCTAACGCGTTACATTAGTTATTTGTGCCTGTTG
This sequence comes from Eptatretus burgeri, assembly GCF_056783735.1. NCBI lineage: Eukaryota > Metazoa > Chordata > Myxini > Myxiniformes > Myxinidae > Eptatretus > Eptatretus burgeri. The sequence continues at coordinate 91,211,143 of NC_140968.1, forward strand.
TTTGTGTCCTTTATCATGTCGCCATAAACAGTAAGTTTCCTGTTTGGAATGATTTTCAATTTTGTTGGACTGCCAAGCAGGTAGATGGAGTTAAAAAAAATTATCTCGCTCTTCTCTGCACCTGCGCAATCAGGACGATTCAGAGCCGGAGTGCTGCTGAGCTACTGATTTGAGTTTAAAATAGAACATTCAATTGAAATTAAGTTGTTCCTTCATGATAAACTGACAGAGGGATCAACAGACAAAGTGAACGAAATGCTTAATCCCACTTTTTGCTCCGCATGCAAAGGTTCTCTCTCTCTCTCTCTCTCTCTCTCTCTCTCTCTCTCTCTCTCTCTCTCTCTCTCTCTCTCTCTCTCTCTCTCTCTCTGCATCTCTCTGCATCTCTCTGCATCTCTCTGCATCTCTCTGCATCTCTCTGCATCTCTCTCTCTCTCTCTCTCTCTCTCTCTCTCTCTCTCTCTCTCTCTCTCTCTCTCTCTCTCTCTCTCTCTCTCTCTCTCTCTCTCTCTCTCTCTCTCTCTCTCTCTCTCTCTCTCTCTCTCTCTCTCTCTCTCTCTCTCTCTCTCTCTCTCTCTCTCTCTCTGTCTCTCTGTCTCTCTGTCTCTCTGTCTCTCTGTCTCTCTGTCTCTCTGTCTCTCTGTCTCTCTGTCTCTGTCTGTCTCTGTCTGTCTCTGTCTGTCTCTCTGTCTGTCTCTCTGTCTGTCTCTCTGTCTGTCTCTCTGTCTGTCTCTCTGTCTGTCTCTCTCTGTCTCTCTGTCTGTCTCTCTCTGTCTCTCTGTCTGTCTCTCTCTGTCTCTCTGTCTGTCTCTCTCTGTCTCTCTGTCTGTCTCTCTCTGTCTCTCTGTCTGTGTCTCTCTGACTCTGTCTCTCTCTCTCTGTCTCTGTATCTGTCTCTGTCTCTGTCTCTCTCTGTTTCTCTCTCTCTCTCTCTCTCTCTCTCTCTCTCTCTCTCTCTCTCTCTCTCTCTCTCTCTCTGTCTCTCTGTCTCTCTGTCTCTCTGTCTCTCTGTCTCTCTGTCTCTCTGTCTCTCTGTCTCTCTGTCTCTCTGTCTCTCTGTCTCTCTGTCTCTCTGTCTCTCTGTCTCTCTGTCTCTCTCTCTCACACACGCTAATTAGCATTTTCACTGATTGCATCATTCAAAAATGGACGTCAACGTTTTGTTTCATGTCGATGTAAAATGCTTTCTTTGGATGAGCAAGGTTAAACAATGGTAACGTGCCATTTATGTGACTGTATGCGTTTGCACAAAACGTCTCTGTTACAATGCTGACAGTTTCTGTAGCCTACGTTAAACAATTTGCAACTAAGGTATTTATCACGATTAAGAGCTATTCTCGATGGTAAATAGCCGAGAGATTTGTGAGCTGAATCCCAAATTGCCCGCTTTGGAAATATTGCCGAGTGCTGGATTTTTAAGCGGCCTCCGTGGAATATAGCGAAAGGAGGGCTTTCGTGTTGAGCCATCACGTTAATGCTTTCGCTGATTTCTAAATTGGAGTAAAAAAGGTTTGGCCAATGTTGAAAATCGGAGAAAGACATCCGATCTGGCCACTCTATCGCTCTGTCCCCCCCCCCCCCCCCCGGTATAACGTTTTGGTTTTTAAACCCACTGAAATGCTCCATTTTTATGATTTATTTTGCCAAAAGTTTTCCACTTCAGATTGTGAAGTTTAGTCTTTCCTCATTGTTGAACCCTCAATTTACCACGGTCAGAAAAGCATTCCATTTTCTCACCTACTTACCTACTCTACCTAAAATCGAATGCCAGCAGACATGATACATTCCGTTTAACATCCATCCGGAGGATGACAGGCATTGTGATTGAACGTTCTGACCGTGAATCAGCAATCCGACAATTTAAGAGTCAAGTCGGGAATCGAACCGAGGCTAGACAGCTCCATGAAAGTGCACTACTCACTCTGATCTTCACCATCATGGTCAAATCCATTGTGCCCTTAGTTCACCATTATTTTATTACAAATTGTTGATCGAGGCAGGGTGGTCCTGCTTCGTAAGAAAACTCTGTTGTGACATTTGAAAAGTCTCTCCAAAGCCGTTAACAGGCTCTTGTAACCTCGCTGTACCTTCTCGTGCATCAACGCAAGCACGGAGTAAAATCCACTATGTTGCTTTCGGCAGACAGAGTACCTATGGGATACGAATAATGAATACTTTCTCTAAAAACGTGCTCGCAATTTAACGTGACATCAGTGCAAGTACATTACAACTTACATGAATAATGTAACAATTCCCAAACTACTGCTTTTAACGTTGTCACAGTCAGATTGTAATGCCAGAATCTAACCACTGGTATGTTCTTCTGATTGCTTCAGATCTTCTCGTGGAGCCAGCTGCTCAGATATTCTCCATCTATGGTGCTCCATCGAGTGCATCTTACTTATTGCGACAAAACAGCTTCAAGTCCTTGAAAAAACAAATTTATATATTTTGTTCTTTACAAGAGCGAGGCTCATAAAAGAGCAATAATTTTCTATGAGATAATGACATACAAGCTTTTCCCTGCTTCTGCCCCGCTTCTCTTTGACTGGTCGGTCTATAACACTTCTTACTGGGTTCCCATCCTTTAATCAACGAAGGACTTGCTCACAAGGCAACCAAAGGGGTTTTGAATGTTGCACTTGGCCTTTTCCCCAAGTTGACATCCAAGTGGGTTGTTTTCTTGTGGTCATCTTAAAGACATAAACCATAGGAAATTGTCTTTCCAGGCTAAAGGGTTTTCCCCACCCAAGGCAGAACCGATTTTTACTGCGCTGATTTCTCGTCACATCATGAATGTGTACATAGTGGAACAGCATGTCCTTTGTTGGAGAAAGAGGTGCCCACCCCTTCCACCTCTTTGGTCTACCACAGTTAATTCTTTACCAATGGCAGCGATTCTTCAGTACCCGACGTATCTGCAGGAAGTTCCTCAATCCACCACCTCCTTGGGACGTGTCGAAGAACATGCCGAGCAGCTATAAATTTCTGGCAGTACATCACAAGCGATTCACTTAAATAATGATTTTCTACAGTGTATGGAATTTTAACGGACTATCCTCTCTCAATATATTAACCCTCAATGCATGTATGCCACATGTTACACACATTACGCTCACAAATCAGACACGTGTACGTGTGCGTGGGATAAAACTTCGAAGCTGGCCAAGCATTGACGCAATTCATTTGCATGAATCCCGGGTCATTCATCCGATTGTCGCCGGGGCATCACGCAAAGGTCTTCCTGGGTAGTCTCGCAATCAATATTGTGTGGTGTTTGTCACATTCGCTCGTGAATCAATCAAATTTCCCGAATGGTACTCCGCAATTGGCAGAGAATATCACATTACACTCTTTAAGCGAATTGCCAGTGATTTAGCAAAATCCAATGACATCACATCTGTTTTTCTCATGATATCTGTAAAGCATTTCTGTTGATTTCACCCCTCTGGGAATGCACACTGATGTAAATCTAATCGGGTGGGATTCGTTTGGATGAATTGCCTCGGTGTATGGCCCGCCATTAGATACCATGAGAAGCGTCCACGAAACAATGTACGGCATCTCATGTCGATTATAGAAAGATTGCTTTTGTGACGAGGGAAGATTTGTTTGGCTAGTGATGCTTCCACTCGAACATCTTCGTCATGCTGAGAGCTTTTTGGAGCTGAAGGGGTCAAACTGAGACGTGTATTTGCTGAACAGAATGTTACTAATGCCTTGCAAACGTCACAAACGTAAGGCCTGCGACGTCGAGGTCGTGTACCAATTCAGCCTTGTTTGGAGCATCATAAACGTGCTTACATCATGATGTCACACTGGATTTTGTTAATAAGTTAACTTGGAACATTATTTCAGTGGACGCATCTGTGTGAATTTGGGAACAGTGTATTCTCCACAGTTAAGTGTACTTTTGAGTTGTTTGCTGTTTCAAATCTGAACACGCGTCACTTGAAACTACCAATCCACAATCGAATACCATATTTGGTTTTGATTTCTACACTGTGATCTCATGTCCTTGTGATGCTTTTGTTAGTTCCGTTTGGGTGAGTTGAGGTTCCTCCAGCTTTGCACCAAAGAAAAAGTGACGTTTTAGACAAAACATAAGGTTCGTATTACCCTACTGACGCGAAGCGAAAAGTGGGGTTTAGCAATTGGCTCATTCTGTCTGTCCATCCACCCGTCCACAAAAGTCAGTTTATGATTGATGAACAACTTGATTTTAATTTAAGGTTATCTTTTTAACAAGAATCTGAACACGAGTCGGAAAACAAACCTGTAGTTTTACAGTACTTTGTCTCTGAATTCGTCCTGATTGAGCATGCGCAAAGAGGAGAGAATTGTTTTTTTTTTTTTTACTCTGTCTTGCCAGTCTGCCAGTCAAACAAAATTGAAAATCATTTCAAACAAGAAACTTACTGTTTTTTTTAAGGATGTTATAAAGGACACAAACAACAGGCATGAATAACTGATGCAACATGTTAGATAAGTTGGTGTGATAGACAATGCGTTAACAATGTTAAACTTCTGGAATTAATTTTTTATTCGACCTTTAGGATCTTTATTTTATTTATGTTTAATGATATACTTGAACACAGTAGAGCACAAATTGCATAAATGCTTGGAAAAACCTCCAGTTTTGCAGTACTTGGGCATGTTGTTGTCGGTGTGTTGCCCCGGTCAGTTCTGCTCGAACAGTCCCATGGCACGGGGATCGACCTCCCAGGAGCGACCCAGCGATCCCTCACATCTTTGATATTGTGCTCTTGTCTAAATGGAGCAAGGACCGCACAGTCTTCCATAGTGTGTTTTGCTGTGTGTGGGGCAGCCTGGCAGAGGTTGCAGTTGTCGTCAGTGGTGTCGTCGAGTCTGTGTTCGTCGTCTAAGAGCTGTGGGTGGTGTCCACAGAGGAGGCGTGCAAGGTGAACACGATCGGACCTGAAGAGTAGTTGGTCTGTGTGATGGGTGGGGGTTTACTGTTTACTTTGACATGTTAAATAAGGTGGTGTACAAGACTGCTTCAACGGCACTCAACTTCCGGATTTTTTTTTTTTTGATACCACCTTTAAAATCATTATTTAATTTCATTTGAATAAAACACTTGAACACCGTGTGGGGTCGAGAGCTCGTAGAACACGAACAGTAGGTGTTCCATGAACTCTGTAGTTTGTTCCTGAAATGCTTTATGTCTTTGTAAACATCTTCAGCTTATGTCACTGTATTCATCAAGTGAAATTACTCCACAAAGAGGCGAATTTTCATGACAAAAATGTGGACTCGATGAAAAGGAAATTTTAAATTGGTATCAACAAATCTCCCCTAATTTGCCCATAAACTCCCCTTCCAGTTCAAACTTGTGTAACTTCAGTGAACTGAAGGGATATTGTGAGCACGGCACCAAAAATTGTTTCCTCGTGCACACAAAAAGACCTTGCTGAAGTTTCAGCGACATTTTCTGTAAATTATATCATGAATGATTTGAGTTTCACGGCAGGGGTCATGGTGTTTTAGCTAGGCCAATATCCACACCCTATATTGTGAGCTGTTCATGTTTTCTGCGTAAACTTAGCCTGCCCACTAAACCAAATAAATCAGAAGCCTCACAGTGACTGCCGTGGAAACATAACGTGTCTGTTAACGGAGGGATAGGCGGAGGCTCCAGGAAAAAAGGCGAACTTGAATTGCTTTGAATGTCGCACATCGCAGTGGCCAGGGTCGAATTCAGAGGCACAGACAAGAGTTTTTTTGGTTTTTTTTTTTAATGGCAGAGATCCTTTATCACTTTAGCTTTTCTTCTTCTGTACACTCTTCCATTGTAGATATATAACTTGCTGACAGTGTACCATTCTCTTTAAGGGAAACTCCTATGTTGAAAATTAAAGTTTTGGTATAAGACTGGTATAAGAATAACATAATACCATTCTTTTCATCCTGTAAAGGCACATAAGTCTGCCGAGGCAGTTTCATTGGTAAGGAGTGCAGTCCTGGATGGGGCGCCACTCTGATCCAGGTTACCCTGAATGGTTATCACCCCGGTATTCTGGTACTCATTTTACCAACCTCAGAAGGATGACAGGCTGAGACAACCCCACCTGGTGTTAATTCAACAATAAGCAGGGACTTGAACTCAGGACCCTAACGTCCCAAGCCAGCCACCTTAACCGCTAAGCCAGGTAAGATTTTTGGTGCAGGGGAGCACAATATTTATCTTTTTTGGTGGCCATTTTAACCTTTCCCGAAATATTCATCGTAAAATTTGGAGGAATTGGTTGTACTGCACGCCACCCTGTCGAGCTAGCTCTCAAGGCTGTGGTGAGAGCGAGATTTCACGAGGATGTGACGTCATGTCGCCAGGTGCCACAATGTGACGTAATGTCGTCACGGTGTCAGGTGTTTGGTTGTGTGAATGAGAGGGAAAATGTAAAGGGGAAAAACGACTTCCAAATATCAATATCAGCTTTTTATACCTTCCCATGCAGTCTGTATTGTCCACATTGTCCACATTCACATCACACCAACCCTCATTTAGCTCCACCGTAATATCACTCGAACTTTCCTTAGAGCTTGCTATATGGCTCCTACATTTTAAATCAACCGACTGGATTCTGGTTCAAATTAAAATGGTTGAATTAAATCACAAAACTTTATTGTATCCTGAAAAGTGTTCAACAACTTCAAAACGAAATGCCAATGACTTTCTGCAGAGGCTCCTGGCACTTTTCGTCACTTTTTTTTTTTAAATCTTTTTTATTTTTTATTTATTAACATGATCTAAGGCTCATAGTGGAGTTGACACACGTACGTACACACACACACACACACACACACGAACATACGCAACTCAACACAGGACTGTTCGATGAGACAAACACAGTCATTGAGCTTGGGAGAAGTGCCGTCACTTCCTGGGGTACTCTGGGTGTCAGCAACGTCACAACAATGACGCCGCTTTTCTCACCTTACTCAGCGGGGCATTTTCTCCTCCCCATGAATACCAACCCATGACAATTGTCCATGTTCTAAATTTTCAATGCTGAACATCAAGCAAGAAGCAGCACGTACCGTTTACAAACCCTGATGTGGATCTGCAGCTGCTGATGCTCTCACTCCACCTCATTGTTTGACAAAAAATTTTCTCGAATGGAATTTTTTTCATTCTGACTATATTTACAAGTTATTTTTCATTCTGTGTAACAATTTCATCCAGAAAATGCTCTGGATATTTTCGTAAATGATCCAGAATGACTCTTTGCTGATGACTCCACCCTCTGCCGTACCATCATCCCTCAGACCTGCAAGCAGCAGCTTCTTCGCTCACTGCAGATCTGGATAAAATCACAAACTGGTCCAACACGTGGAACATGTCTTTCAATCCGGACAAATCTCACACTCTCACGATGTCTCTCCAAAAGGACCGTTTAGAAAATCCCCCCATCTAATTTCTCAACAATCCTCTGGAAGACGTCCTTTCTTTCAAGCTTCTGGGTCTCATTATCTGCCATGACCTTTCCAGAGAAAGCCACATTTAAAACCTCGCATCCAAAGCCAGTCGCCGACTGGGAATCCTCCGCCGTGCAAAGTCCTTCCTCGGCCCACCTGAGCTCCTGACCACTGACAAAGCTTTCGTCCGCAGCCTGATGGAGTACTGCTCTCCCCTCTGGGCTGGTGCTCCTGCCTCTCACCTTTCTCGGCTTCACACCGTGGAAACGAAGGCATTTCGGATCATCGGCATCTCCCGCAATGAGGCTGAGTCTTTGGGCCTCTCACTCAATCACCGCAGGTTGGTCGGTGGTCTTTCTGTCCTCCACCGTCTCCTCTCCAGTCTCACTCCCCCCCCCCACTCTGTCTGTGATTTGTCCCCACCATATTTCCGCAGGGCATTCAAGGTCCGCCAACAACCCCCTTCTGGTAAAACTACCAAAATCACGAATCACTGCTCACCTTCACTCTTTCATTCCTCTTTTTTCCCACCTTTGGAATAAACTCCCTCACTCTCTTCAATCCCATTCTTCCCTCCAGGCCTTCAAAACAGCTGTTCACCACCACCTCTTATCTTCCCCCATCCAAATCCTCGATTTTTTCTACCCCCGTTAATCCACCAAAGGCCACTTCCTTCAATTCCCCTGCTTTCCTTCCTGAATTTCCCTGTAATATCCATCTTGTATACCCCGTGTTCCCCGCCCCATCCCTCTACCTTCCACAGATCTCCTAATGTCTCTGTTCCCCACTGTTTTGTCCTTCCCTCTCCCGCTCCTCTTGTCTCATGCCCCCCTTGCTGTGCATTGTGTGTTCGCTCTCACATGAGCCTCAACAAGGTATACAAAAAAAAAAGAAAAAAAGTTGTTGTGAAGCATCCATACGTTCTTTCTGTTCAGCTTGGGAACCTACCAGGCTGCATGCAACCTCAATCATCCAAATGGTACTTCATGATGGTTTCGGCACTTTCGGCAAATGATTTTGTTTTGTCTGCAACGTACCAGATATTGACCCTCTGCTGGTTAGGGCAGGAATTTGAAATCTGTCCAGGGTGCCGCGATACCTTGCCTACTCTTCGTGAAGGACACCGTGGAGTCTTTAACGTCCACCAACGGACACACTGGCAGACAGGATTTTCCGTTTAACATCCATCCGTGGGACGACACACACATTGATGAAAAACCCTGCCTATGAAACACCGGGATGACAGTTTATAGCTCAGTCGGGATTCAAACCCAGTCTCGACAGCTGAGAGGCGAGTGTGCGTACCCCCCGGCCATACCCCTGGCAGTTGATCATTCGTGCTGATGGATGGATTCCTTGACCTTATCAATGTTTTGTTATGTAATTGCTTCCGTTGGCCAAGGTTCATCCTTCTGTCCCAGCCATGTTTAAATTAACTACCCATCTTTCGATGGTGACATAATTCTGTTGTATCTTCTCCCAAATCTCCCAGAATTTACTCTTGAAATTCTTTGGGGATCACCTTCTCTGGATGGAAAACGTATGATTTCTGCACAAAGCTTGTGTTTCTCCCTCTTCTTCCACAGTACAATTTATTGCACCTACTTGACTTGAAGCAATCTGTAAATTTTAAAGGCTTGTCATCTTTGGGCGATTTTAATCCTTGTATATATCACAAGATGTTGAATCTGAGCTGAACATTTAAACATCTATCTCCTCGAAGATCCCATTTTCTATTAGGTTCGAGACATTTTTAATGGCCGTCATGGGTGAGGATAAATGTTGACAGAGTATTTCTTGGTAAACTCTAAAACCGTTTGCACAATGGTAAAATTCATGCTTCTCACATTGTTGACTTTACATTACCAACCAATTGCTTATATTTACTCTATCGTTTTCCATTTCAAGCCTGGTGGTGGCTTAACGGTTAAGGTGGCTGGCTTAAGATCTTAACGTCTTGGGTTCAAGCTCCTGCTGTGCCATACACACCACCAGGTGGGTTGCATCAGCCTGTCATCCTTCTGAGGTTGGCAAAATGAGTACCAGATCTGGGGAAAAAATGAGCCATTTGAATATCGTGCGTTAGAAATTCAGATGAAGCTTGGTGGATGAGATGGGTAGGTTACAAGAACAATCCCATTCTATTTTGTTTAAGGTCCGAATGCAGATCCGGCTTAACATTGGGAAACAAAATCGAAACTGTTCAGCCTGGCGGAGGGACGCGCTCCACCGAGTGTCGTTCAAATCCAATATGTATTCGTGGGATGTCTTGCATGTGAAACATGCAGAGCGATTAATTCACAGTTGTTTGTTTCATTCCTAATAGGGCATTAGTGATAGGTGAGGCTTTGGAGGAGAGGTTTGAAATGTGGCTTTCCCAGGAAATATCATGGCAGATAGTGAGATCCAGAAGCTTGAAAGAAACCAGCAGCTTAAAAGACATCACAAACATTTTGCACTAAATTTTGATTGATATTGGAGATATGAATAATGTCTCCCTTCCACATTTTATGTTTTGGGTGTCATCACTCAATTACTTTGATCTGCGTATTCTAATTTAGCCAATGGAAGGACTTCCATTCTCCATGAACATTACTCCCAATTGAGGCCTGGTAGTGGCTTTACTGTTAAGGTGGCTGACTTATGATCCTCGGGTCTTGAATTCAAGCCCCCTTTTGGCCTGTTGAATTAACAACAGGTAGAGTTGGCTCAGCCCGTCGTCCTTCTGATGTCAGTGAAACGAGTATCAGTGTGCTGGTAATAGGAGCATTGCATCAGTGGCGCAGCCGTAGGCTGCATACGAATAAATAAAGAAACTTCCATTTGGATTGAGAAGGCACAATATGATATTGCAAATGTCTGGCATCAATTAACTATTCATGCTGAAGGTCATTCAGATCTTCACCTCAAGGCAACTTTATTTAATACAACTGAGTTTCAATACCTGCAGCTCACCTTTATACAGAATAGTCTTATTTTGAAAGAGAGGGAAAATCTGCATATCCATGTTGGGAGAGCTCCTTTCAAGTTTTTTTCATTATCGTGTTGTGTCCAAATAATTTTGGTAATGCAGCGTTGTGTACAAGGAAGAGTAAAAACGTTTTCTGTCCACATTTTTTCCCCTCAACTATGAACCTTTCGAGTCTCTGCCATTCCCAGTCTGTGTCATACATTCTTCCCAGCAGTAGATTGGAATATGTCATCTTTTTGGTTCTGAAAATATTTTCAAGGGTAAAAATTTAAACCCTCCCCCTACCACTCCAGCCATTGCCTCCACTCCTCCATTCCCCCATTTGCTACACAGATCTGCGAGATAAAGAGCAGACTTTATTAAAAACACCGCCTTCCGATTACGCGACTGATTGACCTGTTGTACTATTGACATCGAGTTGAGCTTTCTAAGTCCAGTTTTCAACAGGCTTGGAGACGTATTGCTTTGCCGTGTGTAAAGTAAAACACACCCAGCTGAAGCAACCGAATGTTAGCCAATTTCCACAAGGCGTTTTTAAACGTTAGCCACAGAACTGGATTTTTAATGTTGAAGTTTGTTTGTGTATTAATAAACTTACACACGGCATACAGCACAGAACATGCGGCTTATAAACGGACAACGAGCCTGTAAGGTGGTGCAGAAAATTTAAACTATCAAAGTATTCTACGAAGTTTTGTCTGTGCATTTTGAGCTGTTTATTCAGGTTGAAATAATTGTATAAAATAAAAAAAATAACAGAAAATAGGAGTTCCCTTCCAAGGTACTTCCATGCAAGAGGAGGACATTAGACCCATCAAAGCCTGCACTATTATTACCAACTAGATGTTTGTCCGTGCCCTATCCTTGTATATGCTGAGCGTCAAGCAAGGAAGCAGCATGGACCATTTTAAAAGTCTTTGGTATGGCTCAGCTGGGGTTCGAAACACCAACATCCTAGACTGAGTGGATGCTCTAACCGTAATGCCACTGAGGCTGGTCAACTTGTATATTCCATTCTCATGATGAGAGACTCATTAAACTTTTCTATCCTCATGAGAATTTGATGCTACGGATGATTAAGAGTGCTCCATCGTCCTAGATGTTGAACGTTCCTATGGTTCGTCTGCAGCTCACACAGGTGCCATGTTTTGCAACCGCTTTGAAAACCTCGACGTGGTTCTACAGTCCCTAGTGCCCTCACTCCAACTCATTTGTCAAGGCAATCTCAGGGATTTGGTTCCAGCAGGCTCAAGTCGGAGCGAAAGAAAAAAGCGTATGAAAACTTCAATTAGGTATCAGGCAGGGTGCTGTTTGAGAAGTAACACTTGTTTTCTGGCTTTAGCCCACGATCTGCTGAGCACCGCTCATTAGGCACAAGCAATTTTGTGCGTAATAACGGCGATTTCTAACCCAGAAAACGTGAGGTCGTGCTGGAGCCCCAGACATTACCGAACCAGATGGCTACAAGCCGCCAGCCAGCCACCAAGTCGACGGGTTAGCTGTGCGGTGGTTTACGGGACTGTGGGGCAGCCTTCTGGGCAACCGGCCGCTTTTGTACACTGCTCGTGTGTGGAAAATATGTAAAGGCAAAAGTAAAAAAAAAAAACCCACTGGGTTCTCGTAATTGATTTGGAACACCCCGAGCCTCGCAATGCAGGACCACACACATGTGAAGTGCTTCCACCTAAACGGTGTATTAGATGGTTCAGAATTGCACATTAATCACTTAACTCCACTTGATCATTGAATGCCCAGTGCTAAGTGGGGGAGATGCTGCTCATGTATGTTGCTGCAATATGTATGTTTGTATGTGTTCACCCACGTTTGTAAAAATACATAAATGCATAATAACCCCACCCATACTCTTCCAGCCAAAGAATAACGCAATAAGAAAAGCTACACAACATAAGCCATTTTCTGTCTCAAACCCTCCCTGGGTTCCTCATCAGTTGCAGGTATTCACAAGTAGCACACGCATGAGAATCCCAACACGACATGCCTCCCCTCAGAAAGCAGTTCAGCAGCACATGACAAGCATATATATATATACATATATATATATATATATATATATATATATATATATATATATATATATATATATATATATATATATATATATATATATACATATATATACAAATGTCATGGAGAGTTTCGTTCAACATCTCCAGACGTTTATTGAAAGAGAATGTGAACTTGTTGAGTACTGAACAAAACTAGAAACATTACTCAAACTGTTCCGGAGTCAACTTGAAATTGTGTATACTTGCATTCAATAATTTTAAATGGGTACCTACTCATGGGACACCCTGTACAACGCGAGCGCACACACACACACACACACACACACACACACACACACACACACACACACACACACACACACACACACACACACACACACACACACACACACACACACACACACACACACACACACACACACACTCATGTATATGCAGTGTGTGTGTACATATATATATATATATATATATATATATATATATATATATATATATATATATATATATATATATATATATATATATATATATATATATATATATATAACACTTCCCCAACCAAAGAATCTGCATAAAGCAACCCAAGAAGGCCTACACAAAGTAAGCCCTTTGCTGTTTCTAACTCTTCCCAGAGTTCCTCCACAGCTATAAGGATGTTCACACATGGTACCCACTTGAGAATCCCAATGCTACACACCCCCTCAGCTGCCGAACCGGTTTCATAGCTTATTGGTGAATCATCAGCGACAGTGAAGACAGCAATGCATACCAATTAGGCTACCACGCATGTACCAGGTCGAAGCGTCAAAAGCGGTCAATATGTAAATAATAAAGACACATGCACATCTCTCACCTGTTAATGGAGGGAATGTCCAATCAGCTCTCACCTAATCATATAAACCTAGGTGGCTAAAATTACGTAAATAATTAACACCTCCCACACTCCTCGAGCCAAAGAAGCTGCATAAAGCAACCCAAGAAGGCCCACGTAAGGTAAGCGCTTTGCTGTTTCAAACCCTTCCCAGAGTTCCTCCACAGCTATAAAGAGGAATATATATTTTGAATATGATGGCTTGACTATGTGACAACTTTACTACAGTCAGTTGAGTCATCATGAAAACACCAACCCCTTCCCCAACTAGCCTTCAGCTAATTAGCATTATGTTTCCACTGGTACTTTGGTGATTCATTTCCACCTACTCATGGGTCATTCTCACATAATTGACAGATTGATGTCACATGTCTTTAAGTGGCCTCATTTCATGAAATTTCAGGCATTTTCGGCAAAGTTGTGGACCATGTATCTTTGCCCTGGGTAGCGTTCAAATAATCCCGTCGTTTGAGATCATAAAATCACAATAAATAGGAAAAAAATGAGTTTGTTCTCTCAGTCTGATGCAATTTTTGCAGTCACAATACCCACAGTACCATGTTCATGTCCCAAAAAAGCGTCAATACTCCGAATTTTATGAGAATTCATGTAGGGCTCCTTCTTAATTCAATATCTTCCGTATTAGAGTCTAAATACCGCCGAAAACTGTACAAGTTTTGCAATACAGTGGATTTTGTGCCCGTCACTCAATTTCGTCATTACCGTAACGAAAACGCCCTACCGGTGAATGTTAGAACTGTGAGCCAATTAAGCGATCACGTCACGTGATCGTGACATGGCGTTCGGTTCTTGTACCGCCATTTTTAGAATTATTTTTCAAGTTTGGTCGTGCAGTTTGGATGCAAAACCTCCTCAAAAGTTGGCAAGGTGAGTCCGTATGCTTATTCAACGTCATTACCGTACATGCCCGATTGACCATACATATGAATTTCAACAGATATTATGTACACTAACGTCGAGAATGCTTTTAAATGCTAAAGTTTTTGACAATTCACGGTGTGTCTGCTTCCCGGTCTGGCCACTACGAGGCGTTGTATGTTGATTTCGTCATTACCGTAACACCATTACCGTAACGTTTTAGTTTCGTTACGGTAATGATAATTTGTTACGGTAATGATTTTTGCACTTTATGTCCACGATTTCTCATCAAACATGGTGATATTGATTTCTTATTGATGACAACTTTTTCTTATGTTTCTCAATAAACATGATGGATTTGGAATATTCTTGGCATCTTTGACGTCTCTTGAAAACATCATTGTCGGATGTACAAGCCCTTTCATTTCCGTTACGGTAATGACTCGACGGCCATAAAGCACTGAAATCGCAGTGAAAAATCGGCTAAATGAGAGCGGTAATTCAGCGCTGCTTTCATCAAATACACCTGAAACTACGTCCCACTTGCCACATTCGGACCTGAAAATTTTAATCTTGTTCAAAGAATTTTATAATGTTACCAACCTCCTGATTCTGTCAGTTATGTGAGAATAACCCTCATTATTCTTGATGCTCTTTGGTTCCACCAATCAGGTAATCCCATCCTTTCTTTCTCTCAACCAATCAATGTTGAGGACGTTACATTGTAACTTGAAATATGAGAGTTTGATGCTTCTTCTTCATCTGCTTGCGGCTTTATCCTAAAGAGTGCAAGTTGAAAAGATTTGATAACGTCTATTTTATTGAAATGCATATATGTCTGTGTGTGTGTGTATATATATATATATATATATATATATATATATATATATATATATATATATATATATATATATATATATATATATATATATATATATATATATATATATATATATATATATATATATATATATATATATATCATTTTCACCCTCTGTTGAGCTATCTTTCACTTTTTAGTACCATTGAGGGAATTTCGTTTCATCTTTAGCTGCTCCATCACATTTCTGATTAAAAAAACAAAACACACAATGGTCTGCCGTGGCACATGTGGGTTATTCTACTTACTATTGAGTTGTTGTTTTGTTGATCATACAATGAATCGTAATGTGGATTTGCTCATCAATCTCGTTTTGTATTAACATTAGGCATTTTACACATTTTATTGTCATTGTTGCATTTATGTCCATTAAACAGAGTTATGATTTCACTTAACCTGTTTCTCTACTAACCTCACCACCTAATTGTGTAATAGTCTTGTCGCGTTAAACAACAGAGGAAAAATGTCTGGAGATGTTTTTCCAATCCTTCACATGACTTTTTTTTCCCTTGAGTTGGAGTGTTTCTTTTGTGCTGTGTTTACCACCACTCACAAGTTGATGTTTTGTCAGTAAAGCCCCCCCCCCTCCACACCACAACCACCACCCCAATTCTCAGAGATCCCACCGCAAAAAATTGTGTGTCACAATCAGTCACGTGGGGGCCCCCTTGTTGCATCAGGGCCCCATGCAATTGCTTGGGTTGTATGGCCCTAACGCCGCCACTGCCTGCAGTGAGCAGACAAAATCTGCACTGGCTGACTTTATCGTAGATATTTTCTTCATGATGATTTTCCGAATGAGTTGTGATTTTTCCTGGGATAGTGGCTTTGAGTTGCATCATTCTGAATTTTTTTTACCTTTCTACACCACCTAGAAGGTCCTAACAAGGGGTACCCGGCGTTGCAGGGCAACGCCTGGTCCCTCTTCCCAACGCACCCCTTACCGTGCCTTCTCCCACCCCAGTCCCCCTGGACTCCTACCCCACCAAGTTGCCTGCATCATCCCACCACGCACCTTCCCCTCCCTCTTCCCACAAGGGAATTTTCACAGGGTTTTTAACCACGATTGGGAATTTTGTCTTTTTTTTTTTTAAAATAAAACCCGTTTTTGATTCCTCCCAACCTCTAATTTTCCCCATGTCATGTCAAAATCTGCCTCCTGAGTAACAAATTAATCGATATGGCTAAGATAAGTCATGCTATAGATGTTTATCCTCATTACCATGTAATGAATCTGGGGTGTATTCAGTTACCAAGTTTCTTGCAGAACGCTTGCCAAATGGCTCAAGCACTCAAACAAGCACTCCATTCAAAACTGTTGATAAAGGAACGGCGAGCGTGGCAAGCGCTCGAGAGCTGCTTGGGAACTGAACCCACCCCTGGACATCTCGCCAACATAGAGTACATACCAAACGCTGAAAAAAGGACAGTTAAAATTTTTTCGTGTACTTTTCATCGGTACCAATTTGTTAGTACTTTTACATCATGAACTTTGTACCATTTACTTATCCAATCAATGGCAGTAGTGTAGGCATGTTTTTTTTTCTTTCAAATCTGGTTTATAACCAATCATTTCGCCCCACACTATTATCCGGCTCTTCACCTCCCCCTCAAGGGACGAGCGGCGAGGAAGGCTTTAATGGAACTGCGATGATGCTTTCCTGCTGGGCAGCTCGCTATTTACACAATGGTGGAAATGACTCACGGGTTGGAGTTTCACTGGAGTTAAACAAAAGTTCACTGGAGTGAAACAGCCCTATCTTCAGTGACGCATTTCCTCTGTTGAATTACAGAGTTTCTTACCACATGTCTGTTTGTGGCCCTTTCCTCCAGCAGCACTTTGCTCTCTGCACCTGCAGCTGTGGACCATGTTCCACATTGCGGTTCTCTCTTCAGTGGGTTTTCACTCCTTTGAACCGACCGTGGGACTACAATCATCGAACCCCTTTTGGTGAGTAGTTTATTCCCACAGGCACCGTCCTTTTATGATACCTGAGTCATTGAGTGGATCCTTATTATTTTGTGGACACAACGCCAAATTGGCCCACTGGTGATTCGCCATTTCCTGCTTTTTATGGAACTTGTGACAGTAGTCACCCGTGCTCGAGCTTAACAGCTTATGGGACACCGCTCAGACTCGACAAAGTCATCAGCCTTTAGCGGTATTAGAGTATAAGTCGATAACTCGATTTTCTATAGATTAAAGACTTCAAATATTAATCACGATTATTTTCATTGTAATGAAAATGTACCTTGTGTAGTTTTCAACGCGTTGTACTCCTTTTTAAAATGTACATAAACTCATTGCTCGATGTTCAGTGTACGAAAGTGTACATGTACATTTCATACTGTACATCATCTTTAAAGTGTGCTTGTACAAAATAAATATCTGGGGAATTTCCTGGCCTCCCGACTAATTAATTACAGATGCAGATATTCTACGACCAAACCAATGCATAATAGTTGAATTACTTGTCCATGAGTTTGTTTATGAGCCTTGAAAAGTCGGGCAAAAACCAAAAGTTTTTTTTTTTAATGAAATACCACGACCTATTTTGTTTCCTCTGCATTATGAGAATGTACCTTCATTCATGTCAAAGGGCGGAGGAGCTCCTTGTGAGCAAACGGCCATCCATATCTAGTGCCCAACTGTGTCTGCGGACGTCCTCCTGCAGTTGGGTTACTTTTTAATTAGGAGGTGGGTGGCAGGATTTGCACTCCGGCCACCGTAAAACCCTTCATTCCGCAAAACACAAAAACGCAAAAAAAACCTGAAAACCCACTCCGTGGGAGTACCTCCTGTGCAGTTTCCCTTCGCAGGGCAGCTCACCGGATGACGGGATTGGGGCAAAGCCTTCGGGACCCCCTATCTTTGATGAAAGGAGGGAAACCACGGGGTAACATCCCTGGGTCAGATTGCGGGAGAGTGTCGGAGTGGTGCTGAGGTGTCGTCCACCAGACGACGGTCTCCTTGGGTTAACCTGAGGCGGTCCCTTCGGGTGGGTGCCTGGAATGTCCGATCCCTAAGAGAGGATGATCACCTATCTGTTATCATCTGAGCTCAAGCGTTTGGACATCGGGATTGCAGCTCTCTCTGAGGTTTGGAGACCAGATTGCGGCGAGATAATGGTGGGTGGTTACACCTACTATTGGTCTGGTCGCTCTGATGGTTACCATACCCAAGGAGTTGCTGTAGCTGTGTCCAATAAGCTGACCCCAATGATAATTGAGGTAACACCAGTCAACGAGCGTATTATGAGATTAAGGATTCGTCACTCCTTAGGTGTCATTTCCCTGGTCTCTGTTTATGCTCCGACTGAGGCGAGTGATCTTACCGTGAAGGATGCATTCTACGCCACACTCGAGTCTGTGGTTGATCAGTGCCCCAGACGAGATACACTTCTTGTCATGGAGGATTTCAATGCATCGACTGGAACTGATAGGGATGGTTATGAGGTGTGTGTTGGTCCCCATGGGTCAGGAACTATGAACCAGAATAACACTAAGTTCCTTGACTTTGCAAGAAGTCATGGACTTAGGGTGGCTGGTTCATGGTTTCAGCGCCCACAAGCTCATCGCTGGACTTGGTATTCCAACGCTGGCGGTGTGGCAAAGGAGATTGACCATGTCCTCGTTGACGGTCATTGGAGGATGATCCAGAACTGCAGGGTCTACCGGAGTGCTCAGTTCCTCAATACTGACCACAGGCTTGTTGTAGCAACTCTAAAGCTGCACCTTAAATCCTGGAGAATGGTACCATCCCAGCCGAGGCTGGATGTTGGCAAGCTCAGGGATAAGAGAGTAGCTGAGGAGTTTGCGAACAGGCTGAGTGGACACTTTGGGGGTCTGGGTGCTTTGGGGGGTCCTGAAGACTTGTGGAGCGCCTTCAAGACCACCGTCCTTGATGTTGCCGGTGGATGTCTTGGAACTCACCGCAGGGCAAAGAAGAATTTTGTCTCTCAAGGGACACTGGACACCATTGACCAGAGTCACAGGGCCAGGCTGAATGGCAGAGCTGAGCTGTTCAGGGAGCTGAGGTATAAAACTGTACGTGCACTGAGGGTGGACAAGGAGGCCTATGTGCGATGAATCTGTGAGGGGGTAGAGCATCACCTGTGGACAGGTGATTCTCGTCCCACTTACAGGGGAATTCGCGCATTACGTTCATCCAAGCCCATCCCTCGGAGCACTGCAGTTAGAGCAGAGAGTGGTAGGCTCTTGACAGAGGAGTCTGAAGTGAAGGCCCGCTGGGCCGGTTACTTTGAGCGGTTGTACCAGGCTGATCCCCCAGCTGTCGAGTTGGACGTCAAGGGTGTTACAATCCCTGTTGCTGACCCTCGAATCAACTGTGGTCCACCTTCGCTTGTGGAAACACGGGCTGCGGTGAACCAGTTGAAATGGGACAAAGCTCCAGCGATCTGTGGCATCCATGCTGAACTTCTCAAGGCTGGTGGAAATGCTGCACTCGCGTCGTTGCATGCAGTTTTGTGCTCTGCCTGGAACACAGGCATCATCCCAACTGACTGGAAGAGGGGCCTTGTTGTTCCTCTCTGGAAAGGGAAGGGTGATCACCAAGACTCCAACAACTACCGAGGGGTGATGCTGCTCTCAGTGCCGGGCAAGGTCTTTGCTCGGATAATTCTTGACAGGGTTCGCCACCATCTGCTTGAGCACCAGCGTCCAGAGCAGTCAGGCTTTACACCAAAGAGGTCAACGATTGACCGTATCCTTGCTCTTTGTGTCCTCACCGAACGCAGATGAGAGTTTCGGCAGGGGCTGCT
Organism: Eptatretus burgeri; assembly: GCF_056783735.1. Lineage (NCBI taxonomy): Eukaryota > Metazoa > Chordata > Myxini > Myxiniformes > Myxinidae > Eptatretus > Eptatretus burgeri. Next base: position 91,230,992 of record NC_140968.1, read on the forward strand.
TGCAGCCTATGTTGATCTCTGTAAGGCGTTCGATTCAGTGAATCGAGATGTCCTCTGGAGGATTCTTGGTCTTCGTGGGGTGCCACCAAAACTGATCGATCTGATGTCTGAACTCTACTCTGGTACTGAGAGTGCTGTGAAGTGTGGTGTTACCATCTCTGGCTTATTTCCAATTGTTACTGGAGTTCGTCAGGGGTGTGTACTTGCCCCCACACTTTTCAGCACTTGTATGGACTGGATTTTAGGGAGGATGTCGGAGAGATCAAGCTGCGGTGCATCGTTTGGGAATGTCAAGATCTCGGACCTTGACTTTGCAGATGATGCAGTCATCTTTGCGGAGACTTTAGATATCCTTTTGGGGGCCCTCGAGGTGCTGAATGAGGAGTCGGAGCTGCTGGGATTACAGGTTTCTTGGGTCAAAACTAAGATCCAGGCTTTCGGTGACATCTTGGATGCTGCTGTCCTGTCTGTGTCTGTTTGTGGTGAGGATGTTGAGGTCGTGGAGAGATTCACTTACCTTGGCAGTGATATTCATGTCTCTGCTGGCTGTGAGTCAGAGGTCAATAGACGTCTGGGTTGGGCCTGGGAGTCATGGATTCACTGGATCATGGGGTGTGGCGCTGCTGGTACCTGTGCGGGAGGACGAAAGTCCGAGTCTTCAGGTCCTTGGTACTTCCAGTCTTGCTCTATGGATGCGAGACTTGGACTCTGACCAAGGATCTGAGACGGAGACTTAATTCCTTTGGTACCGGGTCTCTTCGGAGAATCCTTGGCTATCGCTGGTCGGATTTTGTGTCCAACGAGCAGTTGCTGAGAGAGACTCGGATGAGATTTGTTACCTGCATAGTCCGTGAGCGTCAGTTGCGGCTGTATGGACATGTGGCTCGTTTTCCTGACGCTGATCCTGCTCACCAGATTCTCTCAGCGAGGGAGTCTCATGAGTGGAGGAGGCCAGTGGGCCGACCACGTGCCTCGCGGTTACAGCAGGTTGACCATCATCTCAAGGAGATGGGGATGGGCCTGGCATCAGCCTGGGGGATGGCCAGACGGAGGCCCCTGGAGTACCGGCAGAAACTGGACGCAGCGACGCGCTGTTCTGGCACATGCTCCCATACCTGACCTGACCTTCATTGGGCAGTGATAATAGAATGCTGCCACGATCGCTATGAACAAAACATGGTGCGTTGTTCAGTCTTAAAATGTATATGAGAGGTCTATGAACAATCAGAGCTATGTGGAGTGAAAAAGATGATGGTGATTTCTGGGTGGCTGGAGGGAAACGTGTGGCTTGGTTAAAGTGCTTGTGATCAGTGCCAGATTTAGACTTGGTGAGGCCCTAAGCTGTATAAAGCTTGGAGGCCCCTTGTTAAAAAAGTTACACCAGAAGGTCTCACAAAAATTGAAAACATATATGCCTTTTATTTACTGCATAGCAAGGCATTTAAAGTGAAAAATACAAATGATTTTCAAATGAATGCATTTATTGATTACATATTTATCATTTGGTTGGCTAGATCTCTATCAGAGATTATAATATAGTATACCATGGAAACAATACTTAAATGTAATTTTAAAAATAATTTTAACATACATTAATATATATATATATATATATATATATATATATATATATGTATATATATATATATATATATATATATATATGTACAAAATCCTGACAAAATAAGTAATCAGGATCACTTTTATTCATATAAGTAATAAAGAACTTGTTTGCAAAATCAGAAAAATGATATCAGATACAACTTAAAACATTTTCTTTCTTGATTTCCCAAAAAGCAAAATCATGAATTGTGTCCTCAAATGATATGCTACGCAGCTTATCGCTTTCTATGCACATGATGCTAAGCACAGACAGTTTTTCTTGAGACATGGTTGCTCTCGGTTCATTTTTGATTCTCTTTCGCTGTGAAAATGACATTTCTATTGAACAATTTGTTACCATCAGACATAAGATCAGTCGTAATATTGCTTCCACATAAATGAATCTTGTCTTGGAAGATGATTTGATACAGATGTTTGTGGCAATTTTGTTCTTTTCCTGGATAATTCTGCTTGACATAAGCATGGAAGAAAGACTTCCAGTGTTTCGCTCAGTTGAGATTCCTGACTCTCTTGTCTCAGTAGCAGAGGCACGAGGCTGTGGTTGTTTTGGACCTTGCTGATCACCTTGTGTTTGGGGATCCTTATCTGTTGCTGGAGTAAAATATCTGTCAAGGTTTGGTACTTTTTTGAGTTACTCTTTCAGCTGCTGCTTTCCTTTTCTTTTCTGGTATCCGCTCTCAAATATTCTCTTCATTGTAAGCCCGAAAACAGAGAAAATTTATGCTTAAAATATTACTTAAATTAATGACGTATAAAACCATTTTAAAAGTACACTTAAAAAATTTGCTACACAAGCCATTTAAAAACTACATATATATTGATTAATATATTGATTAATATCTTGATTCTAGGTGGTAGACTGTCAGGCAGGTGGTCAGATTCTAGGTGGTAGACTAGGTTACTTTTGGAAACTCTGGGAAGTACCACCGCCTTGCGTTGGGAAGGCTTGATGGTGATTTTTCATCATGATGGTTTCCCACACCAAGGAAGTAGTTCTTTAGGCCTCATTCACACATTTTTACACGTATTCTCACATTTTTGAGGCCCCTCCAGATTGTGAGGCCCGAAGCTGTAGCTTGTTTAGCTTATGCCTAAATCCGACACTGCTTGTGATGCTGAGGGAGAGAGGGGGAACATGTGTCCTATAGAATGGGTGGTGCTTATGACCCATAGACACAAACCCAGCTATATATATATATATATATATGTATATATATTTCTAAGATAAGTAAGACCCCGGCATTCGTGGGGGATACTTTCCTGTAAAATGCCACTAATCTCAAATACACAAATGTTGGGGCATTGTTTCAATTAATGAGAAAAAAGGGAGACAGGCTTCCAGCAGTTCGTGATTCAAAAGGGAGAATTTTACAAACATGAATGCACATGATTACAGTTACGTTAAAATGTTTACAAATAAAAACACAACAGCAGCAGGTACTGTTTCCAATTTTTATTTAAGATATCATATAACTTTTGATGTGATGATGATGATGATGGTGAATTAGAATCCAGTGAACTCCTCTGAAGATAACGCAGGTGAGGGTGCTGATTAGTCGTGCACCAGAGGGGATGCAGGTGAGGGCATTGAAGGGTTGCATGTAAGGGTTAGGATTAGGGATAACAGGTCAAAGCAGCGGTATGAGAAGAAATAATGAGACCCAGGACACGCTGCATAAAAGTAGCCGTGCAGGGGTCATGAGTAGATGGAGGAGGGGTGGGTGGTGTGGTCATTCTTTATGGGAGCTTGTGGTGGGAGATGGTTTATGCACACATACAGCTGCTCTAAGTGCAGGAGGTGGGAGATGGTTTTAGAACTGTGTTGTGCACGCAGCTGATGAGAGATGTTTTTTGTGCCCACAAAAAATGCAAATATGCAAAGCACAAGGCTGTAAATGTAGAAGCAGGTCACATTTTATGTACCATGAATACAAGGGGTCCGTGAATGTCTAATCCAGAAATGTCAGGGTTCCACGGTGCTGGCATATTAGACCCATCACTTTGCTGATGGGAATACCAATCTTTGTTGTGATGGCCTAATCTGTGGGGCAGGAACAAAAAGGATTGTTGAGAGATCCTGCCCTCCGTGTGTGGATAATCAGCGTCGCAAGTTGGCGTTTGCAGTTTCGCCATGTGTGCCCATGTACCTCCACACAAACCTTCCTTTTTTTATTGTTGCATTACAAACCTTCTTGGGAGTTTCCTGAATTCACCGTCGTTGGATTCATTGAAATCTGTTAATCCGTTCTCAAGTTATACATGACAAACAGACAAACAGACATGGCTCCTTTTATAAAATGTATGTACTCCAGGTACGCCCCTGGTCAATATATAAACTAGAAGGGCACTTGGTAGAGCGCATACCTCCGCCCTGTAATGCTTTATCCACGAGAACATATCTGGCCCAATACATTTTTTTTAAATATCATGCTATACGAGGTCCGTCTAAAAAGTAACGGAACTGACTTCACAGAAATTTTATTCCAAAAAATATATTGAAATCACAGCTTGTTGCCTCCCGTCTCACACACTTGGCCATCCTCTTCTTACACGCTTCGATGCACCCCCGGAAGGCTTCTTCTGAAATCCTCTGGAGCTCCGTCGTCACGACCCTTTTGGTGGCCTCCACATCAGGAAACCGGGTCCCATTGATCACCCCCTTGAGTGTGGGGAAAAGGAAAAAATCACAAGGGACCAAGTCTGGTGAATAAGGGGGTTGCTCCAGAGTTGGCACGTTCCTCTCTAACAGAAACTGTCGGATGCTCAGGGCACTGTGAGCAGGGGTGTTGTCATGGTGGAGCACCCAGGCATTCTCCCACAGATCTCTCCTCTTGTGCCAGACTGATCCCATGAGGTGCCGGTGGATCTCCTTGTACACGTATTGATTCACTGTTTGACCCTGTGGTAGAAACTCGAAGTGGACAATGCCCTTGATGTCAAAAAACGTGATGAGCATCTCCTTGACCTTCGACTTCGACATCCTTGCTTTCTTTGGTCTTGGTAATGCCGGACTTTTCCACTGACGACTCTGCCATTTGGTCTCGGGATCGTATTCGAATATCCACGATTCATCGCCAGTAATGACTCTCCCGAGCAGGTCTGGATCGTCCTTGAGATGCTCGATAATGTCTTGTCAGACAGGGACTCTTTGCTGTTTCTGGTCCTCGGACAACAGCTTGGAGACCATCTTTGCGCACACCTTGCGCATTTCGAGATTTTCAGTGATGATGCTCTGGACAGTGTCCTTCTTGATTGAAAGTTCCTCAGCAATCATCCGCACCATGAGTCGACGATCTGCACACATCATCTGCTTCACACGCTCGATGTTGTCCGCCGTTCTGCTCGTTGAAGGTCTTCCAGACCGTGGATTGTCTTCGACCTCCTCCCGTCCCTCTTTGAACCTCTTGTGCCATTCAAATGCACATGTACGTGACATCGTTTCTTCCCTGTAGACTTGCTGCAGCATTGCAAAGGATTCAGAAGGTGTTTTGCCAAGCTTGGAAAGAAACGTCAGATTGGCTCTCCGCTCACGACTCGTAGCACGACGACTCAGACGAGATAACGTGTAAAGCAAGACCTGTAAAAAAATCACTCAATGAGTGCAGTCAACCATCACCAATCGTATATATTGCTGGAATGTTGCGGAAGACTGTGAAGCAACCCATTCATTCATGTTGTGTAAGTGGAACACACAGCAGGCTCAGTCCCGTTACTTTTTAGATGGACCTCATATATCTTTTTTGAACCCTATCTCTCAATGGTGAAGAATCACTTTAAAAACCTCAAGTAGTGGGATCTGGATCCATATCTTCACCAAAATTGAATCAATTTGTCGTCATCACAGACCCAACCTGTCCACCATGTTTCATTCAAATCCGTCCACAACATTTTGAGATATCGTGCCATTTATCGGTTTCTCCCTTTCTCTCAATGGTGAAGAATCACTTAAAATTTCTCGTAGTCGGATCCAGATCCGCATCTTCACCAAAATATAATGAGTTCGACCTTGTCACACACCAAACCTGTCCACAAAATTTCATCCGGATCCGTCCAAACTTTTTGAGATATCCTGTACACAAACAAACAAACAAACAAACAAACAAGTCGGTAGGCGGCGATGGGTCGCCAAGCATGGAAACTATAAGATATAGAGCAAAATGGATGTCATGTAGCGGATAGGGAATCACGTTAAGATTATGCATATCAAATCTCATCCAGTTCCATCGACTGATAACTACTCGGTATCCATGTGAATGAAAAGTACCGAAAATGCGGTTTGATATCGGAAATCCCCAAAGTTCGAGGGGGTGCTGTGGGTGAACAAAGATCTAAATCGAAAATCCGGCTTGTTCGTTTGTGCACAATGTATTCCAGACGATCAGTGTGAATTTTCATGACCATCCGACCATAACCCTAGGAGGAGTAGCATTTGGCACGAAGGCACCTCCAGCTCTCGCATATTATCGATTTTTGCACTAATTGACCTTTGACCCCTGACCTAAGCGAAATCGGTCAATATGTCCTGAGGCAAAGTTGTAGTACTCATTGAGTACCATGAACCTGCAAAGTATCATTCGTATTGATGCACTCACCTGGTCGCAAGGGGACCTTCAATTTTCGCGCATACCCTAATTGTAGGGGGCGTTGCGGGTAAAGTATTCCATATATCACAAAAACCGGAATATATTTGATAGAGCATCACCTGTAGATCATTCGTGCCAAATTTTATAACCCTACATGGGATAATGGCTTTCGGAATTGATTTCGCGTGAACCGTACCGATTTTGAAGGTTTTTCAGTTGTTGCTGGGGAACCAAAGCGTCCCTTGCAACATCACAATTTCCAAAGCACGAGGTCATAAGATGTACCTACCACCTGAGTTTGGTCAAAATCCGCCCACGTTTCCTACCAATTATGCTGATGACAAACGAACAAACATCCAAACAAACATCCAAACAAACGGACAGAATTACTGACAATAAGGGTCACCTATTTCGGCAACCCAACAGATAGGGGTGAAAACATCCACCTCCTTCACCTTTGGTGGGAGAGGTAATGATAAAGAAAGACCCACCCATATCTCTCACCTGTGAATGGAGGGAATAACCAATCAGCTCTTACCGAATCAATTTCCCCAGGTGGCTAGGATTATATAAATATATTGACTCCTCACGTGTTCTTCAAGCCAAAGGAAGCTGCATAAAGCAACCATGAAAAGCTACCAAGGTAATTCCTTTGTCATTTCAAACTCTTCCCAGAGTTCCTCCATGGCTGAAAAGACATTCACAAAGAATACACACATTAGAATCCTATTGCTATGCAATGATTGTATAGTGTTGGCATCATTTATTTTTGTACATTGCTTCTTTTATTCCCTTCATGTGACCATTATGCCTGGTGTTGGCATCATGGTTAGGGGGGTGGGCTTGGGAACCTTGGAGCCTGAGTAAAATCCCACTCAGCTGTTAAATTAATAACAAGTGGGGTTGACTCTGCCTGTTATCCTTCTGAGGATGGCACAATGAGTGCCAGCTTGCTAGTATCCTGTGTCAGAGTGGTGACCTGTCGAGGATTGTGCCCAATTGCCAAGGAGACTACTTTGGCAGCACCAACACTCTGCACAGAGTATGGTCCCAAAGGAATGGATGGATGCATGTGACCATTGTTTGTTTATTTTCATAAATATACCTGGACTCAAGGTGAATTGTGGTTGTCATGGTTCTCTTGAGGTGGTCAGTTAACACCTACTTATAGGGTAATTGGTCGTGGAAATCAATGCTGCAGCCTCGGTCAGCACCATTCGCCTCTGGCTTGCTTGGCCCGATTGGTATGGGTCAGTGGGTGCATCGCATAGAGCCTGGTTGGCTCGACCAACCCAATGGGGAAGGGAGTGGAAATCAAAGGCCGTGACCCTACCTGGAACTGCCGACTCAACTGGGCTCTGTGGTCGTGATTAAAATAACTTGTCAGACTCGTACCGGGCAACAGCTCCAACAATGTATTTATGTATATATATATATATATATATATATATATATATATATATATATATATATATATATATA
>NC_140968.1:91246179-91306179 GCF_056783735.1 Eptatretus burgeri
ATTAAAGGATGTGACGCCCGATCACGTGTCGCGCAGTCAGATAAAACCGTGATGCCGAGCGGTCGGTGGGATTGTCCCTGGGGCATTGTCATTTACGGCGGTGGTTCACTTGGTGCTCGTTGAATGGTGAGAATTGAGGGTATACCGGACTCCGTGCTTATGCTGGCTAATTGCTGATTTATTTTGCGGTGATCGACTGCACGTGAATTCCTTGCTGCACATGTATTCCTCGCTGCACATGTATTCCTTTATGTGTCTGTAGAATCGGCTTCAATCAAGTGAAATAAAGCCTTACACTCCGAAGGTCTTTTCCTCGCACTCACTACAATTTATTTCACTTGATTCCTTCGGCTACCTCAACCGACTATGGACAAGATCTACAAGCCGGAGAGGTTCGATGCGGACCCCAACGCTACTGACTCGGAAATGAAGTGGTCGCATTGGTTCCGTTCCTTCTCACACTATCTGACCGTCATTGAAGAGGGAGCTGACAAACTGGCCGCACTTGTAAACCATGTCTCGCCCAGCGGATTCAGGCTCTTCTCGGAGTGTGACACCTACCACGCAGCGATCGACATGCTGCGGGCGCTCTACGTGAAGCGCGAGAACGAGGTATACATACGACATCTTCTCAACACATGCAGGCAAGCAGCTGGGGAGACAATCGATCAGTTCCTGCAAGCTCTGAGGCAGTTGGGCAAAGACTGCAGTTTCCGGGCTGTAACCTCCGAGGAACATCGAGATGAAGCGACCCGAGAGGCGTTCATCCAGGGGCTCCGGTCAGCCCCCATTCGGCAACGCTTACTGGAAAAAGCACAACCCACTCTTGAAATGGTAGCTGACCAGGCCCGAGCTATGGATACGGCTCAGCAGCAATCTGAGTCATATGGGACACCGGTGTTGCTAATGAACGCTGCTACGGCGGAAACTCAAAGAACCCCCCGGGACACCTCCGACACTGAGGATGGAGATAAACCAGAGGAATTGGATAGCCAGACCTCGTCAAACTCCTCAGCAACTACTTCGGTTGGTAAATGTTTCTTTTGTGGGTATAAAAGACACCCCGTAACAAATGCCCTGCCAGGGATGCCACATGCATGAACTGTGACAAGAAAGGGCATTATGCCAAGGTATGCAAATCTACTCTTAGAAGAAATAAACCCACTTCTGCGGCCCTCTACTCACAAAAGAAAGTCACAGCAGCTTCACCGGGGAATCTATCCAAAGTTATCATCAACATACGAATTAACGGGCATATGGCTGAGGCTCTGATTGATACCGGTAGCTCTGAAAGTTTCGTCAACAGCTCACTAGCGAAGCGCAGGAAATGGAAGATCCACCCGACAGACAATACGGTATGCATGGCCTCCACATCACTACAGTCCCGCGTACGAGGGTACTGCAATGTTGAGTTGGACGTAAAAGGCTACACGTATCGGGATGTAAGGGTACTGGTGCTTCGTGATTTATGCGCAGATGTAATTTTGGGTCATAATGTCCTCAAGCAGCACACGAGCGTCGAAATACCCTTTGGAGGAAGCAAACCTCGTCTAATTCTAAATGCTCTGACCATCGCAGAGGTATCGTCCCCCCTGCTGTTTGCTAACTTGTCGCCGGACTGTAAACCGATAGCGATCAAATCGCGACGATACACCGCCGCCGATATGAACTTCATCACTTCTGAGACCAAGCGATTACTGGAAGAAGGTATTATAGAACCGAGCGATTCGCCATGGTGCGCGCAGGTGTTGGTGACCACCAACCAGAACCACAAGAAACGAATGGTTGTCGATTACTCACAAACGGTCAATCGCTTCACCCATCTTGATACCTACCCTTTGCCGCGCATAGACGAGATGGTCGAACGCGTGGCCAATTACAAAATATTCAGCACCATCGATTTGCGAAGCGCCTATCATCAAATTCCCATTCGAGAGGAAGACAAACCTTACACCGCGTTCGAGGCAGGTAGACGCCTCTATCAATTTAGGAGGATTCCGTTCAGTGTCACTAATGGAGTAGCTTGCTTCCAACGAATTATGGATGACATCATCTCGGATGAAAACCTCAAAGCCACTTTTGTTTACGTGGACAATGTCACGGTGTGCGGTAAGGATCGGGGGAACATGATATGAATCTGGACAGATTCTTGAGCATTGCTATAAAATATAATCTGACTCTCAACTACGACAAATGCGTATTCTCGGCAAAGTCAATTGATCTTCTCGGCTACACAATAGCCGACGGCGCGATCAAGCCTGTTCCTGAACGATTGCGCCCACTCCGTGAGCTACCCCCCACCGCATGACCTGCAGACATTGCGTCGAGTGATTGGAATGTTCGCTTACTACGCTAGATGGATCCCCCAATACTCCGAAAAAATGCATCCCCTGGTGCATTGCAAAAACTTCCCACCAGATGCCGCTGTTGTAAAAGCTTTCCACAGCCTCAAGGATGATATCAGTAATTCCGTGGTATTATCGATCGACAGCACGGCGCTGTTCGTAGTGGAAATGGACGCTTCCGATCACGCGATCGCCGCGATGCTCAATCAGTCCGGACGACCCGTCGCGTTCTTCTCGAGAACTCTCTCAGGAAGCGAGCAGAGACACTCGGCGATAGAGAAGGAAGCGTACGCTATTGTCGAAGCCCTACGTAAATGGAGATATTATTTACTGGGCAACTACTTCACACTCGTCACGGACCAGCGATCCGTTGCCTTCATGTTTGATGGGAAAAATAACGGGAAAATTAATAACGAGAAAATAATGAGATGGCGGATAGATCTATCCTGTTATAGTTACGACATTGTTTATCGGTCCGGGATGGAAAACCCTGCTGCAGACACCTTCTCTCGGGTCTGCTGTTCGGTGACAATCGGTCGGGCTTTGCAAGACCTCCATGAGTCTCTGTGCCACCCAGGTGTAACCAGAATGGCACATTTCGTGCGCAGACAAAACCTTCCCTATTATATCGATAATATTAAACAAGTGAGTGCTTCTTGCCCTGTTTGTGCTGAACTAAAACCCAGATTCTATGGCGCCGCTTTTGGCAGATTGATCAAGGCCACTTCACCATTCGAGAGACTAAATATCCACTTCAAAGGGCCCCTACCGACTGAGACAGACAACAGATACATACTCACGATTGTTGATGAATACTCAAGGTTCCCATTCGCATTCCTGTGCTCGGATATGACCTCGGGCATTGTCGTGAAATGTCTCTCTGACCTCTTTGCCATGTTTGGGAAACCGTCGTACATACATTCAGACAGAGGGCTGTGTTTCATGTTGGTCGAGCTCAAACAGTTCCTATATGAACACGGCATAGCAACTAGTCGAACGACGGGTTACAACCCACAGGGTAATGGGCAGGTGGAACGGTATAATGGAGTTATTTGGAAAGCCGTAACCCTGGCGCTGAAATCGAGAGGACTGGGGCCCGAGCGGTGGGAGGTTACCCTACTCGACGCTCTAAATTCCATACGCTCTTTGCTCTGTACGTCCAACAATGCTACTCCGCACGAACGAATGATTACTCACCAACGACGTTATGTTGACGGCCAATCGGTGCCCAACTGGCTAACCCATCCCGGAACAGTGTTCATGAAGCGCCCGGTACGACAAAGCAAGTATGAACCAATGCTGGAGAAGGTCGAACTCATCGATGCTAATTCTGAGTATGCTCATGTTAGACTTCCTGATGGCAGGGAGACCACTGTGTCGGTTCGCCATCTGGCTCCTGCAGGTACTCCTCCTGCAGGTACTCCTCCATCTGGTACTCCTCCCTCTGACATCCCCCCCCCCAGGTGTTTCCCCCCAGGAACTCCACCCGAGAATGGTGGCAATGGAGCTACCGCATTCCATCCGAGAGCGATCGAGGAGTCATCCCCGGCACGAGTCGAGGCTCCCTCCCCAAGAGGATCGGAAGCCTCCCTCAAGTGAAACCACCATTTACTCCCGGAGAGGTCGACAGATAAAACCCCCTCACCGACTCGATCTGTAAAGGGGATAATCGGCATCCCTCGATGGCACCTTACCATGCCCCTATAACTCAAAATAATCCTCACTGCTTGGAATGTATGCTTCTGTAGTTTAAATAGTTCGCGCTGCTTGAAATGTATACTCCTATAGCGTTGGAGTAATCATGGTGCGTTAGTTGAGCCTCGAGTTACATTTTAAAGAGGGGGAGAATGTGATGGATTAAAGGATGTGACGCCCGATCACGTGTCGCGCAGTCAGATAAAACCGAGATGCCGCGCGGTCGGTGGGATTGTTCCTGGGGCATTGTCATTTACGGCGGTGGTTCATTTGGTGCTCGTTCAATGGTGAGAATTGAGAGTTTCCGGACTCCGTGCTTATGCTGGCTAATTGCTGATTTATTTTGCGGTGATTGACTGCACGTGTATTCCTTTATGTGTCTGTAGAATCGGCTTCAATCAAGTGAAATAAAGCCTACACTCCGAAGGTTTTTTCCTCGCACTCACTACATACTAGTAAATAAAATTGTGTTTGGAAGATTACGCACAATAATTTGTTTGACTTTCTTTTCCCCGTTTTTTTTTCTTCACATTGACGCGCAATATCAAGTTTCGTGCGAATTCCCCTGCTTTGGGGGGTCCTGAAGAGTTGTGGAGCGCCTTCAAGACCACCGTCCTTGATGTTGCCGGTGGATGCCTTGGAGCTCACCGCAGGGCAAAGAAGAATTTTGTCTCTCAAGGGACACTGGATACCATTGACCAGAGTTGCAAGGCCAGGCTGAATTGCAGAGCTGAGCTGTTCAGGGAGCTGAGGCGTAAAACTGTACGTGCACTGAGGGTGGACAAGGAGGCCTATGTGCGAGGAATCTGTGAGGGGGTAGAGCATCACCTGTGGACAGGTGATTCTCGTCCCGCTTACAGGGGAATTCGCGCATTACGTTCATCCAAGCCCATCCCTCGGAGCACTACAGTTCGAGCAGAGAGTGGTAGGCTCTTGACAGAGGAGTCTGAAGTGAAGGCCCGCTGGGCCGGTTACTTTGAGCGGTTGTACCAGGCTGATCCCCCAACTGTCGAGTTGGACGTCAAGGGTGTTACAATCCCTGTTGCTGACCCTCGAATCAACTGTGGTCCACCATCGCTTGTGGAAACACGGGCTGTGGTGAACCAGTTGAAACGGGGCAAAGCTCCAGGGATCTGTGGCATCCATGCCGAACTTCTCAAGGCTGGTGGAAATGCTGCACTCGTGTCGTTGCATGCAGTTTTGTGCTCTGCCTGGAACACAGGCATCATCCCAACTGACTGGAAGAGGGGCCTTGTTGTCCCTCTCTGGAAAGGGAAGGGTGATCACCAAGACTGCAACAACTACCGAGGGGTGACGCTGCTCTCAGTGCCGGGCAAGGTCTTTGCTCGGATAATTCTCGATAGGGTTCGCCACCATCTGCTTGAGCACCAGTGTCCAGAGCAGTCAGGCTTTACACCAAAGAGGTCAACGATTGACCGTATCCTTGCACTTCGTGTCCTCACCGAACGCAGACGAGAGTTTCGGCAGGGGCTGCTTGCAGCCTATGTTGATCTCTGTAAAGCGTTCGATTCAGTGAATCGGGATGTCCTCTGGAGGATTCTTGGTCTTCGTGGGGTGCCCCCAAAACTGATCGATCTGATGTCTGAACTCTACTCTGGTACTGAGAGTGCTGTGAAGTGTGGTAGTGCCATCTCTGACTTATTTCCAGTTGTTACTGGAGTTCGTCAGGGATGTGTACTTGCCCCCACACTTTTCAGCGCTTGTATGGACTGGATTCTAGGGAGGATGTCGGAGAGATCAAGTTGCGGTGCGTCATTTGGGAATGTCAAGATCTCGGACCTTGACTTTGCAGATGATGCAGTCATCTTTGCGGAGACTTTAGACATCCTCTTGGGGGCCCTCGAGGTGCTGAATGAGGAGTCGGAGCCGTTGGGATTACGGCTTTCTTGGGTCAAAACTAAGATCCAGGCTTTCGGTGACATCTTGGATGCTGCTGTCCTGTCTGTGTCTGTTTGTGGTGAGGATGTTGAGGTCGTGGAGAGATTCACTTACCTTGGCAGTGATATTCATGTCTCTGCTGGCTGCGAGTCAGAGGTCAATAGACGTCTGGGTCGGGCCTGGGGAGTCATGGATTCACTGGATCATGGGGTGTGGCGCTGCCGATACCTGTGCGGGAGGACGAAAGTCCGAGTCTTCAGGTCCTTGGTACTTCCAGTCTTGCTCTATGGGTGCGAGACTTGGACTCTGACCAAGGATCTGAGACGGAGACTTAATTCCTTTGGTACCAGGACTCTTCGGAGAATCCTTGGCTATCGCTGGTCGGATTTTGTGTCCAACGAGCGGTTGCTGAGAGAGACTCTGATGAGATTTGTTACCTGCATAGTCCGTGAGCGTCAGTTGCGGCTGTATGGACATGTGGCTCGTTTTCCTGACTCTGATCCTGCTCACCAGATTCTCTCAGCGAGGGAGTCTCATGAGTGGAGGAGGCCAGTGGGTCGACCACATGCCTCATGGTTGCAACAGGTTGACCATCATCTCAAGGAGATGGGGATGGGCCTGGCATCTGCCTGGGGGATGGCCAGACGGAGGCCCCTGGAGTACCGGCGGAAAGTGGACGCAGCGACGCGCTGTTCTGGCACATGCTCCCATACCTGACCTGACCTGATCAAGTTTCGTTTAAATCGGGAATTAAAATAATTATTAAAAAAATTAATTCCCGATTCAGTCAAGTACTCTTTGGGATTATTTGATCAATGCAAACAACCTCAGTGGTATAGTTCGCTGGAGCTATCTTTTTATTATTATTATTTTTTTTATTTGAAATGATTTTTTTATCAACCGCTGTCACAACGGGAACCCAACGGGTCCACGGGTCGTATAGTAGCTTCTAAAAGAAAAAAAAAAATCTCTCTCAGGGAGGGTGGAGGTGGGAATTTCCCCGGCATCATGACCAATTAATTAATTAATTAATTACACAGGCATTTCAGACAAAGCTGATTCTTGTCGCCTTGAATGTTTGTTGACTTCACACATGTGAAATGAATATCAATCAGTTTGTTTATAAGCCTTGAAAAGTCGGGTGAAAACCAAAAGTGATTTTATTAGTCGAGACGAGCAGAGCAACCTGGTGCTTCACTGATGGACCAATTAGTCATCGTGTTTACCAAAAACTTTTGGGTGAGAAGAAGAAGAAGGAGAAGGAAAGGAAGAAAAATTTACACCTGCTTTAATCCCTCCCATCGTATATTGTGCTTCCAGAGGCCGGCATGTTTGACGAGGCCAAATCAATGTGGCGGTGAAGACTCCTGCGAGGCGAACTTGGGCTGACCAAGGATAAGAAGGATGGATTTCATGGAGGTAAGCTCTTAATTATCTCCAAAAGGGGTGTTTAAGTTTACCCAAATACCCAATTTTCATTCATGCACTACCATGGAGTTGTCTTCGTATGCATGCGAAGTTTCATGGTTTTGGAGTTGTGGAGGACACACACACACACACACACACACACACACACACACACACACACACACACACACACACACACACACACACACACACACACACACACACACACACACACACACACACACACGTATAAATGGGCCTGATATGATATATATATATATACATAGGCTAATGCTGTCTACCTGTCTGTCTCTCCCACTGTGAAACATGGAAAACACTCCTCAGAGAAAAAGTACAAGGTAAAAATTGCTTTAAATTCATCCGAATACACAGAGAAATTGTAATTTTTTTCAACCGGACAAAACTTGAACCTCGGCATTGTACAAGGCCGAGCACTGTTTTGATGATCCCATTTTTTTTTTATATTAAGAGATGTACCACAATATATTTGCTGTTAAGAAGTAAGATGATTTTGGAATTTGACACTACTCCGTACATCGATGTATCTCAGAATACACTACTTAGTTCGTCCATCTGTTTGCATGAAACAATAATTCCGCTTCTTCAAGGCATCATTCGGTCGCCATGTTGGTCTTATGCGAAGGCAAAGACTTGATTGGAGCCATCTTGTTCACAGTTGCCATGCCCTCCCTGTAAGTTTTTTTTTTTCTTCAGTTAAAAACGACCAATGGGAATTGTTAAAATGATCATGAAGTATCAAAAGGTTGAGGCTCACATATGCATCAGTGTGACCACTCCTTGGCTTTTTTTTCACAAGATCTTGGCTATTCGTTGTTCACCTTGGCATCTTGATTTTCTATAGGTTTTCTATGATCATCGCTTTTCCAAAACCTTGTGAATTCTTGGCTTTTTTCATTGGCTCACCTTGACATTTATGAAAATGAGGAGTGGTCACACTAATATGCATCATGGGCATTTGTAACAGTGTCGGCCTCATGCTTCAGGCCTCCGTTTAGTGCATTTGGAATCTATCTGAGCTGTACAACTACAAAGTATTACACAGTATATGTATGAAGGCAGTGAACATGTTTTTGCTTCAAACTTCAATTATTTTTTTTAATTTTGTAATGATAGAGGTAGCCATCTGATTTCAACTATTTTTTTTCCTTTAAAAATTCGACCAAGGACCACATCAGGAAACCCAGATCATCGATTATAAGGGTCTTTGTCCAAGTAATTCTGGGAATCTCGTGACACTGTGAAACAACCTCTATCATTATTTACGTTTAACGATGTGTATAAAGCAAGTCGTTGAGGCAAGCACCACTATGCTTCAGTGGAACTTCTCAGCCGGTTATGCGACATGCTGGTACTCCCTCACACCCGACCCGCAAATGGTGCTTCAAGCCAAAGCGATCACCGCACTGACGCAGGGTCATAACTGTGTGGCCATTAATCGTCTCGATCCCACTTCGTGCAGACTAAGCCATTTGCATATTTGCCAACATTGAGAGAAGAAAATGCGGTCGGATGGAAAGGATCCGCAGTGCGAGGGAGCGATGTGACAGAGTGAGGTAACGATATAGGAAGGGGGAGTAAGGGTCTTGGAGGTGGTGTGTTGGGAAATTTTGTAATCCAATTTGAACTGAGGATTGGATTTTCATTCTGTAAAATGAATCGATGTACCAATTTGAACCGAGGATCGGTACTTTAATGATGTAAAATGTTTCCACAAAGCTCAGAACAAGTGCATGTCTACCTTCAGGAGAGTGAGAAAACAACATCTTTCTAATCTCAAGTCTGAACTCTCAAACCTGTCTCTCTCCTCCAAATCCTAGTGGTGTCTTGTTAGTCTGTTTCTGGTGTGTTCCCCCTCCACCCCCTTACCTCAAATGGCCACACAGCTGACACTGCACGTGAAAAGGCTGAATGCCTAAACTCCGTGTTTGCTTCTAAATATTGTGTCCCAAACCCATCGCTTTCTGTACCCACCTTACCCAGTCACACCCAGCTGTTCCTGGACTCTGTGTCCTTTTCTCCTGACAATGTGGAGAGCTTGCTGTCAAACCTCGACTCAGATTCTGCAACCGGTACAGTGTTCTAAAAACCTACTCTGCTGTTTTTGCTCACCCTCTCTGTTCTGTTCACCCTCTCATTTGCTCAAGGTCATCTGCCATCTGCTTGGAAATCAGCAAACATTACTGCTCTCCATAAAAAAGGTGCAAAAACAGATCCCTGCAACTACAGACCAAGCAGCCTTCTCCCAATCATCAGCAAGGTTATGGAATCCATCATCGCTTCCGACATTAAATCCTTCCTCTTCTCCAATGGCTTGATTTCTGATCATCAATTTTGATTCAGACCAGGTCTCTCTACCCTGGATATGCTGCTTCTGTTCTCCAAACAATGGGTGGAGGTCCTCAATGTCAGTCATGAAATCAGAGACATATCCCTGGACATATCACGTGCTTTTGACACGGTCTGGCACCCTGCCCTACTCACCAAACTCTCTTCCCATGGTATCCAAGGACATCTCCACTCGTGGCTCGCAGACTTCCTCTCCAGTCGCAGCCTACATGTGGCCCTAAATGGAGTTCGCTCATCCCCTCTTCCTGTTCAGGTCGGAGATCCTCAAGGCAGTGTTCTGGGCCCTGTTCTTTTTCTGTTTTTCATCAATGATCACTTCAACTCTGGAAAAATTCTCTTTATCTATTTGCTGATGACTCCACCCCTCTACCGTACCATCTGTCATCCCTCAGATTGGCAAGTGGCAGCCTCTTCACTCTGCAGATCTGGGTAAAATCACAAGCTGGTCCAACATCTCTTTCAATCCTCACAAATCTCACACACTCACTATGTCTCTCATAAAGGACCATCTGGAAAACCCCCTCCACTGACTTTCTCAACAGTTCTCTTGAAGAAGTCCTTTCATTCAAGTCCCTCTCTCTCTCTCTGCCATGATCTTTCCTGGGAAAGCCACATTTCCAACCTTGCTTCCAAAGCCAGTTGCCAACTGGGCATCCTCCATTGTGCAAAGTCCTTCCTTGTCGCACCTGAGCTCCTGACAACATACAAAGCTTTCGTCCACAGCCTGATGGAGTACTGCTCTCCCCCCTGGGCTGGTGCTCTTGCCTCCCACCTTTCTCGGCTTCACGCTGTGGAAACCAAGGCATTTCAGATCATTGCTATCTCCCATGATGAGGCTTCGTCTTTGGGTGTCTCACTCTCTCAGGACAGGCAGGTCAGTAGTCTTTCTGTCTTCCACTGTCTTCTCCCCCACTCTGTTTGTGACATTCCCCCCCAATATTTGCACAGGGTGCTGAAGGTTTGCCAGCAACCCCCTTCTGATAAAACTACCAAAATCAAGAATCACTGCTCACCTTCACTCTTTCATTCCTCTTTTTCCCGCCTTTGGAACAAACTCCTCCGCTCTCTTCAATCCAACACTTCCCTCCAGGTCTTCAAAACAGCTGTTCACCACCATCTCTTATTTTCACCCATCCAAAACCATGATATTTTATATCCCTGTTTATCCACCCAAAACCCACCTCTTTCAAATTCCCTGCTTTCCTTTCTGAAAGTCCCTGTTGTGTGAGGACTGGAAAGTCCCTGTCATATCCACCTTGTTTACCCCGTGTTCCCCAACCCATCCCTCACCCTCAAATCTCACACACCCGTTGAATTAATTTCAGGTGGGGTTGACTCAGCCTGTCATCCTTCTAAGGTCGGCAAAATTAGTGCCAGCTTTCTGGTATCCTGTGTTGGAGTGGTTGCCTGTCCAGGATTGTGTCCAATAGTCCAGGAGACTGCTTATATACCACCAATGCTCTGCGCAGTGTATGGTCCGAATGAATGCATGGATGGACCACTTAATGCCTCTTTCCATTTAGTTACTTCCTTTAAGATATACCCATAAAAGGTAATGTGTTTCGGTATAACTCTATGTATTCAATTTTGATTTCCATCTTCCTGCCTACAATTTAGGGATCTTTTTTGAGAAATCGATTTAATGCCGGTTGTGGCTCATGATGGACCAAGAGGCCATGTTGAGAGGGTAAAGGTAGAGGAGCTGATGACATCTTTTTGAACTCCCATTAATATGTATGCTCCATTTATTGCCACAAAAATTGCTTACAAATGAGTAATACACGTTTGACACCTTAAACAATGCAACAATTGTCTTCAGCAACTTAATTGTTCGTCAAAAAAACTGTTAATTGCTCATTCATTCATTTTGGCTGATTGGTGCACGGAACATTTACACTTGATTAGACATGCCAAGTACGTTTTAACCTTCATTCTTAATTACCATCTGTTTTCTCAAAATTTGTAGCAATGCTGTTATGGTAGCTGAGAGAATTTAAAAGTGAGTGCCACATCAATATGCTGTACACATAAAATGTTGACTTTGTTACAAAGATTGACCAATGAAATATCCTTCCTGTTTGATTGGAGGAAACAATTGAGATAAGATAGAGTTGCTGGTGTGGATAAATGAAATGCAGGTGAAGAGAAAACAAATGGGAGGGAATGGCTTAATAAAGCCTTCCCCACAATTTCTTCTCTCATTCTTCCCCACATCTCTAACACAAGCCTCGACATGATATACAAAAAAACCCAATCTTTTGCATTTCCAAGTTCCACTCTTTGTTGTCCCTTAACCCTACTATTGGTGTGCCCCCACCCACTTACCTCTCTTTCCCTTTCTACTGTTCTTTTCATTCTGTTACATCCTGATATATTCTGTGTTGTTGCTCCTTCACAAGCAAGCCTTGACATGGTGTACAAAAATAGATTGAGGAGCTAGATATGGAGAATAGTTGAGACCAAGAGATTGAGAAGATGATGTAATATTCAAGGAAAGGCATTTCCTCATCAAGTCCTGTGCTTGGCTAAGAAGTCCTTCGGTCATGGTTTACTTGTGAACATGAAGATACCTCTGTTTAATTTCATGTATGTTGACTGGAGATGCTTCCACATACTTAATGGACAAAAGTGTCTTGTATAAAGCAGGCCTACTTCCCATGATCCAACCTTCTTGATTATCTGTGTGGACAACACCTTAGATCAATTTTTTTTTTATTCTTCAAGACAACCTAATATATTAGCAAGTCGTTCACCGCTATTGACTCGTCCCTTGTTTCCATGTCAAAAATTTAAAAACTACATTGGAATGCTTGGATTCACTTTGGCTTTTGTTCTAGTCACCTGACAATGGGAATGTTTATCCGATAAGCCCTATGGATAAAGCTATAAACTTCAATCAAGAGATCAGGGAAGTCTCCTAAGTCACATAATCAGCTTTCAATACAATATGACACACACTTCTGGTTTCTATGTTCACTGCTGTTGAAATACCAGGCCCTTTTCACACTCTTTTGGCCAATTTAATTGGCGGTCACAAGCAGCATTCCACTCCTGATGGCATCTGTTATGCTATTTTATTGGACTTTGCATCCCTTAAGACCTTGTCATGGACCCATTGGCCTAACAAGGGTGTCTTGTATCCAGGGGGAAAAATAATTTTGTCCCACCCCTTCCACCTTCCATCGAAGTGTATCGGCTTCGATGTCCGTCGGTATGCAAAATTTCAGCTTTCTACGTCACCCTTAAGGTACCGAACTTTAATATCAGTCAGTGAATGGTTCTAATGAGCTTTATATATTAGAATCAGCAGGCCTGGCCTAAACACGGGTTTCCGCATCGCAGTTTCGCTTGATCACAGTTGAATGATTGTGGTAAATTGTGTCGATCACGGCATGGGTCCCTCTCTCTATCGTGGTCTGGCACGGAGGAATACACAACCCTGTATCTCTGTTTCACCTTACAGCCTCACGTTGCCCTCCATCGCAGACTCAGTTGCTCTTTCGATATCATGCTGCATGGACTGTTATCATGTGATTTGGTTTGTTGTCGTGTGATATCGTGTAATATTGTATGATTAAGTTCTCGCTCGTCTTTTAGTTGCATTGTGGGGTGTTCATGACAAAGTTATGAAGAAGAAGAGCATGTGGGGTTTTCGTGAAATAAGGCAAATGAAACGTTATAAAATGTTATGAAAAGATTTTAAAGTGAGAAGCAAATTAATTCAATTATGAGGAATGTTGTTTTAATTTGGAGGGAATGAGAAAGGAAGAAATAAAGAATGAACCAAGAACGGAAAGGAGAGGCAGAATGAATTTTGGTTTTTTTTTATTTTTATTTTTTTTTTTCCCGAGCAAAAATATTTGTTTGTTTTAAAGCTAGAAGGGGGAAATAAGATAAAGTTGAAGATCGTGAAAGAGAAGACTTGGGTTCAAGCAGGATGAGTGCATATCTTGAGAGGTGTTTGAAATTCAAGCGCGAGATGGACGCTGTCAATCAGGACATGCAGACAAAGATCACCTCCTCCTTCACAAAGTCTGATGACCCGAAGTCAGGGATGTCGACGTCATCTCAATAACCTCCAACCCCCTCCACCACCATCATCATTTATCATCAACATCATTATTGTGTTTTTCATCTTTACAGTACTAGTTTAGGTTAAAAAAAGTCTATACATTTTAGAGTAGGTTCCCCAAACCCCATATTTCCTACAAGGTCTTGCCTTTGTGCATCGTGGTTTTTGCCCATGAAATGGGGATGGTCTGCTGTATGTTGTTGAGTAAAACAACCAGAGTGGTGCCAAAGCCACCCAATGGTCGCCTGTTTATACATTTATCGTTTATCGTTTTTAAAAGACTAGTCTAATAATATTTTTTTTATAAAGCATTGCAGTGAAGTCTGATCCAAAAAAATTTAAAGCAATATATGTATTTGTATATTGTAATCGGTAAAAAAGTGTGGTAGATAAAAACATTAGAAAGGAAATAACTTGCACCAAAAACTTTAACATTTTGACGCTAACGCTCACGCCGGGGGTATCGCTATAGCTCTGTTCTTCGAACAGGTGAGCTAAAAACGAGTGCTGTTCAAGAATAAGGAGAAAATCTGTTTGTTGTTCATCCATTGGATCACTTTATACACGTTTTAGGGATTGCAGGTTCAAATCCCATATACTGTGTGTTGATTGTCCACTGTCTACTAATGATCACTAATATGTCATTCAATTACAAGTGCACCGACTGTCCTGGCTTTCACCGATTAGGCCCTATACCATGATCCATATGAAGATGATCACTTCGTTAAGACATTCCCAACAGACCAAACGATGTGAATGTTACCTTAATCATTAACTAAAATGTAAGTTGCCCTGAAGAAGGCTTAATGCGAGTTCGAAACTTGGTGTTTAGAAAGTCAATGAAACATCGAAGGTTAAAAATTCTTCCCCCACTAATTAATTACGTCGTCCAAAAAATCCTTCGCATGTGCGTCATTTCCTGAGTTTGAATCTCACAAAGCAAAATGAGGTATTTATTTGCAATAGTCGAATAAACATTATGGTGGTTCATTTATTCTTCAGTATGTTTTGGTGTTTAAAATGAGTAAGAAAATATATTTCCTTGACAATTGCCTCTACATTATGTATTGAAAGAAAAAGAACCCGGTATATCTTGAATTGCTGGGAACCACATCGTTCCGAGAACATTTTGAACGGTCCTCATTCTACCGTCATTTTATCGTGTAACGGATAGAATTTCATACGGTTTGTTCATACGGTTTGTGGTCCGTTCCCTTTTACACGTTAACTTTAAGAACCACCAATAGTGTAAATTACACCCCATTGTGCCATTTGCATAACATTTGAAGCCACTTCTTTGCATTTAAAAGCATCAGGAAACAAGGCGTCTTGACAAGCCCCCTTTTTTGTAGAGAGTGAGAAGGGAGAGAGAGAGAAAAAAAATGAAAACACCGAGCAGCACGAGGGATCGGTGGGGTGGCGTGGACCCGGTAAAACCACAGGCCGGGAGTGGTAAGGGGGCGTCACAGACGCAGTAATAACACGAGCGGGCGCCGCGGCGCGTGCCTGCGCCCCCATGGCAGGACCGTGCCGCGCAGTGGAAAAGGGGGCGCAGAATCTGCTTTGCATTTGCTTTGTGCACTTCCATCGTCCGTCGATCGATGGGTTTGCGCTCGTGACTCAATATCTGATTATCCCAGGATGGTATCTATTTTCAGCGCCGTATAAAGTTTGCTCATCGAATGTCTCTGAGGTTGTGGACATTCATGGTGCTGTGGTAAAAGAGCAGGTCGTTGTTTGCCTGGCCCGTGCCGGAGGTGGAAGGGCTGGGAGTCTGGAAATGTTGCGAAAGGGTGCTGGCCTAAATGTCCTTTACCTGTCTTGCTGACCTTGCGACACCTTTTTTAAAATTCAGAGTTGGGACATCCTTGAAAGCATTGTGTGGATGGGCTCGTTGAAGGGGTTGGTCCGTTACTGTTCCATCTGAAGCAAAGTTCCTGATGTCTACTCGTGCCCTTGTAATTCATGTTAAGGTGCACTGATATATGTTCATGTCTCTGTCCTAATTCCCAGCTGCTCAGGCTCAGGGAGGAGCTTGATTTATGTACAAGCTCCTCCATGAGCCTGAGATCACTCAAAACAAATTAAATAAATGTTGAGCAAACCACATGCTGAGATTGTTTGCAGTGCAAAGCAATGATTTTGTTTAATTTGGATATACATTAGTCCATAACGTTTGGTAATACTTCCAAAGCTATAGGTTGTTGAGCTATTTTTCTATCAGGATATCGCTTTCCTCAAACCTCGAGGCTTCCTCCCATCCACATCCGTTCCTTCCTCTCGCTGACCCTAGAGTTTAGGCGCTTGGGGTCACTCTCTGCTCACTTTCCCCCTCATACAAACTGCGTGCTCTTGCCCCAGTGCCTCGGCATTTGGTTGCAGTTACCTTTGGCTAACCAACACAAGCTGTAAGGATCCGTACCCTCCTGGTGCACCAGCGTATCCAAGGGTTAAACCTCAAAGTCAACTGCCACGTCACCAAAAGTATTGCCACACAATATTTTATCAATCTCGGGAACTCTAGGGGTAACCATGTTGAGTATTCAGATACTTAAGGATGAGACACTTTTACAGGTGAGGCTTTAATTTAGTTCAGCACTGATAAAATTGTGAGCAAAGTGTCGGATTTCTATCGCTCATTAGCACACAGGTCTCCACATGGAGAATTTGTTGATTTCAAACAAACCTGTACGAATACTCTATTTGCAGAGCATTGGTGCTGCCAAAGCTGTTTCTTGGCAAGGGTTGCACTGGGAGGTTTACCATTGCCTTCCTAGCATTATTTGTCCATGCCCATATCCTCTTAAATATTGAGCAGGAAAGCAGCAGTACCATTTTTACAATAAAGCCATTGGAATGAACTTGGCCAGGGATTGAACCCCTGACCTCCCAAACCCAGAGCAGATACTCTAACAATTATTCCACTGAGTCTGGTTGATAAAATATGCAGTCAATTTTATTATTGGTACAGCACATGGCCATTTTATCAGTACAATACATGGCCATTTTATTATCTGTACTGTACACGGCCATTTTATTATCCTACTGTACATGGCCATTTTATTATCTGTACAATGCACGGCCATTTTATTATCTGTACTGTGCACGGCCATTTTATTATCCTACTGTACATGGCCATTTTATTATCGTACTGTACAAGGCCATTTTATTACCGGTACAGTGCATAACCATTATATTATTTGTACTGTACATGGGCATTTTATAATCTTTACAATGCATGGCCATTTTATTAGCGGTACAGTGCATAACCATTATATTAGTGGTACAGTGCATACCCATTATATTATTTGTACTGCACATGGCCATTTTATTATCGGTACTGTACATGGCCAGTTTTTTATCTTCGCAATACATGGGTATTTTATTATTGGTAAAGTACATGGCCATTTTATAATCTTTACAATGCATGGTCATTTTATTATTGGTACTGTACATGGACATTTTATAATATTTACAATACATGGCCATTTTATTATTATCTATACTGGATATGGCCATTTTATTATCCTACTGGTCATGGCCATTTTCCGACTGTACATGGCCATTTTATTATTGGTGCTGTACATGGCCATTTAATTATCAGTACAATACATGGCCATTTTATTATCTTTAAAATACATGGCCATTTTATGATGTTTAAAATACATGGCCATTTTATTATCTTTACAATTCATGGACATTTTATTATCCATACTGTACATGGCCATTTTATTACTGGTGCAGTGCATAACCATTATATTATTGGTACTGTTCATGGCCATTTTATTATCGGTACTGTACATGGCCATTTTTTTTTTTATCTTTGCAATACATGGGCATTTTATTATTTGTAAAGTACATGGCCATTTTATAATCTTTACAATGCATGGCCATTTTATTATTTGTACTGTACATGCCCATTTTGTTATCTTTACAATGAATGGCCATTTTATTATTGGTACAGTACATTACCATTTCATTATCTGCACAGAACATGGCCATTATATTATTGGTGCAATACATGGCCATTTTATTATTGGAATGACATGGCCATTTTATTATTGGAATGACATGGCCATTTTATTATTGGTTCAGTACACATCCGTTTTATAATCAGTACAATACATGGCCATTTTATTATTGGTGTAATACATGGCCATTTTATTACTGGTACAGTAATGTCCATTTTATTATTGTTACAGTACATGGCCATTTTATTATTGGTGTAATACATGGCCATTTTATTATCGGTTCAGCAGATGGCCATTATATTATTATCTATACTGGATATGGCCAATTTATTATCGGTGCAGTACATGGCCATTTTATTACTGGTACAGTAATGTCCATTTTATTACTGGTACAGTAATGTCCATTTTATTTTTGGTACAGTATATGGCCATTTTATTTTTGGTACAGTATATGGCCATTTTATTTTTGGTACAGTACATTGCCATTTTTTATTATTTAACAGTACATGTCCATTTTATTATCTATACAGTACATAGCCGTTTTATTATTGGTACAGTACATGGCCGTTTTATTATCGGTAAAGTACATGTCCGTTTTATTATCTATACTGCACATGACCATTTTATTATTGGAACGACATGGCCATTTTATTATTGGTTCAGTACATGTCTGTTTTATTATCAGGACAGTACATGGCCATTTTATTATTGGTGTAATACATGGCCATTTTATTTTCGGTTCAGCAGATGGCCATTATATTATCTATACTGGATATGGCCATTTTATTATCGGTGCAGTACATGGCCATTTTATTACTGGTACAGTACATGTCCATTTAATGATCGGCACAGCACATGGCCATTTTATTATCGGAACAGTACATGTCCATTTTTATTATCTATACTGTACATCGCCGTTTTATTATCTGTACCGTACATGGACATTTTATTATCTCTACTGTACATGTCCATTTTATTATTGGTACAGTACATATCTGTTTTATTATCTGTACCGTACATGGACATTTTATTATCTATACTGTACATGGCCTTTTTATTTTTGGAACAGGACATGACCATTTTATTATCGGTGCAGTACATGGCCATTTTTTTTCAGTACAGTACATGGCCATTTTATTATCAATATAGTGAATGTTGAATATATTATTGGTACAGTGTATGGTTCAGCAATCACGAACACTGATTGGTACTGCCAATCCTGGCAGGGTGTCACTACTTCGCGTGCGTATCTTACCTCTAGACGGCCGAACCAAGCAAGTTTTGTGCCTTAAACACAAACCCGGATCACTGGTGAGTGATACAGTGAGTGTGCACTGGCTAAGGAGAGCAAATCACATGGGGTAGAACTTCCTGGCTGACACTACATGCAGACGATGCTGGACCAATGGAGAAAAAGACAATATGAAGTGGCTACATTTGTAATCGAAAAGGCGCTGTCGATATCTTTTTTTTTTTTTTTTTTTTTTTTTCCGATAACTATATACTTGTGAGGTCATACTGGTATATACCAGTATATCAATATTTTAAAAAAAAACTTTTTTTACGCAATGGTCCATTGTTCATTACATATTCATACATGACGTACACATCATTGACCCATGATAATTTTTCAATGTGTTATCATACGGGGATTTTTTTTTTTCCCCCATGATGAACGGTTATTTTTCTTCCAACTTCAACTTGTGTTAAAAATGATTTTGCTTGAAAGCAAGATCTGCATTGGTAATCGGCACAGGTTGAGATCAATCGCTATCACCATACCGGTATGATCCTACCAGTATTGCTTTCATACTAGTATCGCAAATCACTGACTTGGCATAGGATTTCTAAAGCACACCCAATTCATATAATATAATAAGCAATTGCTTTAAAACCAGCCACGAGGCCAAAGAAAAACACAATTGCTTTATCGGGTGCTCGGATGCTGAAGATTGAAAGTTATAACAAACTGTACTTATTTCCTGGTACGTCTTGACGTCATACGTTTCACTGTTCCTGTTCCATGTTTAGCTGAGATTCCGAGTGCATCAAAGCTTTGTAAATCATGTACAGTATTTAAAGATCACAAACACCTTTCTTCGATTAGTTGGTGATGTACCGGGGTTTTTTTTTGTTTTCATGTCTTTTTTTTTTTTTTTTTTTTTTTTTTTTTTTTTTTGGTATACCAGTATATTCAGAATTCCAAGACTGGTATAGTGATATGAAAAATTATATCGATATATCGCCAGACCCAATAATACAAGCAATTTATTGCAGCAAGGGTGAGGAATGGTATGTGTACAATAAGCCAGGGATTTATTACATGACAATACGTACAGCAGGGAAAGCAAGGATGGTGAGGTGCAGCAGAAGAAAAAGTTATTTATGAATACAAGAGACACAGCATAGAGTTACCCCACAACATTAATTATGCTTATAAAACAGGTGGGGAGAGATATATATATATATATATATATATATATATATATATATATATATATATATATATATATATATATATATATATATATATATACATACACACACACCTTGTATATTATTTCCGAGTTTGTGGTTTCGTGTCGTGCTATCTTCGACTTTGTTCTGCGCTCGAGTAACGTGATATTCGGCTTACATTATCTCAAAGACCATGTGAGGTGCATGGTACAAAAAAAAGTAAATAAAATGGTTCTGAAACGGTGAAATCGTATTCCACTTCCTGCATTAAAGTAAAATTACTACTGATACTCTGCATCAGTTCCTTTCTCAAACACACCCACCCCAACATGTCGCGCAGAGCGCGCGTTATGCTAGTGTGTATGTATGTATGTGTGTGTATATGTATGTATATATATATATATATATATATATATATATATATATATATATATATATATATATATATATATATATACACATACACACACACACACACACGAGAGGCGTTTGGCGACCTCTGCAAAGCAAAATTGTCCATACTATAATTAGCGGACTGGTGTGTGTGTGTTGTGCTACTCCTACAGTTCTGAGCTGATTACATCCAGATTTGCTACATAGGATCAAAATGATCCTCATTAATGTATGGGGGTGTTTTTATCTTTTCTCGTGGTCTTTGAAGGGGTGGGGGGGGGATGCAAATTCTCCATGGAAATGTGTATCGTGTCACACTGCCTCCATGTGGAGGAGGGTATTACAAGTCCCCACCCTTTACACTATTCCTGTCCACATGTTTTTCAGTGTGTTGAGGTGTTTTGAATGATAAGCAAGGAGGTACGTTTTTGCTTCATGTACGTAATCTGGGTTATTTTGTATTTGCCGATACAGAGCTGTCAGTTGCCAATACACTGCCCATATGAAGGTATGCTTTAAAAGAACATGCTGCATGCTTGGAACAAGATCACCCATAGGGTGGGTACTCTGATGGAGTAAAGAATGGAAAGAAAAACACAACCGAAAGCCCTCGTAATGCATATTGTCACAAGTGAAGGGCTATCTCAAATTAATACAAATGAAATAACTGTCTCGACCGCTATATGATGTATGCCATTGCCTTGGGGGAGTTCTGCTTTCACAGAACCAAAACAGTATTGTTGAAACAGTGGATGGTGAATGTATTATCACAATAGAAGGTAATTTTATTATTGATACAGTACATGATTAATGTATAATTGGTGTAATAGATGGCCAACTTGATGACTGGTACAACTAATGGCCAATTTTGTTATTGGTAATATAGATGGCCAATATGTGAGAAGTACAATATTGATGGGGACTTCGTTATTGGTGCAACTTGAAGATACCAAAGAAAAGCAAACGATAATGCACTTTGTGTGTTATTAGCTTTGCACAAAACATGACACCTCGTTGTCTTGCTGCCACATGATTTATTAACATGTGAAATCTTCTTCTTCTTGCATATGGCGGCTAAGCTGCCAGGGTAGCTATCATTTCTTGGAAGCATGACTGTCGCTGATGCAGTGTCCCTCTACCAGTATACACTGGTACTCGTTTCGCCGACCTCGGAAGGATGACAGGCTGAGTCAACCCCCTGGTGTATTAATTCAGCGGCCAACGGGGCTTGAACTCAGGACCCTAGGATCCCAAGCCGCCACTCTAACCACGAAGCCAACAGCAGGCTTAACATGTAAAATGTAACATGTATACAGAGTGGCCTAAAAGTCAGGAGCCACAGTGTTAATATTGAATAAAGGAAAAAAAAAAATGTGTATATATATATATATATATATATATATATATATATATATATATATATATATATATATATATATATATATATATATATATATATATCCCTGGTGTTGGCGCAGTGGTAAGGGCAGCGGCTTGGGATCCAAAAGGTCCTGAGTTCAAGCCCCGTTGGGCCACTGAATTAATACACCAGGTGGTTGACTCAGCCTGTCATCCTTCCGAGGTCGGCGAAATGAGTACCAGTGTACTGGGCCGGTGTATACCCCGGTTAAAATAGGTGTACCATATCCCTGTGTCGTAAGAGGCGACCAGGGTTGCGTCAGGAAGGGCATCCGGCGTAAAAACATTTGCCAAATCACTATGCGGATCATACGGATGATCCGCTGTGGCGACCCCTGAACGGGAGCAGCCGAAAAGAAGAAGAAGAAGAAGATGTGTGTATGTATGTATATATATATATATATATATATATATATATATATATATATATATATATATATATATATATATATATATATATATATATATATGGACTACAAATTACTTTCTGACAGGAAAGATAATTTATTAATTACCACTGATTGAGTCAATTACCAGGAAATGTTTGAAATGTTGGCATTAACTTGCAAGCACTTTCTAATTCTACATCACCTGTTTGGACAATTCTTAGCAAACTCCACTCTCTCTCATCTGTTAATTTTGCTGCCATCACTTATCTGGAAAGAAAGAAGCGGTAATTAATTATAATAAATATATAAAGCTCTTTCTCACCACTCATTGACATTAACGATCGGTATCTTCCGGGTGATTTAGAAAGCTGATATTTTGCATGCCGATTGACATCGAATCAAAGCTGACATGCCATTGAAAAAAAAAATCACAGAACATTCAGACAGCATCCGTAAATGAGAAGAAATAATGAAAAAAAAAATGCAGGTGAGTGACCTGTGACAAATGTGGAAGTATGGTAATTTTGCATGCCAATTGACATTGAAGCCTTTCCACTGGGAAAAAATTACAGAACCGTCGGAAAGCGTCCGTAAATTAATATATAAATAAATGAAAAATCAAATGCAGTTGAGCGACCTGAGACAATGGGGAAGCATGGTTCGGTATTGCTTACAATGTGTTCGCATTCCCCGCTAGTATTAAATATACGTCTTTATAAAACACTTAGTAGAGCATATACCTCCGCCAGGTTGAACAGTTTACGTTTTGTAGCCCACTGATAGGCCTGATCAGCATCTGGACCTGAACCCAAATCTAATCTGATCCGCTTGTTCTTGTCACCTAACCAACTCATCCACCAAGTTTTGTCATCGGTGTCCACAACTTTTGGAGATATCGTTTTTAGCCCCATCTCTCAATGGTGAAGAATCACTGAAAAAATTCCAGGATTCACATCCTTAATTTAATCCAATACAACCTCAACAATGCTCTTCTTTCGACTTTGTTTTGGTCAAGCTGTGCTGGCAAGTTCTTCTGAATTTTTTACCTATTTTCCATCAATACATCATTTCACCACTTTGGTCTATGCTTGTTATTGATAAAGAGCTGTACCATATTCTTTTCAGGGCATTGTTTCTGCTGAAGCAGTGTCTGTGCAAGGGTTATTTTGGGTGGTTTGCCATTGCCTTCCCAGAAGTCAATCACAGCAGGAATGTGCAATTTGTTCAGGGTGCCATTGATGGCTTGCTTACTCTTCACAAATGACACTGTGTGATCTCTAACTTTCATCACCAACTAGTACTGGTAGATCACTCCTCTGGCTGAATGTCTTTCCACTGTGATGGTACATACATTTATCACACTGTATGTGAAACAACAGGGTGCCAGTTTATAGCTTGGTCGGAATTCAAACCCAGGCTAGACAGCTCAAAGAAGTGAGCATACCTTCAATTTTTTTCTACAAGGTCCATCTAGTATTAGTCTATTTAATCTTTTTTCCTCAATTTCCATAATTATTTTCAATACTGCATATAGTTAATAGACTATTTGATTAGCAGGTAGCCATAGGTGCAAGCAAGGTATAATATGTTGTCAAGGTGTCATTCAATTTCTGTTTCCTTTCTCTAATTCTCTCAGATTTTCCCAAGATGCAAATTTCCTACATTAATATTTACATTACTCCTCTGTACTGTATATTATTTACTTGCCCATGATTCGTTATAATTTAATATTGTCGTTATTCCAATTCTCTAACCGGTATGCTTGAACTCTTGAACGTCCAGGTGTGGATAAATGGAATTCTTCGCACGGGAGGTTGATCGGGGCAGGTGAATTCACATAGCTGTGAGACGGATCTTTGGGAAAGACCGACCCAATAATTCAGCTGCAGTCGTCTCTACAGTTTGGCCAGTGTGACTGTTGAGTTTACGGATCGCTCTTCGCGACCAGGCTCGATTCGGAGCTGAGAATTTTCCCAGGGTGGGCAGGCGGCGATGCGTTACCGCAGAGCAAACAGCAGACAGAGCTTCGAGGGTACCCGATGTTCCAACACTGAGCATTGACCCTTTTGCTCTCACATTTACAAACGGCAATGGGCAGAAGCCATCCTTTTGCACATATACACACACACACACACACACACACACACACACACACACACACACACACACACACACACACACACACACACACACACACACACACACACACACACACACACACACACACACACACACACACACACACACACACACACACACACACACACACACACACACACACTTCTCCTTTTAACAATTGATGCAAAAAATCTTGAATAATTTCTCATGTGGCCTTGGAACAAAAAAGACAAAAATAAATAGATGTTTTTCTGTAATACCAAATGTCAGTTTGTCATTGTGTCAACTCTATAACCCCAAAACCTTGAAACCTGGCGGCCTCAAATCTTTCATGCATGCTGAGGGAACTCCAAGGTAGTGCATGAATGAAAATTTCGTGTTTGGGTTAATTTATTATATATATATATATATGTATATGTATCGCACACATCTCCATTGTATCTCTTGAAACCCACCTATGTGTGTGGAGATTGCAGCCAACAACAACAACTTATATATACACACACACACACACACACACACACACACACACACACACACACACACACACACACACACACACACACACACACACACACACACACACATACATACATACATACATACATACATACATACATACATACATACATATATATATATATATATATATATATATATATATATATATATACATACATATATACATATATATATATATATACACACACACATACATACATATATACACACACACATACATACATATATACACACACACATACATACATATATACACACACATACATACATATATACACACACACATACATACATATATACACACACACATACATACATATATACACACACACATACATACATATATACACACACATACATACATATATACACACACACATACATACATATATACACACACACATACATACATATATACACACACACATACATACATATATACACACACACATACATACATATATACACACACACATACATACATATATACACACACACACACACACACACACACACACACACACACACACACATACATACATACATACATACATACATACATACATACATACATACATAGATACATACATATATATATATATATACATATATACACACACACATACATACATATATACATACATACATATATACACACACACATACATACATATATACACACACACATACATACATATATACACACACACATACATACATATATACACACACACATACATACATATATACACACACACATACATACATATATACACACACACATACATACATATATACACACACATACATACATACATATATACACACACATACATACATACATATATACACACACATACATACATACATACATATATATATACACACATATTGTTACGGATATGGAAACCATATGCATTCAACATACAGATGTCCCAAAAGTCAGTTACATCATTAAGTATGTGTGTAGTTGGATTCCCTTCCTTTTGTCTAGTGGGATAATCAAAGGCATGCGTTGCGATTTCTTTTAGTTAGGTTATTATATCGAACAACCATCCCATCTGCATGTCCCCTCGGCCCATCACGATCCACCACCAACCAGCTGCCCTCTCGCACCCTGACGTGCCAAGGTAAGATCTTGTGGTTCTGGTTTCTTGGCTCCCACAAACGTTGTAACACTTTCATGACTACCTTTGCAACATTGATACTGTTGCTCGACAAGTACAAACCCACGTGGAAGAGTGGGTGGGGTTTCCCGTCAGGGGCCAAAACCCCGCCCAGGAAGAGCGAGTCCATGGGAACCTGCCCAATCAGGGCAGGGAGTGAGGTCTGTTGGAGGGAGGTCCATAAATGCCTGAGCACTCTCTGAGGCGGTGGTTTTTTAAGGGTTGTTATGAAGGTTGTTCGGAGGTTTTCGACGGGGTTGTTGTGGAGCGTGCAGTTCTTTTGAAGCGGAGGGTTGAGCAGAAGGTCATGAAGGCGGCGAACGTGTCTCTGCTGGCCCTCTACAAGGAAAGGAAAGAGCGACCCTGACCCCCCTCAGTGGACCCTGCTATTCATCACCCGAGCTCCACCACGAACCACGAGTCCCACACGTGCGGCTGGGGACCAAACCAACGACCTTTGTCTGGTGCCGCATAGTGGAGCACCCCTTCCTCCGACTTCAGGTACCCAGCTGGACTCGGTGTCCATCTGTCTAACAACTGTTTAACTTGGGGTCCCATGGCCTCCCGACTAGAACGCACCCTTGGCAAATGTGCAACTTCCCTCATCTGGTGATCTTGAATGTGGCCGAGCTGTACTGATAGCACACGCGGACCCTGTGAACCGAACCGTCGGGAATCAACCTCCCAAGCTATCTACGTGTGGACAGTGCAAGTCCAATGGTGGAAAAGATGGACACGGACAGATTGGAAATAGATTCAACAAGAACAGGTTTATTTACACAAGTGAGGAGCAGGGAAAGGGGGAGAGGAAGGAACATAAGGATTTTAATGGCATGGGGAGAAATGGGGGTTAAGCAATTTGTACAGCAATGAGATCGGAGAAAGAGAAAAGAGACACAGACTAAACTTAACAAGGCCTTACCTACCACAAACACAGTACATGGGTCCAGTTTTCACAACCGAGGGAAAACGGGGGAGAGAGGGAGGGAGGAATTGTGGCCGCAGCCTACCGGGTGGGGCAGAGGTGCTCTCGTTATTCAACGCTGAGGGAGAGTAGTGGGAAGAAAGACTGTGAGGTGTCTCGGGTACGTGGAGAAGAGTGACGTGTGTGTGTGTGTGTGTGTGCACGCACGCGCACATGCTGCGAGCGTATTTGAAAAGGGAAACTAAGAAAGGTGTAGCAGAAATGATGTGTGAGATCCTACCAGATGTATCTGTGGTGTAGCTTGGTTTCGGTCCTATTAATCAGCTCTGTTCCATTTGCCCTCTCGCAGCCATGGCTTCTTGCTCGTGATGACAGTTCATGAGGTAAAAACCAAGGGGGGGGGAAAGTGCCAAGAATGTGTGCGTCATTGGGCAAGAGCCCGCATGTGGAGCCCGCATGCAGATTGGCGTTCCAGCTCCCTCGCCCCACCCATTTGAGTTTCTGCAGCGATTACTCTGTCAGAGCTTCCAGCTGTTGTAAGAGTCAGATCTTGTTTGCCACTGCTTAAGGCGAGCAAACATTCGGCTGGTTCGAGGAACGCAGCACCAAAGGCGTGCAAGAACGATTATGGGGAAATGAACAGAGCCGAAACCTCTCAGGTCAATGCTGACGAAACATCGCCCAGGTGCGTGATAGCCATCACGAAAGCTTACAATGGGGTTAAGGGTTGAGAGTTGTGGGTTGTGGGATGAGGGATCCCCTTTAGAACATGGGACTTTGAGATTATGTAACTGTACTTAATGTCTTGATTGCATTTCGTGCGTGTGGGAAGAGATCTTGTCAAACTACAGTCTGTATTAAATATAAGTGCGTGTACTTGTGTGTGGTGTGGGAAGAGAGACATGAACGATAAAGGAAATGTAAAGGCGCTGTCACACCTTGACGTTTTAGCCAGCAATGGCAACGTATAAAAATGTATGTAAAACGTTGGCGTATGCTGAAGTTTTTTTTTTATTTTTAAAGTTTTGGTCGTATTCGTAATGTGTTGGTTGTATGCATAACATATTAGTAACGGGCACAGAACGTTTCATTGTCTTATAGATAACTTATACCAACGAATGCTTAGCCTATTGTCGGCGTTCACAACCTATGCCCAACGATAGTTTAACTTAGGCATAGTGCGCTGCACGTATCGCCGACGAACTCGTGGCGTTCTCTGTTAACCTGCCGCTCGCCGATTTAAATCGTAATCGCCTGAAAATTGGAAGTGTCAACATCGCAGTCACACCTTGACGATTTCGCCAGCGTCTGCCGACCTATGAAAATGTGTGTAAAACGCTGGCACACATCGAATACGGTATGGGTAAGTTGTGTATACGTTAGGAGCACGCTGAAAAACAATGAAGTACGCTGTCATATTCTGTGGTACGTCTAGTACGTCGTGAAATTTCAAGCATGCTGAAAATTTTACGACGTACTCGACGTATGGCTCACAAGTTCCGCATACGCTGCCATAAGTTCTCGGTACGCTCCGCGATCGTTGACACGCATCGGACACACGTTACTTGTAAGTTACTCATAAGTCGAAACACATCAAGGTAATGTTTAGCATACCCGAAACTTAATTTTTAACCTATGTGTAACGTAACTCAAACGCACATTGTCGTATGTAGACGAATTTGATTGACGTCTTCCGGACGACCACAGAACTTGCTGAACGTGTTTCTAACTTACATGTACCGTATAATGGCGATTTGGCAGCGTTTAGGGGATTTGGAATGTACAAATGGGCTTCACAAGAGGAACCCGTCAGTGTTCCAGACTCCATGTTGAGTAGATGTCAATGTCAGTAGTAGTAAGTCCATGTCAGTAGTAGTAGGTGAGCGTGATGGGGAGGGTGTGGGTGATGATAGATCCTCGTTGCGTCCACGAATAGGAGACTACTTTGCACCATTGTTCGATGTTCTTTTCGGCTAATTTTTTTTTCTCATTCCCACGATGAACTATTTTTTTTTGTTTCAGTTTTTAAAGTATTCAAAACGACTTGGACAAATGCATAATGTACTAGTAATGAACACAGAACGCTTCGATAACTTATAGATAAGTTATACCAACGATTGATTAGCGTGTTTTAGGCTTCCACAACCTATGCCCAACGATAGTCTAACGTATGCATAGCATGGCATCGTATCGTCGACGATTCCGTGAGGTTTTCTATTCATAGGCTGCAACTTCACTTTTAATAAATGCCTGTCACTCGCCTATTGTTTTTGGACGCTGGTGCTCGGCAAATGAAATCGTTTCCATTGAACGAGTTGAATCGCTTCCACAGCACTGCAGTCACAGCACCAACAGCAGCAGGCTCAGTGCCAGCCTCATGCCAGGCTCAAGCAGATCGCTGTAGGTGTACTGCTTGGTTATCCTTGGACCCACTCTGGCTAGCAGCTCGTTGAACATCGCTGGGGGCATTCGCAGGAAGTTGATGAAGGATGCATGGTCCTCGTTCCGGAGTTCCACAATGAGCTGGTCAGATATGCCGTAGTGGTGTCTCCTCCCGATCCATGGTCTGACCCAGTTCCTTCTCCTCCGTTCACGTCTTCTTCTCCCGGCACTATTGGCACACAACTGGTGCAGTGTCAACTCTATGAGGTAATGCTGATGTTCGAGGACAGGTAGGTATTGTCGTCTCAGCCTTGCCATATCCTCAATCTCTCAGAATGACATGGACGTGTACTCACCACTAAGTCTAAAAAAATAAAAGATGGGTTCCTCCTGCGAAGCCCTTTTTTATATACCAATTCCCCTAATTGCTGCCAATACGCCATTATACAGTATCTGTAAGTTAGAAACGCGTTCAGTAAGTTCTGTGGTCGTCCTGAAGACGTCAAATACGTTTACATACGTATTTGTGCGTAGGACATGCTTTACAAATAATTCCCAAGCACGTTACTCATAGGTTATAAATAAGTCACGGGTACCTAAACATTACTTTGACGTGTTTCGACGTATGAGGAAGTTTGAATCGAAGTAACGTGTTGCGAAGTGTGAACAACGTTCGTATAGCGTGCTTACAAAACGTTCCTCATATGTTAGAAATAAGTTTTGGGTCCGCTAAACATTACCTCGACGTGTTTCAACTTGCGAGTAACTTACAAG
Source organism: Eptatretus burgeri (assembly GCF_056783735.1). Taxonomy (NCBI): domain Eukaryota; kingdom Metazoa; phylum Chordata; class Myxini; order Myxiniformes; family Myxinidae; genus Eptatretus; species Eptatretus burgeri. The sequence goes on from NC_140968.1 coordinate 91,276,502, forward strand.
TAACGTGTGTCGACGATCGCATAACGTGCCTACCATTTATGGCCAGCGTAGCGGAACGTGTGAGTCATACGCCGGAATAGGTAAAATTTCAAGCATGCAAAAATTTGAGAACAACCCAAAAGTACACCGTTTTCAAGCCAGCGTACTACGACGTATGGCAGTGTTTTTCAGCGTGTTCTTAACGTATACAAAACGTACCCATAACGTATTCGACGTGTGCCAGTGTTTTAGACAAATTTTTCATAAATCGGCATACGCTGGCTAAATCGTCAAGGTGTGACAGCGGCTTAAGGAATGGATTGGTACACGCCCGCATCAAATGGCGGCCAACGCCTTACCGACAACTTTCCATGTGCAATAGAAAAATAGGGGGTGAATCCTAATCTAACCGTTCCAATGCAGATTGAATCCCACTTACCCATCGAGAGGCAAGGAACTATTCTAAACATTTATTATGGAAATAACTACGCATCGTGAGTGCATAATTACAATAGCGGTTTCTCAAAACCGCAACAATATACATCTTCTTCTTCTTCTTCTTTCGGCTGCTCCCGTTCGGGGTCGCCACAGCGGATCATCCGTATGATCCGCATAGTGATTTGGCACATGTTTTACGCCGGATGCCCTTCCTGACGCAACCCTGGTCGCCTCTTACAACACAGGGATATGGTACACCTATTTTAACCGGGGTATACACCGGCCCAGTACACTGGTACTCATTTCGCCGACCTCAGAAGGATGACGGGCTGAGTCAACCCCCTGGTGTATTAATTCAGTGGCCCAACGGGGCTTGAACTCAGGACCTTTTGGATCCCAAGCCGCTGCCCTAACCACTGCGCCAACACCAGGCTTAAAACCGCAACAATATATATATATATATATATATATATATATATATATATATATATATATATATATATATATATATATATATATATATATATATATATATATATATATATATATATATATATATATATATATATATATATATATATATATATATATATATATATATATATATATATTTACGCATGCACACGTCCTAATGTATGACGATGCAAACATTGGCCAAATGTCCTTCGGCCCACAATAAATAGCTAATTGATACATTGATCTTGTTTAAAATTCTGATGCCATTTATAACTCCTAAAAGGTGTTGCAAAGGAAAATGAAAAAAGGTGGAACTATAAGGACACTTGGTTGAGCGCATACCTCTGCCAGGCTGATTAGTTTATTTTGTATCCCACTGATAGGCCAGATCTAGATTCGGACCTGAACTCAAATCGAATCGGCTTGTTCTTGTCACACACTCAACATGTCCACCAAGTTTCGTCCGAATCCGTCCACAACTTTTTGAGATATCCAGCCATATGTTGTTTTAGCCCTGTCACTCAATGGTGAAGAATCACCTTAAAAAATTCTCGGATCCAGATACCGATTGGCATAGTCACCAAAATATCATCATTTCGGCCATGTTTCACACCCAAGCTCTCCAGCAAATTTCGTCCGAATCCATCCACAACTCTTTCAGATATCCTGTTCACAAACAGACAGACAGGGTTGAAAACATAACCTCCATCCAACTTCGGTGTCGGAGGTAGAAAGGCAAATGTGAACAAGACGACAAAAAAAATGGCAAATTGAGTCCTCAAGTTCCAAATCGAAACAACGGCAGGCTTCCTTTTAGCCGTACGTTTCATACCAAGCAGATTTACCCGTGATTGTAACAGAGGCTCTTGGTACTGATTTAATTCCCGAACAAAACAGCAACCCGTAGTGGCTTTCGTGTAAAGTAATCCAATGGGATTTTGTTTTTTTGCTAACCGCATGATAAGGTTTCGCTGACCGTAGAGACTCCAGCCATTTCCTGAGCCCCCAAATTACCGTGATCAGCTTTTATGTGCAAATCTTAGTATATGTAGTAGGGCCAATTTGAAAGCTGAAGATTACAGGGGATCTATGAACGCGGCGGTATATAAGTGCTCAAACCTCTCACGAGTGAAAAATGAAAAAATAAAAAAAGGCAAATTGAGTCCTTTGGAAAATTGTCAACCTCACGTCGATGTCTCATCAGAGGTGGCCACAAAATTGCTGGTTTGGAGAATAGCACAGGACTGCGAACCATTTAATTACCGAGGTCGTGGGAATGGCAATGTGACCATGACTTCTTTTTTTTTTTTTCCCACTGTGGAGACAAAGAAGAGATTAACTTACTTTAACACCTGTGGAATGTCAGCACCTAAATTTTCTCAGCACAGAAAAGAGATGTGGATGCATTAATCATCGATGCAAAACATCTTTGCATTAGATTGTTCTTCATGTAGGTAAATGCCAGGATTTGAAGTGCAAGAAAACAAAAAAACATCAAACGAGTTCCAAGGCGTTTGTCCGTATAGCTCAATGGAGTTGCTCTATTGGTTAATTAACCCCCCCACCCCACCACCTCTCTCTCTCTCTCTCTATCTATCTATCTATCTATCTCTCTCTATCTCTCTCTATCTCTATCTCTATCTCTCTCTATCTCTATCTCTATCTCTATCTCTCTCTATCTCTATCTCTCTCTATCTCTATCTCTATCTCTCTCTATCTCTATCTCTATCTCTCTCTATCTCTATCTCTCTCTCTCTCTATCTCTATCTCTATCTCTCTCTCTCTCTATCTCTATCTCTATCTCTCTCTCTCTCTCTATCTCTCTCTCTCTCTATCTCTATCTCTCTCTCTCTCTATCTCTCTCTCTCTCTATCTCTCTCTCTATCTCTATCTTCCCACAAAGAAGCTGAATCTCAGTCTGCTGCTCCTCAATCACAGACAAGTTATGGTGGCTTCTCTATTTCCTACTGTCTCTATTCCGGTCTTGCTCCTTCTGCTATTTCACCTCTCTGACTGTCACCTGTTCTTCAATGATGCATGCATGCATTCCTATAGCAACCCCTCCTTGTGAAATTCGCAAAATCAGGACTTAATGTCCACCTCTGCTCCTTTTGTTCCTCTTGCAGAACTGCATACCTTCCATGACATCAAGGTGGTGGCACATCACCTTCTCATGTCATTCTCCATCTCTACCAATGAACTTTTCTGTCCACACTAACCCTCCCCTACTCAAGATTGATCACCAAGTTTCTTTCATCATTTATTCCCTTGCTTGTTACATCCACTTGTCCCACTGACTGCATTACCCTTCTTTCCTCAGTCACATTACCTTTCTGTTCTTCCATTACGCTATACTTTGTAACTACTACTACTACTACTACTCCTACTACTTCGACTCGTTTAACGACCATTTTCCAATATGAGGGGGTTGGCCAGCTGATAGCACCTCTCCACTTAGTCCTGTTGAAAGCATCCTCCTTCACAAACAACTGCATGCCTCTACTGATCACATCTTTCCAAGTCTTTTTGAGTGTACCTCTTGTTCCATCCATCCATTGGGTCCATACTCTGTGTAGAGCATTGGTGCTGCCTAATATAAGCAGTCTCCTGGGCCATTTGGCACAATCCTGGACAGATCGCCACTCCAGCAAGCTGGCACTCATTTTGCCAACCTCTGAAGGATGACAGGCAGTCAACCCCACCTGGTATTAATTCAACAGCCCAGTGGGTTTTGAACTCAGGATTCTTGGATCCCAAGCCCACCACCCTCACGATTAAGCCAACACCAGGTATACCTCTCGGTCTTTTCCCCTCTATTACTAAACGAGTGACTTCCTTGACAGTCTTATCTTCTCTCTTTCTCACTCTTGCCCGAACTACATTCGTCTTCTCTTTCTCAACTCTTCTTCAGTACTAGTAGCTTTGAGCCTCTTTCTTACGGACCTACTACTCTGCGTACTCCTTTTGTGTCACCCCACATACCCGTCTCATCATCCTTAGCTCTGTCCTCTATATTCTTCTCTCGTTTTGTACCCTCATTCCCCAAGTCTCGCTACTTACTGCACATCAAAACTAGTCTAATCCAGGGCAAATATACTTTGCTTTTTTACTTCACTTGGGGTTTATTTTGTGTTAAAATGCCTCAACTCACTCCACTTATTCCATGCCTTCCTTATCCGAGTTCTCACAGCTAACTGCTTCACCACCTGCATCTAACATACGATACATGGCCAAAAGTATGTGGACACCTGCTCATCCAACATCTCATTCCAAAATCATGGACATTAATATGGAGCTGTTCCCCCCCTTTGCTGCTATAACAGCCTCCACTCTTCTGGGAAGGCTTTCCACGAGATGTTGGAACATTCCTGGGAGGATTGCTTCCATTCAGCCACAAGAGCATTAGTGAGGTCAGGCACTGATGTTGGGCGATTAGGTCTGGCTCGCAGTCGGCATTCCAATTAATCTCTAAGGTGTTTGATGGGGTTGAGGTCAGGGCTCTGTGCAGGCCAGTCAAGTTCTTCCACACCGATCTTGGCAAACCATTTGTGTGTGGGGGCATTGTCATGCAGAAACTGGAAACGGCCTTACCCAAATTGTTGTCACAAAGTTGGAAGCACAGAATTATCTAGAATGTCATTGTATGCTGTGGCATTAAGATTTCCTTTCAATGGAACTAATGGGCTGAGCGCCCTTGCCCGAACCATGAAAAACAGCCCCAGATGATTATTCCTTCTCCACCAAACTTTACAATTGGCACTATGCATTCTGGCAGGTAGCATTCTCCTGGCATCCACCAAACCCAGATTCATCCATTGGACTGTCAGATGGTGAAGCGTAATTCATCACGCCAGAGAATGTGTGTTCCATTGCTCCAGAGTCCAATGGCGATGAGTTTTACACCACTCCAGTTGACACTTGGCATTGCGTATAGTGATCTTGGGCTTGTGTGCAGCTGCTCGGCCATGGAAACCTATTTCATGAAGCTCTTGACGAACAGTGTTTTTTGCTAACGTTGCTTAAAACTCAGTTTGGAACTCTGTCGTTAGTGTTGCAACTGACAGACGATTTTTCCACCCAACACGCTTCAGCACTTGGCAGTCCCGTTCTCTGAGCTTGTGTGGCCTACTACTTTGTGGCTGAGTTGTTGTTGCTCCTAGACGATGATTCAATTTCACAATAACGGCACTTAGAGTTGACTAGGGCAGCTCTAGCAGGGCAGAAATTTGAGGAGCTGACTTGTTGGAAAGGTGGCATCCTATGACGGTGCCGCGTTGAAAGTCACTGAGCTTTTCAGTACGGCCCATTCTCCTGCCAATGTATGTCTATGGAGATTGCACGGCTGTGTGCTTGATTTTATACAACTGCCAGCAATGGGTGTGGCTGAAATAGTCAAATCCACAAATTAGAAGGGGTGTCCACATACTTTTGGCCATATTGTGCATCTCCCAAGTAACTAAAACTCTTAACCTTTTCCAGCTTAACTTCAAATCCCATATCCATCACCCCCATGTTGTCTGCATCTTCATTTCCACTGATGTGGATTTTTCACCGTGAACCTCGTAGTGATCGTTGTAGAATTCTTGCTGGTTGATTGTGGAATCTTATTTAACTTATCTAGGGTTTGACGTCAGGCCGATTCGGTTTTAAATGTATCCCTCGTACACTTCATTCAATGAACAAACAGAACCCCCATGTGTTGCAATATTATTTGGGTATATTTTATTTATCTTACTTTTTAATTAGCCATTAAACCAACCCGATTAATTCACTTTTCACAGTTTAAGTACATTACATCAGAGTTTTATTATTATTTGGTACTTGGTCAGTCCCAAGGAGTACAAGCCACTGAGATGCCATACATCACACGTGCTTGCACTAAAACAAGATTACATTTCAAGGCATTTATACTTGTATGGGAGAGTGGAGGGGTTGTTAACCCTAACTGCATACGTGTCTTCTAGGTGAGAAGTACACGACATACATTTGAAGGCACAAGTTTGCTGTTATCAGACCAGGTCACACCGCTCCGCAACAAGACATTTTATCAACATTTAGGGCGAAGGGGGCACTTATAGCATAGTCTGAAATCTCATTTGACAGCAAATTCGACTTGTAGCACAAAACTTAAATTTATAGAACACCAGCACAATTACAATTTGGAATACATTAATATAAACTAGCATAACCCGCACTCTGCGCGACATGTTGGGGTGGGTGTGTTTGAGAAAGGAACTGATGCAGAGTATCAGTAGTAATTTTACTTTAATGCAGTAAGTGGAATACGATTTCACTGTATCAGAACCATTTTATTTACTTTTTTTGTACCATGCACCTCATATGGTCTTTGAGATAATGTAAGCCGAATATCACGTTACTCGAGCGCAGAACAAAGTCGAAGATAGCGCGACACGAAACAACTAACTCGGAAATAATATACAAGGTATTTCCTTCACACCACCCATGCACTTTTTACATCTGAAACTACCAACCACTGTACACAAACTTCAAATAATTCCACTGCATTTCTAATGACACCACCATTTAGAAGATGCACACTGAATAGAATTTGACCCGATTGCTTACCACAACTCATACAAGGAGATCTCCTACTCTCGTTCCTTTCTCCTTCTTTGCCACTAACAATCAGTTTTATCGTATCCACTCTCAATCCCTTACACTCTCTTCCAAATATTAAACACAGTAAACCCTCATCCAACGTGGGTTTTCGCAATGCAGATTCGTTTATATACTTGGGAATAATTGTGCCACTTGTTTACCGAATGCACATAAAACTTGATTATATACGAGTTTGAATGTGATGCTGTGACTATGCCATACGCAGAGGTGACGTCTCCCACCATATTCAGGCCACCCTCACTGTTTTCAGTCTGCATTGCACCATGGTAGCTTGAGCTTGTGCACAGGAGATTTCTTTAATCATCGTTATTTAGCTGCATGCTGTACCCTTAAATACAGTACGTCACCGAAACGTCAAGCCTCTCCAAGTGGTGGTGTAATGAAGAAATCGCATGAGGTACTCTGACATTAGTAGAGAAAGATCGTGATTTTGCACAAGTTTCATGGCAGGATGGTATGGCGTTGGTCGGCCACGAGTATCATGTAAGCGAGTTCACCGAATGCACTATTCGGTCAAGCCCGACCTCCTGTAGTTTATAACAGAAAATTGCTCTGCCCCTGAACAGGTGTTCAATGCTGACGAAACAGGGCTTTTCTATGAGATTTGGTAGCAGTATGTACATCTGCACAATGCACATGGGTTCAAGACTTTCAAGGATCATCTTACACTTCTTTCTTTGTGGAAGATCCATCTGGTGACTTTTTTTAATGCAACCCGTTTGTGCCATGACATGCCCACTGGCAACAATGATCCCCTGGCCTCAAACAATTAACCCCACCCTACAAATATCTACACAGTATGTGTATAGGTATTCCCTTTGAGGCTTTCATGAACAAAAAAAAATGTATAAAATATTTGTCCGTATGTTACATTCCACGGCCACTTCCCCTTCCCCATTTATCCTTTAAGGTCATAAACTTGCGCAATACGGTTTTGCCGAATGCGCCATTTTCCAGGAAACTAACCCCCACTTTGGACGAGGGTTTACTGCATCTTTTACGTCTAATTCTGTTTTTGCTATTATGACTAGGTCATCTGCCTATAATAGTTCTCCGGAAATCCTAACCCACCTCTATTGTAATCTCTTCTGGAACTAACACAAAAAAGAAAGGGTCTCAACGCTGATCCCTGATGTAAACCTACTTTCACTTCAAATGACTCTGTACATCCTCCAGTTCTTACTGATGTTCTTGACATCTTAAACATCGACATAACTATCCTCACCAAATCCTCTTACTCCATGTCTCCTAAGTACTCCATCATATGCCTTATCAAGATCTACAAATGCATGGTATAACTTCTTCTTTGCTAAAGGCCCAGTCACACCTTGACGTTTTAGCCAGCTTATGCCGATTTTTTGGAAAATTTGTCTAAAACGCTGGTACACGTCAAATACGTTATGGGTAAGTTTTGATAACATTGAGAGCACGCTGAAAAACACTGCCATACGTCGTTGTACGCTGGCTTTAAACGTTGTACTTTTCGGTTGTCCTCAAATTTTTCCATGCTTGAAATTTTAATACTTATCCCAGCGTATGACTCGCACGTTCCGCATAACGCTGGCCATTAGTTGTAGGCACGTCATGCGATTGTTGACACATTTCGACACGCGTTACTTGTGAGTTACTCATAAGTCGAAACGCGTCGAGGTAATGTTTAGCGTACCCGAAACTTATTTTTAACCTATGAGTTACGTGTTGTACTCACGTTACGCGATCGGTGACACACATCGACACACGTTACTTGTAAGGTGCTCATAAGTCGAAACACATCAAGGTAATGGCTAGCGTCAGTGTTCCAGACTCCCTGTTTTTTTTTAATTTTTATTATTTCTTTTTTGTTCTTCCTTCCTTCGGTATGATGACGATTTTGACACTTCGATTGCTAGTGCGGTTATAATATAATTAATAGGCTGCCGCTCAACGATTTAAATCATAACCGCACTGAACACCGTCATACCGAAGGAAAAAAAAAAAAAAAAAAAAAAAAAAAAAAAAACGGGAGTCTGGAACACTGACGCTAACCATTACCTTGACGTGTTTCGAATTATGATACCTTTCAAGTAACGTGTGTCGATGTGTGTCAACGATCGCATATCGTGCGTACAACTTATTCCCATCGCATGCGGAGCGTGTGTCATACGGCAAGTACGTCGTAAAATTTTCAACATGTTCAAAATTACAAGACTTACTCCACTTACTACGACGTATGATAGCATACTTTAGCGTTCTATTCATGCATACCAAACTTACCCATACCGTATTCGACGTGCGCCAGCGTTTGACGCATTTTTCAGAGGTCGGCTTACGCTGGCAAGGTCACCAAGGTGTGACTGCGATGTTGACACTTCCATTTCTGCGGCGGTTATGATTTGAATCGTTGTGCGGCAGCCTTTCCATAACTTACGCCACGTCATCGTCGGCGATGCGTGCAGCGCTATGCATAAGTTGGACTATCGTTGGGCATAGGTTGTGAAGGCCGACAACAGGTTCAGCATTCGTTGGTATAAGTTATCTATAACACAACGAAACGTTCTGTGTCCGTTACTAATGCGTTATGCATAAGACCAAGTCGTTATGAATACATCCGAATCTTTTAAAAAAAACATCAAAAGTTCAACGTAAGCCAGCGTTTTACATACATTTTAATACGTTGCCATTGCTGGCTAAAACGTCAAGGTGTGACTGGGCCTTAAGCACTTCTCTTTAATTGGCCTCACTATAAAGATTGCATCTTTCGTCAAGCTTCCACTCATAAAGCCAAATTGGTTCTCATTTTCATTGACGACTTCTCTCAATCTGTAACCCAAAAACCTCATATCTTCCAATACTTTCTTTAACAACTTCACTTCTCTGTATGATGAAGGAAGTTGTGTGTCACCTTTCATACTGTCTAATCAATTATCTGAGATACTGTATATCCATTCCTATTTATCATACTACAAAACTCAGTCATTCACTTTTGTCCCAACTCTCCTGTGGCCTCCGCCAACTCAATCACAACACCAGCTGGTCCTGCTGCTCTAGCTTTCTTTAATTTCTTAATAGCTGATCTAACCTCCTCCTTTTATGTTTCCTCTGCACCTTCTCTTCACCTGCTACCCATCTCCTTATCCCATTCATTCTCCTCATTCAACAACTTTTGTAAGTAGTCTTTCCATTCTTTTTCAATTTCCTCTTTTCTAACTCCAACCTTTCAATCTTTTCTCCTCAAACAATCTATTCCCAGAAGAACATCCTTTCTGTCCTTCCATCATCTGTCTACCTATCCCGAATATGTTGTTTCCTCCCTCTGCAGTCTTCAATCTCTTCTCCCACTCTTCATATTCTCTATCTTTTCTTTCTTAGCTGGCTTACTTCTTTCAAAAAAAAATAATTGACCTCAATTTCCAAGCTTTCACTCGGGGTCTGCATTTCACATACTGTACTTAACCTTCTCTTCAGTCTTAATCCTTCGACCACCAACAACTAATCTGTGTTGTGTCAAACATTCTTTCATGGGTATCACTTTTACATTAACTACACTTCCTCCTAGTTTCCTCGGTAGTCAATCTGACTCTTAGATTCTGCAGTCATTACCATCTGCTTTGCCCTTTGCTTAAAACATGTATTAACTAGAAGGGCACTCGGTAGAGCGCATACCTCCTCCACACAATGCCTGGTCCACAAGAACATATCGGGCCCAATGCATTTTTGAACTATCATGCGATACAGTACTATGTCGTTTTTGTCCCTATCTATCAATGGCAAAGAATTGCTTTAATAATTCAATAATCCTCGTATTCAGATCCGGATTCGGATCTTCACCAATATCAGATCAATTCGTCCTTGCCACACACCCAACCTGTCGACCAGGTTTTATCCGAATCCATCTAAAAGCTTTTGAGATATCGTGCTCTATCGTTTTTGGTCCAATCTCTCGATGGTGAAGAATCACTTAAACAATTCTAGTAGTCTGATCCGGATCTTCAACAAAATATAATCAGTTCGTCCTTATCACACACCCAACCTGTCCACAAAATTTCATTCGGATCCGTCCACAACTTTTTGAGATATCCTGTACATGAAGAAATAGACAGGGGTGAAAACATAACCAACTTCAAGCCCCTGTTAGGGCCCTGTCACACCTTGACGTTTTAGCCAGCGTATGGCAACGTATCAAAATGTATCTAAAACGCTGGCGTACGCTGAACTATTGATGTTTTTTTCAGTTTTGGGTGTATTCATAACGAGTTGGACGTATGCATAACGTATTAGTAACGTACACAGAACGTTTCGATAACTTATAGATAACTTGTACTAACGAATGCTTAGCGTGTTGTCGGCGTTCACAACTTATGCCCAACGATAGTCTAACGTATGCATACCGTGCGGCAGAGTATCGCCGACGATCACGTGGCGTAGCCTATTAATAGGCTGCCGCTCGACGATTCAAATCATAACCGCACTAGTAATCGAAGTGTCAACATCACCGTCATGCCGAAGAAAAAAAAAAAATAACCATGGAGTCTGGAACACTGAGGGGTTCCTCCTGTGAACCCCATTTTTATATACCAATTCCCCTAAACGCTGCCAATACGCCATTATACGGTAGCTGTAAGTTAGAAACACGTTCAGTAAGTTCTGTGGTCGTCCGGAAGACGTCAAATACGTCAACATACGTCGATATGCGTTGGAGATACGTTACTCATAGGTTAGAAATAAGTTTCGGGTATGCTAGACATTACCTCGACGTATTTCTACTTATGAGTAACTTACAAGTAACGTGTGTCAACGATCGCATAACGTGCATTCTGTATTTCTTCCTCCATACCCAAAATCACCATGTATTTCCACGTCCCTCAAATGTCCTTCTAATCCACGTGTCTTTTCTCTCCTCCATGTCCCTTCAAGTCCCCATCTCGCACTAACTTCTCAGAAACATCAACTTTTTGCACAACATCCTCTAAATTTTCCCGAACTTTTCTTCTCTCCTCTTCCTCACCTAAGTTTACTTGTGGTGTCTAAGCTGACACCACATTCATCAACTTTTCTCCGACATTCACCTTCAATTTTATGATTCCAGTGCACTGTCTCGACACTTCCAAAACGTAATGCATAAACTTTCCTGCAACTAGCTCACCAATAACCCCTTCACCCTCTTACTCATGACCAAACTAACTTGTACTTTTCCTGTCCTGTGGCAATTGTCCTTGCCTCTTGACCTCTCAATCTTGTCTCATGCGTCCAATGTATATGTGTATATCTATATATATATATATATATATATATATATATATATATATATATATATATATATATATATATCTATATCTACGTTTGTCCTTAACATTCCCACTTCTCTCACTCATTGTCCCAACATTTGTGGGGAAAACTCGTACTACTACCTCTACTAGCTTCTTTTCCCTATGTGCCAGGGGCCTAGGAACAGCATCTAGCCGTTTGGCATCATCATGATTACCATGGTAATCAAGTCCACCTTTCTGTTTGAGGCAAGCAGGTGGGGCTGCCCACGTGGTACGACGGGCTGTACCTCGTCCATTCATTCCTGGCATCATAAAAAACAAAAAGACCGAGAAAAGTTTACGACTGGATGCCCTTCCTAACGCCAACCACTTCTTTCAGGGTGGAACCTTAGCCTTCAGCTCAAAAGCCAAACTAACCACAAGGTAGTGCAGGATGCAGTTTAACGTCTTACCCAGGACGATAGTCTAGACTTTGTATACAAAGTATATTAAAGCTTCCACTCTCAGGACTTCATTAAAAAAAAAAAAAAACTTCATTTTTAATCCCACAAAGATCTCTTGCAGAAACACTATCAAGTGCTTCATTTACTGTTGATTTGCTTATATTCTGGCAAAACTGTACAATGAACACAACTATATATATATATATATATATATATATATATATATATATATATATATAAATATAACCCTCCAAAAAGACTCACCAAGACCACAAAAAGACCCCTGCCTCAGAGAGTGCTCGGGAATTTATGGAACTCCCTCAGCGGGGAGGGTCCTTGATGAACACACCTCGCTGTCTGCCTTTGATTGGACAGGGTCCCACGGCATACCCTTCCGGGGAGGGGCCTTGGCCCCTGCTGGGAAACCCCAGCCACATGGGTTCATACTTGACGAGTAACAGTATCAATGTTGCAAAGGTTGTCGTGAAAGAGTTACAACGTTCGTGGAAGCCAAGAAACCGGAACCGTGAGATCTTGGCTTGGCACGTCAGGGTGCGAGAAGGCAGCTGGTTGGTGGTGGATCATGATGGGCCGAGGGGTCATGCACATGGGATGGTTGTTAGATGGCTTGTTGGAGGGTTTGTTGGATGTAAAGATTTAATAACCTAACTAAAAATAAACCGCAATGCACACCTTTGATTCTCCCACTGGACAAAAGGAAAGGGGTCTGACTCTACACATACTTAATGACATAACTGACTTTTGAGATCTGTATGTTGAATGCTTATGGTTTCCAGATCTGTAACTATATATATATATATATATATATATATATATATATATATATATATATATATATATATATATATATACACATCGACCCTGACTCACACTCGTCTCAAAGCTGTCCAGATTGGGTTCGAATCCCACAATAAACTGTCACAGGTGGTTTCACAGGCAGGGTGATTCATCAATGTGTGTGCCGTCCCTCGGATGGACCTTAAACTGGCGACCCATCTGTGAGCATTATTTGCTGGCCGTTAAACACGCCAAGGTGTCTTTCGTGAAGCGAAGGTGAGCTATCACTGGCACCCGAAAGAAATTCCAAATTCATGCCATAATCTACAGAGGGCATGACGGCAACGGCACAGCCATGCCCTCGGCCAATGATGCTACCCAGCAGCCTTGTGCTGCATCATGCAGAAGAATAAGACCCTTACTGCATGTGTTTCACCTTTTATAGATCTAAGGAAGATGGTCACTTCTACTTATGTGAACTTGGCTCCCTTAAGTGATACTCCAGACTATAAATAACAGTTTGGAGTGTCACTTTTGGGAGCATTCTGGAATGTCACTATAATATGAATGGTGCTTTGCAAAAAGTTAATCATGTAAACAAATCGTACATATATTGTTATGACAATGGGAATATATGCCTGGTGTTGGCTCCATGGTTCAGGTGGTGGGCTTGGGCTCCATGGGTCATGAGTTCAAATCCCACTTTGTCGTTGAATTAATATCAGGTGGGGTTGACTCAGCCTGTCATCCGGAGGTTGGCAAAATGAGTACCAGCTTGCTGGTATCCAGTGTGGAGTGGTGACCCATCCAGGATTGTCACCAATAGCCAAGGTGAATGCTTCAGCAGCACCAACGCTCTGCGCAGAGTATGGTCCCAACGGATGGAATGGGAATTTCGAAGTCGTTCATGGTCTCCAGATACTGCATTTTGATGACGTTATTGCTGTAAAACAGAAGAAGAAAAAGGATCAATTTGCTTTGAAATGGTTGTAACACATTCCCTTATGTTGCTTGCTGTGTTTGTTATGAATAAGGTTTTTTTTTAACAATTGGTTGATTTACGTTAGATACCTTTGTGACAAGTTTTAAAGTTTAGATTAATCAAGCTTTGATAAGGTTATATATTTTGGATGACAAAACAATTGGTAAGGCATGCTTTTCAACTGTAAGCACAATTACAAGGGAATTAGCTTCCGGGTCCATCTACATTGCCTTGGAATCTACCCTGGGGACATCCTGCACACATGGACCGGAGATGTGACCGGTATGTAATTGCCAGGCCAATTGTTCTTGTTCAGACTTGTCTGGACACGCTGGTGGTGGATGATGCATTGTCATTCCGTCCATGGATGTGAACGTGGCATTGACTGATTGGTTGATGAGCAGCATGTGAGCGTCACATTGGTGTGGATTCGCACCATTTGAGGTCACACTCCTCAATTACTTCGAGGTCATACATTTTCCACTTGATTTTTCCATTGAGAAAGAGAACTAGGGAAAGACAGACCCAGGAAGAGGGATGTAATACAGTGTTTAGTTTCATTAATGGGGACTCCATCATGACGCAGTTGATTTCACTTCCCTGCAAGACAATAGCCCCATTCAAAGAATGTTGAAGACCTTTTGTGAGAGTGTCAGGGCAGGAATTTATCATTTCTTCAGGGTGCCGGTGATAGCTCACCTGGCTACTCTTCATCGAAAGACACTAAATAATACAAACAGATGAGACACCTGGCTCAACATCTATCTGAGGGAGTGTAGAGCCCAGGCAAGACAGCTCAATGAGAAGTGTGATGCCCTGGGTCATTGACGTGTGTAGTCTTGTCGTGTTAATGTTGTGGGGAGAGAAATGTGTTCATTTACTGTCGTTTTTTTTTTTTTTTATCCAATGTGCCAACCAATGCTTTGTTCTATCACGAACAGGGGGTACCCGCCGCTGCCCGGCTGGGTGAGCTTTTCCCGACTATGGCTTCGGGATGAATTATTGGCCTCATGGTGGTTACCTTTTGCCTGCGGCCCGGTGGCAGCAATGCCTGACCCCACATCCCAATATACACTATGGCAGCCTTCGGTGGCCTCAAAACGGATGTCAAGGCCAACGTGTGGGAACTTAAAACCTTACCCAGATTCTGAAGTACCGACACCCAAAATTTGGGGCCTCTCGGTGCCATGAAAAATACCGTACAAACACTTGAAAGTATTTATATAGATGGAAATGTTCAGAGATAATACAAAATACAACAATCCATGTTGTCTTTTCACAATCCTACATGAGATACGCGATTGCTACTGTTTAAAGAATTCCATCAATTCCACCTCTTTTGGAGGTGGAACGTGCTGAGATTCATATTTTTTGACTGTTTAGGCAAGGAAAGACACATTTGTGAAATTAATGTCTGTAAGTTGCTCCAATTTGAGCTGTCTCAATGAACATACAGTACTCTGCCTTTTTCCATCATAAAAACATTCCCTATAAATCACACTAGTGTAGAGAATTCCCTAAAGCTTCTTAAAGAACCAGAAGATCAATAACTGTGAGAGGTGTGTGTGTGTGTGTGTGTTTGCGCGCGCACATTTCAGAAGGTGGAATGGAGTCCTCCCATGTATTGAACTTGAAGTATCCACCTCCATGATTCATGGACCAAGTTGTGAAAATTTCTTGTTCTCAAAGTTTTGTTCCGAGGGTTATTTTCAGGATCGTCACAGACAGCTTCCAACTGTAGTTTTTGTTTTAATATTCCCAGGGATGCTTTTTAAGATATCTTCCTTATCATTCCATTTGCTCAAATTATCACTGGTACTACTTTGGCGCTCTTCAGCTTCCAGGATCGTGTGTGTGTGTGTGTCGTCATTTTTCTCAGAATTGGCAAAATGGATCTTGTCAAACTTTCAGAGATTCATGAGCGAGTTCATCCAACAGGATTAGAACAGCACCGGGCAATGCTGGGTATCCCTACTCATGATGTATAATCGTAATGTTTGGTTGAGGTTCCATATGAGTCGAGAGAAGTCTCCAGGATTCATAATGGAGTCTGTGGGGTTGAGGGGAGGGAGTGGTCAGAGTGAGCTAATGAAGCATGAACAGTACAAACACACAATCATGTACATCCACACTTGGATCACTCATCTCCTCTTATTCCTTATTTGTCCTTATTTGTCGCTGTAGATCCAATAAAGAACGTGTTCTATATAATGCATACAACTTGAGGAGCAAATTCTGGAGAGCAGGTTGTTTTTACTTTCTCGAGAATGCGCTCGAGAACGTGTGCTATGGAACATTCGTTCAAAATATTTGAATGTTTTTTTTATTTTTATTTATTTTTTTTCAAAAATGTAAAAGCTGAAAATCTAAAGAAGGTGTTCTCCAGATCATGTTCTTTAAATGATTATAATTACCTCTACCACAAAAGGTGAATGAGGTTATGTTTTCACCCCTTTCTGCCTGTTTGTACGTTTGTCTTTGTTTGTTTGTGTACAGGATATCTCAAAACGTTCTGGATGGATCCGGATGAAATTTTGTGGACAGGTTGGATGTGTGACAAAGACGAACTGATTAGATTATGGTGAAGATCCGGATCTAGATTCGGCTGCAAGATTTTTAAAAAGTGATTCTTCTCCATTGAGAGAGAGGGCCAAAAACGATATATAGTACAATATCTCAAAAAGTTGTGGACGGATTCGTATGAAACCTGGTGCGCCGGTTGGGTGTGTGACAAGGAAGAATTGATTCATTTTGGTAAAGATCTGGATCTGGATATGTGAATTATTTAATTTATAAAGTGATTCTTCACCATTGAGAGATATGGCCAAAAACGATATAGTACTTTATAGCATGACATTTCAAAATCGTGTTGGGCCCGATATGTTCTTGTGGATCAGGCATTGCGTGGCGGATGTATGCGCTCTACCGCATGCCCTTCTAATGAATGAATCTGTTCTATTATACAGAGACGAAATAGTTTGGTGCTCAAGTTGTAAAGTACTTTTACAGAACTTTCAAAAAAGATCTTCTACAAGAAAACAATGTGTAGAATTATTTCTGTATCATATTTCTTCATATGATTTGTCCACCACACGATACACGCCTCACACTGGTAGTGTGTTCGATATGTCGATAAGCTGACAGGGTGGCCTTGAGGTACGCATAATCGCCTGTAAGCTATCTAGCCAGGGTTTGAATCCCGACCCAGCTATAAACTGTCATCCCGGTGTTTCACAGGCAGGGTGATTCATCAATGTGTGTGGCGTCCCTTGGATGGACGTCAAACGAGCGTCCCGTCTGCCAGCATTCGCTGATGGACGTTAAATATACCATGGTGTCCTTTGTGAAGAATAGGCGAGCTATCACCAGCACCCTGAATAAATTTTTTTAAAATCTTGCCCTTACCAGCAGAGAGCGGTTGCACCAGCGATGCAGTCGCTCCCTTAGCCATTGATGCTACCCTGCTCCCTCGTGCTGCATTTGAACGAAGAATAAGAAGATGGACATTTCGATGAGTCAAAGTGTGAAACAGAGCCTTCTTAGAACTGCACAAGCAATCCTTGTAAGGGATGAGAACATGTCTTGCACAGAATGTTGGTGACCAGTAGAACACCCAAAACATCTGATGTACAACATGTAAGGCCCAAGCCTTGCATGCTCTTGCCAGTGAACAAAGCCCTAATAAGAGGCCACAGTGATGAAACAGAGATGTTTAATCAGATACATCTCTGTTAAAATTTCGAAATCCTAACACGCATCGTGTGAGGTTCCACATGACAAACTCGTAATGCATTGTCGTTTAACAATAATTCGTGCAATGAACAAACACGATGCAAAGCTCATGGTAAGGCAATCAGAAAGCAGAAAAGTCTTGAGGAAGTGCATCACTGACTTCATCATCTGTGTGTGCTCGAGTAGGCTTATGACGTAGTGTGTGAATGTACAGCACTTGTAATGACGTCCTGGATGCAATCACGTGCTCTCAGGTCTCGCTGGGCTTGTACGGATTAGTCAGCAACATGCGAACATCATGATGCGAGTCCGTGTCGCTCACCGACGTTGTTATTACAAGAGCCACAAGTCCTGCAAGCCTAACGGCTTAGGGCAACGGCAGCTCCATGTGGTTGCACTGATGGGACAATTTGTTACAGAGATGACATCGCCAGACAAAGGGAAATTGCTTCCACGTGCAAACAGATATCCGTAGAAGCACTTTGTAACTTTTTTGTCGGTCCAGTAACATCCCGCAATTGCCACGAGCATTAAAAACACATGCGGAATCGTTGGTAAAGCCTCTTGTACATCAATGGCTCCCTGGCTAGCTCTATACAAGCTAGACCGAGCGACGTGTACAAGGATGCATCAAAGAGTAGCGTTTAGTGTCTGATGTTTGTTCTTCTGTACTTTGATGCCAGACTCTCTTGAGGATCAACGTCGTACTTGTACAAGTGCTGTTTGTCCAATTCGTAAACCACGGCCGTAATTACGCACCAACTGGGGGCAGTGGTCGTCCTGTTTGCAGTGACGTCATAATGACCTTGACGTTACATGTTACGTGTGTGAGTGCACAGTGTGCCTTAAGATCCAAACTAGTTGCGGAGGAATTTTTCACTCTTTTTTTTTTTTTTTTTTTACGATGCATTTTCTTGGGCGTTGGGAGACCTTGTATGACGTGACTGCAGTGGGGATCGACTTGGATGGGCACTGTGAGCGAAACGGGGAATTTATGACGTCTTACCAGATAATGATTGAACAAAATATGATTTGAGTTAAAAATTTCTCAACATGTTGTTCCACTTTTTTAACGAGAGCAACGTTTCCCACGGTGCTTTGCAAATGGTGGTTTATACAGAGAATCGGGTATCTTATAAATATTTTCAAATATTTGTGTGTGGCTTTGTATGTTACTCTTTGACGGCCAAACTGTAGCACGTCGAGGCCCCAACCTTTGGGAGTAAGTACTTCAGAATCTGGGCAAGGTTTAAAGCTGCCACACATTGGCCTTGACGTCAGTTTTTTTAGGCCACCAAAGGCCTCAAAGTTTTATCGTCGGATGTGGGGTCTGGCAGTGCTGCCAACGGCCTGCACGCAATAGGTAACCACTATGAGGCCAATAACTCTACAGCTTTTCAATGTCCACCATGTCCCAAATCCCCTGCCAGGCAGCACTGGGTATCCCCCCCCCCCGCCGGGAATAGACGAGTACCCTCCATTACACTCGAAGACACCCATTATGGGCTGGCAGGATAGCCGAAAAGCACGCACACTCGTATCTCAGCTGTCTCACCTGGGTTCGATTCTCAGCCCAACTATAAACTCTCACCCTGGTGTTTCGCATGCAGGGTGCCACATCAATGTGTGTGCCGTCCCTCGCACGGATGTTAAACTGGGCATTCCATCTGCCGGAATTAGTTGGTGAACGTTAAAGATCCCACGGTGTCCCTTGAGAAGATGGGCCGCAGATGGGATCGTATGACGTCCCTTGTCCAAGCTATCGCCTGCACCCTGAAGAAATTGCCAGATCACTGACCAGATTGCCAGATCCAAAAATACCAGATCACTGAACTCCTGCAGTCCCAGCAGGAATTTGCAATTTCTTCAGGGTGCAGGCGATAGTTTGGACAAGGGACATCATACGATCCCATCTGCATCCCATCTTCGCAAGGGACACCGTGGGATCTTTAACGTTCACCAACTAATTCCGGCAGATGGGGCGCCCAGTTTAAATTCCTGCTGGGACTGCAGGAGTTCAGTGATCTGGTCTTTTTGGAGTTGCTTAACACCAGGTTTGTTACGCCTCTTCCTGTCTGGGGGTCGAGGCCTTTGCACTGGAAACAATTACATTGACCAGATGGTTCATGGTCTTCTAACCCACGTAAGACCACCCAACATCCGCGTTTGCTGCATTGACACATTTTCGGTTGTACTGTACGAAGTCATGGAATGTGTGCCAATCCTTGAAGCGTCCGAATGATGTAATAACTGTCCAAATGATGTAATTGTTTTTGTTTTGAGCTGTGCTCGATTCTGATTACCATGCTCAAGACTGCAAAGCTTCTGAAACAAGAAACTTGTGTGTTCATGAAGCTAATTAAATCCGTGCTTCTGTTTTCCCGTTGGACGCTCACTAGGGGGCCTCGTGGGGCCGAAGCTTCAATGAGTGACCAAGAGTTTAGCATTTCCCTGCAGACTGAGGGTCAACGCCCTCTGTGACATCATGATGACAGGTGGAGAATGATTTTTTTTTTATCCCGAGTACTGTATTAACAATTAGGTAAATATTCAGAAACCCCTCAAAATCAATCGTTACACAACTATTATCTGGGGATGTCATCACGCATGCATACCATTCGGTTACACAAGGAATTTCGATGCAGGAGGCGGCCATTCGGCCCATCATGCCTGCACCACATCAACACCAGACCAATTTATACATCAATGCAAAATGTTTTTTTGTCGTTTTTTTAATATCTGGGGGGTGGGGCGAGTGGGAAAAGGTGGTTCATACACGAGATATAAAGGAACAGCTGCTCTGTGAACAGCTGAACTCTCTGTACACGGACCATGTATGGCACAAACCGAGTGGGCGGATGAACCACACAATATCGGTCAGTCCGACCAAAACGAGTATGATGCACAACATTGTATATCTAATGAGTGGTTTATTTCACCTGTTAACTGGTTTATTCTAAGTGGGAATGTGATGAGCCTCTGAAAAGCGTGAGCTACAACCCGATATGCAATTAGAAGTTGGAATAGTAGATGGAGGTGACAACGTGACCGGCACACGCTCTGCAAAGCCCATAAGAGCGCTTCGCACACGCTCAGAAAAAAAAATTATACAGGAGGAATTAAACTATTTCAAATACTCTACGGCTGACGGAACGCTTTGAATACGCTTCATGGAATTAAGGATAATTAAAAAAAAAAAAACCTTTTATTGAATTGCTCACTTTGCTCACACCCAAAGGTTAATTATGACGTCACAGGCATAGCGTTTTTGGGAGTGGTTTGTCATTTTTGAGTTTACGGATGATTTCCAGCTCATTCCAACAGGATGGCACTGAGGTAGTGCACTTACCTTTGAGCTGCCTCATCTGGGTACCATTTCCGACCTGACTATAAACTGTCAGATCGGTGTTTCACCGGCAGGGCGTTGCATCACGGTGTATGCCGTCCCGAAGATGGGATGTTAGGTCGGTTGTCTTTCGGGGCGAGTGGTCAAGTTATCGCTGGAATCCTGATCAAACTACAAATTCCTGCCCACATCAGCTATAGTCAAACGTCAGGACTTGTCCCAGAACTTTCAACACAAGGAGGGATTCATTGAGGCCGAAGTGTGTGTGTGTGTGTGTGTGTGTGTGTGTGTGTGTGTGTGTGTGTGTGTGTGTGTGTGTGTGTGTGTGTGTGTGTGTGAGTGATCCGTGAAAACAAGATGATCCACACAAAAGTCACACTTCGCATTTAAGAGCACCTGAACAAGTTACATGGGTGAGTGTGCACATTGTGCATTAAAGAGTGTGTACGTGGTCCAAGGATGAGTGGTACATTGTCCAGTGAAGCACACGTATATGGTATAGATTGATGAGTGCGTTCAACTAGCAATATACACGGTACATAATGAGTGTGTGCATGCTGTTCGGAAGTGCACGTACATGGTATATCTCCCCTCGTTTCAAGTCGAACGCAGGAGCAGTAAAGGGCGTCGTGCCTTGTAAATGAGGATGTTTGTAAGTCCCCGGGATTGAACGAATTTAATTCCTCTTGATGGAACTCGACTGCTCGTCAAAACTGCTTAAGCCAATAAAAGTGTCCCGTTGGCACAGAAGGCTTAAGATCGTTTTTGTATTCAACTGGCCCAGACATGGCAGGGAATCGTTTATTTTCTTCATCGTTCTTCATCCCTGAATTCAGGAGGGGGGCCTATGTTTGGAGTTGCTCTTTAATATGTAAGGAGGTATGACCTGATTTAAAAAAAGTAAACGCTGTGCTGTTTTAACGTGTTTACAAGGACAGCTCGTCAATTCTTGCTATAAATAGAAAGTGAGCTCGAGTAGGGAGATTTTTTTTATTGAGCTCAATACGAGACGGCCATGGAGCAGACTCGCGTCTGGCCAAGAGATCAAAACTTGGCTTTTCCTCAACGCCATGCAGGTGCACATAAGCGATTTTACTTGTGTATTTGCGGTCCAAGGCCGTTGCGATTCGCTCGCGGTTCACTTACAAATTCGCACCTGTTGTGCGAAGCGTTCAACGGGAGCTTAACGTCGTCCAGACTGACTTGTCTTCGTTAAAATACGAGAAAAATAAACCGGCAACATGGAAAAAATCCCGCACCGCCATCTCCGATGACATTTGTTTATACTGTACGTGGACACGTCATGGGGCGTCGTCTCGCTCTACGTGACCGCAAAAACCATGTGGGTGGAGAACAGCACAGAGCTACTGATGCATCACACACACACACACACACACACACACACACACACACACACACACACACACACACACACACACACACACACACACACACACACACACACACACACACACACACACACACACACACACACACACACACACACACATACACATATACACATATACACATATACACATATACACATATACACATATACACATACACATACACATACACATACACATACACATACACATACACATACACATACACATACACATACACATACACATACACATACACATACACATACACACACACCAAGGAGGCCGAGAAGCAGAACAGAAGGGGTGGAAGAGAAGATGCTACTGCACAATAGACCACCAACTACTAAACAAGGCCATACTCAAAAACTGTAAAATGAGAAGAACCAAATTGTCTCCAACCTGGATAAACTACAAAAAAGGAAGGCTTTTGACAGTGTCCCACATTCAAGTATACAAGATTAACCCCCAATTAATCCAACTCATTGATATTACAACACTTGGAACGAAAGATCAAAATACCTGAAATGAAGATACATCGTGGGATCTTTCAGGGTGGATAGCCTTTTGCCCCTCCTATTTTGCATTGCCCTCAACCCACTGAGTAACCTCATGAATGAGCAAGGACATTGATACACCCGAACATCCAATCATCGAATGTCCAAACATACAAGAAACGTGACACATATACTGAGCATGGATAATTTAAAACTTCACAATGAACAATTGAAAAATTGGTGAAATGGTACTCAGACAGCATTTATATGGAATTTGGCCTAAATAAATGCACATTCGGACAAGGTAAACCAACAAAAACAGACGACACAAAAATTGACTAAGATACAACAATCCAGGAACGAGACAACAAAGCATCGTGCAAATACCTTGGAGTAGAATACGGCCACAAAATGTCACAAACAAATGCAAAAAACAATTAACAAAGAATACCTGCAAAGAACGAGGTGTATCCTTAAATTAAACCTCTCCCCGAGACACAAAATCAAAGCCATAAACCAACTTAAAGTACCAGTGTTCCAATACAGTTGCGGAGTAATAAACTGGCCACAAGCAGAAATCAATAAACTTGACAAGCCGGTAGGCAGACATGGGGATCAAGTCGAATTTAGTCATTTTTCAGCCGTTACTAGCCAACAAAAGCGTCCATAGCAACGGTTCTTTCTCTCACATAACTCGGACATGCCATGAACCTACCATACCAGTTTCATGTATATCTGACTCATAGTCTCTGAGATATAACGAACTTCGTTTTTTTTATTGTTTTCGACCAGGGTTCATTCAAAGTCTATCTTCTCCGACAGTTTTCATAGGATCTGGCTGGAAATTTTTGACAATATGGCTGAATGTACTGCCCACAGTCGCTCGTGGCCCGATTTTTGATTTTCGAAAAAACAAATTTTTGAGATTTTTTTTTTGAAAATTTCAAAGGTCCTTTGCTAGGCAACGGATGGGTCCATAGCAACGGTTCTCATTTACACACAACTTGGTCATGGTGCGAACCTACCAACGAAGTTTCATCGAAATCGCCATTGTATTAACGGAGCACTGGACCAAACAGACATATATACAGACAGACAGACAAACATATCGACAGAAATACTGATAAGGGTAGACTAGATTGACTACTCAATATCAAACTAAGGAAAGTCCTAACCATCCACAAAATGTTCTACAAAAATCAGAGCATCCCAACAATGTACCTGCTGAGACGAGAAGGAGGCTGCTGCAGCCTGATGGAACTCAAGAAAGTGCACAGAATGGCATCTGTCAGACTGGGTGAATGCATGGAAAGTTCAACAGACTCCCAAATCCAATTTGTGTGTAAACACGAAGACAGCTGGCCAGAAAAGGTATCCCTAACCCACCTTGCAATACATTTCCAAAGACAGGTGCAAATTGAAGATGTCACAAATGAAAACTGAAACAGCAATGAATACAACTCCAAAAAAGGCAAAAATAAAACGAGGATGGCACACGGGAGAGCGTATACCTCTGCCAGGCTGAACAGTTTATGTTTCATATCCCACTTATTGCCCAGATCTGCATCCGGACCTTAACCAAAATCCAATTCGCTATTCTTGTCACCAAGCCAAATCATCCACAAAGTTTTGTCATAACCTGTCAAAGTTTTTAAATATTATGCTTTCGTATCGTTTTTGTCCCCATCTTTCAATGGTAAAGAATCACTTAAAAAATGAAAGTATCCGGATCCTCACCAAAATTAAATCGATTCATCCTTGGAACACACCCAACCCAGTGCCGGATTAAGCCTCGGCTGTCCCTAAGGCACATTTTGAAATTTTAGAGAATGGCCTGAAAATTTTAAATTAGATCTCGGGTTCATGGAAATGGACCCCAGATAAAAGATGAACTGATTCAAGAACAAAATATTTAACACAAAAAAAGACAAATATTTAATGTGAAAAGAAAATCGTTTTATTTATTTAATCCCTCGATACAATTTGCAGTGTATGACTATATGCATGACAAAACATGTACAGATTTGGCACTTTGCTTTGCAATTTACTAGACCTTAGATGATTGCAAAGTTTGTGGCCCGAATTTTTGGCTGGCTCGAAGGCACATGCCTTGGCTGCCTAATGGTTAATCCAGCACTGACCCAACCTGTCCACTAAATTGTCTGAATCTGTCCATAACCCTTTTAAGATATCATGCTTACAAACAAACAGACAGACAGTCAAACAAATAGGGGTCAATACATAACCTCCATACACCTTTGGTGGTGGGGATAAATACAAAGTGAAAATATCAACAGATATACATAGACAACTGGGAGAACGATAAAAGAGCAGGAAGTTATCCACAAAAAAAAAAAAGAGTTGGACAGACTGGGCATAGACAAAGAAGGCTCATTGGAATGACGAAGAAGTCCGCTCAACTGAGACGGAGAATGAATCATAATAAATGCCCAAGACCAAAGACTATTCCAATGGCTTTAAGAAAATGGTGGGGCTGAGTCAATCAGACAAGTGTAGCTTCTGCCAGGTAGAAACAGAAAACACAAGCCATCTCCTATTGGGATGTGAGAACTCATGGAAGAACAACTGCACATACAAAGGCATGATGAAGTATGTGGAGTAACCCACTGCCGCATCTGCAAAAGATTCAATACCCCAGTTCTCGAAAACTCATGGAAACATGAACCCAAAATGATCATAGAAAAGAAGGAAGTAATGCTCACACACAACCTGATGATCCCATTGAGTGTAAATATATAAAAAAAAAAACAAAGCATTGTGACCGGATATAGCAGTGAGGTACAAAAAAAGAAAGGAAGGCAAAGAAAAAAAGAAAGGAAGGCAAAGGAACACATGTGTTAAATCGCATCTCTGACCTAAAACTTTTAAAAACCACAGTTTGCCATGGATGTTCGCTTTCCATCAACCATTCTTTTTTTCCAACTTCAGTGCCAACTCACCCCCCTCATCCCTCACTCTCACTCTCAAAGCAACCATCCCACTCTTCTCCCTCCAAGCCTCCCTCCCACCTCTCTCAAAAATTCCCCCCTCACCTTTCTCCCACCTTTCATCCCCCTCACTCTTCCTTCTCAAAGTTGCCCCCTCTCTCATCCACCAACCTGCCTCCCTCCACTGCCCTCTCACCTCCATCTCTTCACTCCACCTCCTCAAATCCTCAACTGCCTTCTTCCTTGTCTCTTGCCCCCCTCTCCCCCAGCACCACAGAGCCTTTTCTCCTCCTCATTCGGCCCCCTCCCCTCGTTATTCTGTAATACCCCACACTCCTTCAGCAACCCTCCTTACCTGCCCCCTCGTCCCTTGTCCTACCCTCCCCCTCCCCTCCACCTCCTGCACCCAAAGCCTCCTCCCCTTCCTCTTCATTAAAAGTGTGGACCTCAAATATCCGGGGCCTTCGCTCAAACCTTTCAGATCTTTCCATACAGGTTGCCACTGACAAACCAGACATTATCTGCCTCACAGAAACTTTCCTCTCCCAAGACGTGTCTGACTCCCAAGTATCTCTCCCTGGCTACTCCCTCTTACGGTATGACAGACCTGAGCCTCGTCCTGGTGGAGGTGTTGCTCTCTTCATCAAAGACTCTATTCCTCACTCTCCATGCACTGCTCTCACTCCCCCACACCCCCAGGAATACCTCTGGCTTCGGCTTCCCCTCCACTCCCACCTCATGTTTATATGTGTACTGTACCGTCCACCGAACAGTGATGACTCCATCTACACCTCATTATCCGAAAACATGGACCATCTTCTATCTTCTCATCCAAACTCTCTCTTCCTCTTATGTGGTGACTTCAATTGTCATCACGCCAGTTGGCTAGGTGTGGGTACCTCTCTCACCTGCCATGGCACCTCAGCAAAAGCTTTCTGCGACTCATTGGGACTGACTCAATCGGTCAACTTCCCGACCTGGATCTCAACCAATGGTACTCCATCTCTTCTGGATCTGGTTTTGACAAATTTCCCTGACAATATCTGCTGCTCTTCCTTCGCTCCAATTGGTTCTTCAGACCACGTCATTGTCAAAGTGGACATCTCTCTGGCTGTTATCAGAGAACCACCTCACCGCCGTCGAGTCTGGCATTTCACTCAAGCCGACTGGCAGGGTCTCCGAGCAGCCATCAAACTTACAGACTGGTCTCCTATCACTACTTTCTCAAACATCAACTCATCCTGGGAATTCTTTCAAAGAAACTTGCTCTCCCTCATGCACAGATTTATCCCCTCTCGTGTTCAGTTGTCTTACCCTTCCTCCCGCCCTTGGTTTACTGAAGCTTGTGGTGAGGCAGTTGTCCTGAAACAACTTGCCTTTGCCTCATGGAAAGCAAACCCAACTGAGGGCAATCTCAGTTCTTTCCACAAAGCTCGGAACGTGTGTATCTACCCTCAGGAGAGCCAGAAAACAACATCTTTCTCATCTCAAGTCTGAACTCTCAAACCTCTCTCCCTCCTCAAAATCCTGGTGGCGTTTAATTAAATCTGTTTCTGGTGTATGTTCCCCCTCCATCCCCTCCCTTACCTCAAATGGCCGCACTGCTGATTCCACACGTGATAAAGCTGAATGTCTAAACTCGGTGTTTGCAGCTAAATCTTGTCCTAAACCCATCACTATCTCTACCCACTTTACCCAGTCGCACCCAACTGTCCCTGGACTCTGTATCCTTTTCTCCTGACAAGGTGGAGAGCTTGCTTTCAAACCTCGAGTCAGATTCTGCAACCGGTCCAGACGGCATCAGCCCACGTGTCCTCAAAGCCTGCTCTTCTGCTCTTGCTCACCCTCTCTCTGTTCTATTCACCCTCTCATTTGCCCAAGGTCATCTGCCATCTGCTTGGAAATCTGCTAACATCACTGCCCTGCATAAAAAAGGTGCAAAAACAGATCCCTATAACTACAGACCAATCGGCCTTCTCCCAATCATCAGCAAGGTGATGGAATCCATCATCGCTTCAGATATGAAATCCTTCCTCTTCTCCAATGGCTTGATTTCCAATCATCAATTTGGTTTCAGACCAGGTCACTCTACCCTGGATATGCTGCTTCTGCTCTCCCATCAATGGATGGAGGTCCTCAATGCCAGACAGGAAATCCGAGCCGTATCCCTGGACATATCACGTGCTTTTGACACAGTCTGGCACCCTGCCCTACTCACCAAACTCTCTTCCCATGGTATTCAAGGCCATCTCCACTCATGGCTCGCAGACTTCCTCTCCTGTCGCAGTCAACGTGTGGCCCTAAATGGAGTTCTTTCATCCCCTCTTCCTGTGCAGGCTGGAGTTCCTCAAGGTAGCGTTCTGGGCCCTGTTCTTTTTCTGGTTTTCATCAATGATCTCTCGGACTCTCTGGAAAATCCTCTATTTCTCTTTGCCGACGACTCCACCCTCTGCCGTACCATCTGTCATCCCTCAGACCGGCAAGCAGCAGCTTCTTCGTTCACTGCAGATCTGGATAAAATCACAAACTGGTCCAACACGTGGAACATGTCTTTCAATCCAGACAAATCTCACACTCTCACTATGTCTCTTCGAAAGGACCGTTTACAAAACCACCCCATCCACTTTCTCAACAATCCTCTGGAAGAAGTCTTTTCTTTAAAGCTTCTAGGTCTCACTATCTGCCATGACCTTTCCTGGGAAAGTCACATTTCCAACCTCGCCTCAAAAGCCAGTCGCCGACTGGGAATCCTCCGTCGTGCTAAGTCCTTCCTCGGCCCTCTTGAGCTCCTGACCACTTACAAAGCTTTTGTCCGTAGCCTGATGGAGTACTGCTCTCCCCTCTGGGCTGGTGCTCCTGCCTCCCACCTTTCTCTGTCGAAACCAGGGCATTTAAGATCATCGGCATCTCCCGCAATGAAGCTGAGTCTTTGGGCCTCTCACTCAATCACCGCAGGTTGGTCGGTGGTCTTTCTGTCTTCTACCGACTCCTCTCCAGCCTTGCCCCCCCTGCTCTCTCTGCGATTTGTCCCCACCACATTTCCACAGGGCGCTCAAGGTCCGCCAACAACCCCCTTCTGGTAAAACTACCAAAATCATGAATCACTGCTCATCTTCACTCTTTCATTCCTCTTTTTTTCCTGCCTTTGGAATAAACTTCCTCACTCTATTCTTTCCCATTCTTCCCTCCAGGCTTTCAAAACAGCTGTTCACCACCACCTCTTATCTTCCCCCATCCAAATCCTCGATCTTTTCTACCCCCGATAATCCACCCAAGCCCACTTCCTTCATTTCTCCTGCTTTCCTTCCTGAAAGTCCCTGAAATGTCCATCTTCTCTTCGCCATGTTCCCCGTCCCATCCCCATCCCTCTCCCTTCCACAGTTCACCTAATGTGTCTGTTCCCCACTGTTTTGTCCCTTCCACTCCCGCCCCTCTTGTCTCATGCCTCCTTGCTGTGAGTTGTGTGTTTGCTCTCATACGAGCCTCGACCAAGGCATACAAAAAAAAAAAAAAATTCCTAATTGAGCTGTCAGAACCCAGTGATTTTGGCTTAAACAATTCAGAAATCAAGAAAAAGAACAAATATCAAGTTCTCATAAATGGAGTGAAAATATCTTGGAATTCGAAGTGCGCTGATAATTGTACCAGTGATAATTGAAGTAACGGGAATGATGAAAAAGAACCTTACAGATCTTAAATACCATCCCGAGGAATATTACGACAAACAAACTACAGTTGGAAGCTATCCAGGTGCCGGTGACGATCCTCAAAAGAGCCCTCGGAAT
>NC_140968.1:91311179-91346179 GCF_056783735.1 Eptatretus burgeri
CATGACGCCAACCACAACCACCTTCTCCACAACGCCAACCACCATCTCCTAAACCGCATCTCCCCCAATACCCAACAACGAAACAACATCACTTCACCTTCGGCTCTGCGGGCGCCGCCATCTTTGCGCCGGCCACGGAAAGATCGCTGCAAACAAACGCGGGGGTTTCCTTGTTGCCAGCGACGGTGATTTCTACCACGTCCGCTCTCCCTTCAGCGTCGATGATCTCTACCACGTCCGCTCGCTCCAAGCTTCGCCTCGGAATTTGGATCAGGAGATCAAGAGGGGCGGAGCCAGTGGGGGTCAGAGGTGAAGAGCGGAGATCAAACCTGACCTCACGACCCCTATAAAAAGGCGCGCAGAGCGCGAGTTCAGTGCAATCGGTCGGGGTTTGGAGTGGTGTGAGGAGCAAGGTTCGAGTCCAGTGGAGGGCAGTGGAGGTCTGGGTTCGCCGAGGAGACGGAGCTGGGAGTACAGTCAGGCCAGCCATGCCACACAGAACTGCGCGTTCGTGTGTGGGACGTGGGGAGAACCGGAGAGAGGTCGCCAGCCAGCATCAAACGGTCCGAGGTGATCGGGCTTCGGGACAGTCTGAGCAGCGCTGAGGGACGGACGGGCTCTTAAAGAGAGCATCAACTCTGAAAGTATATTTGAACAAATATACTTTAGAACAGCTGTAAATATATACAGGGCCGGCGCCACACTATTTTGCGCCCGAGGCAAGGCCAGTTACTTGCATCCCCCCAAAAAATTGCCAACTTCGATTTTTCGTTTGCGATGGTCTGCCTTTCATTTGCGGTACTGGGCTCCAGAAGGTCATTTTTTATCAGCCACAGCTCACTGGAAAAAAGAAATATAAAAGTAAACAGTATTACATAAATAAAAAAACATTATTGAAAGAATAGAAGAGATAAAGAAAGAACAGATAGATAAACAAAGAAACAGTATTGTGAGTGTTGAAAACAATAAACTGGATATGAACTATAAACTATTATGAACAATGAAATATTATATTTCCTTTTATTATGTGTTTTCTTCAAACCAATAATTTGCATAAAACTGTGACCCTTAAAGGTCAGTCATGTGCCCATCTGAGGTTTGCGACCTAGGCTGCTGCCTTGTTTGCCTTATGGTAGTGCCGACCCTGTATATATACATATTGTGGTTGACGAAATTCACAAACCACCATTCAGGTCCCTTAGGTGAGATATCTCTGTAAGTATATGTGTAGTTAGGCCCAAACCCGTTGTTTAGAGGGAATAAATGTTATTCATGCGGGCTGCGACCCTTTTAGATAGCCGTTTTTCTTTATTATCTTTATTTTGGGCCAGCCGCCATTACTACCACCACCAACCACAACGCCGCTTCACAACAACCACCAACCACAACGCCGCTTCACAACAACAGCCACGACCTTTACCGTCACAACTCGCCACCATCGCATCACCACCATTCTTGCGCCACTTGTGGGCACCGATACTGGACTCGTGCAGGGCGCGCAGCGAACAGCGTGTTCAGAAACATCACAGACTTTCTGAAGAAAACGGATCAAAAACGACTCACGCCCACTTCTGTTCCGTCCTATCGGAGAGCGTGGGGCGATTTGGCCCCGCCTCCAGGGCGTTGGAGTGAGGTCGCTATATGCAAATTCATGGATCAAAAAGCATTCACGCCCACTTTTCCTCGGTCCAATGGGGAGCCAGTTAGAGGTGAAGGGTCGGAGGTAAAGGGTCAAAGGTGGGGGAGCGAGGCCACGGGGGATATAAACGGCTGCGTTCGTCAGTCAAGGCAGTTCGAGTTCGCGGTTGGGAGTTGTCGGTGGAGCTGGGAAGAAGAGGACGGAGCTGTGGAGAGGTGGCGGCGGCGAAGGCGATCGAGGGGGTGCTCGCGTCGGAGTCGGGGAGCTGCGGAGGCCGGCGGCGCGACTGAGGTCGAGGTGGAGACGCTCGTCGCGGGACCCGAGACAGGGTGATATCCTCCTCCCCCCCCCCGAGCATCAACAACCCCCTCCTGTTTCCCCCCGCGCTGAGATAGTGCGACAAGGGGGCCCCTTTCCCACCCCCTACCAGACACTGCCCACGGTGTTGAGGCGCCACCGCCGCTTTGCGTCTCATCATCAGACGGGTAGGCCCGACACGGTCTCGGCCCCAGGCCCGCCTACCCCCCTCATCCTGGAGGGTGGTTCTTTTTCTTTTGCTTTGGGTATCTGTGTTGTCGGCGCCGTCTGTGAAGTAAAATTGTATAAGTGTTGCCGTGTGCTCGGTAGTCGGATAGCTCTGCATTGTGTTTCTCTTTTATATTTGCTTTTTGTGTAATATTGTGTTTCTTCTCCTTTTACATGTGCTTTTGGTGTGATTGTATATGTGTGCTTCCCGTTCATCGCGAAATAAATGTGAGTTATGTTGAACTGTTTTCCCGCTTCGCTTCGTCTTTTCTTTCATTGAATCTCCATCTTGCTTCACGTAAAGGGTTGGTCGTGGGCTAAAACGCCCGATAATTAATCGAACCGTCGAGGCCGACGAATAACACCGCTCGGTTATCCCGATAGTACGGAACGGGTCGCTTAAAGTGGCCCGTGTCCGAAGTCGACCTGCGGCGAGGTGCGATCGCCCGGTCTACCCTCCGTGTGGGTACTTAGGTAGGTCGAATTTGGCGAGCAACCCTATCCCACGCGGGGGCCGATTGGCACGATCGTGGTGAGACCGAAAGGTCCACCCGTGACTAGTTCCCGGCGTTAGTCCGAGAGGGTCACGACTGGATTGTCCGTCCGGTGGGCGACGTGCCACGATTCGAGTTACGTGGCCGTTCGCACGCCGGCCGGCGCGAATCCGCAACTATATATATATATATATATATATATATATATATATATATATATATATATATATATATATATATATATATATATATATATATATATATATATATATATATATATATATATATATATATATATATATATATATATATGTGTGTGTGTGTGTGTGTGTGTGTGTGTGTGTGTGTGTGTGTGTGTATATTTGTTATGTTTGTCGGGTAAATGGAGGAATTTAATCACAAAATTAGGATTATATCGAGTTGTTTGGTCCAAGGACGTGAAGGGGACATCTCGATGTAAATTAAGTCGGGAAATTGTGAGCTGAAATGTTAGTTGTCACCACACGGGTGGTGCTGTGTTTATTAGGTCGGGATTAAGAGCAATTTCCCCCATTGTGTAATTGCCCTCTGTGACCTTCTACGTTTTTGTATTTGCAAGCCAACAATGAAGGAAGTACGTTTTTATCACAACAAGAACCGCAATAACAAGCCAAAAAATGCTGAGCAGGCAGAAGTCCCTCCTTCCAGGTTTTTGTGCCAACAAGCCACGCCCAGAGGTGGAAGAAAGGTGAAGTTCGAAGAGCAGACAGTTGTGAGAAGAACGTGGCTGGGATGGAGGATCTCACTTTACTCTCCTCTCGGCATGACGAAATAGCTGAGTGATTCTCGTATTTGTGCTGAGGCGAAATGGCTCGCCTGGTGGAGGAAAACGCTGGCCATTGACTTTTGGCTGCGTCGTGAGAGACTGACCTTGAAGCCTCGTTTATATCACCGTCGGGAGCGGCGCCATCCTGCAGAGAGTAGCTGCATTAGCAAGTGCGATTGACGAAAGGCTGCATCGCAGTTCCTGAGCCCTGGTGTTGAATACTGCCTCACAATTTACCTCATGTACGTTTTCCTGCCCAGAGAGTGGCTCGGCGCCATTTTTGGGTGTGTTTTCCCATGCACGACGAAGTTCCTCAATCCCAAAGTTCAATAAAGACCATCTCTGGACAAAGCTAAGTGCCAGAATAAAGGGAGGATTTTCTTTTGTTTCATTTTCCCCTTGTCTGTATTAAAGTCCGTGTATGGAGGTGCCTCGACGTTCGACCTTAATTTATTTTAATTTTAATTTACCTTTGTACGACCTTTTGAATTATTACCCTTGTAAATATTTGTCTATTTTTCCTATATCCCCGTGTTGAGTTTTAAATTGTTGCTGTCCGTGTATCCGTGGTGGGTTTGAGTATAAGCCCCTTGTGCTGTGCATCCGTATGCTCAGTCCGTGCCGCCCTACCCCTCCTGCACGTGTTATAATCTCTGATGATCACGTGTTCGCCTCGAAGGAAAACCACTCGGCGATCCGGACTGGTCGGTGTTAACCGCCCATCCACGACAATTGTGTCGAGGGGATTAACCTAACCGCCAGACCCGCGACTATATATATATATATATATATATATATATATATATATATATATATATATATATATATATATATATATATATATATATATATATATATATATATATATATATATATTTATTGGGTGTCCTTCATCAGGAGTTTGATGATGAAGGTGTAATGAAAAACATTCTGTTTCCGGTAATACTTATTCAGAAGATTTGGTTCAGTATAAAAGGTCTATAATTTTTTTTTTATTGTGGTTTCAGTATCATTTGATCGATAAAATGAATAATTTGCATGCTTAGCTGAAGGAATTATGGATTTACATGTACATAGCGAATGAGATAATAGATCAGAACATCGTATCATCTGTACACACAACTTGAATGATTTTGAAAGACCCAAACTTACAAAAAATGGATAACTCGATCAATCTGAACCATCTGGCCTGGTCAACTGGATTTCCAAGTGAGTGAATTATTGGTGTTTTTTTTTCCCCGACTTGGAAATCATTAAAATGGCATCTGGTGCATGGATTGCACAGCATTTCCCAGGAAACTTTCCAATCCCTTTTCTCTGATAAATCGCCATTGGCTCTCACCATTTCCACTGAAACCATCAATGATTGCACATGTTAATAGCACGGCTTCGATTGCACATTTTTCTTTGAACTACTGGGCCTGTTGGTCCATTGAACCAAATTTTCGAATGCCTTCCCGGCCTTGTAGCATACCTACCTACTATACTGCTTGAGCATTAGCTTGCCTTTTCACCAAGCCCAGATGTGCTTGGGCCAGCGCATGATTACACGTTCATTATTAGTCTATCTGGAATTTAAACTCCAGATAAGTTGTTGTCCATCTGTCCATCCATCTCCTATTTTGAAGTCTCCAGCCAAACCGCTGGGTAGATCCGGATGAAATTTGGCCGCAACGTTTCGCTCCTGACTGGTAACGGGGATTACAAAGGTTGTTCCGGTCACGCGACTTTAACTTGGTCAAAATGGCCAACCGAGTAAATTTCATCAAAAATCTTCTCCAAACCCTCCAGTCACAATCCTACCAAATTTCGGGGCAACATTAGGTCAGGGTAGGGACGTTAAATTGCGGAGGGCATGCTGATCAGGTGACCAAAAGTATGTCAAAATGGCTGACTTTGTAAATGATTGGGAAAATCGAGACCAACCAGCCAGAATGCAACAAAATTTGAGTTACAACATTAGGCCATGACCCAGATAAGCTGCAGGTCCAGTCATCCTATTTTTATTTTTTTACCAAATGATACTACTATTATTAACTCTACCACCAAATGTGGAGGAGGTTGTTTTCACCCTTTTCTGTCTGTCTGTTTGTTTAGCTCAGTGAGCAGGATATCTCAAAAAGCTAGGGACAGATCCAGATGAAATTTTGTGGACAGGTTGGGAGTGTGACAAGGACGAACTGATTAGATTTTGGGGAAGATCCGGATCTGGATCCGGCTACGAGAATTTTTTTAAGTGATTCTTCACCATTGAGAGATATGTCCAAAAACGGTATGTTGCACGAGATCTCAAAAAGTCGTGGACGGATTCGGATGAAACTTGGCGGACGTGCTGGTTTGTGACAAGGAAGAATTGATTCAGTTTTGGTGAAAATCCGGATCTGATAATTACCCTCGCTGAAGGAGAGGGGATTGCATTTGGGTCCGTTTGTTATTTGCAAAATCGAAGATTCTTTAAGTATATTGGTTAGTCGATTTTGTTATTCCGTCTATTTGTCTGTCTGTTTGTCTGTTTGTCTGTCTGTCTGTCTGTTTATTGCCTGCAGGTCACAATTTTAGACTGATCTTCACGTAACTTCACCACATGGTCGAGTTTGTTGTAAGGAAGAAGTGCATTGTTTTTTTTTATTTAAAAAGGTCAAAAGGTCATCATAGGCCAAAGGTCAATAACTTGGGTGGTATTTCTAAAATCCTCAATTTTCATCCGATTGACTTGAAATTTGAAGAGGATTTATATTTCAGGTTACTGAATTCAACAACTAATCATTTTTGAGGTCAACATAGACCAAAATGTCAACATAGGCCCAAGTTCAATAACTAAGGTGATGTTTCTAAAATCCTCAATTTACATCCGATTGAAGAGGAGTTGCATATTTGGTCATTGATTTCAACCCCCTATTATTTTTGAGGTCTAATTTGTTTCATGGATTTTGCAAGTGTTGTGCTCTGCATGATGTCTCCCTCTTGTTATTCTGTCTGTCTGTTTGTTTGTCTGTCTGTCTGTCCATCTGTTTATCGCCTACAGGTCAGGATTTTAAAACAATCTTCATGAAACTTCACCACCTGGTAGAGTTTGTCATCAGGAAGAAGTCTGTTGTTTTTGAGGTCAAAAGGTTAACATCGGCCAAAGTCCAACAACTAAGTTGGTATTTCTAAAATCCTCAATTTTCATCCGATTGACCCTTAAATTTGAAGAGGAGGTAGATTTCAGGTCACTGAATACAACCGACCAATTATTTTTGAGATCAACATAGGCCCAAAGTCAAAAACTAAGGTGATATTTCTAAAATCCTCAATTTTCATCCGATTGACTTGAAATCTGAAGAGTTGCGTATTTCGTCATTTTACTCAACCATCAATTATTTTTGAGGTGAAATTTTTTTTTGGGATTTTGCAAGTGCCGTGCGTGCTCTGCACGACGTCTTCTTCTTGTTTGACTGTTTGTCTGTCTGTCTGTCTGTGTGCAGGATATCTCAAAAAGTTGTGGACGGATCTGGATAAAATTCGGTAGGCAGATTGTGTGTTTGTTCAGGACGAACTGATTAGATTTTGGAGAAGATCCGGATCCACCTACTAGAATTTTTTAAAGTGAGTTTTCACCATTGAAATGACCAAAAATGATATGTAGCACGATAGCTCAAAAAGTTATGGACGGATTCGGACGAAACTTGGTGGACAGATTGTGTGTATGACCAGGAAGAATTTACTCCATTTTGGTGAAGATCCGGATCCGACTACTAGAATTTTTTAAGGGATTCTTCGTCATTGAGAGATAGGGCCGAAAACGATATGTAGCACAATATCTCAAAAAGTTGTGGACGTAATCGGATGAAACTTGGTCGACACGTTGGGTGTGTGGAAGGGACAAATTGATTAGGTTTTGCTGAAGCTCCAAAACTGGATCTGGATATGAGAATTATTGAATATTTAAGTGTTTCTTCATCATTGAGAGATAGGGATTTGTGTTGGGCCCAATATGTTCTCGTGGATCAGGTATTGCTGGACAGAGGTACACTCTCTACTGAGTGCCATTCTAGTTGTTGTTGCTAATATTATTAATATTCGAAGTGGAAGATGGTCCGACAGCACGATGCAAAGGGAACGCACTTGCATTTAAGCTGTCTTGCCTGGGTTTGATTCTGGTCCTAACTATTAATTGCAAATTTGTGCTTTGTGGATACTGGCAGGATGTTTTATCACAAGAACAGTTGTCCTTCGGATGGATGTTAAGCTTAGTGTCCTATGTGCTTGCATTTATTGGTGGACGATAAATATTGCATGGTGTCTTTCATGAAGTGTCGGCAAGTTATCACCGACACCCGCAATAAATTACAAATTTATGCTGACTTAACCCACCGCAGTTGAACGCCATGTCTGGCCAAACGAATTGTGAAGGTCTTAGGCCACAAACTTTCCCCGACCAACCCTACAAGAAGGTGGAAATAATTGGGGCTCTTAAAGCAGTAGTAGATAGGAGTGAAGAGGTTGGACTCATCAGTGGGTCACCAAAAACATTTCGAGAAACAATAGGGTCAGTCGGTTACCAGAAACGGAACCTACACATAAAAACACACTCTTCAAGTGCATTACACCTGCTCATTCATACACCCGTGAACCTGTTTCATTGAGTCGAATCCTCACACCATGTGTACCTGTGAAAGAACTGCTCTGTTTACAAACTACTCCAGTTTGCTTTAGCTGCACGAGATGTGGCTTCTCGAAAATAACAACACCGGGGTAGACCAGGAAAACGAATCATTAATTGCAGCCTCGATGAATCGTGCCACTTTCCAAAGAATAGTAATTGGGACAGGCTGAGCCTTGGTCCGGTTCTGGCGTGCATTTCACGCGGGTTACACTTCAAGGCCCTGGCACAAAGAGGTACAGCTAATGAGCCCTAATGTGTATTAAAAGACCTTGCTCTGCACTTCGGAAGAAGCCAAAAGGTATTTGAGAAAGAAAAAAAAAATTGGAAACCTAATGTACAGACCTTGAAGTACATTTTGATCCCACCTGAGCTAATTTCATAATTCTTTTAAATCAAACTTAATATATATAGAGTTTTCACAACCTACTCCAAGTGATAAAACTAAAAAATGCAGGCAAAATTTGAATATGAAAGATTAACAGAGAAAATCAAATATTCTCATTTGCATAAGTTTTCAAACCCTTTGCTTATGATTAAACATGAATCACAATTCATTCAAGAGCAAATTATTTGTTTTAAAGGTTTCAAAATAAGTGTAATAGATTTCACCTGTATGTAATCAGTGGTTTAACATAATATATTAAGCTCCCCCACTTATCTAAGGAGTTTTAAGGTGCAACTCACTTGGTCAACCAACAAGGCAAACATGAAGACCAAGGAGCTTTCCAAAGAAGTCAGACTTAAAGTGATGGAGAAGCACCGTTCAGGAGAGGGTTATAAGAACATTTCAAAGTCACTAATTATCCCTGTGAGTATGAGGAAATCCATCATTAAGAAGTGGGAGATTTATCACACCGCCCAGACTATGCTAAGATCAGGTCATCCATCCAAACACAGCAGCCGAGCAAGCAGGAAACTGGTTCGGGATGTCACTGTATATCCTACAATGACTTTGAGAGATCTAGAAGGCTCCATGTCCAAGATGGGGGTCAGTGTTCATCAATGAACAATATCCTGTTCCCTTCACAAAGCTGTCCTCTCTGGACAGGTGGCAAGAAAGAAGCCATTACTGAAAAAGACGCATCTAAAAGCTCATATGGAGTTTGCAAAAAAGCATCTGCAGGCACGTGGAGAAATTATGATACTTCAGGCACATGGAGAAAGGTTTTGTGGTCAGACAAGACTAATATTGAACTTTTTGATCTAAATTTAAAGTGTTATGTCTGGCGCTAACCTAACACTACACATCACCCAGTTAACGCCACCTCCACTGTCAAGTATAGTGGTGGAAGCATCATGCTATGGGACTGATTTTTCATCAGCAGGGACTGGCAAGCTTGTCAGGATAGAAGGGACAATGGATGGTCGAAAGTTCAGGAGAATCCTTGATGAAAACCTGCTCGAGTCAGCCATGAATCTGAAACTGGGTCAGAGATTCACATTTCAACAGGATTATGATCCGAAGCACAAAGTTAAAGCCACACTTGAGTGGCTGAATAAGAAGAAAAGAAATGTTCTTGAGTGTACAGTCAAAGTCCTGACTTTAATCGACTTGAATATTTCTTACGAGACGAAGATTGCAGTCCATCGATGATCCCCATCAAACTTGACAGAACTTGAACAATTTTCACATGAAGAATGGGCAAGACTCATAGCAGTCATTGCTGCAAAAGGTACTTCCACCAATACTGACCGAAGGGGTTGAATACTTTTACAACCAGTGAATTTTGATTTGTACATGTTTTTTGCAGGTATTCCTGACACATAACCTTCTTAAACTAAAACAGTGTTTCGTATGATCTCTTCAGTTATGTATAAAAAGTTCATTTGGAAAAATTGTTTCGACAAAACTTGTAATATAACACAATAATGACTATCTTAACCAGGCCTGGTGGTGTAATGGTTAGAGCATCTGCTCTGAGTCTGGGAAGGCAGCACCTCCATCCCTGGCCGAGTCATACCAAAGACTAAAAATAGGACCACACGTCCTGAAGCTCACCTGGATCAGGAGCAGCAGTCATGCAGACTCCCTTGATCCTGATTTTAGTATTTTTTTTTTAATGCCTAAACAAATTTACTCCATCACGGGTGATGATGGTTGTGGTCAAGTTTCATTGAAATTGTGTGTGTAGTTTCGGAGACTAGAGCAAATGCATATTTTGTGGGGTCAACCCCCAACCCCAACCCCCATACACACCCTTAATGAGCACAGATTTTGATGCGGTCAATACACTTTGGTTCCTCATGGGTCTTGAACGTTGTGGTGAAATTGCGTATAAATCGTGTGTTTGGTTCAAGCAATAATGACTGAAGTGTTTTCTGACTCACTGACTCACTCACTTATGGACGCTGCTCGATCGCATAAGCTCACCTGACTAAAGCCCAGGTGAGCTAAACATGGTGCGTGCTGCTTCCTTACTTGACGCTCACCATTCAAAAAGAATGGAGCATGGACAAACCAACTCTGGCATAGGATTTGATATGCCTCATCAACCAGATCTCCTCTTGCATTCAAGTTCCTTGTAAGGGAACTCGTATTATAACCTTCTAAGGGTGCAGGTGTAAGGTAAACAGTTGATGTATGTGGGACTAAAAAAAGCCTAAAAAAGGAGAAAGAGAAAGATTAGTTGCCGTAACATTGCCAAAGTTACTCAGGGTCTCTCATCGGAAAAGTTTTTGTTTCTTTCTTTAATTTATTTGTTTGCCCCAATTTGCTTGTTTCATTAACGAGGTTAGAGAAGGCATATTGGATGGTGAAATTGGGAAGTTGTGGAAGGGATGAAGGGAGGGTAGTGGAGTCGGTAAATAACAAAGGGCTTTGAGATGACATCGCTGATATTCGAAAATTTTGTGATATTTTATATGGAAAGGTCTTACATTTTCAGAAAAACACACCCTCGGACCAGCCTCATGGATTGGACCACTCGGCTGTTTTCCTTCCTTTGTAAAGTTTCTGTATTTTCATTTCTGCACAATGTGTTGCATTTTCTGGAAGGTTTTATGCATTCTGAAAAACTGCATTGAACTGGAACGACACTCGGTAGAGCGCATACCTCCGCCAGGGTGAACAGTTTACGTTCTGTTTCCCACTGGTAGGGTGTATCCACATTTGGACCTTCACCAAAATCGAATCATTTCATCCTTGTCACACACACACACCAACCTGTCCACTAAGTTTCAGACAAATCCATCCATAGCTTTTTTTTTTGTGATATCCTGCTCACAAATAGACAGACATACAGACAGATAGATAGACAGACAGAAAAACAATGGGTGAAAATATTTCCTCCACCCACCTTTGTTGGCAGAGGTAAAAAAAAAAGGCGAAACTTTCCTCCACTACATGGAATGGAATTAATAAAGGAAACCTGACGGTTCATTGCGCCTTTCCTAAGATGTTTCCTCAAATCTATACTAACGTTCTTCAAATTCACAACTGAAGGTGCCATCAGCTATAATTGGGTCCAACGTTTCAGCAAACCGAGTGGTCCTTATCCGCACCGTGTCCCCGATGTTAGTATCCTCCCAAGGTGAGGTTGCATCAAGTGGCCACAATAAGCAGAAGGTAAGACCCAATGTCATTTTCATTCCCCTTCGGGAGGATACAATTAACACCCTGCACACGATGCCCGTGCAGTAGCGAATGAAGACCACTCGGTGGTTGAAATGTCGGACATATTCTGCATGCGCCGGGCAAGTGCTATGCATATGCACATCTTTGCGTTGCTCTTCAAGGTATTCTCCAGCTTTGGACACACACTTGTCCCTTTTGAGTTGCAGCTTTCATGTATATATATTTTTTGTATACCATGTCGAGGCTCGTGTAAGAGCTAACACACAGGACATATAACAAGGCAGGAGACAAGAGGGGTGGGAGAGGGAAGCATAAAATCGTGGAGAACAAAGACAATAGGAGATCTGTGGACACGAGAGGGATGGGGTGGGGGTACTCAAGGTAAACAAGATGATACTACAGGGACTTTCAGGAAGAAAAGCAGGGACCTTGAAGGAAGTGGATTTAGGGTGGATTAACAGGGGCAGAAAAGATCGTGGTTTTGGATGGGAGAAGATATGAGATGGTGGTGAACAGCTGTTTTGAAGACCTGGAGGGAAGAATGGGATTGAAGAGAGTGTGGGAGTTTGTTCCAGAGGCGGGAAAAAAGAGAAATGAAAGAGTGAAGGTGAGCAGTGATTCTTGATTTTGGTAGTTTCACCAGAAGGGGGTTTTTTGGCAGACCTTGAGTGCCCTGCAGAAATATAGGGGGGCAAGGGCCTCCCTATATTTCACAGATTATTTATATATATATATATATATATATATATATATATATATATATATATATATATATATATATATATATATATATATATATATATATATATATATCACAGATCACAGATCACAGATATATATATATCACAGAGCAAGGAGGGGAAGGGGGGGGCAAGGCCGGAGAGGAGACTGTAGAAGACAGAAAGACCACCGACTTGCCTCCAGTGAGAGAGTGAGAGACCCAACGACTCAGCCTCATCGTGGGAGAGACCAACGATATTAATATTCCTTCAGTGGGGAATTCTTTCAGATGTGGACAGAGCCAGTGCACAATGTCGT
Organism: Eptatretus burgeri; assembly: GCF_056783735.1. Classification (NCBI taxonomy): domain Eukaryota; kingdom Metazoa; phylum Chordata; class Myxini; order Myxiniformes; family Myxinidae; genus Eptatretus; species Eptatretus burgeri. Next base: position 91,323,903 of record NC_140968.1, read on the forward strand.
ACTTTATCTATCGCCTTGTTTGTCAAAAACAACATGTTGATCCCAAGATGCTGATCTCATACTGATGCCCCTGGCAGGTACTTATGATGCTGTGTTGTGTAAATATCAACAGGTTAGTTGACCAGAAAGTATTCGTAATTACTTCTGCCATTGAAGGTGGATGGAGGTTATGTTTTCACCTACGTCTGTCTGTCTGTCTGTTTGTCTGTGAACCGGATATCTCAAAATGTTATGGAACGATTCAGACGAAAGTTGGTGGACAGGTTGGATGTGTGACAAGGACAAATTTATTCGATTTTAGTTAAGATTCGGATATGAGAATATTTGTTTTATTTTATTTGTGATTCTTCACTATTGAGAGATCGGGCCAAAAACGATATATATCACGATATCTTCAAAAGTTACGGACGAGTTACGACAAAACTTGGTGGATGAGTTGGTTAGATGACAAGAAGAAGACTATTCGATTTTGGTTCAGGTCAGCAGATCCGGCCTATCAGTAGGATACGGAACGTAAACGATTCAACATGGCGGAGGTACACGCGCTACCGAGTGCCGTTCTCGTCATTCCTGCTTTGTTGCCTCACTTGTTGCCATTTTGATTTTGAGCATGTGCATTAAAGTGGGGAAAGCATGTGGTGAAGCATGTTGATTTATGAGCACAATACAGACAAATGTCAAAAATTACTAATCTGGACTTTTTAACAAATTTAACGAGACTTTTATTTTATTTTTATAATAGTAAAAGTCTAGTTCAATTTTGAATCCTCCTCCGAACATGCTGCAAGTCGGGCCTACAATATGTGTTGTTCATACTGAATTTTCAGAGCAGTCACGCACGATGCTCAACATAAATAAGCTCAATTACCCAATTTCGGTGTTAGTTACTAGAATACCGTACATGGCGACAGTCATGGAAAGTTAGTAGATAGCTCTGATGTTTTCTAAGACTCTCGAGGTTTGCACCGGAGACTAAAACTGCTGACGTGTTGCAGAGAAACCGCACAGGGTCTTGTGACAGTCTCAACGTCGATGTAAAATGTGAGAAGCCGAAACCGGTACAAAACCCGATACGTTATGCTTGAACACAGGTATACTCAAATCACACACCGAGGTCATTGACGGAGCCCCTTCTAACACACATTGTTATGCTACCTGCCATTATGGATTTCGGCTGCTGCACCTGAGCGCGAACAAATCTAACACCCAGCGGCTCCCTCTCCCTCTCCCTCGACAAACACATCGCGTCTTGCCAGCGGTGAAGGTCGCCAGAGAACCTTGGGGTTCCGAGGCAGCGACTGCAAAGGGACGGGAAGTGAAGCCTCCCGCCCTTTGGCTGAAAGTTGACCCAATACCGTTGGGGAATGGGCTTAACGTGGGTGTTGATCGGTCCAGGTGCTGCATTTGGCGGAGTTAGAAAAACTCGCCTTTCAAAATATCAACTTTCCATTGCTTTCTTTAACCAATAACAAGGAATACACCAGTTGCGCTGTTTATTTGAAGAATGTCTACAATTAGCTCGTGGTGTTAAAACGGCCTTTCAGCGTGTGTCCGGCGACTGCTTGGTGGCCGAAAGGATGAGTTCAGCACCCATTGTGACGTCACATACAAAACCTGAGTCTCAAACAAGTATCAGGCGCAACCACAGACGTGAGCAATTTGCATTCACCTTGAAAAGGTCTATTGGAAGTTCGATTGTCAACGTTGTGATGCAGTAATTGACATCACGCAACGCGGAGCTCGAAGAACGCGCATCATTTTTGTAATAAACTTGATGATGATGCAAACTATATGACTGACAACGCCCTCTTTATGAGTAATGGCTTTCCTTGAAATAACACCGGGTTTCATTGGCAGCCGAATGGTTGTAATCGTCTCCACGATGTTGATGAATTCACTGATTAAAAAAAAAAATAATAATAATAAAAAAGTTTAAGAAAAGCAAGTACGTGTTTTTAATTATGGGCACCCTTTTCATGCAGGTATGGGAATTGCATAGGGAAATGTAGCTCTTCAAACTAAATATATTCCGTACATAGCGCCGTGCACGCACACCCCTATAAACATACACGATGTAATTAGTGCCTCACCATTTATTAATTTATTTTTCATCATCAATGAACCGTTCGTGCTGCACAGGTCATCCATTGCTATCAAGTCGTGCACCTCCACGTCACTTATTCGTGACGTAACGTTTATACAAACGGGCAGTGCCGGATTAATCCTCGGCTGGCCCTAAGGCACATTTTGGAGAATGGCCTGAAAATTTTTAATTAGATCTCAGGCTCATGGAAATGGACCCCAGACAAAAGATGAACTGATTCAAGAACAAAATATTTAATACAAAAAAAAGACAAATATTTAATGTGAAAAGAAAATAGTTTATTTCATCCCTCTATACAATTTGCAGTGTATGAATATATGTATGACAAAACACGTACAGATTTGGCACTTTGCTTTACAGTTTACTAGACCTTAGATTGTAAAGTTGCCCGAATTTTTGGCTGGCCCTAAGGCACTTGCCTTGTCTGCCTAATGGTTAATCCAGCACTGCAAACGGGCAACCTCGCTGGATTTCTTCGCGAATCTATTTCGTTCAGACCTTCACAGACGAGACCCAAGACAACCTCAGAGATTCCCATGTACCCAGAAAGAATTTTTTGGGTTTTTTCCGAATCAATTTGTGTTACCCTCATGAATATGTATGAGCTGTAATTGATGACGTGCCGGGTAGATCAAACATCTTTTCCATTTGATGAAAACGACAGCATGAGCTGTTATGTCAGTGTGACCCAGTGCAGTGCAGATGCCAGAATTGGATTTTTATGGGGGAAAAAAACCAAAAGACCATCTGCATTTTAGATACCACAAGTATGGAAATGGATGGTACAATTGAAAATATCAAGATGTAGAAAATGAAGACATGGAGTAGGGTAGGGAGTGTGAGAGGTGGAAGGATAAAGTAAATGTTTGATGGGCATAGGAGTAGCGAGTAGGTGTAAGGGAGGGAAGGTTAAGGGGGCATCGCATGTTCCATAATGGATGGGTTGTACAGGAGGGAGGGTGGTGCCACATTTTGCTTCTAACATCTATAATTGAGGCATACATATAGTATGTCTAATCATACCCTTAATGGCAAATGTGTTGTTTATCAAGTGTTGTAAATAAGTGTAGCTGTTTGGATTATGAATTTTCTTTTACCTTGCATTCTGAAGTGGTTGGTAATTTATCCGAAAGTAAAAGAATCATTTGCAGGCCTAAGTTTCGTTTTTTTCATTTTTCATTCCAACATCATCAGTGTTAATATCGTATAAATGAACTGTCAATCCTCGAAAAATGCTTGCCCATAACATGTGTCATGGAAGCTTTTACCTGAGTCAAGATTAACATGTTTCTGTTTCGACATATTATAATATTGTTATGAGGAAAGGGGTTTATAGCTAGATTGTGGGAAGAATAGTATAGTCTGTATGTCCGTGTAACTTAGATAAGTCTTATAACAGCGAAAATGTCAGAGGAAGTCATATTGTAAAGCATTCACCAAAGAGGCAGTGTGTGTTAACTTTAAGACGGTGGAGGGAAAGTTTGTTGTGTGAAACCTGTAAATCTGGTGAGGCCGGGAGAGATCTTATGGCACTGGGTATTTAACACAAAAGGTATGCTGGAAAGCACATTGCACTTTTGGAGGAACGACCATTACAAACTTTTTGACCAACAGGCTGTATGTGCCATGGTGGTGAAGACTGCTGCGGAGCCCTGGAGGAAGGCGGAAACACCTTCGTACTGTTTGTACCGGTGCTGTTCTAATCCTGTTAGCATTTTGAAGAAATATATATGTATATATATATATATATATATATGTATATATGTATATATGTATATATGTATATATGTATATATGTGTATATATGTATATGTATATATGTATATATATGTATATATGTATATATGTATATATGTATATATGTATATATGTATATATGTATATATGTATATATATATATGTATATATATATATATATATATATATATATATATATATATATATATATATATATATATATATATATATATATATATATATATGTATATATGTATATATATATTGGATTCGCTATATACGAGATATCCCTAATTGTCGGGTTTTCCGGCTGTGTGTGTGTGTGTGTGTGTCTGCAACGCGAGGCTCCACAACACGAACCAGCGAACGGATTTCGATGAAACTGTGCCAACAGGTGGAATATACACTGGGAATGTGCGCGTTTGAATTTCGTTGCCTAACAACCATCCGTTGCTGTGCAGCGGCCGAAAACCGCGTACAGTATTTTCAATACTTGTCCTTCAGTTTTGAATGTAGAGAAACGAGACTTCGGAATTAAACACTTCGAGATGTTAGGAAAATTTTACTCGAGCCGATTTTTGATTGAGGTTTTATTTTTCAAATGGTAGTCCTTCAAAATCGGATGTCTATTTACCGTCATTTAAGGTGTGTATACAGTGTTTGTAAGGAACTACACCGTCGTTCCACCTTCAATCTCCTCGATCCAAACGTTATTGACCAAAGTGAAAAGGATCCAAAAGAAATGGAATCACCGGCATTTCTGTCTTTGTGGATTTCTAATAATGTTTATTTATTTATCGAAAACGATTCCACGACCCACACACCACCTTAAATTACTTATTTATTTACCGAAAACAATTCCATGATTCACACACCACCTTCAATTATTTATTTATTTCCCGAAAACGATTCCCAACCCACACACACCACCTCCAATTATTTATTTATTTACCGAAAACGATTCCACGACCCACACTCACCACCTCCAATTATTTATTTATTTACCGAAAACGATTCCACGACCCACACACCACCTCCAATTATTTATTTATTTACCGAAAACGATTCCACGACCCACACTCACCACCTTCAATGATTTATTTATTTACCGAAAACAATTCCACGACCCACACACCACCTTCAATTATTTATTTATTTACCAAAAACGATTCCACGATCCACACACCACCTCCAATTATTTATTTATTTACTGAAAACGATTCCACGATCCACACACCACACACCATAAAAAATAGAAATATTTATATTGCATCAAGATATTGTCACAAAATGGGTTGGTAGGATGGCCTTGAGGTACGCACACTCACCTCTAAGCTGTCTTGCCTGTGTTTGATTCCCGACCCAGCTAAAAACTGTCATCGCAATGTTATACAGGCAGGGTGATTCATCAATGTGTGTGTGTGCTGTCGCTTAAATAGATGTTAAACTGGATGTCCCATCTGCCAGCGTTAGTTAGTGAATGTAAACAATTCCACGGTGTCCTTCACAAAGAGTAGGCGAGATGTCACCGGCACCACAAACAAATTCCAAATTCCTGCCCTAACCTACGGAGGGCATTGCATCAACCATTCCCTCAGCTAATGATGCGATTCTGTAGCCTTGTGCTTCATTAAAATAGGACCGTGCATCCTGAAGCTCACCTGGATGAGGAGCAACAATCACTCAAACCTTTCACAGACCCCCTTAGACCTTGATTTAAAATAAAAAACCCTCTTCCCGTAGACCCCTTTAATGAGTGCAGATTTTGATGCGGTCAATACACTTTGGGACATCCCTGGTGATGAAGGTTGTGGTCAAGTTTCATTAAAATTGTGTGTAGTTTCGGAGAAGAGAGCAAATACCTACTTTGGAGGGGTCAATCACCCCCCCCCCGCCCCTGTACACTCCCTTAATGCATGAAGATTTTGATGCGGTCGACACACTTCAGTACATCTCTAGTGATGAAGGTTGTGTTCAGGTTTCATCAAAATTGTGTGTTTAGTTTCAGAGAAGAGAGGAAATACCTATTTTTGCCCCCCCCCACTGGAAAACCCCTTCAATGAGTGCAGATTTTGATGTGGCCAATACACTTTGGGACATCACTGGTGCTGAAGGGTGTGGTTAAGTTTCATCAAAATTGCGTGTGTATTTTGGGAGAAGAGAGCACATGCCGATTTTGGGGGATCAAACACCCCGTAAACCACCTAAATCAGCGAAGATTTTGACACAGTCAATAAACCTTCGTTCGCCATTAGATATGAAGGTTGTGGCCAAGTTTCATCAAAATCATGTGTTTGGTTGAAATGATAATGACTGAAGTGTTTATGGACTGATTGACTGACTCACTCACTCATTCACTCACCTATGGGCACTGCTCGCTCGCACAAGCTCAGCAGACCATAGTCCATGTGAGTTAATAATACATATTGTTACGGTTTTGGAAACGTACCCCAGAGGGAGAGAATACATGGACATTAGGAGATCCGAGGATTAGTTATTTCTCTTGTCTACGAGTAGAGAAAGACCATGGCTCAATGTCTGAGGGGTTTTTGGGTGGCATGCATTGAGGTTAGTTTGTGTTTTCCCAGTGTGATGTCTTCCCTCCCCCCCCCCCCCGCTCCCCTCTGCTACTTTCCAACTTACTTTCAACACCCCATCGGTTAATTCAAACCCTCTTCCACTTTAAATCTTTCCTCCTATACCCCTATTGGCCCGTTGTTTTTTTTCCACTCCCCTCTCCTTTCAACATGACAACAATGACTCCTTCACATGATCGGTCCATCCCCCCTCTGCCTTTCTCAATCTTGCAATAACCCCCTCACCAAATCCCTCTGCTCCTTTCAACAATCCATCCTTTACCCCATCAGTTAATTTTCATCGCTCTCCATTGCCACTCCTTTTGCGCATTGTTTAATTGGGCACATTTGGCTCATCTGTGGTCATGAATCCTTGGGGACAATAGGATTACTTTCACTGCATGGTCATGGCACAAAGTGTGGTGATTTTCCCATGCATGGTTGGGTGCGGCGCATCTCACATGCCGGATACAGTGCCGCATTGTACAATGAAAACTTGGACGAGGGAGGGAGTGAGGGCTCTCGCCGCGGCCTTGGGTGCATGAAGAGAGAGGCAGGGGCTGTGTAAAAGTTCTCTCAGAAACAGTGCCATTTTCCACAAGCTGCGTCATGGACCCACCCCCAACGGATGCACACCAATGGGAAGGAGGCTCGCATAAGCTGCGTCATGGACCCGCCCCCATCGGATGCACACCAATGGGAAGGAGGCTCGCATGAGCTGAGACTGAAGAAAAGCGAGATCGAGAGGATGAAGAAGCTGAGGCAGTGGACGGACAGGGATGCTAAAAAGCTTGTCCAGTGAGCCGAGAGTGTGCAGAGGGTGTGAAGAGAGGGAGGGGGCCCAAAGTGTGAAGGAGGGCAGTATAAAAAGCCAAGAATGCGGTTTGGTTTGTGGAAAGCTGCTGAACACAGGGGCCCAGCAGAAATGGAGCAAGCTGCTTGCTGTCACATATCTTGCACGCCAGAGAGGACTTGCATACTGGGTCTGAACAACTCAGAAATGCAGCTACATGCGTCATCAACCATCTTCTCTATTCTTTCCCCCCATTCCCCAGTATAATGGGACTGGTGCAGCCCCGTTGAGCTGTGTGTGGTGAGGGAAAAAGAGTTGACCCTACTTTTCTTTTCTCCGTACTTTTCTTTTCAAGTTCTGGTTTTCTTCTTCTCCATTGATTGAATGATGGCCATGTCTTTTGTGTAAATAAGATTGTATAAGAAAGACTATGTGTTGCGGTTATATCTGCTCTTCTTGTGCCTTTTGCTTTCTTGTCTGTAGACACTTGCTTGTGTGTGTGTGTTTTGCATAATTGTTGGTTGTTATTTCAAATCTGTCTCGGTTGTCCTTTCCTTCATTGGTCCGACACAGTGTACAAGTATAGTTAGACGGGATGTTGTACCCCACCTTATTTGTTCTGTTCGCTGGTGTTGTACATGTCTGTTCTGCTCGGCAGAATATCACCAGGTGCGCACCGAGGGCGTCGCCTCCAGTTAGGTTGCCATGCTAATAGAAAGGTTCAGTGGGAACATCGAAGTGTAACCCTGCTCTGCCGGTAGTCTAAGTCAAGCAGCTGCAGCTGTTTAAGAACTACAGCCCGTTGGACTGTGGAGTTACCTGTGGTCAGTGGCCTCAGGACTGGGTGTTAAGGAGAAACTCAAGTGTTTCCCCTTGTGGCAAGCACTGAACCCTGGGCAGTAACAATATTTTACCAAGGATGAAGATGCAAAGTGTATTTTCAAATTACAAGCAAACCAAGTGTTTCTTTACAGTGAGCTGCAAAAGTATTCACCCCCGACCAATTTTGCCACATTTTGATGAGTTACTAATTATGTAGAAATAATTTTTCCAAATGAACTTTTTTATTCATAACTGAAGAGATCAAACTAAACACTGTCATTGTTGAATGAGGTTACAAGTCAGGAATACCTGCAAAAAACATGTCCAATTCAAAATTCACTGTTTGTAAAAGTATTCAGCCTTTTAGGTCAGTACTTGGTGGAAGCACCTTTTGCAGCAATGACTTCTATGAGTCTTCTTGGGTAGGTATCCAGCAACTTTGCACTGTGATGTGATGAAATCTTTGCCCATTCTTCATGTGAAAATTCCTGTAGTTCTGTCAAGTTTGATGGGGATCGGCTATGGACTCAGGCTCGTCGCCAGGGCTCAGTATTAAGGGGGACATATGAACTGGATGGGGGGGCACAATTATAATATTTTATATTTTTGATAACCCGGTATGCCATTGTATTCATGCAGCATTGACGCATCTATACTGAGGTTGCCGTCGCATACTAACCAAATTGATCTCAGCTAGATTTAATATGTTCCGATGTTTTTGGCCTAAAATTATTCGAATGCACAAGAGCCGCAACAAACTGGCACATTCACAATGCAGATATTCAATGATTAGACAATTGGCACCAATTCAGGTGCACTTATACAAGGTGTTGTCAAGAATTGGCATTAGAAAATTAATATACCAGAGATACAATGACTAAACGGGGGAGGTTGGCACCGGAATCAGTGCACTTTCAGATAAGATACAGTCGGTTATGACCTGCGATCATCACATTAAACTACAGGGTAACCCACAGAAAACCAGGAAATTTGGTACAGTTTATTGAAAACAAAACAAAAGCAAACTTAGATGTAGTGTAAAACAGTTTATTGATATGGTAAAATACGGCAAAATAAATCTCAAAATCTCAAATTTCCTGGTTTTCTGTGGGGCACCCTGTATCAACAGCAAATACGACCAGCCTGAAGATACCACAAAGTCCGCATTTAAAGCAGTCTATTACGCAGAGGTAAGGTTATGCACAAAGCACCAAACATAACATTTAACTTGAACATTAGAAGTACAAAGCAGCCAACCATGGCGGGTGCTGACCACAACCACAACCACACACGCATCACCAGCAGTCACACACACAACCTGAACTCCTCGTATAGTTTTTATACCGCTGTACTCACTGTCAGAAGAGCTGCAGGCGGCGCGTCTCGGTGTGGAATCTTCTGAGGACCTTCTCCTTCCATTCATTCAGGCATTTACGTGTGAGGTCTCTCTCGAAGGCCAGCTGTACCAGTTGTGCCTTGCGTGCATGGCACATGGACCGTCGGGGGTCAGTGAAGACATTCCTCAATGTGGGGGGGGGCACCAGATGTACCATGGGGGGGCATTGCACCCAAATCCCCCCCCCTAGCGACGGGCCTGGATGGACTGCAATGTTCAAGTCTCGCCATAAATGTTAAATTGGGTTCAAATCAGGACTTTGACTGTGCCACTCAAGAACATTTATTTTATTCTTATTCAGCCACTCCAGTGTGGCTTCAGCTTTGTGCTTCGGATCATTATCCTGCTGAAATGTGAATCTCCTACCCAGGTTCAGATTCATGGCTGACTCAAGCAGGTTTTCTTCAAGGATTCTCCTCTACTTTGGACCATCCATTGTCCCTTCAGTCCTGACAAGCTTGCCAGTCCCTGATGATGAAAAGCAGCCCCATATCATGATGCTGCCACCACAATGATTGACAGTAGGTGATGTTGACTGGGTTATGTGCAATGTTGGGATGGGATGATGTTGACTGCAGTGTTAGGCTTGTGTCAAGATGTACCACTTTAAATTTAGAACAAAAAGTTCAATCTTTGTCTCGTCTGACCAGAAACTCTTTCTCCACATGCTTGCAATATCATTAAGATGCTTTTTTGCAAACCACATCATAGGTTTTAGATGCACCTTTTCAGTAATGGCTTCTTTCTTGCCACCTGTCCATAGAGGCCAGCTTTCTGTAGGGAACGGGATGTTGTTGATTGATGAACACTGACCCCCATCTCGGACATCGAGCCTTGATGATCTTTCAAAGTCATTGTTTGATTTACAGTGACATCCCCAACTGGTTTCCTGTTTGCCCAGTTTCTGTGTTTGGATGTGTGACCTGATCTGGGTAGAGTCTGGGTGATATGATTCGTCTTCAACTTCTTAATGATGGATTTCACCATACTCAAAGGGATAATGAGTGACTTTGACATCTTGTTGTAACCCTCTCCTGAACGGTGCTTCTCCACCACTTTATGTCTAACTTCTTTGGGAAGCTCCTTGGTCTTCATGTTTGCCTTGCTAGATGACAAAGTGAGTTGCACCTTAAAACTCCTTAGATAAGTATGGGAGCTTAATATTTATATTAAGTTAAACCACTGATTACATACAGGTGCAACCTATTACACTTATTGTGTAACCTTCAAACAAATAATTTGCTCCTGAAGGGATTTAGGGTTAATTAGGCAAAGGGTTTGAATACTTATTTAACAGAGAATCATCTGATTCTCTCTGTTAACATAACCTATTCACATTTTATCTGCATTTTTAAAGCTTTATCACTTTGGAGTAGTTTGAGAAGACTCGTACATGAAGTTTGATTTGAAAGCACCATTAAATAATCTCAGGTGGCATCAAAATGTGAAAACTTTGGAGGGGGGTGTGGGGGGGGGGAATACTTTTGCAGGCCACTGTAAATAGTAATTGGTCGTAAATAACCGAAATTACGTCACACCTTTTGTTGGAAGGCTACAACATTTGCAGAAGAATAGAAATGGAAATTGCAACGCCGAGCAGGAAGCATTGCGGCTCCCTTACCTCGGAGTCTGTCACCACCGCAAGTGACTCTACCGTTCCCCACAGATTCAGAGGCAGAGATGTGGGCCTAACAGCCTGCAGCACTTTAGATTGCATTTCAGCCCTTTTTATTCTCATTTACTCTCCAATCAAAGGTGCACTTTGTTTTAACGTCCCTGCATATGTGTTGCTTTCACCTTGGACAAGGCTCAAATCAAAGAAAATTACACCTTGCCTTTTTAGCGACTGGCATACCCCTTTGCTTTCAGTTTGTGGTTATAGTTTCAGATATCTCACACACACACACACACACACACACACACACACACACACACACACACACACACACACACACACACACACACACACACACACACACACACACACACACACACACACACACACACACACACTGCTTCAAAATAAGCAGTGCAGTTGAAATTTAACATCTCTTATGCAAAAAGATGTCTTTCAGAGAAAAGTAGTTATTGTCATACACAACAAAGACATATCAGTGGTAACATAAGATTTGATTTTGAAAATTGTTGAACAGTTGCAGCAAATGTCCAGTAATTGCTGAAAGTGCTACCTATTCATTTTTCGGCGAAGATGCTTCTATGCATGTATGTTTTGAAAATGAAACTCTCACAGCGGTTCTTTCACCCTGTATGCCATAGGCTCCAACGTGTTGGCCTTCAGCTCTTCTATCGTATGGGGATTGTTTGCATCAACCTTGTTTTTGAGCTTTCCGCACAGATAAAAGTCTGGAGGGGTTAAGTCGGGACAACGAGGTGTTCATAAACCATGAGAAATGATACATTCTTCAAAAACCATTCCGAATGGTATTTTGACTGCATGTATGCTTGCATGTGCTGTTTGTGCAGTGCATGTGCTGTGTGTGTGCAGTGCAGTTGATGGGTATCTCACTTTCAGTGAGTTGATTATACCTGCACGTAAACAAACATACATTTTAATTGTAAGATTAAGAAATACATGAAAAACAAGTATTTTTTTCAGTGTACCATATATCTCATTCTTACTTCAAAATCCTGCTGAAGTTGAAGTCCGTTCCAACACGTCGCAACCAGCTTGCATGGCTATCTGGACTTCCTCGTCGTTTTCATCGTGCCAGCCTCTCGTGTGTTCTTTCAAGGGCCTGATCAGATGGTAATAACTGGTCATCCAGTTAGACCTTGCCTTTTTAGCGTGTCCAAGTCCGGACTGTACGGGGTGGGTGCTCCTTCTCTTTTGGACATGTGGAGTGGTGCCATGCCATGCTTTGCTGCTTGGTTTCTGTGTTGGAATAATGCAACCAGCTTTCATCACCAGTCACGGAACAGGAAGTCATCGCCCTTGGCAGCATGTGATGTGATGACACATCCATGCGTGTATTTTTCTGCTGCTCTGTAAGCAAATGGGGAACCCAACGGGAACCAACTTTCCGATATCCCAAGGTCGCCATCTTATTCTGTATGGCATGATGTCCAATGTCAAGCTGCGTTGCGATCTCCCTAACCGTCATCCTTTGGTCCTCACTAATGAGTGCATCAACTTTCTGCTTATTGTGTTCAATCATGGTGCTTCTTTGTCAACCCACAGCATGGCTGATCAGCGATATCCGTGTTTCTGTCTTTGACGTGTTTCACCCACCTTCTGAAACTGCTTGCATCCGTGCAGGAATCTCCCTCCATACACTTGACTCAATCGGTCGTAGATATCTACAGTTGAGTTGTTCTCCTACACGAGGAATTCAATCACTCACTGCATGTTGGCGAAATGATACGTCATTGGAGGCCATTTTGTCACAATGGATTGTGGGAACAACAGTGGTGTGCATGTGCTGAGCCGGTTTTTATATTGGAATGGATAGGTGGATAGATGTTGCTAAAAAAAACAGTGTTCTACCATATTCGTGTTCTACCATATTCAGCACAAATATGTGGAATCCACTGATGCTCATGATTTTTGGTGGTGTTGGTATACTGCAAATTGTTATTGATATGGCTTAGTGGTAATTCGGTTTAGTTCAGACTAGTTATTTCCATTTACATGTTGAGCATAAGCGTGCATAATAAGTGCATGACAGGCAGTATCGAGTTTGTTTTGATGAAGTTCCCCTTGTCTTCCCTCCCAGTCTGTTCATGCCTGCTCATTCATGTCACCACTTTGGTGTTTCTTGTGTTTTTTTTCCCGTTGTCATGAGTCATTATGTGTTTTTGTTAAAAAACAAAAAAAAATCCCAGTACCAAGGTTCCACATGGCTCACATGAGGGAGAAACACACATGGCCACATGGATCAAGCAATTGGAGGGACGGTATAATCCATTTGGCCTCAGTGGGAATCCCGCATGGCAAACCAGGAGACTGCATGAGGTGAGGATCCTTTTCTCTCGCAGCACGGGCCAATAAGGAGAGGCCGGCTAAGTGCTGCCAGGCAGGGAATTAATAAACGGCTGCAATGAGCTGAAATTGAGACAGAGCTGGGTCATATATCTATACTAATAAATGTGTGTGTGTGTCTCCTCCATAATTCCGAAAACCAGAAAACCTCGCAGCCAGAAACTTTGCATGCAAACAAAGAAAACTCCGAGGAAGTGCAGGAGTGAATATTGGGTGTTTGGGTTAATTAAAACCATCCTTTTGAAGATGATTAATGGCCTTATCTATATATAATTCCAGCAATCTCTGTGTGTCTGTCTGTGACCGCTATTTCTCGACAACCACTGGTCCAATCTAATTGAAACTTGTCAGGTATATTGATGGGGCCCTGAGAATGTGCCTTTTCAAGGTTTGATATTAATCGGGCAAGTGGTTCCCAAGTTATGACTATTTATTTACCAAACCAACGACAGGACACGGTGCTATGACGTCACAATTATTATTATTATTATTATTATTATTATTATTATTATTATTATTATTATTATTATTATTTTTGCACGTACGGCCACGCACGTACGGGCACGTACATATGGGCACGCATTAGTTTAATTACATCCTCATCAGGTGATACTCAGTCACCTGGGGTCTTGGGGAGTTTCCTGGGTAACCTCACTGGGGTCTGAAGCCGCCATGTTTTTTGGCCTACTCAACCATGCCTTGACTTGGAACAGGCCGCAATGATTTCTTTATGACAATGTTGTTTTTTTCACTTTCCTCACTCATATTATCAAATGCCTGTTAATCATAGGTACGAATGGTTGTTTACATCACTTTTGCAAGTACCATCGCTTTCAAATTAGTAGCTTGGAGCGATTTCATGCATTATATGATATGATTTTTTCCACGATGTACTCTCACGGACTAATTAAAGTATATCGTCGAAATATTATTTCGGTTTTGAGGATCGGATATCGTCCTGACTAAATAAGTGTCAAAATATGTTGTGAAATTTGATAATTTAAAGAAATAACGAGTCTTATAACTAAGCTGATATACCGATTTACTTTCAGCAAGCAAGGCTATGTTCCCTCCTTCTCCATATAAACACAAGAAAATCTGAAATTTTCACAGCATTAAACTTACCTTTTTCTACTGTTACAGAATTATATTGAGTGAACAAAAAATTTACGAACGTGCCGAAATGAACGAGCTTCATTGAGCTACATGATTAAATGCATTCACTGCCAGACCTTGCACCCTGTCCTCCAGAAGGACTGCCTATCCATAGTGTCTGCCAGATCTGTGTCTATATTTTCTGAGCTTTTGTGAGGTGCTCTATAAGGAATCAAAGCAAATCTGGAAAAAAACAGACCATAAAAAAAAGTTGTAACGTTTGCACAGACCCCGAACCGATGTACCACGTGATGTATGCACAGACGAGCAAGCGAGATGGCAGATTATATGCAATGTTTATTTCACGGGCGATTGAACCTTTGCGATGTCTCCAGGGTTGTTCTGCATTAAGCTGCAACTCTTTTGTGGATAGAGTCATTGTTTGAACAAATCAATTTTATTTCATTAACTGCTGCATACACGGTGAAAACTGGCTTTAACGTTAAAGGGATGCCATTTGATGTGCAGCGACAGCCTGGCCAACCATTCTTGATCAACCATTTAATTGGAGTGCTTGCATGAGTGCTTAAGCCACTTGCCAAACGCCTTACAGTCGAGAGCGGTACCGCGCTACGTAATTCTGAGTGAATCGTTCATTCACTGCGGACGCTTTTGCCGGCCATGCCATTCAGAGCGAGTGGTTCATGCTCTGTCACTCTGAGCAAGTGGTTCGTGTTCTGTCACCCTGAGCGAGTGTTTCGTGCTCTGCCACCCTGAGTCAGTGGTACGTGCTCTGTCACCTTGAGTGAGTAGTTTGTGCTATGTCACGGTAAGCGAGTGGTTCGTGCTCCACCACCCTGAGTGAGTGTTTCATGCTCTGCCACCCTGAGTGAGTGGTTCGTGCTCCATCATGCTGATTGAGTGTTTCCTTCTCCATCACCCTGAGCTCCATCACACTGTGTCCAAGAAGCTGACTCCAATGACAATTGAATTAATACCGGTTAACAAGCATATGATGAGACTAAGGATTCGTCACTCCTTGGGTGTCGTTTGCCTGGTCTCTGTAGATCTAATGGAAATGCTGTACTCATGTTGTTGCATGCAGATCTGTGCTCTGCCTGGACACAGGCAACATCCCAATTGACAGGGGCCTTGTCATCACTCTCTGGAAAGGGAAGGGTGATTGCCAGGACTGCAACAACAACCAAGGAGTGACGTTGCTGTTGGTGCTGGCAAGGCCTTTGCTCGGAAAATTCTTGACAGGGTTTGCCACCATCTGCTTGAGCATCAGCGCCCAGAGCAGTCAGGCTTTACACCAAAGACATCAACGATTGACCGTATCCTTGCCCTTCGGGTCCTCACCAAACGCAGATGAGAGTTTTGGCAGAGGATGCTTGTAGCCTATGTTGATGTCTGCAAAGTGTTCAATTCAGTGAATCAGGATGCCCTCTGGAGGATTCTTGGTCTTCATGGGGTGCCACCAAAACTGATCAATCTGATGTCTGAGCTATACTCTGGAACTGAGAGTGCTGTGAGATGTGGTGATACCATCTCCGACTTATTTCCAGTTGTTACTGGAGTTCGTCAGAGGTGCCTACTGGCCCCCACACTTTTCAGCATTTGTATGGACTGGATTCTGGGGAGGATGTTGGAGAGATCAAGCTGTGGTGCATCATTTGGGAATATCAATGTCTCTGACCATGATTTCGCAGAGGATGCAGTCATCTTTGCGGAGACTCTGGATATCTTTTTTGGGGGCCCTCATGGTGCTGATTTGAGGAGTCAGTGCTGCTGGCATTACGGGTTTCCTGGGTCAAAACTGAGATCCAGGCTTTCCTTGACATCTTGGATGTTGCTATCTTGGCAGTTCCTGTTTGTGGTGAGGATGTTGAGGTCATGGAGAGATTCACTGACGTTGGCAGTGATATTCATATCTGCTAGCTGTGAGCCAGAGGTGAAGAATCGTCTGGGTCAGGTCTGCGGAGTCATGGATTCACTGGATCATGGGGTTTGGTGCTGTCGGTACCTGTGCAGGAAGATGAAAGTCTGAGTCTTCAGGTGATTGGTGCTTCCAGTCTTGCTCTACGGATGTGAGACTTAGACTCTGACCAGGGATCTGAGGCAGAGACTTAATTCCTTTGGTACCAGGTTTCTTCGGAGAATGGTTGGCTATCGCTGGTTGGACTTTGTGTCCAACGAGCGGTTGTTGAGAGAGACTCAAGTAAGATTTGTTTCCTGCATAATCCGTGAGCCTCAGCTGCAGCTGTATGGACATGTGGCTCATTTTCCTGACACTGATCCTGCTCACCAGATTCTCTCAGTGAGGGAGCCTCGTGAGTGGAGGAGGCCAATGGGCAAACCACGTTCCTCATGATTGCAGTGGATTGATCAGCATCTCAAGAAGATGGGAATGGGCCAGGCATCTGCCTGGGGGATGGCCAGTCGGAGGCCTCTGGAGTACCATCAGAAAGTGGACACAGTGACGCACTGCTCCAGTGCATGCCTGACCTGAAATCCTATACCTGACCTGAATTGACCTTTGACAGCTATTACAGCGGTGAGTCTGTTGGGATCGGTGTCCAGCAATTTTGCACACCTTGATTGGGCAATGTTTGCCCATTCTTCTGAACAAAACTGTTCAAGCTCAGTCAAGTTGCGTGGGGAGCATTGATGGGCAGCAATCTTCAACTCATGCAACAGATTTTCGATTGGATTTAGGTCAAGGCTTTGATTTGGCCACTACACACACATGTGTGTATGTATATGTATGTATGTATGTATATATATATATATATATATATATATATATATATATATATATATATATATATATATATACACATATATACATTCCCATGAGTCGGATTCCTTAAATGTTTGGAACTGCACCCTCTCAGGTCTCTCCAAAGGCACATTTTTTGCATTTGTGAATGTTTGCGATTTTGTTCTCTCTATTCAGAGAAATTCAGTAAATCACGTGATGGCAATTACTGCAGAAAGATTATTTTATTGTATTTTTTTTTATTTTATTTTATTTCAACCACGAAGCCATGCATGATGCAGGAAATTTGATCATTGATGCTGCTTTATGTATATTAGTGGAACTCGAATTGTTCAAGCTCTGTAGAACAGAGAGCGCTTTGAGCGAAATGTTTTTGCAATGAAACCAATTTGTATCTCAACAATCACAGTAAAAATGAGGGGAAAAAAAGTTAGGAATTAACAATATTTCAACCGCATTTTTCTGTTTTAGCTGCATTTCCATATTGGGCACATTCACATATGCATTGTAACAAATAACCATCCGTTTTGGGTGTAGGAAAAATAAAATGATTACACATGTAAATGTTTTTGCACTTTCACCTGACATCATCACTTTGTTCGACACTCGCTTTTCCGATCAAGACGATTTCTTCAGCCAACAATAATCGTTTGAAATGTTCGATTTTATGCAGTATATAGGAAGTTTCAGAATTGAATTGTCCACCGTTTGTGACATCATAATACACTGACATCTGTGAAGGTCGTCCAGAATTTAAGGGATAGTAATCAATATGTACTGCAGGAATATAAGCCTCTGTGTATTGGGTGTAAAAAGGAGGGTGTACTGCATGGTAAAACTTTCAAATG
Organism: Eptatretus burgeri; assembly: GCF_056783735.1. Lineage (NCBI taxonomy): Eukaryota > Metazoa > Chordata > Myxini > Myxiniformes > Myxinidae > Eptatretus > Eptatretus burgeri. Next base: position 91,342,056 of record NC_140968.1, read on the forward strand.
GGCTTGCCCCCCTACTGCTTGTATATATAGGTCGCCGTTGTGGAAAGGGCCTTGAAGATGCACCGCGTAAGGATGCCCGAGGCTTGGTGGCTCCAGCGCCGGGTGGGCTGCCGGCGGGGAGTGGCGAGACCCCGCGGCTGTCAGCGCGAAGAAACCGATCGCTGCCGCAAATGAACCCTCGAGCACTACAGCGGCGTAATTAAACACAGCTCGGCGCCTTGGCCTCCCGGAACCGTGCCGCGGCGTCGGCCCTGAAAGCCGTCCCTTCGGTTTAAAGCCGTCCTGAAATGTTGATGCGTAAAGGGGAGGGGCTGAAAGTGGTGATGAGGATCGAGAGAGGTGTGTGGATGGGGGCAGAGTTGGGGGGGGGGGTGGAGCGAAGCTTTGCTTCGGTCGTTGTCATCACATCCCTTCCTATTTCAGTACGTGAAGAGGCAGGTGGAAGGTTTGGGGGGGGCGTGGATAATGCACCGTTACGTGATCGGTGCGCATATGAATGCGCAATAAACGCCTGCCGAACAAGCCGCTGAAACACCGACAATCCGCCGCCGCTTCGTCGAAAAATCTTTTTGAAAATTCAATTTCTCGCACAGTCTGACCCCAGAGTTTACAGTTTCCACACCGTTCCTTTCTGTTTGCGGCACACACAGCCTGAGGTCTCATGGCGATATCGTCTGCACTCCCAGAGCAGCAATCATTTTTATTCGCAACGACAACTTGGCTGGTTGGAATATTTGTCAACGCGCTGGATTGGCCGACACGTTTTAATTTACTAATTCGTTGCACATAAAGTAGCAAATTACAGGACCTACTTATTAAAATTAATTGTGGTTCCAATGTTAAGTATGTGACGACAGAGAGTTCTTTATATCTCCTCGAGCAGTAAACTTAATTGTCGCATACAGTATAATTTTTGCAGACGCACGTTTGACCAGATTTCAAGGGAAGCAAATTTCTGTTAGCCACATCATTTTTCCCTTTCGGACACTTACAGTGTGTTTTCCCTCGGAATTGCATGAGTATGACCGAGTTGCTATATAGGACACGCTCGCTGCCAAGATTGTTGGCGTTGGAAACTCGTTAGAGCAGGCAATGACGCGCGATTATTTTCCGAGCGCCTTGAAATGTTTGCTTTGAACGCCGTTGCTTTGTACGTCGGACAAGGCGCCGTGTTCAAGTCTGAGAGGCAGTGCGGTTCGCCGGGTGACGCTGTGTGTACTTGCGACAACCTGGCGCGCTCTCGTGCGCAGGTATGTTTAGGGTGTTGAGCGAAACGGCGCGCCCAAAGCGTCATGTTTTAAACGATCACTATATTTCCTTCGGGTGACTTTATGCTGTCACGTTTACGAGCATTTACCATTGGTAAACAACCGCAGCCCACGACGGCAGGAATCATAAGATGTTCCTTTTCTGCATGTACAAGGCTCGATTCATGGAGTTTCTATTTTAAAAGGGCATGCTGTGCGCTCACTATGCTATGACGTTGCTTGCAGTGTTAAAGAAAACACACACACACACACACACACACACACACACACACACACACACACACACACACACACACACACACACACACACACACACACACACGTTTGCAGACTGCAAGCAAAAGCTGGGATTTTTTTTAATCCAAAAGCTGGGACCCATCCAGGATTTTAACCCCAGTCAAAGAAACAGCTTCGGCAGCACCGACGCTCTGTATAGAGTCTGGTTCATGATCCGATCTCTATCCATCCATCCATTGGGACCATACTCTGTGCAGAGCATTGGTGCTGCCGAAGCAGTCTCCTTGGCTATTTGGCACAATCCTGGACAGGTCGCTACTCTGACACAGGATACCAGCAAGCTGGCGCTCATTTTGCCGACTTCAGAAGGATGACAGGCAGAGTCAACCCCTCCTGGTATTAATTCAACAGCAAATCTCTATATTTTTGAGGAAGTCGATTGTGTAAGAGCTTTATATACTTGATTAAGTGTATTGTGTTTGCATTCTGCAAGCACAAGTGAATCAACAATGAGTTATCAGAATGATCTCTATATTTAACAGGTGTAGTCATTTTTAATGTAAAAATAAAAAAAAATGTCAAAAGTATTAAGAACACGGAATTGTTTACACTCTCATGGGATACTCAGAAACAACGACACAAGGAGTTTGTGATTCTAAGTTGGAGACTAAATTTATATTATGTTCATGGGTATAACTTATAAACCAAAGTCAAAAACAAACAGTGATGGTCATATTCTTGTAGCTTTCCCCACGTCGCACGTCATTAACACAGCCAATTTGTGGTATCATCATGTTGGGTTAGTTATGTTTATTATTACGTTACCTTTCCTTTTTGTTACGTTTATTGAATTTAGAATAGGAAAAATTGTGTAATACGCTGCTGGAGGGATAGCAATTATATGTCTGATCGGGATTCAATTCCTGACCTAACAAATAAATACAGTGTAGTACAGTTTTTTTCGTTTTATATGCTTTTAATAAATGATGAAGAAGGCCTTACTGAGTGGACGAAACATTGCTGTGAAGCATAAATTCCTTTTCCAAAAAACCTAAATTCCGACTGTCTGAGCCTCTTCCACTGACTGTTCCAAGAGGTCGGGTCCAAGCAAGCCTCACCCAGCTGATTAGCTCCACCCAATTTCTCAGTGGAATCCCTGGGCAGTGTATTTCATCACCAGAGTGATGTAAAAACTCAGGGAACAGTAAAATTATTGTTAACCCATCCGCCCGCATAGCAGGAGATGGAAATGGAGTTGGGGATAGGTGTGTGTGTGTGTGCGTGCGTGCGTGCGTGCGTGCGTGCGTGCGTGCGTGCGTGCGTGCGTGATTGTGTGCACACAATTTGTTGGTTCTAATCTCTATATTCGGGTTTCCGAGGTTGGAGCAATGTCCTCCCATTGTTCGAAGTATCCACCTCTGTTTCAGTAAGAGATCATGATTCACCTACCAAGCCATGATGTTTTGTTGTTCTAAAAGTTTTGTTTTGAGGGCTCTTTTCAAGATCATCACTGAGCCCCGGACAGCTTATAACTGTAGTTCGCTTGTTATAATATTCCCAGGGATGGTTTATAAGATCTCTGGAAGGTTCTTTTTTATTCCTGTTGCCCCAATTATCAGTGGTACAATTTTGATGCTCTTCAGCTTCCAGGATATTTTGACTTCATTTTTCAGATAATGGAATTTGGTCATTTTCTTAATTTCTGTGTTCTTTCAGACAAAATTGCTGGATACTGAAACTTCCACTTCTCTTTAGGCGAGGAAACTCTAACTCTCCACACCGAACAAACTCTGATTGTCACCATGCGGGCCTCACCGTGCCATTCCCTCGATAACTTTTCCACAGATGCTCCAGTGGTTGTCCCTTTGGAGATACTTGCACCCAGTCCATGTGGTTTCACCCACATCCACCGACTAGCCCAGCCTTGCAGGTTTCCACATGCTGGCTGTGTACCCAAGCGGTCACCTCCTCAAGCCCTAACTGGCCCTTAGTGGTGCCACCACCAAAGCGTGACCCACAACACCTCTCCCTAGTGGTCCTCATGGTACACCATGCCAGCTGCCCAGGAGGAACCACCTCAGACCCTCAGAGGTTTCAACCGCCTCCAGGTTCCAGCGACCCCCATCGGCCTGAGACACTTACTTGGACAGCACCCTAATGGACAGGTCAGATCCCACATCCAAATTCTGCCATTGCAGCTCCCAAGCTGCCTGGTACAACCCAATCACTTAAGGGGGCAATTTTGCATGAGGCCAACCCCATTAACCTCCCTTGGTCTGAATTCCGCAGCCCGGGGATCAACTCCCACCAAGGCTGCTTTAAAATAAATTTAAAAACGTGGGTCTCGTGTGTCCAAACGCAGCTACACGCCATCACCCCATTGCTATTATCGGCCTTTTCTGCTCCTCCCTGCAGCCGCTGCTGGTTTCGAGCTTCCCGCTCTCCCAACCTTTCTTCATTGTCATGAGCTGCTAGCAGCTCATGACTCACAGCTCCTGTCTCTGCATTCGCAGCACAAAAAAATTTAAAAGTCAACCTGGCTCAAACTGATATTGGCCCACATTTTTACCCATCGCCCAATGGTCGCTAACACACTCCATGGCCATGGTGAGTCATTGA